>NC_068565.1:25085031-26285031 GCF_025698545.1 Gossypium raimondii
TAAGATGGAAAATATTTGGCTTTTAACTAAAATTCAATTGTAATGGGGAACATTTATTATAACTTATTGGCTTGAAGCATGCAAGTGTTGTAGCATGTAAATAAACATAATCTCATATTGAAACGGGAAGTTTTGTTCTCATAAGTCATTATTTAGATATTAACTGGATACGTTCAATTAATAATTTCTCTAAACCATTGTGCCTATAAATAATAGGATTTGCAAAAGTTGTTCAAAATTTTATAAAACAATCATCGAAAGCTTAGAATATAAACTCATCAGCACTACCAAGATGAATTGTCTCAGTTGCACAATCTAAGAATATAATTATTTGAACAAGCAATCTCGCATATGAAAGGTTGTAAGTTGATAACACACGTGATTATCTTGTAGGTGTATCTACAAAAATTATATAATATCAAAACCATCCACATTGTAGATAAATGGACCCATATTCATTTTAAAAATGCAAGACATATAGTCTCAACTTTAGTTTGAGAGTTGCTAATAAACAATTTCCATAAACAACAAGACAAATTTTCAATTACTTTTCACTTTATAAATGATCCAAAATGATCTAACCAATCATGCCAAGTAGAAAATTTATTTATATTAGCAACTTTTGGTTTACTTTAACATTTATTTCAATTGTACTAATAATTGTAAAGTACAAGTCAAAAGGCAAGGCAAGTAATTTTTTCAAAACACATATCTTTTTGATAGATTGTTATATTAGTAGAAATTCAATGTTCTTTTTTTCTCATTTGTAGTATCGATATGATATTCATTTAAGTGAATATCTATGAAGCTTAGTAAATATCTTTGAAAATTAGATGAAAACAATGCATCATCTATAGTAAATTTTTCCCTTGGAATAATACTATCATAGCTGTAACACCCCTAACCCGTATCTAATGCCGAAATAGGGTTATAGAGCATTATCGAAATTATAACTCAATTAAACAAACATCTCATGTACCTTTTACATTCAAATCAATAACCATTCAAATTCATTCATATAGTCCCTAATATGAGCCTTCGAGGCCCAAAATAAACATTAAAAATGGTTCGAGAATAAACCAAGTACCCAAGGAATTTTTTGGAAAACATGGAAATTTTTAAAGGTACAGGGGACACACACCTGTGGGCCAGGCCGTGTGAGATGAGACACGGTCGTGTATTAGGCCGTGTGGACATTCGAAATGGGGCCACACACCTGTGTCATTGCCCGTGTCCTAGCCCGTGTCGAAACTAGTGGGCATACTGACTTGGGTCACACGGCCAGACTACACACCCGTGTGCCAGGCCATGTACCCTTTGAAATGGCCTCACATGCCCATGTGTCAGGTCGTGTGTAAACTAGAGGGTATACTGACTTGTGCCACACGGCCAAGCCACACACTCGTGTGCTAAGCCGTGTGAAGCTACTGACTTAATTTCTAAGGAAGTTATAGGGGACACACGGCCATGTCACCTGGCCGTGTGTCACACACGGCTAAGACACACGCCCGTGTGGAAAAAAAGGTCATTTTCCAAGCCATATTTCTCACCCAAATTGGTACCAACCTACAGACATCAATATGCATACAACCATGACATAAATAGACATTCAAAACTAGCCAATGCCAAGTATATAACATATAATAATATCACATATCATCATGATACATATAAACACCTCAAATGGCCACTCATAATCATGCAAACTATGTATCCAAATTTACCTAATTGGTCAAACACATATATGAAATCTTTTTGCCTAAAACTTAGCATGTATGCCACTTATAAATCTCAACCATTTGATACCCAAAATACCAATTCAAAATAAAGACATTCACATAACTTCCATACATCATATACTATAAGGCTATTTACCTATATACACAACCAAATTCATGCCAAATTAAATGGCTACAACACAACAAAGCATATGGGCTTCCAATAGCCAAAAGACCTATACATGCCATTTAACCTAAATATATATATGTCAAAATATTGTTTGATAGTGTGATGCGATCCTTGGCAACCTCCAATCCAAACGAGCTTCTGAGACACTATAGAACACGAAAAAAATAAATGGAGTAAGCAATTAAGCTTAGTAAGTTCGTAAAATATGGAATTAAACTTACCATATAACCACAAATTTAGGTAAGTAACTCAAAGCATAACTCAATTCAACTTGGCCAAAGCCTATCACATATCCATTCGCTAAGTTAGCCATGTGTACACATAAAAATCGAGAATCATGTATGAATTCAACAATTATTCCAATTCTATATACATGTAACATCTCTATCGTATATCCGTATATCATATATATCAACCAACTCCATGTAAATACATGTACTAGTTCGTATTGAACTTGTATAATCTCGTAATAACACTATTCCCATTGAACCACTTAGAATATCGTTAGATACGCGGGTAGTACACACGAGGTGTACTGAACTGTAATCCGTCAATTCTTGTACATGTATGCTCATACGAGCAATAAACGGTAAGCTCCTCCGAGCTGAATAATGGTAAGCTCATACGAGTTGTGAATCGGTAAAATCCCACGAGCTAAAATTGGTAAGCTCATACGAGCTGTGGTGTGTCAGCAACACATGTAGGACCACAACCAAATTGGTAAGCCTAATGACATGTCATTTGTATCCTATGAATTCCTAAGGTTCAAACGGGACTCGGTATTCTTCGTACATCGTCGGTTATATGCTCGATAATTATACATAATAATTAAACCATCCACATACATATAATTCAATTAAATAATATAAATACACAATTTAATTACACGAACTTACCTCGAACTCATACGACAGAAATACGATCATTTAGTCTACGACTTTATCCTTTCCCCGATTTAATCTCGAATGTTGTTTTTCTTGATCTATATAATCAAATTTAAATGATCTAAGCATCATTCTATTCAAATTAACCAAAATTCATGTTATGTTAAAATTACTATTTTACCCCTATACTTTTAACTTCCTTACAATTTAGTCCCTAGGCTCGTACATTTCACCACACCTAAGCCTAGCCGAATATCTTATAAGCCTATAGCAGCCCATACATTTCACAATTTCACATATTTAACACATAATTTTCATATTTTTCAATTTAATCCCTATTTGACAATTTCATTAAAAATCGCTTAACAAAAGTTGTTTAATTAACAAAAAGGATTCATTTTCTTCCATTAAACTTCAATAAAAACTAAAATTTTCTCATGGAAAAACCCTATACCTTCAACCATATTGCAAATTAGTCCTTTAGTTAGCTAGATTAAGCTACAACGATCCTAAAAACATAAAAATCAACAAAAACGGGACAAGATAACACTTACAAGCAAGGGACTTTCTGTGCAAAATTTTCAAGCTTTTCCAATGGTGTTTCTTGCTATAAAAATCAGTTCATGCATGTGTGAAGATGATTACCATTTTGTTTTATTTTATTTTTATCGTTAATTGGCTAATTACTAAATTACCCTTACCTAACTTTAAAATTTTGATAATTACCAAGCCATGCACATCCACTATCACCTTTAATGGTCTAATTACCATAGAAGGACCTCCACTTTAAATTTTTTTAGCTATTTAACACTTTTAGCTAATAGAACACAACTTTCACACATTATGCGATTTAGTCATTTTCATCAAATTGAGCATGTAAACGGTAAAATTTATTAACAAAATTTTTATACTATAATACTATCATGTTGTAGATCACAAAATAATATTAAAATGAATTTTTTTGACTTCAGATTTATGGTCTCGAACCACTATTTCAATTTCACTAAAAACGGGCTGTTACAATAGCTCTTTGAAAGCATTCAATTAATTTTGCACTACTTGATATGATATCAAATGAGAAAAAAATTATATCTTTAAAGATAGGATATGTTGTACTAGAATCTACAAGACATCTGTCTTCATTCTTAGGTTTAACCAAAGAATTAGGGAAATCCATAATTTTCATTAACAAAAATGTTACACCCGAAATCTTTTTAACTCAAAAATTTGGAACAATTAGGGGTTAAATTGAAAGAAACTATACATTGGCAGTCTCTATTGAAAAACCAAGAAAAGTTAGAAACAGAATAGAGCATGGTTGAGAATCAAGTCTAGTTCAATTGGATTAGAACCAGTCAGTCTCTTAGTGGGAAACAAATTGATTACGGATGAATGATTGATATGCAGTTGGAAACTACGTATGAAGGATTATAAATAGCTGAGAAATGAAACCTCAGGAAAATTTCTCTCACTCTGTTTTATTTTCTCCTCTTCTTCAACCTCTATGGTTTCTTCGAGGAAGTGATCGTCATGAAAAGCTCTGCATGGAGCAACAATCGAGAGGTTTAAGTTGGAAAAGTAAGGGAACCAGTAAACGGGTAAGGTTCTAATCCCTTCGGTATACATAAGACTTAGAAAAAATATTTAAGAGTTTTCAGAAACCATTTTTAAGGATTCTGCATATTTATGGAAAATTTATGCTTAAAGTGAGAACATTGAGTTTAACTCATGATTTGATTGTCTTGCTTAGTTTCCAGGAGAATGGATGCTTTGGCGTTCAAGAAAGCTAAGCGGATGAGGCGAAAGGGCATCAGATGAGTTTCTATACTCAACCTTAGAACTGTAAAAGTATGATGCATGCTTTTATGAATTTAAGAGTATCCACCATTTTAGTTTAATATGCATGATCAGGGGAATCATGAAAGAGAATAAAAGAAGTTAGGAATTGGAGTATAGGATGATTCTGTTAAATATCACTATAATTTTGTTGACTGCAAACTGTAATGTGTAAAGCTCCGAGCCTTCCAAAGGGAACACTACGATGTTTGAGCATCAAGGTATATTATGGCAAAATACGAGAATGAATGGAATAAAATAGGAAGAGAAAATATCATGACGAGGCCATGGACTCAATCAAAGGCTATACTCCTAAAATGAGTAAGATCATAGCTAAAAGACGTTATAGCATTATGACAAAAATGAGTAAGACCATGGCTGAAAGATGTCATGGCTTCATAGAAAACAAGACTAAGACCATAGCTAAAAGACGCTATGGCATTATTTGACATTCCGCTGGGACAGAAAACACGGAGTTATATTGAGTAAGACCGTGGCTGAGAGATGCTATGGCATCAAGTGAGGAGTTGACAACAAAAATGAGTAAAACCATGGTTGAAAGATACTATGGCATCACAGATAGTCCGCCAGTACAATAATCACGGATGATATTATGTAAAACCATAGCTGAAAGACGTTATGGCATCAAAAAATAAATTGACGGTAGAAAGAGTAAGACCATAGCTGAAAGACGCTATGACATCAAAAATAGTCTGACGAGACATTAAACACGGGATAGCTCAATGAGACATTAAACACGGGGTAGTCTGACAGGATGTTAAACACGTGGTAGTCCGAAAGGATGTTAAACACGAGGTAGTCTGATAGGACGATAAATACAAGGATTAAGAGGTAAGACCATAGTGTGAATAGGGAAGCCAATGGAGTTTGTCAGGACGACTAGTGTGTAATCATATAACGTAAGACCATGGCTCAGCTATGGTGGAACAAGATGGTCTGCTTGGATAATAAGTAATCATAGGACAACCCACGAACAAGGAAAAATGGGTTGGATGGAAAATGGAAGTATGGATTTACAATAGTCGAGCAACAGGTTGAAAGAATCCGCCAATGAATGAGAATATAATGAAAAGGAGAAAGGACTACAAGAGTAATAGTCATGTAAACCACCAGAGTATAAGGATGTTAATCAGGAAGTAGTCATGGAAGTTGACATACCAGTGGTGCCTAATGTTCAGGCGAACAAGAAATGGTTTAACCAAGGATCATGGATAAGGATTCGCCATTAAGGAACGTTGAGGGCGCTTAGGGAAACCATATAAACTAGTGGTGTATCATATAGGAAGGGAGGGGTGGTTAGAACCCATTAACAAAAGAAAATTGACGGGATGACAGAAATGTCTGTAAAGACTATTCCTCTTAAGGAGGAAATTAGTGAGGTAGTGTCAGGCAAAAAGGCTAGTCAGGTAAAAATACAGTAAGAAAAATAATTTTCAGGACCAAATGATCACTCAGCACCAATGATTGAGTATGGTATGCCATATTGGTCTATAGAAGAAGGTTGTGTTACGCTTAAGGTTTAGGAAATGCGATTTAAGCGAATTATCAAGAAATAATCCAACCATTATTTAGACCAAACATAATTGGGTCCGCCAAAATGGCGTGAGATCTTGTTAGCCACACTAACGAATGAACGTAAGCAAGACATACAGAATTAACATAAGGAAAGAGTCTACCACAGACTAAACAAATTGAGAGTGCTCCCCAAGAGCCTTTAAGAGGGTAAGTTAGAGGGCCGCCTTAATACGACAAAATGGTGGGTAGAAGGAACCCATGATAGGGATAAATGGAAATAAGAAATTAGGTAAATAAAGGATGGAATCTGTGTGAACGGCGAGGCATTCAGAAAAGTGGTTAGAATGACTCAACAACGGAGAATGTGGTTTTCCAGGACAACTTAAGAGAAACGTTCTCAGTGAACAAGGAGTTTATTGAATTTATTATTAATTAGTAAAACCTTGACAATGTGGGGTATGTTTGTGTAATATAGAAACTCACTAAGTTCGTTTAAACTTACAAGGGTTGTTCTGTGAATGTAGGAGATATGGGATAAGAGACTCGATGAGGAACCAAGCCAAATCGTGATGAGTCAAAAGGCTTCAAAGGGAAATGTCATGCACATAGGATAAGGGTCACCTTTAGTAACTTCGCCAATAAGGCATTTATGTTGTAATTATTTAGATTCCTTAGAGTCTGCAGTTAGGACAGCAAACTTTGTATAGAGATTTAAACTCAGTTGTAAGTTTTATAAATAGATAATAAAAAATGTTTAAACGTAGTGAGGTCTTAGTATGAGGAATAGTTGATTCAATTGTAATGCCCGCATCCGAATCCGATGACGCCCCCACCCAAATTTGAAGATCGAGTTGAGTGTGAGGGTGTTACAAAAAACACATATTAATAAATATTGCAAATAATCATAAGAGAATATATAAAAATATTCTTTCATAAAAACATGCTTAATACATAAAAATAATAATAACAAAACTTTGAGGTAATAACAATTGTTTTTAACACATTTAGGTAAGTTATATCATTATGGCTATTAAAACCATCATCATGTAGGCATGGTTAGCATCACAGTGAAAATATTCATCTTTTTTCTTTTAGAAATTAACTTCCATTTCATCATTTTGGATTGCAAAATTTGTCTCAATATTCCTTCCCTTCTTTTTAATGAATGCTTGATAAAGTTTTACTAAATGCTTAGACGTACGATAGGTATGTGACCAAGCCCCTTCAAACCACTTGGTAACATAAATTTTCAAAAAACTTTGAAGGATTATTTTGACCACCCTTGTTTTGTCCTTCATTATTTTCTTATGGTAGTTAAAAGTATCGCTATTATTAGTACGTCTTTAACCACATCCACAATTATGGTCACGATTATGGTTGTGGCTATGACCTTTATATTTCAATTTTTATAATTATTATGTTTTACTACATTCACTTAAAGGGATAGAGAAGAACCAGTGGGACAAGTTCTGTGGTTTTCATCAATAACCCTTTATTTTGCTCAACCACTTAAAGACACAAGATCAGTTTGGAATACTTGTTAAGATCATTTTCACGTTATTGTCGCTGTAGGAACACATTAGATGTTCCAATCATATAAGGCTTTAGGGATTATTATCGTTTTTTTATGGATAAATCATTCTTCAAAGAATACCACAATTCAAGAGCATCTTTCAAATTTAGAAATTCTGCTTTTAATGTGCCATGTAAATGATGACAGATGACAACTATTTCTTTTACCTTGTGTTGATTAGATGCCTCTTAATTTGCTAAATTCATATTCCCTAAACCTTTAGCATTTTGGCATTTAATTCCCATTATAAATCATTTTTCCTTGAGATAAAGATAACAAGGGTCCCAAATATGAGTTCACCAAGATTCAACATTATCCAAACTATTATAAAACAACAATGATTAAAATATGAAATATTACAAATGCATAGTCAAATTCTTTCGTACTTGTTAATCATGTGCGACTTGATTAGAAATAATCGATAGGTAACATAGCATGTTTGGTAAAAGTCACCGAATAAAAAATATAACTATTCTTATTTTTAATCATATCAATGGCATATATTATGGAAGATATACATATTTAAGCAAACATATACAATTTATTGGTACTTTACTCTTATTAAAAAAGCTTAGATCATAAATAAACATATCACGGGATATTTAAAACATAAATTGTACTTAAAATGAAAAAAAAAGAGCATTATTTTTAAACATCTAACAATATCTTATTCAACCTTTTTATTAAGAAAATTGAAATTTGAAAACTTTCAAGCAAACATATAAAATCACAAACTTTAAGATTGTTGTTTCAAAAGAATGTTGCAAATCTGGAATACTTGTAATCCAATGGAATATTGAAACTATAGAGTAAGCTCATGCTAATAACGTGTAATAAAACTAAAAGATAGATTGTAGTAACAACAAAGATAAGAGAATAGTAAGAAAAAAATATGAGAGAATATAAGACAAAAGATGGGATGGTAATATTTTCTTTTAACTTTGAGGCCATGAGTTTATACATACCCTCTATTTATAGGACTTCAACCACCATAGGTTACAAATGCATAAATAAGAAAGTTAAAACACCATAAATTTCATGAGTTTTAGGAATTGAAAGGTCATCCACATAATTATTTAGGGTTATCAGAGTGGATACTTATGAATTATTTACAATAAAAGCTCTTTTTTCTATTTCATCTTGCACATCTTACTTCACATAGTATGGACGAAATCTACTTGTATGATTGGTTACTACTTAAATTTATACTGGAATAGAATTTAAACTTTGGTGTTCTAGTTTACTACTGAAATGAGACATTCCGACCAATACAAGTGGTAATAGTACAGAATTGACTCCTATGTTTTCAACAATATTAAGATTTCAGCATACAAGCGGTAATTTCAATACCTCCTGACAAGTTTAGATTAATGGGGGTTTTTTTTTTGACAATTTTTTTATAATTTTAGGAAACTTTACCCTTTATAAAATCTTGTTTGTTTGTTTTATTAAAACAAAAACCTGTTTTATTAAAAGAGAAGAAAACTGCTTTCTCTTATCTTTCAATGGACAAGTATTAGTTTTAATAATTAAGATAAAGTTGAAATATTTATATTTTAAAAATTACAATGATAAGTTATATTTTATTTCTTAACACTACATGATGAATGCATAAACATTAATACTTTCTTGTCACCAGCTTTTTCTTAGTGTTTGGGTTTTTTTTAATTAAGGGTAGGTTTGGTAAATTAAAATTTTAATTACTGAAAAATAAAATATTAAATTTTTATTGCTAATTTTATAAGTGATGAATTTATGTTAAAAAATAGTTTGGTAAATTAATAAATATAAGTGCAGCATATAATTATGTTATTTGAAAAAGTAAACATTTTATATTATTTTAAATAATTTTGGATAAAAGATACATATGATAATTTGAATATCTTATTTAAAAAAGAATAATTTATTTTAATATTTTAATAAATAAAATTGACTTAATATGTTCTACATTAAATGATAAGTAATCAATATTTATTTTATTCAATATTTTTAAAATTTTGAATTAAATAAATTTTATTATAATTATCAAACTCATTTTAAAAATTAAATATTGAATTTTTTAATGAAATGAAAATTAATACTGAAATCAACAAACAACAACAACAATAATAATAATAATAATAATAATAAAAGCTTAAAATAATAGTTAAGGAAGTCTTTACATGCACGACTCTTCATCTATATCATTCTTATTAAAATAAATGAAGTTTTAGTGACAATTATTTACAATTTTCTTTTTATAATGGGTTGTCTTTTATTATTTGTTCATGAAATGCACACTCATCGCTCTAGAAAAACACAATGTGACAAATACATAGGAGATTGTTTTTATGAGTAAATTAGTAATATTTGTCCATTTTGGAAGATAACAAGAGGAACAGGACCCATTTTTCTAATATTTAAGAAAATAAGTCAATTTTATAGAGAGATCCAAAAACGTGTTCTACAAAACATGTTTTCTTTAATAACTTAACATAACAACTCTTTTAATTAGATGATTAAATGTTAGTAGTTTTACCTTTGAGTTCCGTGTTTGATTTCTCTTCTACTCTACTCATTTGTATTCTTATTTTCATGTTGATTTAATTTTTTAAAAATTAATTAATAATTAATAAATATATTTTCAAATTTTTAATTCATCTTTTAATTAATAACTCCTTTATTTAAATTTAAAAAAAAAATTAAAATAACGTGAAATTAAGAATACAAATGTGAATAGGAGAGGAACCAAACTTAAGGCTTAAGGATAAAACAAACAACATTTAGCAATCTAACAAAAAAAACTGACATGTTAAGTCATTAAAGAAAACACATTCGTAGAATACTTTTTCAGACACAAAAAAAAGCGCTTCGTGCTGGATGCGTTTTTAATTTCTCTCTTTAAAATCGACTTGATTCTTAAATATAGAAAAAATCAATTTAAATCCATAATTATTTTTTAAAAACGATATTATGGCTGTTTTATAATCTCCTTTAAGACAAGACAAAACATTTTTTATATATAGTATATATATAAATTTGCTTTCTTTTGATTTTACTCTCTCTTTCTTTAATTTTCTTTTATGCCCATAATCTCTGTACGTTACCCATTTTATTATAGTTTTCTTTTCATTTGAACATTAAAGTTGAATTTTAATATTTAAAGGTATAATTTAAAAAGTAGAGCATATTCAAATTGTACAAAATCAATTAATAATATTAAGAGTTAAAATAGAGGCTAAATTATAAAAATGTAAAGTGTACAAGGACTGAATTCAGAATTAAACCCCTTTATTTATTGGTTGTTGTTTGGGTAAAATGTAAAATCCTTTCAGTATTATTATTTTATAATAAGTTTCTTTTTATCACTATCTTCACCTCGATATTGTGAACCTTCAAGATTTGAATCAGAGAAGGGAACTCTCCTCATTCTTTCCTTTCTGAGTTTTTCTCCCTATTTATTCATTTATAGGCCAACTCCTTCGTCTTCTTCATCAAAATCTTATCTTTTGCTGCGTTGATTTTTTTCTGGTTTACAGTTGAATTCTCTTCAACTCTTTCACTGTGCTGAAACTCAAAGCTTGTCGAGATTTTTCTAATTACATTGTCAAAAGTGAAAGGGAAATTCAAATATATCTTTTGAATGATGGCTCGGAAGCATTTGCACGAGTTACTTCAAGAGGATCAAGAGCCATTCCTTTTGAAGAATTACATTGCTGATAGGCGTTGTCAACTCAAGAAATCACCACCTAAAACTCATCTTCAACTCCATAAACCAAAACCCATCTCTCAAAACTTCAATTTTCCTTTAAATTTCTGCAAAAAAGCTTGCCTTTTCTCTTTCCATGACTCACCAGACTTGAACAAATCTCCTTTGTTTCAACCTATAACCCCCAACACCAAAAACACCAATGGCACTGCTTTTGGGTTATTTGGTTCCATTCTAAAGAGGCTAACTCATCGTACCAAAAACCCAAAGCCTGAAACAGCTACAAAAGGATCAAAAGTTTCAGTGAAGGACATTTTGAGGTGGGATTCAACTGTGAGGAAAAACAATGTAATGAGTGAAGACAAGTGTGGTTCACGTTCTTACACTGATAGGCCTACCAGTGATGTTTGGTCCCAAAGCAATGAAGAAATGGACATGGATACTTCATGTAGCTCTAGTCCATCGGGGGATTTTGAAGAGGTTTTCATTTCCAATGAAGTTGTGGGAAATAACTCAGCTTTTGCTTCTTTTGATAAGCACTTTTCTCAAAGCCCTTTACGTTTTGTGCTTCAAACTAGCCCTTCTTTCTCGCCTACATCTCCCAGTCTCCATGAAAGAAAGGTCAGTGCCTTTAATTGAATGATTACTTATAATCAATTGGTTAATTAAAACTGCAACTCTGATCTGGTTAAAGCTTCTTCATTTTGTTTTTTTTTTTTTGGCGGGGGGGGGGGAGTAAACTCGTGACTCAGGTGACTGAGTTCTCTGACTTGCTTGAACTGTCGGCAAATTGAATCACTCTGCTGCACATGTTTGGGGTCTAATTGTCGTTTTAGTCTTCTACTATGCTAAAATTAAAGTAGAAGGATTAAATCTCAAACTTTAGCATACTTGAGGGACTAAAACCATATTTAGACGGCTGAAATTTAATCTGAATTGCCATATATGCCTGCTGGTTTCTGGTTGATTTGACTGGTATTAAGTGTTATATATGCCATTTAGTCCTTTCATTTTGTTTAATTGTACCTTTGATTATGTTTCTACCTTGCAAATCTTATATGAACACAATTATGGAAGTTTCAGCTGATACCATGATTATAACTGTTATTTGAATATGAGCATTTCTTAATCAATGGCTGATTTATTGAATTGTAGCAGGAGAAGGAAAATTATGAATTAGAGAGCTTAAAAAGATTTCAAGTTGAAGAACAAGAAGAAGAACAATGCAGCCCTGTTTCTGTTTTGGACCGTCCATTCGAGGATGATGACAGACATGCGGATGACGACGATGGTGATAGTGGGATCGATCGTTTCGATCTTGAATCCACCTATGCATTTGTACAAAGTACGTTTTCTTTTAATTGCTTTCAATTAAATTTTGTACCATTCCCTTATGCTCTGTGAAGTCTTTATCAGTTAACTTTACTTATTAGTCCATATCCATGGATTTGCTCAGACTTGTTAGCCATGTATATATAAAAGTTGTAGATTACATATGCAAATGAATATAGCTTCTGATGATGATGATGGTACATGTGGGATCCATGAAAATTTTGCTGGCATTAGATGTTAACTTGTACATCAAGTTAGGTTAAAGTGACCTGTTGAAACAGACACCATTGTTTGTCATAAGTTCAGGAGTGACCCACATTACAAAGTTAGGAGATCTGTCTTAAATTGTTGGGCCACTTTTCTGGGTTTATATTGATGTCCTTTCCTTGTTTTATCACCAGGAGCTAAGCAGCAGCTACTGCAGAAACTTATTAGATTCGAGAAACTGGCCGAGTTGGATCCTATTGAGCTTGAGAAAAGAATGTTAGAAGAAGAGCAAGATGACCAAGACGACTCATCTTCGTCACAAAGTGAAATGAATATTGATGGCATGAAAAAGCTAGTATCTGATCTCATTGCCGAGGAAGAAATGATGCAACATGATGGTTGCATCGATAAACAAGCAGCAGCAGAAAGGGTACGTAAAAGGTTGGATTCATGGAAAGATGTAGAGTCGAACACCATTGACATGATGGTGGAACAAGATTTCAAAAGAGCTCATATGGAGGGTTGGAAGGGAAATGAAGAAGAGGTTAGAGAGGCTGGAATTGAAGTTGAATGTGCCATCTTTGGATTACTGATGCAAGAATTGATTGAAGAACTAGTTCTTTAAATGGGAGGTTTTGAATTTAATGGCTAAAATTTTTTGAAGCTTTAATCAGTGGTTAAGGATTGGATCTTCAATCTAGATATGAAGCAACTTTAAAACTTATAGTTAACATCTACTCTTTTCATGGACCGACAGAATGCGAAGGATTAGTCATTGGACTTGCTCTAGTGGATACATTAGGAAATCAAATATTTTTTTTTTGAAGCTAAGGTGATTCATTTTTAGTTCTTTTAAATCATATGTATATGTAATATTATTGATATATGTATATGGTGTAATATGGTGTATGGATCATGGATTTAATGAGATAACATGTACAATTTGTAGTTAGTAATATTATATTTTCTAGATCAACATTGATATCTTGACCTATTTTCATTTTCGGCTAATTTTTTATTATGTTTAAATTTGAGATGAATAATCAAGTAGGGATTCGAGTGTAAAAAAGAAGAAAGAGATTAAAGTAAATTGGATGAATCAAATAAAATTAATAATAGTATTGTTAGAAAATGACATCACATCTACAATTATATATATAAGGTGGGAAATGGTTTTGATTAACAACCAGTAATTTGTTTAGTGATTGATGTTTTGGAAGTACTAAAAGGAGAGGATATACACATTTTCAATCTTTGAATCATAATTTGTTTTCTTTTATATATATACGACAATATATATGTTAAAAGGTCACATTGTTGTTGTTGTTGTAATAGCAAGCACAATTTGGCATATTTTATCTTTTTGAGCTTGTAATTTGCCACTTCTCTCACATGTTCCTTAATTTAATTATCTTTTAATCCATTACAAAATTAATTGCCACCTTTATCTTTCCTTCAATTTTTATTTTATAAAATAATGTCACAATATGACCTATGACTTATAAAATAGAAGTATGTGAATAAATTTAATAGACTCCAATTAAGTCTCTAAAATTCACAGTATTAAATCTTAAAAAAGTAAGTATGTTATTAGTTAGTATAATGATGATTTATTGAGTTTCCAAGTTGGACAACTCCTTTCCTCTATCTCAAATATATATATAACTGTTAATTGAATTTTCATATTGTTGGACCATTCTAAATTGATAAACTTGGCCCAAATTATGTAAATAAATATAGCCAAATCAAGTCTCATATTGTAAACAACATAATTATAATTAGTGAGACAACTTGTAGAAGAAGAGACCGCCGTGTCTCCAAAAGGGAAAAGACTGAAACAATTACGGACCAAGACTAAAAGCATTGTCAAGATTTATCAACTTCTTTTTTTTTCTTTTGATATTTCAATTTGTATTTTCTCAAATACTTTGGTATTTCCACAAGTTTATGTTAATATAACATTGACGACAATAAAACAATGATACGTAACAGTTTACAACCACATGTGATAATTTTTTTAATCTAAAAATATATAAAAAAATTTTAAAAAAATGTTGTCTAGATTGAAATTTGTGTAGCTTCATTCTAAACCTATCCTTTTTTTTTTTGTAATTTTATATACTTTTAAATTTCACAGATAAATTTAGCCTTTAATATTTACTCGGTTTATTATTTTGGCCCTTATTCTTTTTATTTTTGGGTCATTTTGGCTTTTAACCTTTAAATTTTAGTCAAATTACTTGCTTTTGGATAAAAAACTGACTGAACTATTAAATTTTTAATTGTATTGATGTGGCCACTTGTATGGCAGTCCACATATAATTTGTAATTCAAAATAATAATAAATGTTTAATAAATCATCAAAGTTCAAAAAAGTTCATAAAAACATCTAGAAAATTTATCCATATTAGCAGTGAAATATTCGTAAAATGACACATGAGTTGCCGCATTAATGTCATTAAAATTTTAACAATTCAGTCGGCTTTCCTGTCCAAAAGCAAACAATTTGACAAGAATTTAAAGGTTGAGGACTAAAATGATCTAAACAAAGAATAAGGGCCCAAATGAGTAAATGTTAAAGGTAAATTTATCTTTATACCTTTAGTTTTTTTAATAACGTATCAGATTTTTTATTTTAGGCATAATGACTTATTTGAGCCTTCAATTTCACAAGAAAAATCATTTTAGTCTTTAATTTAACTTTGCGCCTCTTTTAGCTCTTAAACTAGCACTTTTTGTCACAACACCCAAAATGGACGGAAAAACTAATGTTTGTTAACTTTGCTGACGTGGTATTCCACGTGTATGTCCAATTAGCAATTAAATAAATTTTAAAAAAATTCCACAAATTATAGAATATTATTATATTTTTATTATTAAATGACTTTTATAGGATTTTTTTACAATATTTATTATTTTTAAATAATTTTTAATTTTAAAAAGTAATTAACTGTTGACATGGCATACACATGGATGTCACGTCAGCAATGTTAACAGACGTTAAATTTTTCATCCATTTTGGGGTAATTTGACAAACAACACAAGTTTAAGGTTAAATGGAGAACTGAATTGAATTTTTTGTAAAGTTAAAGGGCCAAATGAGTCATTATGACTTTATTTTATTATTATTATTTTTAAATTAAAAATATATAAAATATAAATATTTTAAAATACATAAATTTATAAAAAATAAATATTATTTCATGTTGGAATGAACTCAGGCAACCATTTGTCTAGATTTATTCAAAGAATTTTTAGTAGTTTTATAGATTATTATTTTTCATGAAATATTATTTTATATTATTTTTTAAAATTAAAAAAATAAAATCTAAAAATTCATTAAAATATAAAATATTTTAAAATACATAAATTTATATAAAATTATAAATATTATTTCATGTTGGAATGAACTCGACAACTATTTATTTAGATTTATTCCAAGCATTTTTAGTAGTTTTATAGATGATTAATTTTTTCATGAAACATTATTTTATATATTATTATTTTAAAATTAAAAATATATAAAATCTAAAAAATCATTAAAATATATAAATTTATCAAAAACAATTATAAATTAAAATTAAATATTAAAATTAATTAAATATTATTTAAAATATATAAATTTATAAGAAAATATATAAAATCAAGACCATTGAAATAAGAAAATTTTAATTAAAGTTATTTAAATTAAGACCATTGCATAGTAAATAATATTCTTATTTTTTATATGAAGAAATTCATATTTAATTAAAAATTTTAATTTAAATGGTCTTAATTTTTATAAAGTTATATATATTTAAAATTTATACTTTAATTTTAAAATAATAATATAAAATATAATATTTTATGAAAAATAATAACACATAAAACTATAAGAAAAGAACACTTATTTGGCATGATTGTCCAAGTTCATTTGAATCTAGACAATAAGCTATCCATATTCATTACAATGTGAAATAATATAAATATTTTTTAATTTTATATAAATTTTAATTTCAATACAATAATATAAACATATGATATGTTATAAAAGATATAAAATATAAAATTTGTAACCTCTCCAACCCAGCCTCGACATTAGGCCGAATCCGAGAGATTACATCAGCCACCAGAATGGCCTAGTAGAGATTAGGGTTTATTAAACAGTTATTTTAAAATATTTTTTTATTTTGATAGAAAACTTTAGTCTATTTTCAGAAAAGTTTACCAGTTTATCAAAAATTAATTTAGCTTATCTTTCCTAAATAATGGTGACTACTTTTGAAAACTTAATTAATTTTCGGTTTATTTAATGCTTAAAAATTTATTATCTAGGAGCGGATAAATTGATATCTAACTTAGTTTTAATAGAAGTTGTATCCCATGCATCAATAATTATATTCCTTAATTTTAAGAACCTAATCAAAATTAAAGGCCATGCATGTTGAATAATCCCTAAAAAAAATACTTAAGTCCCACGCTACAGTTTAAATAAAATATTACAGTTTCTAGATAACGGAAAATTTCAAATAATAAATCCAAAATATTATAATAGACAAAACCAAACCGAGTCCCTCCGAATGTCGTGTCTGTGTCCTAACCTGGTGGGATATATGTAAAGATGGAGAATAAAGGGGAGTGAGCTATGAAGCTTAGTGTGAGCTCAATCACAAGAAGATTAATGCAAACAGTAGATAGGTCATATTAAATAGCAAAATAGAGAATCGATTTTTCCAATTAATCATCAATAGTATCACAGAATTCACAATAGTAATTTCAGGATATCAATTTTTCCATTTATCTCATCGTCACAATATGTCAATGTTCAATATTATGCATAGGCTTATAAATGCAATACAATTTCAATTATTAGAAAAAAAAAGGGGTTTTACCCCACCGCTACACACCATAAGAGGAATTCCTCAGAACTCCTCTACTTTTACACTATTGTGGATAAACCACTCATCGTTGTGGACGAACCACTCGTTGTGGATAAACCACTAATAATAAAAAAGGGTGGATAAACCACTGGGGTTTTTAATAAAAAGTTTTTCTAGACAAGCTGTCAATAGGTTGTGAATACACAACATGTTTACAAATTAAAGTTGCTAGTACGGTGTGGTTAAACCACTCAAACGGTGTGGATAAACCACTCAACGGTGCAAATAAACTGCTCAACTTCTTTTTTTCATATCATCCCACCTCATGCAATGCAACATGATATGCTTAAAACAGATCGATATAGTAGCATTTAATATGCTTTTAACTGAACACTATGGAAGCAATCATTATGCTTATAATAGTTTGATTCAGTGGCAATTATTATGCTTATAATAGATTCATTCAATAACAAAAGACATGCTTATCATGAGTTCAGTTTAAGGGTAACATAAGGTAAGTTGTACGTACAATCACAAATACATATACAATAAACATATATATCATTCTCAATTCATGAAATTATATAAATAACATTAATTCAACCAATCAGGCCATAGGTTCTATTATTATTCATATTATTAGGGACTTAATTGAATAAAATAAAACACTAAAGCAGTTTGGGGATCATTCAGGGACTAAACTGATCAAAACATAAAATTCTGGGCAAAACTATAAAATTTGGAAAACAAGGGCACACACTCGTGTGGGATGCTATATACTGTGTGGAAGGGTTACGCGGCTGTGTAATAGACTGAGGTCATGTAATAATTGCAAAATCAAGGTACAGGGGATAAATGACCGTGTGAAGGGTCCTAAGCCATGTGAGAACCAAATATCATATGGTTTTAAAGGGACATGGCCGTGTGGTCCACATGCCCGTGTGGTGCTATTTCGAGGCATTGTTTGCCTTGATTCACTTGTAAAAGAACACACACCTATCTCAGGGATCTCGAGCAATGTTCCTTACGTTCAAGTCTGATCCAGGATACCTAAATTGGGTCCTTCAACGGAGAAATGCACTTGAATCAACAATTGAATCAAGATTTGCCATGATTTTCAAGAAATCGACAAGAAACCGTAAAAGATTTGATTAATTGGATGAAATATTAGTGTCAAGACCATGATATTATGAAATACGAAATTCGATTTAACGAAAGAATGCACTTATAAATTCTTAGTAAGGTTAGAGATGAAATTGACATTGCTATGCTAAACCGATAGGAAGAACGAGTTGAACGAAGATTGATTTTGGATTTAGGAAAAAAAATAGTATTGGAATGAAAAATTTGATGAAAAGAAAAAAGGGAGAAAAGAAAAGAAGAATATAAAGGGAAAAGAGGGAGGATTCAAGTTAAAGTAGAAAAGAATTTCAAATCCTAGGGTAATTGGGAAAAGAGGATTATATACTTAGGGTTTCCAAATCTTAAAGGGTTGTATGGTAAATTACCCAATTTTGACCGAATTTTAAAATGAAATGGAGGAGAATGACATGACTCTAACATAGGTAAGCAAGGAAAAGGAGTAAATACTTAACCATTGGGTTGCTTCTAGAGGTGATCATGGGTTGGGTTACCCGGCCTGGCCCGACGGCCCACCCGAAAAATGGGAGGGTTCAAGTAAAAATATAGTCCCAAAATATGGGTTTGGGCAAAAAAAGAGGCCCATTTAGAAAATGGGTCGGGCCTCGAATAAAACTTGCCCGGGCTGGCCCGTATTATATATTAAATATATATTATTTTTAATCAAATATATATATTGTAATAGGCCCAATTGCCCGGGCCCAAAAGCACAAACAAAAAATAAATAAACCAAATATAAAAACAAATAAAAAAAAGAGTCCAATGAAATAGCAGTCCAAATTACAAAAAAACTCACTAGACCCAACAGTAGGCCCAACATGGCTCAAACCCAATTACATTTAGCCTAACCTCCAAGAGACTGTCCATGGGCGGGCCGGGCTTGAAAAATTTCTAGTCCTTCCGCTTAAAATTTTGCCTGAGGCCTACCGAAAAAATAATAAGCCCGAGCCCTACCAATTTTTAATAAACACAAAAAAAATTTTCAAAATAAAAATATATTTTAAAGTATTTTATAATTAAAAATAAAAATAAAAATATATATTTATTATATTCGGTAGGTAAGGCCTGCTCGAAAAAAAAGTTAAGCAGAGCCCTACCCATTTTTTAAACGGGCCTCGTATTTTTGCCCAAGCCCATATTTCTGGCCTATAGTTTTACTTGAACCCTCCCATATTTCGGGCGGGTGTCAGGCGGTCGTGCCCGACCATGGACAGGTCTACCCTCCAGCCTGATGGCCCAAATCACTACCCAAACCCAGATCTAAACCTAAACAGACCCTAAACCCAATTTTCAAATACCCTCCAGCCCAACTACCATGGCCCAACGCTGCCCAACACAACTAGAAACCCTAGCATCATAGTCCCAGCGCCGCAGCCAAGGCTTTCCATCGGCCCCACGAGCCACGCCTCCGAGCCGTTCCATGCCGGCCTCATGCGCTGCGTCGAGCCGCGCCATGCCTTCACATGCCTCAACCGCCGCTCCAGCAAGCCATCAAGCCGCGATCAACCTCTGGCCTCGCACGCGCGCCCGCACACCTCCGTACCTGCACTCGCAATAAACACCTGCAAAACAAGCAGATACAACACTCAAAAGAAAAAGCAGAATAGCAGAAAATAAGAGAAAAGGGGGATTCGAGGGGATTTTTTTTTTTTGGCTTTCTGTAAAATCGTGCTATAAGAAAGCCATTAAAACACTGTAAAAAGGGGGACTCACGCACAAAAAAACACAATCAACACACAGACGCATATTGTATCAAAAAATACACGAAATCAATAGAGAAGAAAGGCTTTTCTTTTTTCCTTTTCTCGATTGGGTTCCTATTTCTTTTCTGATTGCTTTTCTCTTCTTCTGTTTTGGTATTAAACATATATATAAGCATATATATATAATAAAAGGGAAAGGAAGTACTTACCTCGGTGACCCCGTCGTCGTTCTCATCGGTTTTGTGGCTACCAGAGGAGGCTAGGGATAGTCTTGGCCTGAGAACAGCGCGAAGGGAGAGAGGAAGCATAAAGTTTTTTTTCTTTTTTTTTTTTTTGTTTCTTTAGAAGCCGATTAACCTAGTTAGGTTTTTATAGTTGATTCTTGCAGGGGTTCAACGGTACCGTTTGGGGCTTGAATCAGTGGCTCCCAAAACGGTGTCGTATTACCCAACAACCCACGCGCGACCCGGCCCACAAGAGACCCGCGTATTTTCCTTTGATGGTTTAATTGCGCAACAAGCCCCTTGGCATATGTTTTCATTTCAATTCGGTTTTTCTTCATTTTTTAATTGTTACTTCATATTTGGTTCCAATTTCAGTTAGATCCAAGATTAAACGGCATCGTTTTCAATGATTGGGTTTGAGTGCCCGAATTTATGCGTTTAATTGCAACATTAGTCCCTTTGGTATTCAACGATTTTCAATTCGGTCGCTGTCATACTTATTTCAAAGTCGCCTCTGAAATTTTGTTTTATTTTCGAAATAGTCCTTGTTATTATCATTATTTTTATTTATTAATATTATTTATATCATTACTCTAAGTTTTGTATTATTATCATACATTAATATGTAGTTTCATTACATTATTATTATTATTTATGTAGTATTATTATAATTATTATTTTTATTATTTTTATAAATCAGTATTACGATTTTGGATTTACTATATGTTTGTTTTAAAATTGATTGTGTATTACCATTTTAATCTTCATTATGTATTCTTTATACATATATGTACATATAATATATTATTTCATTTTAAACTATATATCGATATACCTATTTTGTATATACATAAACATAGATATTTATTCCTTTTAAAAATCCTAATATATTTAGTTTATTTCACATTTCGGTATATTTGTATATTATCATTTGCATGAAATTTCAACCCCTATGTATTATATTATGGATTTCATATTGTTTTTTTTACCTCGTGTTTTATTTGTGTTAAGTTGCACGGTATTTCTTTTGGGATAGACTTTTAGGTCATTATTTTTCAAATGTTGATGTTGATATTTGCATAATATGTGATGTGAGATTATCGTTCTTATATGTATCGTATTGCTTATTTGTATTTATTAATTATTCGTAGTTCATTAGAATACATTTTGGTTTACAAATTATCGCTTTGTATTGTACATTATTATACAATCGTTTTTTTATTCATTCAAAAGATTTAAATATCAAAATTATTTTATACAAGTCTTTCAAAATAACGCAACACTCAGAATTTGGAATATCCTCGAAAAGATTGTGTCCTAACTTACTGGATTCCAATCTTTCTCGAGATTTAAGAAACTGAATATCCCTTTTAACTAACACACAAATAAATAGCTCATTCTCAAGAATTCGATATGTGGTATCCTAACGCATTGGATATGACCTATTGTTCTCTCGAGATGAGGATTTTTTTAATAAATGAAAATAAAGGTAATATTCGATATTTAGGAATTTTGTGAAATCGAGTCCTAAATTACTGGGTTTTGATTTTCTCATTTAATCCAAATAATCGGATATCCTTCTCGAAACGCATAGGTTTTAAAAATCAAAGAATAAGCTTAATTTCGAGGATTTGAAATGTTGCACTCTAACTTACTGAGTGTAACAATTTACTTCTTTAAAATAAATGAGCTTTATCTTCCAATTCATTTTATTCAAAATAAAAGGATCGTATTTTAAAATCTTTTCAAAATTTCGACATTAAGACATTAAACAATTGATTCGGTACAAATATGGGGCGTTACGAGGGTGCTAACCCTTCATCGTACGTAACTGACTCCTTAACTTGTTTCCTCAAAATTCGCAGACCAAAAATTATTTTCAGGGTGATCCGATCACACCTTCAATAAAGGCCGGTGGCGACTCCCCGTTTTCATTTTAAAAAGTCGATCCCCGTTTTTTTCAAACTTAAATAAAAAATGGTTTCGACAGCTTGGCGACTCCACTGGGGACGCCTTTAGAGAGTCAGGCCGTAAAATTGATTGTTTCTATCTTATTGTCAAAAATTGAAAATTTGATTTGAAAAAATTTCGATTTTTTCTTTGCGCTTGTTTGCACGTTTATTGTAAATTGATTTGTATATTTTGGCATCATTTTGCATAAGACTGTTTAGTCTTGTCCTTTTAAGTGGGAGTGAGAAACTAGTCCTTCGTGAGGTTTTCACCTTCGTGCAGGATAGTGAATCACTTTCGGGATACATCCGTACCTATGTCTTCGTGAGATTTTCATCTCCGTGCAGCCATAGGGAAATGTATTCCCCTGAACCGAACTCGGTCTGTATGAGCCTATAATGGGTGAAGATCGAGGAATCTGCTGGTTCGGGTACCTTATCTTTAGAGCCAAACCTCATATAGTGGACTTAAGAACTTAACCTAGGTAGAGCCACTCCAAATCCCTAGTGGTTACCTGATTAGGTACTTTCTGTTTTACTTGCTTACTTATGTTTTCTACTAACCCCTCTTGTCTTATTTTGATCGAGATTGCATTGCATTTACATCTTAGGAAAGAGATATTGATTCAAGTCCGATTACTAAATTAGAAAACTTGTCATGGAATACGAATTCCTTGATAAAGTGGAAAACAATACAACTTCCCGAATATATTCTGAGAAACACAAGAATGGCGATGGAAGAGTTCGTGACCCTGCTTCGTGGCCTGAGGATTCAAGGCGATTGTCTAAGAGCCTTCAACGTTCCAACTCCCGGGAAGAAGCTGACGAGCCTTATGAAGATGAGCAGATGATGGATCGCGACCAAGATCGAGAAAAGGAGCTAACAGTGGTATCAATTGGTGAGATTACCTCAAACATGCATCGATGTTGTTTCTTGGAATATGAGGGTGAGGCCATACATGTATCCGTTTTATGTTAAGGAATTTGCTTTCTAGAAAAGTTTCCTAAATGTAATTGAATCAAAATCAATGTCTCTCTAGGCATCCATTTCATGCATTTGCATTACATTGCATGACATGCATTAAAATCCATTGAAAGAGTCTAAACGAGTAAATTTATTTCAGCTAACCTGGAAAACCAATCAACCAAACACCTTTACGATATCCAAGCAAAGAGTAGAGAAATGGAACGAAGGTTGGAAAAATTAGAGCGAAAGCAGATTCAGATGCTTGAGCAATTGACTGAATTTCAACAGGAGATGAGAGATCATATGCTAGAATTACGGAGAACTATGATAAACCAGTTCAACCGATTGCTAGCTGGAAAGTCAAAAGAAGTGAAAGACCCGGTGGTTTACTTTGGGGTTGATAATAAGGATCTTGTCTATTCCTTAGATTGTACTCCAACAAGTGTCCAGGTCCAGCTAGATGGGCGCCCACAAGGAGCACTCTTTACTATCGGATCCCAATATTATCAGACTGGTACATCGACACCAGTGAATTGCCTGGCAGGCTTAGGATCCAATTTGAGGAACGATTTAGCTAATCCTGTTGCTAATCTAGCCAAAATAAAGCAGATGATGGTAGAGTACCCAGATACTATAAAGGCCCCAAGGAAGAAGGGGAATAAAAGGGACATGCAGGCGGATCTAACAAGGGCCATTCAAAACCAATCATTGTGGGCAGGCCAAAGACGGAGACCACCAGCCATCAGAGCCCTTTAAAGCAAGAATCTGGAGTGAAACCAGGTACTGAGAAGCTCCAGTTCACACCAATTCCGATGTCATATAAGGAGCTGTATCAAAGCTTGTTCGATGCGCATGTTGTTGCTCCTCATTACTTGACCCCTTTACAACCTCCTTATCCCAAATGGTACGATATGAACACGCAATGT
The DNA here is from genome assembly GCF_025698545.1 of Gossypium raimondii. Classification (NCBI taxonomy): domain Eukaryota; kingdom Viridiplantae; phylum Streptophyta; class Magnoliopsida; order Malvales; family Malvaceae; genus Gossypium; species Gossypium raimondii. The sequence goes on from NC_068565.1 coordinate 25,109,764, forward strand.
GATTATCATGCGGGAATTTTAGGGCACTCAGTAGAGAATTGCATTGCCTTCAAAAAGCTAGTTGAGAGACTCATCATTATAGGCGTTGTCAAATTTGATGATTCGTCCAGTGCAGAAAATACGCTGCCCAATCATATTGATGACGAGGTGAATGAGGTGTACAAAGAGGTGTTGGGAAATGTTCACATCAACGACGTGTCTGAAGACACAAATGGAAGGGGACCTTGTTAGATGTCCGTCATTATAAATTTTGGAGTGTTCTAAACAATTAGACTGCGGAAGAAATCCCTATAGTTTTTAGAGCTTTTCTAGAGCAATGTTCAGAACATTTTTGTTGTTTTTAGCCTAGAAATGATAGAAATTCCTTTGTGAAATAGTCTTATGTCTGAACGTTGTTATTTTAATGAAATACATCTTTGCAATTATTTCTGAGCCAATATCTTTTGCAAATAATTCTATATTCTTTCATTCTTTTGGATTTTCTTCCAAACCATCATTCATTCATTCATAATTATATGATACAAATAATTATCCATGGATTTATACATTCTTTTGTACATTCTTCGGTACTTGCTATGGGTTCTCAGATATCAATTACATGAATGACACTGCTACAGACTCAGATTTTCCTCTTGAGCGAGGCATGTGTTTAGGCGGATCTCATGGCTTTGGAAATGACATAGACCGTAGCTTATCTCTGAACTTGTCGAGGATGGTAGCATGAGAGGATAGACAGATCCTACCTCACAAGGAATTGTGGACTTGGTGAAGATTAGAATTAACCTGACCGCAAAGACGAAGCAACACCTTGTTGAGTGACCTTTAGGGTCCAAAGATGTCTTCGTATGATCATACCAGGATATGCCCGGGTTAAGCACCGATAATGAAATCTGTACAACAGCACGATGTCAGAAATTCGCAGTATGAATGATGTAATTCTTTGCCGGGGCAATGCCTTTCTCGTGGAGTCAGCATAGCTTTGCCCATTTGAAGTCGAATTTCCATCTCTTCAAGTTGTTGTTGGGTCTATCCTGATTAAAGAGGAAGATCTAAAGTTTTCTGTCGTAGTTGCGCCCCAAAAGGCTCAGATCAAAAAAGGAAAGAAAAATAAAAAAAATCAAAGTCAAAATGAAAATGAAAAAAATCAAAAAAAAAAGAACAAAAAATCAAAATCAAGATCAAAATGAAAATAAGAAAAAGAAAGAAAAAAGAGAAATCTAGATGAAAATCAGAATGAAAAAGAAAAAGAAAAACGAAAAGGAGATGCCAAAGCGAAAATCCGCAAAGGGCGCTTTGTAACCAAATGAGGTTTTGAGTTGAAAACCCGAAAAGGGCGACTCAAATTTTGAGCAAAATGGGGCATAGTCATCACCGTTATCGAAGACTCCTAATGGGCATTGCTTCATCTTTGAAATCATTAGAGGCTGCTTCATATGTCAATGTCATCATCTGCCAGTATAGAATTCCGAGAGGATGATATTGGAAAATGCATTGAATTTGAACAATAGCACTATAGTTGAGGTCTGAAATCAATTCAGAAGTGGACACCACGACTTGTCACTGAATTGCCTAGAGTTGAACATCGAAAATTGAAGGAAAATGACTCAGACTTACAAGGATTGGCATGAGAAATTACTATTTGCCTTTCTTGCTTGTCGAACATCTGTACCGGGGCAATACCTTTCTCTTTGGTTTGCGGGGTTTAGGTAGTTTTACCTATTGAAATCCTTTCTCTCCGGGTATTAGTTGAGCTAGAATTGGATGAAGCAGAATGGATCCAATCGCGATGTGATCAATTGAACCTAGGAAAGAGGTTAAAAGCTATTCTTCAGGGTCGGAGGTACCAGAAACAAATGATACGAGCCCATAATGAACAGGGTCATCTTAGAGATTTCCACGAGAGGGTTGGATGTCGAAAAAGATCATTCCTCTCCAAAAGGATTTTAGAGGGAAATGAATGCCAAACCGGGAATATCCCTATATTGTAAAGAAGCCCTTTTTTAGAGGAGCACTGGTCCTGAGTGAGATAGCTAATCCTATAAACTCGGATCCAGTCAAGAAATACTTCGTCCAAAGAAAAAGAAAGAACTAAGGTGAAAACCTGCAAAAGAGGACTTGGAGTAAAAAAAATGAAAATGAAATTGAAAAATGAAAAAATGGAGAGGCTAAAGGGAAAACCCGCAAAGGGCACTTTAGGCCAAAGGGGATTTGAGTTGAAAACCCGAAAAGGGCGGCTCAAATATTGTTTGGAATTGGGGCATGTGGTGATCTTGCTATGCCTGAATCAACCGTAAAGGATAGGCGCCATCTTGGGGCATCGACAGAGCACTATAGATCTCCTAAACACATGTCCAACTCAAAATGGTCTTCAGAAAGTTTGTACAGAGAAGTTCAAGTTGCGATATCTAGGGCACCCAATTCTCATATTATTTGTTGTTCTTGGATTACCTTTTTCTTTTCCAAGATATACATTCCCAATTAATTTCTTTGTCATCCTTCTTTACTATTTTTGATAATTTGTTCTTTCAAGCAATGCTCAGAACCAACTTTATTCTTATCCATTGTTATGACCCTTTTTTGCAAACATGTTGCATTGGAATAATGATTAATGGACTAATAAAACTTTCACAAAGGAAGTATTGCATATTACTCTGAAAAGTTTCTAAATAATATAGGAGCCTGAAACAGGACTATTGTTTAGAACACACCAAATTTAAAGGTTGGAAATTCGGGAAGGAATAGTCTAAATTTAGACTTTCTCTTTGGATTTTTGTTGTCGAATGCGTTGATTAACAAGACACCATGTTGGTGACAAAGCTTAGGTAAACAAGCAGACAATGATCATCAGACAATAGGAAGAGGTTACCTTGAAAAAGAGAACCTTCATTTGCACATGAGTACGACACCCTGGGAATGGTATAAGGAACCAGAACGATGTAGATCATGTATCCTTGAATTGGATAAGAGAGGATTGAGGGAAAGTCACATATTTCTACCCTTGGATTATAGTGGGAGAATGATGGCATAAATTTTGTGCCCCAATGGATTAAAACTTTGAGGTTTACAGTGGGGGGAAACCTGACTAAGTGTTTCTTCAGAAAAGCCAGTCAAGCAAGAAGGCGTTGTAGCGCGTCAGTCACAAAGCCTTAATAAACTTCGAGTAATTTCAACCTAAGCGGGATCGCCCTCGGAAAAATAAAATTATGCATTCATGCAAACAACATTCACACATGTCTAGTTAGGAGCATTTGATCATGCCATCCTAATCATTAGGCATAATTAGGTTCATTATACAGGTCATGTTCCCCAGAGAACAGATCAGTGAATACGGCGGATCTTATCTTCCCAGGAGTAGGGAAATAGATCTAAGCGGCGAATCTTATCTTCCCCAGGAGTAGGGAAACAGATCTAAGCGGCGAATCTTATTTTCCCCAGGAGTAGGGAAACAGATTTAAGCCACAAGTCCTATGTCCCTGACCAACAGCAGAGCAGTTCAGAAATTACAGATCTCGTCTCCGTAAGCTATAGTGGAGTAGATCGAAGACGGTGAATCTTATCTTCAAGTGTAAGGAAGCAGGTTTAAGCCACGAGTCTTATCCCCCTGAGGTCACAGTGGGGCAGACTGAAGAAGCAAATCTTATCTCCCTGAAGTTATAGTGGAGCAGATTGAGCCGATAATCCTATCTCCCTTAAGTTGTAGTGGAGCGGATTAAAGTAATAGATCTTAGCTCTCTGAAGTTGCAGTAGAGTGGATCACATCACGTCTTATCTCCCTGAAGTTACAGTGGAGCAGACTAAGTAAGCAGGTCTTATCCCGACTGAAGTTGCAGTGGGGTAGATCGAAGATGACCAATCTTATCTCCCTGAAGTTACAGTGGAGCAGATTGAAGCCGATAATCCTATCTCCCTGAAGTTGTAGTAGAGTGGATTAAAGTAATAGATCTTATCTCTCTGAAGTTGTAGTAGACCAGATCGTATCAAGTGTTGCCGACCAGAGATAGCAAATTTTGTTCTTTCAAAGTTACAAATCCTATCTCCCCGACGTTGCGGTGGAGTGGATCGAAGCACCAGTTCCTATACCTCTGAAGATACAGTAGGATGGAATGGAGCCACTTGAAGAAGAAGAGCACCAAGGTCCAAGCACGACCGGGCAAAATTGGTCTTTTTTAGTCTTTACTCTATTCTTGTTACACGACAATGAGCAAAGAGCGGCAGCTGTAATAGGCCCAATTTGCCCGGGCCCAAAAGCACAAACAAAAAATAAATAAACCAAATATAAAAAAATAAAAAAAGTGTCCAATGAAATAGCAGTCCAGATTACAAAAAAAACTCACTAGACCCAACAGTAGGCCCAACATGGCTCAAACCCAATTACATTTAGCCTAACCCTCCAGCCTAATGGCCCAAATCACTACCCAAACCCAAATCTAAACCTAAACAGACCCTAAACCCAATTTTCAAATACCCTCCAGCCCAACTACCATGGCCCAACGCCGCCCAACACAACCAGAAACCCTAGCATCATAGTCCCAACGCCGCAGCCAAGGCTTTCCATCGGCCCCATGAGCCACGCCTCCGAGCCGTTCCATGCTGGCCTCATGCGCTGCGCCGAGCTGCGCCATGCCTTCACATGCCTCAACCGCCGCTCCAGCAAGCCATCAAGCCGCGATCAAACTCTGGCCTAGCACGTGCGTCCGCACACCTCCGTACCTGCACTCGCAATAAACGCCTGTAAAACAAGCAGAGACAGAACGCAAAAGAAAAAGCAGAATAGCAGAAAATAAGAGAAAAAGGGGGATTCGAGGGGATTTTTTTATTTTTTTTCTTTTGGCTTTCTGTAAAATCGGGCTATAAGAAAGCCATTAAAACACTGTAAAAAGGGGGACTCACGCACAAAAAAACACAATCAACACACAGACGCATATTGTATCAAAGTACACGAAATCAATAGAGAAGAAAGGTTTTTCTTTTTTTCCTTTTCTCGATTGGGTTCCTATTTCTTTTCCGATTGCTTTTCTCTTCTTCTGTTTTGCTATTAAACATATATATAAGCATATATATATAATAAAAGGGAAAGGAAGTACTTACCTCGGTGACCCCGTCGTCGTTCTCATCGGTTTCGTGGCTACTGGAGGAGGCTAGGGATAGTCTTGGCCTGAGAACAGCGCGAAGGGAGAGAGGAAGCATAAAGTTTTTTCTTTTTTTCTGTTTCTTTAGAAGCCGATTATCCTAGTTAGGTTTTTTTAGTTGATTCTTGCAGGGGTTAAACGGTACCATTTGGGGCCTGAATCAGTGGCTCCCAAAACGGTGTCGTATTACCCAACAACCCACGCGCGACCCGACCCACAAGAGAACAGCATATTTTCCTTTGATGGTTTAATTGTGCAACAAGCCCCTTGGCATCTGTTTTCATTTCAATTCGATTTTTCTTCATTTTTTAATTGTTACTTCATATTTGGTTCCAATTTCAGTTAGATCCAAGATTAAACGGCATCGTTTTCAATGATTGGGTTTGAGTGCCCGGATTTATGCGTTTAATTGCAACATTAGTCCCTTTGGTATTCAACGATTTTCAATTCGGTTGCTGTCATACTTATTTCAAAGTCGCCTCTGAAATTTTGTTTTATTTTCGAAATAGTCATTGTTATTATCATTATTTTTATTTATTAATATTATTTATATTATTACTCTAAGTTTTGTATTATTATCATACATTAATATGTAGTTTCATTACATTATTATTATTATTTATGTAGTATTATTATAATTATTATTATTTTTATTATTTTTATAAATTTGTATTACGATTTTGGATTTACTATATGTTTGTTTTTAAATTGATTGTGTATTACCATTTTAATCTTCATTATGTATTCTTTATACATATATGTACATATAATATATTATTTCATTTTAAACTATATATCGATATACCTATTTTGTATATACATAAACATAGATATTTTATTCCTTTTAAAATCCTAATATATTTAGTTTATTTCACATTTCGGTATATTTGTATATTATCATTTGCATGAAATTTCAACCCTATGTATTATATTATGGATTTCATATTGTTTTTTTACCTCGTGTTTTATTGTGTTAAGTTGCCTGGTATTTCTTTTGGGATAGACTTTTAGGTCATTATTTTTCAAATGTTGATGTTGATATTTGCATAATATGTGATGTGAGATTATCGTTCTTATATGTATCGTATTGCTTATTTGTATTTATTAATTATTTGTAGTTCATTAGAATACATTTTGGTTTACAAATTATCGCTTTGTATTGTACATTATTATACAATTGTTTTTTTATTCATTCAAAAGATTTAAATATCAAAATTATTTTATACAAGTCTTTCAAAATAACGCAACACTTGGAATTTGGAATATCCTCGAAAAGATTGTGTCCTAACTTACTGGATTCCAATCTTTCTCGAGATTTAAGAAACCGAATATCCCTTTTAACTAACACACAAATAAATAGCTCATTCTCAAGAATTCGATATGTGGTATCCTAACGCATTGGATATGACCTATTGTTCTCTCGAGATGAGGATTTTCTAATAAATGAAAATAAAGGCAATATTCGATATTTAGGAATTTTGTGAAATCGAGCCCTAACTTACTGGGTTTTGATTTTCTCATTTAATCCAAATAATCGGATATCCTTCTCGGAACGCATAGGTTTTAAAAATCAAAGAATAAGCTTAATTTCGAGGATTTGAAATGTTGCACTCTAACTTACTGAGTGTAACAATTTACTTCTTTAAAATAAATGAGCTTTATCTTCCAATTCATTTTATACAAAATAAAAGGATCGTATTTTAAAACCTTTTCAAAATTTCGACATTAAGACATTAAACAATCGATTCGGTACCAATCTGGGGCGTTACGAGGGTGCTAACCCTTCCTCGTGCGTAACCGACTCCCGAACCTGTTTTCTCAAAATTCGCAGACCAAAAATTATTTTCAGGGTGATCCGATCACACCTTCAATAAAGGTCGGTGGCGACTCCCCGTTTTCATTTTAAAAAGTCGATCCCTATTTTTTTCAAACTTAAATAAAAAATGGTTTCGACATATATTATTTTTAATCAAATATATATTTTATATATATTAAATATATATTTAATATAGGCCAGGCCGGACTGGACTCGGGCTTAGCAATTTTCTTTTTGGCCAGGCTAGACCCGAGCCTAGAAAATGGGCCTAAAATTTTATCTAGGCCCTGCCTGACCCAACCCATGATCACCTCTAGTTGCTTCCTACTTCTAGATAGATTTTTACTCCAAATAATATTCATTTTAAAGTGATTTTCCATTCTAGTTTGCTGAAAATGAAAATTATAAAAATAAGAGAGAAGTGGATAGAACCTAATACTTCTAAAGAGTGCACTAAACACTTAACCATCAAACCTAATCATTTTCTTGATTTTTTTTATCATCCAACCCTATATATTTTGGAGTGTGACAAAATTACTAAAAAGGAATATTTGGAATGATTTGTCTAGATTCATTCCACATATAAAAAGAATTATACATTTTCAAAAAAAATTATATATTATTAACTATTTTTATATTTTTTTAATATTTTAGTTATTGCCATATGTTGTATTGAGAGACCGCCAGTAGGGCACATCAACGCACACTAATGGTGTTGGTGCAAAGGTACCAAAGTGTATAAACAAATTTAAGTTTAGACACCACCTAGGTCCCAAAAAATTTAGGTACCTACTTAGTAAAAGTAGAGAAATTCATGTGCCAAAGTATATTTTAGCCCTTCACTAAAATGTATATATACTAATTTGCATACTCGTGCAGTTGAATGTATTAATTAAATTATTTTTAATAATTTATTAATTTTAAATAGAATTAATATATTACAAAATTAAAATACAGTAATATGTGTTTAATTTTAAATAAAGATAAATAAGAATGACCCTAATGCAGGAGTATATTTTTGTTGCGTTTAAGGTTAGAAAGATTAATTGCAATTTCATTTAATGAGAGAATAGTGTATGTCTTAGTATGTAAAAGTAAAATTAAATTGCAAGATATATTAACCTATTACTTATAGCTAGGTTTTTAACCCAAAAAAAAAAATTGAGTTTGTTGGTTGAGTTGTTTGTTGTAAATTTAGCTCCATCAGAAATTGTCATGTTTATTATATTGACCGTTTACTGCTGAATAGGATTAATTGATTTAAAAAAAATCTAATAGATATTATTTTTAATAAAAGAAAATAAAATTGAGTTTGTCGGTACAATTATTTGCTCCACATTAAATATTGTAATTAGGGGTGAATAAAATCTGATTTGATTAAAAATCGAAAAAATATTCGAATTTTGAGTTAACCGAATCGAGTTATTTGAAATATTCGAGTTAACTAGAATAATTTGAATAACAGATTGCTGTAAATAATTTTTGGTCCATGTCAACTTTGAAAATAAGTAAATTGGTCTCTCTCAATAAATATTATAAAAAATTTTAAATAACTTTTAAAATTTTCAAAATATTTATAAAAAATCAAAATTTAAATTTTAAAATTCTAAAAATATATATAAAATGTTAAGATTTTAAATTTTTTTGAAAATAATAATTTTGGAACCTAATTAATGATTCAAATTTATCATGCTCATGTATCTTTTTATTATTATTTTGATTTGAATTTTTTAAAATATATAAGGTTTCAAATTTATCTGTTCTACCATGAAATTAGTTATCTTGTAACAATATTTTTATTTGATATGTTTAATTTTTTAATTTAACTCGAACAATTTCACTCATTTTTAACTTGACTTGAATTTCATTTCACTTGACTCGATTTTAAAAAAATAAATTGAGTTAAAATGATAAAATAAGATTTGTAAACTCAGTTAACTCGAAATTTTTTCACTCAATTCGACTCAATTTGATCGGACGCTTAACTAAATTGCAACGTTATTATCATTGACAGTTTACTGCTGAAAAGGGTTGATTGATTTTAAAAGATTTTCCAAAATGGCTGCACGCTGCTGTTATTATATTGACTATAATAATGCTGGAAAAGGTTTCCCACAACTTTGTATACTGATGGTATTATATTGAATTTAATGCTAAAAAAATCACCAAAAATGTTGAAAATGCTTAATTGATTAGAATATAATGCTTATATTATTTTATTCTTCATACTTGTTAGTCATATAAATAAATATATATATATATATATATAAGTTGTAGATTACATATGCAAATGAATATAGCTTCTGATGATGATGGTACATGGGGAATGCTTGAATATATTGCCGGCATTAGATGTTAACTTCTACATCAAGTGAGCTTGAAGTGACCTGTTGAAATTGTTAGAGATCCAAGGGTCAGAAATTTGAAACTGTTACTTGAGGTGTGAATATCATTGTTTTTAAGGATATTTTGTGGGTTGGTGTATCTCTTAAGATTCAACAAACACTTTTGTTAACTTGTAAGAAAATAAGGAATAAAGAAGAACAAAGTAATTGAATACTCAGTTAAAATAGTAGAAGAAAACTTTTAAGAAACAAAATGTATGAAAGAGAACATAAAGAATAAATTGGTTGAATTGCATGCATGATAAAAATAGAAAACATAATCGTTGGGAAAATATTGGATATGTTGAGAAATATTTGATTCTAACATTAGTATCATGCGCAAGGGAGGGGAATCAACTTGTTTGAACTGAACTGACCTTTCGGGCTTAGGCCTTGTCTGTGCATGCCTATACTATTATTTTGGCTCTTATAGGCTCAAAGTAAAACAATAGTGCATAAGCATCATCTTGATAGGTTTCTTTAAACAATATGGGATTTGTGTAATTCTTTAAAATACATAAAACTTCCAACAATCCCTCACATGTTTCAAAGAATTAATAAAATACTAAAAATAAATAACCTCAAGAAAGTGCACATAATGTACATAGTAATCCAATTTAAGAAAAAGTTTAATGTTTGTTCCTAGGGCATTTAGGCATGCCCCCATGATCCTTAATCAGTACAGTATTCCAAGCTTGATTACTCCGCTTCTCCAACATGTTGTTGCAAATGTTCATAACCTTCCGCAATTTTCTCTTTTGGAATCGTCAACTTTTACTTGAAAATAGAGAGCACTGAAAATACCTCCGAGCAAGTTTACCAGTAGATTTGGAAATTGAGGAATCAAATATATAGCAAGCATTAACAGGACACTGAGGCCCTCCTAATTCTAGCATAGAACTAAACCATTTGAACACCTCTATATCACTATCAATTTTCATAATTAATTCTCCTTCTACATCGATGGTAGATTTCGAAGTGGCCAAAAATGGTCTTCCAAACAGAATAAGGATTTCTAAATTCTTCTCAAAATCAAGAACAATAAAATAAATAGGGAAAATAAATTGTCTAACTTTGACTAATACATCCTCTAATATACCCTTAGGGTGCACTAATGATCTATTAGCCAATTGAAGAGTAACTAAAGTATCTCTTAACTCCCCTAAGCCTAATCTCCGGTAAATAGGAAAGGGAATTAAATTGATACTAGCTCCCAAGTCATACATAGCTTTTCCAAAATTCACCCCTCCTATTTCTATAGGACTAGTGAAACTCCTCGGATCATTAAGTTTAGGCGGAATCTTTCTAGTGATTACCGCACTACATTCAGCATTGACAATTATTTTCTCACATTTCCTTTTTGTGCCTAGACATAGTTTTTCTAAGAAATCTAGCATATTTAAGCATCTTATGATATGATAGCCTTTAAGAACTTCGAGGCACCTACTGGCGAAACCTGTTCGACTCTTGTGTTGGAAAAATCATGGGGCCGCTCGATTCCAATGTTTGGTAAAAAAAAAAAAAGAATGGTTCCTGCCAGAAATCAACAATGATGACATCATTTCTACTTTTGTAAGGAACTCTAACCTCTTCTAGGCCAAAAGGTACAACAAAAATTTCCTAGAAACCAATGATTTATAGGTGAAATATTGTGGGATCAACTATACAGAAAGCTTTAAATATCTTGGCATGATTGTTTTAGTTAGTCAAATTAGCAAGCTAGAAAAATGAATAAATTTATCGAACTTTTAAATTTTATGTTTATCTAATTAAATATTTAATTTAAACATAAAACTATGTAACATCCTGAAATTGGGTTAGAAGAAAGTGAGTTAGTGAAACCAAGAGTGGTTGTCTCTTGATTCTGAAAAGTTTGCAAGTAATTTGTTTTGGTTTAGTAGTTAAGAGATGTGAATAGTGTGTGTGAGGTTCTGGGTTCGAATATTATCTCTTAAATTTTTTCCATTTGATTAAACCCCTATCTTTGGACGTTTGGGTTATAAGTTATTTTCAATCAATTAATAACAAGAATGAACTTGCTGATTCAATGGTTAAGCTTCTGTATATCCTTTGGTTTTATGTTTAAATCTATGTGAAAACAATAGGAAAACGTTTATTTTTATGCTACTTGTGAGTTGGTTTTTATTCTTTTAAAAGTTAATTAACTTCCTAAACTCCCTTTGTTTCAAGATCGTTTTCATTTTCTTCCTGTCATTCCTTTTTGTTTCTTCTTCAAGGATCTACCTTCTTCTATTCAAATTACATTTTCTTTTGATATTTTAAGTTAAATGGATTCTGTGCGAGGCTTGATTTTCCCTCTCGATTCCGTTCTTAGTGTCAGTAAGAGTTCAATCTTGCTAGTATGATGGTGGTTTTTCTGTCGGTTTTTGAGTTGCTATGTAAGAGTTGTTCTTCGTTGGGGTTGATTTAATTGGTTTGTTTGAATCAGGAGAGGAGCGAGCGATGTCTAACATTCCTCCAATGAATTAAGCCTTGTGTAATTTTTGCTCGTTTAACGGTAAGCATTAGTTTTCATTTTGAGGATTTTTTGTTGAAGTTCTTCGACATAACTTCAGTTGGATGCTAATTATAGTGAATTGTTTGCGAATAAATTGTCTGATTGGTCTTTGGAATGTTGTTTTTAGGTTCCAGAATCATCGTTGTTGCTTCTACGTTGAAATCGTATTAGGTGTGCAATGAAAACTCTAAATTTTACGAACAACAAAGGCCGAAAAACATGGCTGTCAATGCCACACGACCGTGTGTCAAGTCGTATGGTAGGTCGTGTAACTCACTGTTTTAGGATTAGAGGCACACGGGCTAGAGACACGGGGGTGTGTCCATGCTATGTATGTAACACCCACTACCTATATTCGTCACCAAAATAGGGTATGAGGCATTATCAGAGTTTTCCAAATTAATTTTTTTCGTTATTACGAGTTAAATACTATTCTTTTATTGAAACATATTATAACGTCCCTTAGATGGGCTTCCAAAGCCTAAAACATATATCGATATCAAACCAAATCAACCAATTCAATTCAACATATTTTCAAGATAGATTTACGCATATCTATAAGATAACCTCGTCACATACCAAAACCAGGATTTGATAGCCATACCAATGGCTAACTTTACATTCATTTCACATTAACATTTACTTTATCAACTTATACACGCCATTGATTTCCAAAATAAAGTTACTTAATATACCAAAATGTTGAAGTTGATAGTGTGATGTGTCTCCTACCGAATCCGACCTCCGAGCTCTTAATACTACGAATCAGGGAAAAAGGAAACAGGGTAAGGACGTTGTGCTTAGTAAGCTCATGTAACAGGAATTATACTTACCTAATATTTTCAATACAATACAATAAATATTCATACATTCGTTCAATCTACCATTTACCTATCACACACAAACTCAACCAAAACATTAATCTAATAGCATCATATGAGTTCAATACAAAGATTAATGACTGATGAACTCATCAATTCCATGTTTTCTATTACCCTTATTATTTCTCATATTTATCCCATTGAATTTCTCGAAATTTCGATGGATTTTCAAAGGCACACTTTTAGCGTACTATTCCGGGTCCGTCAATTCATATTCATGTGCATTCATTTCCATTTCAGAGAGCACACTCCTGCGAACCTCATCCTTACTGCTGGATTACCAATTCAGGATAAATCCCCTATAATATAAACTTATAGAGTATTGTCAGGATTACTAGTCCAGGCTAAATCCCCTGCAACGACAATTTACTCTAATAAGCTTGGATCTGAATTACCAGTCCAGGCTAAATTCAGACCCTAATTTGGATTACTCGTCCGAGCTAAATCCATTTTACACATATTCTTCGGGAGGGCTATATCAGTATAGGATCACCCGTCCGGGTTAGATTTTTTTTTACCGTCAATTTCTTTTTAAAGATCCATCAAAATTTTCCTTTCATTCAACCAAGATTTCTTCCCCTTTTTATCAAATATATTAATGTTTCATCAATTTTCATACAATGAACATTTAAATCATATTCACATCAATAATATACATTTCAAGCATTTAAGAATATAATTCAGGTTACACAAACTTACCTCGATACTTGTTCATATTCAAAAATCTACTAATCCCGAACTTTTTACTTTCCTCGGTCTAGCTTCATATTTGAATTTGCTGTATCTAAATAAATAAATTTAATCATCAATTTAATAAATTTCATGTTCATATGTAACATTCTCTATAATTCCACTATTATTTATAGTTCATTCAAAGCTATCTACTTGAGTCGTAGTCAGTAAATGATTTATATCTCAAGTTACAGAATTCCAAATTAAAAACTGCTTGGTGTTTCTGAAACTAGACTCAAATACCTTTCTACCATAAAATTTTCAGAACTTTTGGTTCAGCCAATAAATACAGTAAAATATTCAAACTTACCCTTATTCTGCTGTTTGACAGCTTCGACCTTTCTTTCTTAAAAATTAATTATTTCTTGGTAAAAAATTTAGATGATGTGTCTGTTTGTTTCTATTGAAAATAGACTCACTAATAATTTAAACATGTAAATTTTAATCCCTAATTATTTTTCTCCAATTTTTGATAATTTTCCAAAGTCAGAACAGGGGAACCCAAATTCATTCTGACCTTGTCTCACAAAATTTATTATATCTGATGATTTACAATTTCATTACTTACACCGTTTATTCTATGAGAAACTAGACTCAATAAGATTTAATTTCATCTCTTTTTCATCCTCTAATTATATATCCACAATTTATGGTGATTTTTCAAAATTAGTCTACTGCTGCTGTCCAAAACTGTTTTAGTGCAAGATGTTTATTACCATTTTTCCCCTAAGCTTTTAATAAATGATAATTTCGTCCCTGCTCAATTAACCTCTCAATTGAGTTGATTTTTCTCAATTAATACTTTATTCTATCACTTTAAACTACTTTATAACCTTTGGGAATCAAAAGTTTGGCACTAGACTTTAATTACAACTTTTTCACAATTAGGTCCTAAAAATCAATTTCTATTGAAATTACCTAATAAAATCATCTCATAAATAAGTTAAAGCTTCAAATTCAGGCTATTTCATCATAAAATTACAGCACTCAACCATGGTGACTTTCAATTTCATCCATGAAATAAAAAACTAATGAATTTAATAGTAGAACCTAGTTGTAAAAGTCTTAAAAACACAAAAATTACAAGAAAAAGGCAAGGATTAACTCACTTGGTGCAAAAATTATGAAATACTAGCTTAAAGAACCCCTCTTATGGTGTTTTGGCTGATGAGAATGAAGAGAAATCAAAAGAAATCTAGATATTTCTACATTAGTCCTAATTTTATTTAGTTAATTATGCAATATTCCAATTTTGCCCTTAAATCATCCATTTTCTTGCTGATTCCATGACCGTGCCGTCCAGCCAAAATAAATTTTGGGTCTAATTGCATTTTAAATCCTTCCACATTAGACACTTAAGCTATTTAATCATCCCAGTCACTTTTACACCTTTTCCAATTTAGTCCTTTTCATTTAATTGACTACCCAAACATTAAAACTTTCTAACGAAATTTTAATACCACATTACTAACATTTCATAAATATTTATAAAAATATTTCCGACTTGGTTTTATGAGATCGAGGTCTCGATACCTTGTTTTTACCCAATTTCTTCAATAATTTCTTTTTCTAACTAACCACTAAATCGATAAAATTTTTCTATCGATATTTTCATACGATTTTCCTATCATATCAATATTCATGCAAAAATATTAAAATAAATTTATCTTTAAATCAGATTTGTGGTTACGAAACCATTGTTTCGATTACCTTAAATTTAAGCCATTACAATGTAACTCACTATTTTGGAATTGGGTCACATGGGCGAGGGACATGACCATGTGCCAAACTGTGTGAGACACTAAGATGAGCCACACGAGCATGTGCTAGGTCGTGTAGCCCACATAGGCCAGCCATGTAGGCCATGTCAATCAGCACGGGCGTGTGGGCCAAACATCTGAATTTTTCCATGGAGCAGTAAATGTCGTTCGAATCGAGCATAGATCTTTCGTAAGGTCTTTATGGTCTGAATTAGGCTATAAAATTTGATATCTGGTGATCTGTTAGTGTATAATCTGTTATCTGTACGTATGACTGATATGATATAAGTTAAGTAAGTATGATCAAAGAAATAATATTATATGATATGATATGAGCGTAGGCCAAAGAAATGTGAAAGTATTGAATTTATGACTATGTATGAGATTGTATGACATCTTGCATATGTATTAGGGTGGGATTGATATTGTGGTTGACGGAGGAGTTCTATAGAGATTCGACAGTATATTAAGCCTATAACACCCCTAACCCGTATCCGTCGTCGGGACAGGGTTACGGAGCAGTACCGAAAAAACAAAATAGTAAACCATTTAAATAATATATTAATACAAACATAATCAAATTTCATTCAAATACATTCATAATGTCCCTTAATCGACCCTCGAGGCCCTAAAAAAACTATAGAAACAATCCGGGACTAAATCAAAAACATTTGAAAATTTTAGGAAAAAGTTGAAAATTTTGGGCTGTAGAGGTCACACGACCGTGTAACTCACACGATTGAGACACACGCTCATGTTTCAGGTTGTGTGGGAATTCGAAATAGGGACATGTGGCCGTGTCCATACCTATGTAACTCACTGACTTGGGTCATACGACTAAGCCACACGCCCGTGTGCCAGACCATGTGCTAGGCCGTGTAACTGTCTGACTTGTATGCATTGAACCTACAGGGGACACACGACCTTGTCGTATTGGCTGTATGTTATACACTACTGAGACACACGCCCGCATCTCAGGCCGTATGACCCCAAAATGAACCTTAAAACACAAGTTTACCATTTCAAGTTGCGTGGACCTTAAAAAACTCAAATACCAACCAAAATACCAATTCAAAATGAAATTAATCGAGCCAAAAACACATCAAAACCAACCTAAAAAGTGCCTAACCAATGTACCATCATTGGTACCACAAGTATATACAATTTTACAACAAAATAAACATTGATTCAATTCATCAATTCACTCAAGCAATACCTAATCAAAATACCTATCAAATGTACAATCACAACAATTCAATTATATATGTACCATACATACTAGCATAACAACTATCATTCTCATATAATATGTAAGTTGGTTATTTGTACCAAATATTATTCATAATATTTACATAAGCCAAACATTAACCAAAACAACACAAGAGTCTATACATGCCATATAATCTGAATTAAACATTTCAAAAACTACCGAGATAAGTTTGATAGTGTGACTTGAGTGCCGATCCAATCGTCCAACCTTCCGAGAATCTACAATGACATTAAACAAGACAAGTAAGCTTAATGAAGGTTAGTAGGTTGGACGAGTTAAACGATAAATCTTACCAAAATAACTATAATAATTCAAATAATAATAATCATCCAAGAGAATTTCCTACCATTCACAACTTCAATCGATAAATACATTCGTATTTAGATCAATATGAAATAAATAACATATCTTTCAAATTCATTAAACAAATTACCTTGCTGAGATTTTCCATTCGAAGAATGACTTACGGGTAAGAGTACATTGTCAACAGAAGCTCATAGAGCTAGTCCACCCGAACGCCCCAACAGAAGCTCAAAAAAGCTAAACAGAAGCTTGTAAGAGCTGATCCACCAGAATCACGCCAAACAAAAAGTATAACCCGAGAGTTCGCAAAAAATGCTGAACCTTAGTTTAATTGGGTAATATGCCGATATCTCCCTCCAATACCATCACCACTCCAAACCCCCGTAATACACCAAAACACGAATGTATTCTATCCCGCGTTCAATTCAAATCGGATATCAAATTCAATATTATAATTTAAACAATAATTCATTTCCAACAATAGAATATATATAATACCAATCACCAATTAATACAAATTTTAAATTTTAGCCGTACGAACTTACCTAGACTGAATTGTAATCGTTGCAGAAGTTTAGGGACTATTCCGTTTTTTTTCTTTTTCCATGAGTACCTACAGGATTTTGATCTAAAATGAAAAATTCCTAATTTATTAGCATATATTTCATTTCAAAACCATTTTACAATTAATACCCTTTTACTTTTCAAAATCACACGATTACCCTAAACTTTTACCATTTTTTAATTTAGTCCCTTAACTTGAAATTCAGTAAATTAACTAATTTTCTCAAATAAATATTTTATCCAAATAGTCCCTAATAATCACTGAATTCACTATTAAACCTTAAAATTTTGACACTTTCACAATTTAATCCTAAAATCAAAATCTAACAAAATCACTTTACAAATTCATCAAATAGCATAATCAAAACTCCAAATACATGGTATTAATCCAGAAAATTCAATATTCATCAATGGAAACTTCTAAAATTTTTAACAGAATAAAAAACAAAAGTACAGGCTAGTTGAACCTAGTTACAACGATCTCAAAAACATAATAATTACATGAAACAGAATTAAAAAGGACTTACATGCAAGCTTCTAAGCTTAACCGATTGCAAAGCATCAAAAATGGTGAAAATTGCTTTTGGTTTCGGCAAGAAGATGAAAAAGATGATAATTTTAACTTTTGTTTTATTAAAAATTAATTTATTTACCAAATTACCTAATTACCCTTAATTAAAACCTTTAAAAAAACACAATTTAAAAACCTATTATGATCCATTAATAATGAATTAGGCTAATTATTATTTATGCCCTTTCTTGTTTTAATATTAAACTATTAAATCTATGGAATTCAAGACTTACCAAATTTTGCACCTTTTCAATTTAGTCCTTTTCCTTTAATTAACTATCTAAACGTTAATATTTCTAAACCAAATTTTTATATGACTATAATGACTCTATAAATATTCTAAAAAAAATATTTATGAGTCGATACGATAGAAATTTGTGGTCCCGAAACTACTGTTCCGTCACCATTGAAAATTGAACTGTTACAAAGAACACATTAATCATAGTTAGTGCACTGCACTGGGAGTACTATGGAGATTGGCGATTTTATCACATTTATTCGTTAAATGATAGATTTTCTGCAATTATGTTCATTCGGTGGTTTTACCACTTCGAGCTTTACTCGCATTTGTTGGAGTTTGACAGACGGGTTATGGGGAACTCGTGGTGTGCAGTGGATGGTTTGGATAGGAACTTTTGCATTGCATCATTTGCATCACCACATGCTCATACACCGTTTGACATCGATTTGATAATGGCTATGTAATGATGTGAAATTCCAATGATGGTTATGTGTTCTTCTATTAATGCTAATATATTTCACTATATTTGATATTTATGACTGTTTTAATAATTGTTCAACTAACACTGAGCTTTCATAAGCTCACTTCCCCATAGTGTTTAACATTTCAGGTAAACCTCAAAACTAGGACCAGACCCGACATACAGAGAATCACCTTGGACCTCAAACTATTTTTAATAACTATTATTAGGTCTCTATTAGTTTTGGTTTGTAACTTTTAATTATTTCTGATCTGTGGCTTGGTAACTTTTCATTTGGGGATTTTTGCATGCATGAACTACTCAAGCATAATAATTGGAAAATGTATGATATTCGGCTTAAGTAAAATTTGACATTGTTCCCTAATTTCCGCTACATTGTAAAGAAACTATTTTTGAAGAACAAATCGATAAGGCAACTAGATTTCCAAAATGACATGAACAATGGCTTTTCGCTGCATTGGTTAACATCAAGTTTTTACAAAGTAAAGCTACGAAATGATTTTTCTAAAACAACACTGTCAGTAATAAAATGAATCTTAAGTACAGATGACCTAATAAATGAATGTTTTTAAACTAACTCAAAGTACAACTACGATTTTTCTCTAAAATGAGTTTATTTAAGGTATTCAAAAGTAACGTAAGTTAGCTTAGCCATCTCGATGGAAAATGTAGCCTTCTCAATCTAGTCATAATGTTTAGGTTGGGTTAGGGAGGTTACAAAATTAGTTATAATGGCATAAGATTTTAACTTGACATGTTTAATTTTTTAATTTAACTCGAACGCTTTCACTCAATTCGATTCGATTTGACTCGACTAGAATTTTATTTCACTTGTCTCGATTCAAAAAAACTTCAAGTCGAGTTAGGATGATAAAATAGGACTCGTTAACTTGATTAACTTAAAAATTTTTTACTCGAATAAATTAAGATGAAAAATAGGACACGTGCAATTCTTATATTTTTCTCGATCAAGTTTATCCCGAGAATCCTAGGTTGTAGAAGCTCAGAAGCAATTAAGTTTTTTGGTTGAAATGACTAGAGAGAAAACGCTCCCTACATGGGGCATTTTCCTTTGACATGTTAGACATGTAGCTTGAAAACACGTCTTGTAGGAAGCGTTTTCACTGCCATATTAGATGAAAATGCCCCATGCAGGGAGCATTTTCTTTCTGGCCATTTCAACTACCCTAACTTGATTGCTTCTAAGACCTATAACTCGAGATTCCTGGGATAAATTTTTTCCCTATATACCCTGCCCCATCCCCTATATAAACACCCTTTCTTCACCCCTACTCACCACATCTCAATCTCTTCTAAATTATTTTTTTCTTCTTGTGTGTTGAAATTTTTGAGTTTAAATATTTATTTATCTCTCATTTTGAGGGAGACATAATCATAGTTTTAAGTTGTGTTTGGGTTCACAGTGATGTCATGGAGCTCGGTAACCTACATACAAATTTCACCTATCGTCTAAGTATGGCACCATCACTTGAGAAGCCGGGATCGCTTTGCAACTCGAGGTCCAAGTTGGTGGTGATTATATCGTCTTAGGTTGAAGTGTAACTAAGGATTCAAGTTTACAAAGGTTATGCTGTCAAGGGATTATGTATAAATGGGGTCGTAGTTGATGGTGTTAATGTGGGCATGACTATCACGACCCAAAAACATAGGTTTGATTTTGCAGTTGTGGTTGTATGGGTTGGTTTGGTTGAGTGGTTAAGCGTCTAGTGTGTCTACCTATGGTTCTGTGTTCGAGTCTCCATATGTGTAAAAGAAATATTTTGGTCTATTCTTTTTCTAGTAAGTTGGTGGAGGAGTTTGGATTAAGTTTAGACTCTAGAAAAAAAATCTAGTTAGTTGGTGGTTTGGATTTAATTCTTTTTAAAATTAAATAGTTATTTTAATTTATTTTTTTAATTTTTATTTTTCTCTCTCTTCCACAATTTTTCATGTTCAATTTGTGGGGGAATGAGTTAATTCATTTTTTTATTTCTTTTACTTCATTTTAGTATTTTATTTTCTTTTCTCTATTTTTTATTTTCTATTTCCTCTCAATTTCGCAAGTCTGTCGTTTTCCCATCCTTTGAAGTTTGTTTTCTTGGGTGCAAGCGTTACTCTCTTGCATTCTCATTAGTATCGGTTTGGTTCAATTATTTCGGTAGAGGGCTTAATTCATAGAGTTAAGGTTTCTATAATCTTTTGAGTAATTGATGTGAACATTGGGAATTTTGAAATTAGGGTGTGGTATTGAATTTCGTGTTGTTGGAGAATCTAATTAATCCATTGTGTTTCTAGAAGAGGATCAAGAGGAAGGAGGCGTTTCTTCTGCGATTTAGGGACGCAAGTTGCTGTGTACGTTTGGTAAGCATTTGGTTTTGTTTTTGGGGATTGTAGTTTCGTTTATTACCATTGTTATGAGTTCGAAAACTTGGCCTTAAAGCATATGTTTTCGTTATTAATTAGTGTTTCAATCGGTATTTTAGGTTTTGGTTATCCTGTGGGAGTGTTTACGTCAAATTTGAATCA
The DNA here is from genome assembly GCF_025698545.1 of Gossypium raimondii. Taxonomy (NCBI): domain Eukaryota; kingdom Viridiplantae; phylum Streptophyta; class Magnoliopsida; order Malvales; family Malvaceae; genus Gossypium; species Gossypium raimondii. The sequence goes on from NC_068565.1 coordinate 25,130,940, forward strand.
GGTGTGTACCTTAAACATGAAAAAATGAGATTCGATAAAAGACGAAATTGGGTCTGTCAACGTCACATGGGCGTGTGCGAGACACGACCGTGTGACTGACGAATGTGTGACCGTGTGCATGACACGACCGCGTGATTGTATGAGCCACACGGGCTAGGCCAGGTCAGGCGTGTGCGCAATACAGGCATGTGGACCCCCACGGCATGCCACATGGGCATGTAGGCCTACAGGGGCATGTGGGCCCAAAATTCTAAAAATTTCCCTAGGGTTGTACGGGTCGATCCGACCGACTATGGGCCTACCGTAGGGTTAGTAAGGGCTAACCAAACCTTAATTCTTGTGATCAGATATTCTGATAGTTTGCTCCGAGTAGGACACTGATATGTATGTCTGACTGTTCTGTTTGAGTATATTTATGTGTCATCTATATACGAACATGTTAAGCATGTTAATTCTGTATTTTGTATCTATGTTTGGGGTGAGATTTGCATATGTGGAGGAAGTAATCTATACGACGACCTTTCGCCTATATTTTGGCAGCTTGACTGCATATTATTCTATTATGTGTTGCATCGACGCTATATGGTGTGTTGGGATGGGTGGGTGTTTTTAACTTCACATGGTGAGATGGGATGGTCGGAGATGGTGTGTAGTGGATGGAGGTAGGATTCTGTATATCTGCTCTGCTTATCTGATTCTGCTATCTGTATCTGTCATGGACTTAGGTCCTAATCTGTATCTGACTGTGTGTGAAATTCTGTATTTCTTGCATGACTATTTCTGTTGGGTTACACACTGAGTTTATGAAAACTGACATATGTTTGTCTGTTCTGTTCAGGTAATCCACAGATATAGGCTGATTGGTGCGACAGAGGCTCAACGGTGACCACTTGATGGGAAACTGTTTCCATTTTTATTATTTAATGGGTTTTACAGAAATTTTTGGCTTTCGTGAGAGTTTTGTAATTTTTGGACTCTCCGGACTTTTTGGACTATTTGGTTTAAATTTTTGGTCTGGTTGTGTTATGATTTCTAAACTGTGACAATTCGACAAAATATCAATTTCACGAACAAAGGTTATTTTTGAAAACACGAGCGTGGTTTTGTTTTAAACGGTTTTTGAACTTCCGCTGCAAAATGATTTAGTTAACCTTAAAGGAAAACATGTAACGGTCAGTAATAAATATATAAATGAATACGTTTTATTAAACTTGGACGTTTTATGGAAGGATCATTAGTTTTAAAACCCTTCTTCGTAACACTCCAAGATTCAGCCATAACGTCTAGGTCGGGTTTAAGGTGTTACAATGACAATGAGTATTCTCGTCAGAAGAGCATATTTCATAAAACTCAAACATAGGTGTTATGAATAAAAATGTAAGGGGTCTTCTAGTATAATCGAGTTATTAATGTTATCTACCATCACCGAAGGCGGTGACCTTGTTACTGTAACCTATTACACCCAATGCTGTCACATGTTATAATAATGGGGTCATTGCCTTCGGTGATGGTGGATAATATGCATTACTTGATTGTACTAAAACACCACTGTGTTTTTTTCCTTGTATTTATGTTTGAGTTTTTATAAAGCATCCTTTCCTAATAGAAACTCATTGTGCCTGCATAACCACCACCAACTACGACCACATTTATGCTTCATCCCTTGACAACATAACCTTTGTAAACTTGAAGCGCTAGTTACACTTTAACCCTAGACCATATAATCACCATGAACATGGACCTTGAGTTGTAATGTGGTCTAGCTTTCCAGGAGATGGTTCCATACTCACATGACAGATGAAATTTGTAGGTCACCCAACTCCACGGCACCACCGTAAATTCAAACATTCCTTAAAACTATAACCATGTCTATCTCAAACATGGATAAAAATAAATCTACAAATTTCTAATTTCCAACCGCAAGGAAAAAACAAGGAAAAAAATTAGCAAAATGAAAACGCGCGCGTTTTCCTTCCTCTCTCCAAAAACAACATAAATGAGTAAATTTCTAGAATTTCAGCAAAATTTCTAAAATTTCAGCATAATTTCTAGAATTTCAGATAATTTTTCAATTAATTTTTTTCAACATATATACATAAATTAACCTATATACACACTTAATTTGGTGGCATATTAAAGTTTAACTTGTATCAAGTTTATTCTTTTAGCATAATGATAGTCAAACTTACTATAAGATGATACAAATAATGAATGGGTGAAACAATGAAGAGTCTATCAAATTAAAACATGCATTTATAGTGGCACAACTTCTAAGAAAGTGATTCCATCCATCTATTAAACAACATAACCCAAAAGGTTTCGTTTCATAAGTTTGTACAAATATGAAAATATATTATAATTAAAATGAAAAGTTTGTACTAACATGAAATATGGATATAATTAATTTGTTTTTAATGGAAGTATATGATTTTTAAAAGTCAACTATATAATATATTTGTTGAAGATCCAATATCATGAGTTTAAATTAAAAATATAATATTGTGAATAATATAAAATTTAGAATTTACATATTACAATTAAAAATCAAAATCATAAATCATAACAAATATAATTAAATTAACAAAATTATACAATAAATTGAATATTTACTAAATTAAAATTAATATAACTTCAAAATTAAAATCCAAATTTAAAACTTTTTTTTGTAGTAAAGTAGGCTGATTTATATTAATTCACTGCTGACGAAAGGGAAGCTGAGAGGCCTCTAGAAGAGTGACAAACAATCAATAACAGCTGTCCCACATCAAAACGCACATAGAAAATATCGACAGAAAAATAAAGCAACAGAAAACCGAACAAAACAAAGAAGAAAAGTAAATGAAACGCCAAACGAAATAAGCAGTGGCTCTTCATCATCCCAAATCAGCCAAGGTGCTCCTTTTTAGATCTGCAACTGCACTCACGAAAAGGAGATAACAGAGCTTTGAACAGATTCTTGGAGATTCAACCGAACCTTCTCCAAAGTTCAAAACTAACTCGTCATTTATCTTGAGACTTCCGTACCCACGCAATCCAGTCCTTTCTCACCGCCGTCAGAACTAGATCCGGTACATCCGTAGCCCAGTTCCAACAGTCCCCTTTCCTTCGTCCTTCAATAGCTAGAACATGCGCCGCTTCATTCCCTCCAAGGCACAAAAGTGTAGGTAATCTCTTCAAAGATCCTCGCTAACTGTTGGATGTGGTAAATGATCGGTCTAATAATTGATTTACCCGCCTCACCATTACTAATGTTTTTTATAACAGACAGTGCATCCCCTTCCACCACCAATCGCTGGAAGCCCATCGTATGCGCAAATACCAACGCCCTCTCACAAGCCCGAGCCTCTGCCACAAAAGGGTCAGCAACGTCATTTAAGAGATAAGTCTCCTCTCCAACAACTTCACCTTTATGGTTCCTAGCTAGTACTGCTGTTATGGCCAACCCTTTATCTTACACAAAGGATGCATTGAAATTAATCTTGATAAATCCATCGTCCGGTGGTCTCCAAATTTCCTTACCTGCAGATCCCGTAACAGGCCTGATATTCTCACTATTGAGGCTTAGTTCTCATTCAAAACCACTAATAAAACCCAATATTTCCTGCCTCGAAAATTTGACTCATTCATGCACTAACTTATTTCTGCAGTACTAGAGACTCCAAAACGAAATAGCAATAATCTTTTTATGACGATCGTCTGCTTCCGAAAATGCCCTAACAAAACGTTCTTTATGGTCCAGTGAGCTTTCAAAAGGAGGAACCTGCACCATTAACGCATTCCAAATATCCTGCAAAATATCACAAGTCCACAAAAGATGTTCAGAATTCTCCAACTCTGTCTTACACAGTGGACACACCGCAGCTTCGCACAAGGTTCGTCGCGCCAGATTTTCATAGTGAGGCACCAAATTATGAAACAGCCGCCAAACATGTATTTTAATTTTTCCAGGAATATTTAAATTCCACAGCCCCGTATAGAATTTTTTGTATTCCTCAGATTTAGGGGATAAGTTAGCTCTATTTTGTAATAACTTTGTAAAAAGGGCCCTGTAGCCGCTCTTGACCGTGTATTCACCCGAATCTTCATACTTCCAGACCCTCACATCTTCCGGTCTACTCTCAGAAATAGGAATAGAGAGAATTCTTTTTACGGTTTCGCCATCGAACAAATTATGGATAACCTCCTTGTTCCAAGTATTGCCTTCAATAAGGTGATTTACCGTTGTCCAATTTGTACTAATATTTTGACCTTGAATTCTATTATTTTCCTTACCAGGTAACCAGGGATCATTCCATAGGTTAATGCAACCACCATCCCCTACCCGCCACACCATCCCTTCTCGGATCACTTCACGAGCACTACAGATACTTCTCCAGGTAAATGAGGGGTAAGAGCCAACTTTAGCTGATAAAATATCTGAATAAGGAAAATAACGGGCTTTAAACACTTTGGCTAAAAGACAATTCGGCCAAGTTAGAATGCGCCAGACCTGTTTTGCTAATAGCGCTTTATTAAACATAAACAGATTTTTGAAACCCAGACCCCCAAAACTTTTTGGTTTGCAAAGCATTTCCCAAGTACTCCAATGAATACCCTTTGACATTCTATTATTAGTCCACCAAAACCTGTTCATAATCCCTTCAAGCTTTTGGCATAAAGTCTTTGGTAGTAGGAAGCATTGCATCACATATATTGACATAGCCTGCAAAACCGATTTAATAAATACATCCTTCCCCCCCATCGACAGATAGCGCAGACTCCACCCTTCAACCTTTTTCCTGAATCTGTCCACATAATTTGCGAAAGCCCATTTTTTATTCTTACCCACCATCAGAGGCAATCCTAGATACTTTTCTGGATTGGAAGCCAATCGAACACCTAGCTGATTGACGATATCCTCCTTCACCTCCGTTTGCACATTAGCTCTGAAATAAATTAGTGACTTTTCAAAATTCACCCGTTGCCCTGATGCCTTCTCATACTCACGAATTATCTCCCAAACGACCCCCGCTCCCTCAGAAGAGGCATCTCCAAATAAGATACAATCATCCGCAAAAAATAAATGATTCACAGCAAATCTCTCCCTTCCAACGGTTGCTCCCACCAATCGTCCTTCATTCCTCGCATCGCTAATAAGCGCTGAAAATCCTTATGCACAGATCAGAAACAAGTAGGGACTAAGAGGGTCTCCCTACCTTAACCCTCTCAAGGGAGAAAACCACTCACCATGAAATCCATTAAGACAAACAAAGTATGAGACAGAACAAACACAACGCATAATTAGAGTAATCCAATCCATATGAAACCCCAAGTGCTTCATCATCCCTGCTAAAAAATCCCACTCCACACGATCATACGCTTTACTCATATCCAATTTGAGTGCAAAATGACCCTTCTTACCGCGTTTCTTCATCTTTAAAAATTGTAACACATCATAAACAATTAACACGTTGTCCGAAATTAACCGACCTAGAATAAAAGCCCCTTGAGCCTCATTGATACAATGCCCCAACATGGTACTCATTCGGTTCACCAGTACTTTCGCAATAATTTTGTAAACCACATTACAGAGGCTTATGGGCTTAAAGTGCGACATATCTTTTAGCTTATCAATTTTTGGAATTAAAATGATACGTGTTTTATTGAGATCTCCTAGTTCAGCTTCCCCATTCAGAACAGCTAAGCAAAATTGAGACACTTCTACGCCTACAATATGCTAATACCTCTGAAAAAATATAGCATGAAACCCGTCCACACCGGGTGCTTTCAATGGTGCCATCTGCTTGACTACCTGCGTGATCTCCTCCTCAGTGAACTCCTTTAACAATTCTTCGTTCACACTCTCCGCCACTTTTTCCTCCACCAATCTGAATAAACGTTCATCTAAACCCACATCTGAAGCAGAAAAGAGATTTCCAAAATAATTAGATGTTATCTGTACAAACTCTTCGGTCGAATTCACTTGTCGCCCATTATCATCATGCAGCTTCGTAATTCTTCCTCTGAAGTGACGTTGCACGACCACCTTATGGAAAAAACTAGTATTCGATCACCATTTGTTAGCCAATTCGCACGGGCACGTTGCTCCCAATAAAATTCTTCCTTGTCAGCTTCTAAACTTAGGTCCAGTTGGATTTCCGTGATCTCAGCCAATATTTTATCTGTAATATCCTGATTATACAATATAGATAATCTGTCCTCTAAAACCAATCTTTTCTTCTTTTCTGCCCTACCTGTCGACTGCCTCCATCGAAGTATTTGGCCTCCCAGCTTTTCTAATTTGCCTAGAACATTTCCATCATTTTCAGCCCACCACTGTTTAACTAACTCTTCAAAAGAGTTATCCAAACACCACTTGGCCTTAAACCTAAAAGTATTCTCATTGTTGACCTCCCTGTTTCTTGTGACACCCTCGGAATTAAGGAGAAGGGGACAATGATCGGAAATAGAATGGCTCAAATGTTCAATCCTATGCCTAGGAAAACGATTCACCCAAATCAATGTAGACACACCACGATCCAATCGCTCCCTTATATTTGTAGTGTCAAATCGTCCACGCTCCCATGTGAACCATATGCCTGAAAAGCCTAGATCCGTAAGATTGCAATCCTGCAATGCATCACGAAAATCTTTCATTTGTCGATCTGATCGAAGACGCCCACCCTTTTTTCAAAGGAATTCGCAATTTCGTTAAAATCTCCCATTACTACCCAAGGGATAGTTTAATCATGACTTAGCTGACGAAGTAGGTCCCACGAAGCACTTCTATTTCTTTCCTCCGGGTGCCCAAAAAACCCCGTAAACCTCCATGTATCGCCACATTCGTTGTCATGAATTTCCACATCTATATGATACAAAGAAAAACTTTTAAGCTGCACCAATGCATTGCCTTTCCAGCCCAACGACAAACCCCCTTTTGTGCCTACAACCCCAACATTGATTCCATTTTCAAAACCACACCGCATCCGTACCTTCTCCATACTTTTTGAACTTAATTTTGTTTCTATAAGAAACAAAATACGGGGATTTATGGCTCGTAACTTATTCCTGAGCCTTTTTACAGTTCGTGGTCTCCCCAACCCACGAACGTTCCAACTTAGAATTTTCATTGAGCTCGGCTACTCTGGTCTCCAGAGCTAGCCGATACATCCATATAACCTGGTCCATCAATAGCCTCCAATGGTATCCTCAACCTATAAAATAAGATCATAGTTAAAATCCAAAATTATCTTAAAATAAAAAAATAGAAAAATAAAATTCAGATAAAACATATAAAATGACTTTTTTTATTAAACATATGAAAAGATATAATAATAAAAACATACAAAATGACTTAAATGTAAAGATGTAAATAAAAGAAGATATCTTATGTGAAAAAAATACTAAAATGAAATTAGTTAAATGAATTAAGAACTTGAACATAATAAGGAGCAAAATATAACATGACCTACAATTAAATTAACCTAAAATCAAACTTTTAATATTAACTCTTTGTGATTGAGATTTTAATGCTCTTTTTCTTTCTTTTTTCTTCATTTCATTTCTTTTTCTTTTTCACGTTTCCTCTCCATACTATTTTTCAAAAAAAAAATCATGTTTTTTTCTATCCTCTCTCTTGACGAGATCGTTTACTACCAAATATGTAACCATTCATTGTCATTTCTGACCATCTTCTAAAGAATCCTACTCTCTTAATGGGATCATCTGTAGATTTGAATCAAGCTCCCTCCTTGACGTCCACCATGATATGATAGCCTTTAAGAACTTCGAGGCAACTACTTCCATACTTAGTTTTTCTTAATGATGTTTCTACTTTATTGTAATAACGTAAACATAATCAAATTTGAAAGGAATGTTAAATAATTGACATAAATAAAATAACGGATTAAATCACATAATAAAAAACAATTTGTTTTTTTTTTGAAACATTTTTCAAAAAAAATTCACAAAATTGGAGTTATGTGAATTGCGTAACAATGGATAGGATTAGGTGTTTTGTAATCATAAACAATGTGTTTATATTCGAACACCTTATTTTATTATGGTTATTGCATTTTTGGGTAGTATGATTTAAGTTTAAAATATTGGTAATTACCTTAATTGTGAAATTTACTTTCTTTTTATTATGAAATTTGACTTTTATTTTTAAAAGGAAATTTTATTGTATACTTATGGCATTTCTATTTATTTGATTTGTATGGTAATAATTTGTGAAATATTAATGTTAATATTAGACACATATCTTCTTTCTAATATGACAAAAGCATAACTATGCCAACAAACTCAATTTTCCTTATTTGTAACCTAACTTTGCTAACATTGAATGTAAAAATACCAAATAAATGTTTACTAAATGTGTTCAATTTGGAAGCCAATAATTATTTAATAAGTTAATAGGATTTGGTAAATAAATTTTAAGATAATAAAGTGAAAATTGTAGTTAATGACAAGTAGTAAAAATAGAAATTGTTCCATGAAAAAGATAAGGAAACTGTTAAATGGTGTTAAAATAAATTATGCAAAATAAAATTAAATGATATAAAATGAAAATAAGAATAACTTTAAAATAATTTAAGAAAATAATATTAAAAACCTTAAATTGTTAGTGACTTGATTTGTAATCTCTCTAGCCTAGCTTAGACGTTAGACCCGAATTTGGAAGATTACATCTACCACCGAAATGGCCTAGTACGATCGAAGTTTATAAATCAATCATTTTAAAACATTTGCTTATCTTAGAATGAAAAGTAGCGAGTTAACAAAATCCAATTAATTTTAACCTTATTCTTGTAACTGTGACTATTTTTGAAAACTTAATTTATTTATAATCTAACAACGGAAAGGTGATTTTATCTTAGTTTTATGAAAACTATATTTCATGTTTAATTAAGTAAAACCATATTTTAAATTAAGTTAAATATCATGCATGCTAAATAAAACCAAAACCTAAATCTCATGCCACAGTTCAAAAATAAATTCATACAATCAATGAATGATATATCATCAACTAATAAATCTAAAATATTTATATATAAAAATAGATCCAAGTCGAGCCCCTCCAAATGTCGTGTCCTCATCTTAACCTAGTGGATTATCTAAAAAATGGAAATGAAAAAGGGAGTGAGCAATGAAACTCAGTGTGAGTTCCATCATAAGAAAAACTAGTGCAAGCAGTCAATAAGTCATACTGAATAATAACGCATAGAATAATCGCAAATAATTAGCAAATCAGAGTACCGGATTTTCAGATTAACAATCAATAGTATCTCAGAATTCATAATAGCAATTTTAGAATGTCAATATTTCAGATCACTTAACCATTTATACATAAGTATAAATACATGTTTTTATGAATGCCATACAGTTTCAGTTTAATGGAAAAGATCCTACCCCTCCTCTACACTCCACACTATGAGTTCGCCAAAACTCGTCCAACCTTATAACTCCGAGTTGTTAATAAACCACCACTGATTTGCAATTTTTGCCACTTGTTGTGGGTACACAACATATTTGCAGATTAAACAAACTACCACTTGGTTCATGATCGAACCATATATTAGCAGTTACTGCCACTTGTTGTGAGTGCACAATATATTTGACGGATTAAACAAACTACCACTTGATTCATAATCAAACCACATATTTATGGATTAAACTGGCTCTCTTCCTCCATACATATCATCCCACCTCGTGCAATGCAATATGACACACTTTGTAATAGAATAAATCAACACTAGCAATACTTATGCTTAACATGTATTCGATTCATTTACTAGCAATTAACATGCTTTAATAGGTATTTTAATAGGGTGGTGTTGATATTAACACTAATAGAGTATCTATTTCACAATGACACTAGCATATATATACACTTCACATATAGCCATAACACTCAATCATTAAATCACAATTTCTAAAATATCACAATGTCGACTAAATTGAGCAGATAAAACTTTAAAAACAATTCCAACATATATAGGAACTAAATTGAACATATAATACATATACATAATATTAATAATTCATTCAATCAAATCATGGATTCTAACATTATTCATGTTGTCAGGGGCTTAACTGAATAGAATAAAACACTAAAAACAAATTGAAAATCAATCAGGGACTAAATTGGTCAAAACATAAAATTCTAGGTAAAACTATAAAAATTGAAAACAGGGAACAAACGGCTGTTTGACCTGAAAGTGTGAGAAGTCCTGGATCATGTGGAGGGGTTACACAGTCGCGTGGTTGGGCCGTGTAATCGGATAAGGCCGTGTGAAAATTGAAAAATCAAGGTGTAGGGGAGACACAGCTGTGTAGTTGGTTGTGTGGAGGGTCCTAGGCCGTGTGAGAATCAAATTCCTAGGGTTTCAAGGGGAACATGGCTATGTGAGGGGGTAAACACGCCCATGTGGCCCTACCCTAGGCACGGTTTTGCCCTTATTCACTTGTAAAAAAATACACAACTATCTTTAGGTTATCAAGTGACATTACTCATGTCCCAATCTGATTCGGGGTATCTAGATTGGGTCATTCAAAATGATATTTACACAAGAACTAATAACAATTTTCAAGACTTATCAAGATTACCGAGAACCCTGGCAAGATTCGTAAAAAGATCCATTATTTTCGAATGAAAGATTAACACCAGATGTAAATTCTATGAGGATTTGGAATTTGTTACCAAAATTAAATTTAACTTACCAACTCTTGGCAAAATTAGGAATGAAATTGATGACGACTCGCTTAACCGATAAAAACATGACGAAATGTGATGCGTGCTCGTATTCGTTTGATGAACACAAGTATGTCTTATTGTATGATCGTTCTAAAACAAAAAACTTAAAATAAGAACAATAAAGTAAGAATAAAATAAGTTGGATAAAATATGAAATGATAAGATCGGAAAAAAAAGTTGAACGCCACAAGATTGTAATCTTGATAAGTTCAAAACAAACTCTTAAAGAGACTAAAAAGAATATACTCACAATTTTGTATATTAATTTCATCTCCATAAAGATTACAGGTGATAGCTATTTATAGGTGAGTATAAAGCTAAAGGGTGACTCAAACAGTAATCAAACATGTAATTGAATGTGATAAAATGTCCAATTTTAATAGGGAAAACCATCCAAGCTTTGTAACAACCATGCAAATGTATTTGGACGAGAAAATGTCTCTATTCTTTGAAACTGTCCATGCTATTGTATTTGAAGAAGAAAAAATGTCTTCATGCAACGAAATCGTCCATGCTTTTTGTATTTGAAATGGAAAAATGTCTCTATTCATTGAAAATGTCTATGCCCCATGCTTGAATCATCCATACTTGGTTAAAAACGTCCATCGTTTGAAAATTAATTCATTATAGTCGTTTGTACCTAAAAAGTTATAAATAGAAATCATCAAAAACTCAATGCACTCATAGATAATATATTTATTAGAAAACATCACACAAAACAAAAACACAAGTTGTAATTTAAAGGTAATAAATAATCACAAACTAAAACAAAACGTTATGAAGGATTGAAACAATTATTCCATGGCCCAAGAGTTTATGGGTCAACATTCAATATGTTGCAAGGATTCAATTCCATATTTGACCCAAATTGTGACACGAAAAATTTTCACTTGGCCCAAATGTCTGTTCTCAAACCATTAACAGCTTCTTTAATTGATCTTGTAATTGGACCCATGGGCACTTGTAACGCATCCAATATATTTCCCATGCTCACATCAAAATGGGGGATGATTTGATTCACGAAATCGAATAATTGTCAACAATGGGGAAAGTTACTATGGAAAGTAAAGGGAAGAAAAGAAAATAGGAGGAAATATAAAGATTAGGGGAAAACCATTCTCTTTAGGTTGGAAAGGGAAAAAAAATTCTAATATGACTAGGAAATGGGATTAAATAGCTAGGTTTAACAAAATTTGGAGGGGTTGTACGGTAAATTACCCATATTGTTGAAATTAAAAGGAAAATTGAGGGAGGGTGGTGTGATTTGAACTTAGGAAAATAAGAAAAAAAGGAAGAATGCTTAACCATTAAACCACTACATAACTGTTTAGATTAAGTCATTCCTTGATTATTTATTTCATCTAACCCCCTATATTTTAGGGTGTAACATGATTTCTAATTTTTTTTGTTGTGTTTTATTATTTGTATAAAATTTTATATACACTACACCAGAATAGGTTTTTAGCGGCGCTTTTTAGCGCCACTAAAAGTATTTGCGGCGCTTTCACAAGCGCCGCTAATGAAAGCGTCGCTAACATTTGCGGCGTTTTTTAAAATAAACGCCGCTAAAGATCATGACTTTTAGCGACGCTTTCACACCTTTAGCGGTGCTTTTCCCACAAAAGCCGCTATAGACCATAACCTTTAGCGACGCTTTTCCCACAAACGCCGCTAAAGATCATGAACTTTAGCGGCACTTCTATTACAAACGCCGCTATAAGATTGACTTTTAGCGACGCTTTTTCACAAGCGCCGCTAAAAACATAACTTAAAAAAAATTAATTAAATAATATTTATTTCTATGATAAATATTATATTATATTTTATTTTTGAAATTTAAACTTTAAACTATATACTTTTAAGGATAAAAAATTAATTAAATTAAATTTTCTATTAAAATTTTAACTTTAAAGACAAATATAAAAATTAATGAATTTAAATTTAGAATTAAAATATTATGTTTAAATAAATGAACAATCTACCTCACAGCTCATCTGATCTATATTAACTCGGCCAAATATAAAAGAAGCTACAAAACACGTAATAATGAACAATCATGATTAAAGAAGCTAGTACACAATGTAGCTACAAAACCCTGTTTCAATAACACCTAATTCAAGTTCCGACTAAGATAAACGACCATGGAATGCAACATTAAATAACACTCTACTTGAAGAAGTGCTAAGCCTTGGCTTTTCCAGCTTGAAGAGATTGAATCCTCCACTATACCTTCAATATCTAAAGGATGCAAAACCAAATGATCAGATAAACCAACAAACTTGGTAAACAATAGAGATGTTAAAAATAAAAAATATATATATCCATTAAGGCTAAAAAAAAAAACTATAACAAACAATTATGTGCAGCTTTAGTTGCAGGTTGAACCATACTTACAAACAATCTCAATCTGTGAACAGAAGAATTTTCTAGAGGTAAGTACCATCAGTGATGATAATGTAGACCTTTAGTTTGCATTGCAAGTGACACAGAAAAGTCAAGCAATTATGAAAATGCTTTATAGAAAGTTCATGGTTCCATTACAGGTCACCTGTCAACAAATATCCATGGTGGACAAGGGCAGCAGAATGCAGAGTTTGTGGAACAGGCTGGTATCTTGGTCGTGTATAGATAGCTATATTTCCCTAAAACTAGAAAAAGAACTGCGGATTTTCTGGAATTGGAAGTACTCACAGGGACATATAGCTACATACAAGTTTGCTATTCTCAATGAAGTGGAAAAGCTTTTTAGCAAACTGCATTCATGCACAGTGACTAAAACCCCATTTGCTTCAAACGATGCCAAATACTTTCTGCACAAGAAATTGTATTAAAAAAACAACTAATTAACCCAATAGTTTATCAAGAGCCACTATTTTAGAGACCTGAATAGATAATGACACTTGAGCTATACATAATATCACTTAAAACATGTCAGCCTGATAGGTATATGAATGAAAAATATACAACAAAACAAAGATAAGGCAGATTCCAATATATCCCAAATTTCCAAAGTTAATATAGATAGAATAATAACATGTACCATTCACCGGCAACATGTACAATACTAATCACTAAAAAGTAAAATCTATCCGGATTGAAATTTAATTATAATTTTTTCATAATTAAAATTTAAAGACCACATAAAAGAATTCCAGAACCAGTTATGCAACAAGAAAATAATGGCCAGGTTCTCAAACCTGTTCAAAAGGATGTATATCTAGCTAGGTTCTCAAATTTATCAAGAGGAAGTTACAAGTTTAAGGAGTATGAACAAATTCCAAATTCCAGAACCAGTTACGACAGGAAAAGTTAGGTTCCCAAACCTGTTCAAAAGGATGTTTAAGAAAAGTAGAATTCGGATCTCTCTCTTATAATCTAGTTTATATATACTGATGTTTCTTTTCTTAAAAAAAAAAACCCAAGTAGGACCTAATTAATCATGATTTTGCCATAGCAAGGGCATACATGGCTACTGATGAATACCCATATATAAAATGTGTGAATAGGCATGCCCCATTTTGTTCCAAATATTCAAAAAAATCTGCCAAACTTTCCTTTTAATTTCTTCTAAAAGCAATTAAGAATTGATGAAGACGTAGTGGATGATACAATACACCATATGGGTTTCAAATCTATTCGGTTTTTCTTTCATCTCTTTTTTGGTCTTTGTTTGGATAAGATAAGGTCCCGACAATTGCTAGTTAAAATAAAATAGACAATGTCATGCAAGAAGCAGCATAATCTATCAATAAGTAAAACTTTTATCCTCTTTATTTGGCACAATATAATATAAAAAGCATATATAAATATATGAATGTCACAAAAACTATATTCATTTATGTAGAGGCAAGTTTTTAATATATAACTATGGAATCATCAAGAAATGCTTCTCTTTTCTTGGAAAAAAAATAAGTATCAAACTTCCAGAAGTTAGATAATTACTTACTTGGGACCACCGAAACCCATATTCTTTCCCAAAGCTCCATTATACTTCACCACAACAAGCTTATCCAAAAGCTGTTTAGATTTAGAAATATCTGTTGAACTCTAATGTACTGTTATATTTTTCTTGATGCTATATTTGGAATACAATAAATTCAGAAGTAGAAGAATAATGAGAAAATATTACCACAAGACATAGGTGCTAAGTTATCATAAGGAACAACAAGCACTTCATCACTTACACTGCCTTCGCTCTCACTTGTGCTCTCTACTTGGTCCCTTCAATCAAATATCGGATTTCAAGTAAACCAGACAATTGGAAATAGTTCCAATAACAAAACAAGGAACAGAATAAACAATGCAACATCAAACCATGAAAACTCAACTCGTATAAAATAGACAAACTTCAGAGCAAGAATTCTAGACAGAGACTACAAAATAAGAAATAAACCTATCATTCTGCACAATTATCAGAAGTAAACCGATAAGAACTGGGAAAAGGATATTCTCTCTATACTAAGATCCTCAATCAAGCTACTTAAGTAAGGAACCACTTAGTAATAACTCAAGATTTTGTCATCTATATATCAAGAAACTCATGTCCACAACTCAAAATCACTTTTAAATCATCCATCAAGCACATCCAATCTTACAACAATTACTGCCAACAAACTTAGCCGGTCTCTTATATCCTCTCTAATTAAATCAATAAAATTAGCATCCAATGCACACCTTATAACCTACGATTTTTATACTCAATTTCGGTCACAAAAACCACAGTTCAGAGATAAAACCCACCCTATCCACCAAAATTAGAAAAAAAAAAGAAAAAGAATCCATCCTATCAAAACATTCAAATATCAAACCCAGAAAAAGAAACTTTAAAAATATAATAAAAACATACTTGATTGTAGCCTTCTTCCCAGTCCCTTTTGCTCCATTTTTTTTCTTCTCCAACATAAGACATTTAGTTTACATATCAAGTAAACGAATTGAACAGAATCATTGGTCGGTATTGGATAAGTAACCTTATTATATTGTTTCAATATATAAAAACTATATATTGTTACCTTAATGTTCTCTGGACCAGCAATTTCCGCATCTAGTTGAGTACCATCTGCAGTATTTCCAGCACTGGTATTTCTTTTTCCTATTTCCTCCAAAGTTACAGATCCCTTCTCAGGTTTCTTCTGCTTGTCACATTCAGAAACCTACCAAAACAGACCATGCTAAATGTAAAAACAAATAATTTCCTTTTCTAGACTAGAAAAGAACATTTGAAAAACTTTGGGCTTGAAGACATAAATAAACTCAACATGCATCTTTTCCCTTGAAAAATAATCTAGAGTTATATGTCATTCCACATTGCAAAACTGGTCTATGAAGAAAAATGAACGAACAATTCATCTTGTTATAAAAACAAATACAAATACCTAGAAGCCAAAATCAGCGTTATAAAAACAAAAGAATAGGAAAATCGAGAAGATAGGAAAACTCGTTCTTACAGCTTGTATGTTCCTATCCTCATCATCAAAAAAGAGCATTGAGTTGAAGGGATTTCCAGTCCTTGAGTGAATTTTTTGGAAATGATCGATCTGCTCAAACCTCAAAGTGAAGAAGAAATTAGGAGAGGCGCAATTTAGGGTTTGGATTTGGTTGAAAAATGAGAGCATTTTAACCATAAGAGGGGGTTGTTTGCCCTAGATTTGGTACGGCGCCGTTTATCTTCTCTTGAAATGGTGTCGATTTTGATCTGTTTTTGGGGAAATGGTGTGATTTTTTTAAATTAAAATGATTTTTTTGCGGCGTTTTTTTAAAAATGTCGCTATTGCTTACCTTTTGCAGCGTTTGTATAAAAAACGCCACAAAAATTAATTTATTTTGAACAAAACGACACCGTTTGTATATAGTAATGACGTTTTTTGCTAAAAACGCCGCTAAAGCTCGCATATTTTTAATATTTAATTATTGTATCTTTCATATAAATTTTAAATAAATAATTATTAAATTTTAAGTAATATTTATAAGAATTAGATAAAATTATAAAATTTAGTTTTTATTTCAATTTTATTTTTATTTCTTATAATTTGGTCGTATCCAAATTAAATAATTACCTACTATTAATTTTTAACTTATTTATTAATTCTATTTAAAATAATATTTAAATATATTAAATGGTTTAGATTAAATATTTTTAAATATAAAGGCATTAATTAATTGTATAAAATTTTATCATTTAACAAATCTCAAGTAAACCTTAACCTTAAACCCTAAATTAACCATTCAATACATATAAAGTCTATCTATTATATATCTCTTAAATAATTTAATTTCAATATATTAAATTTATTATTATCTCTTTTACAATTATATAAAAAAATATTTAATATATAAATTAAAAAAATAACTAATCTAAACCCTAACTCGACCCCTGAATCCCTAAACCCTAAATCCCTAACTCTTAACCCTTAACCTCTAACCCCTAACCCCTAAACCTTAAATCCCAACCCTTAAACCATAATCCCTAATCCATAATTCCTAAATCCATACTCCCTAAACCTTACACTATTAACTCCTAAACTGGCCTTAAATCTTAAATTAGTCATATACCCTAAACCAAAAACCCTAAACTATAGAGATAATTAATTCAATATTTTAAAATTAATACTATCTCTTTTACGATTATATAAGAAATTATTTAATATATAAATTAAAAAACAATCAAGAATGTACCAACAAAATTTAAAATTATTTTAAATAATAGTATTTTAATTTTTCCATTTTAACAAATATTTTTATGTTTTTATTTCAAATTATTTCTACGTGTCATTATTTCAAATTTATCCATTTTAACAAATATTCAATTAAAATAAATTGAATTTTAATTAATATAAATAAACCATTAAATAGTAAATAGACAGATAAAATGTTTTTGCGGCGCTTTTTTTAGAAACGCCGCTAAATCCCTGAGCATTAGCGGCGCTTTTTCAAAAAAGCAGCTAAACCCCCTAGCATTAGCGACGTTTTTTCAAAAACGCCGCTAAATTCCCGAGCATTAGCGGCGCTTTTTCAAAAACGCCGCTAAAACCCCGAGCATTAGCAGCACCTTTTCAAAAACGCTGCTAAAGCCCCGAGCATTAGCGGCGCTTTTCCAAAAAACGCCGCTAAAGCCTCGAGCATTAGCGGCGCTTTTCCAAAAACACCGCTAAAGCCCCGAAAGGTAAAAAATGATGCCGTTTGGCAATGCTAATTTTTAGCGGAAAGCGCCGCTAATGCTCGATCTTTAGCGGCGTTTTACGTAAAGTGCCGCTAATGCTCGATTTTTAGCGGTGTTTTTTGTCTAAACGCCGCTAAAAGCTTGTTTTGCTGTAGTGATGTAAGTCTTCATACATGCATAAAATGGAAGGAAGAATGGTGGACTTTGAATACAAAATTAATTTGAAATAAATTATTCCTTAATTGTTGTGATTTTATATCGCTTGATTTTTATCTTAATTTTCGTAACCAATATTAAGAATTTTTCTATTACTTTTTACATTGACATTAAAAAGTAGATATGTTTTATTTAAAAAATGAATCTGGTAGTAAAAAGGTTTAATATGAAATAAATTATTGATATTATAAATATTAAATATATTTACTATCTATTATTATGGCAATTAATTGGTTTAGTTATAAATTGTGCTAGTAGAAAATTTCAATTTAAAATAGAGTATTGAATAGTTATTTAAAATGTTTAATAGTTTGAATTTGGAACTAATGTAATAATACATCATTATTACTAATAACAAAAAAATCATATTTAAAACTTAATTAAAAAATCCACTTTAAATATTATTTTAAAATATTTTAAAATTCAAAAACTAATTTAAAACTCAATATTCTCATATACACTTTGAAATCTTCTTTTATTATATATATGATTACCCTGAATTTCTACCTGATTATTTAAAATTTAGATATTCAACGGATTCAAATATCCAACAAATAATTTATTTAATTTAGATTATGATAATAATAAACAAATTTAAATGTTAAAGGGTTCTCTCTCTCTCTCTAAAAGAAATGGCTTAGGACTTTTCCACTCTTCATATGGTCATGTCTTGCATAAACTTTAACGTTAATTTGTTGATTGAGATTGTTTGATTTCATCTGCTGTTAAATCAAATTGTTTAAATGTAAAAAATATAAATTCTTTAAAAATAATTAAAAATCAATTAAGCTTTAAATTAAAAATATAATTAATTAAATTCATAATAAAAAAGTTAACAATTTATTGAGCCCTTGAAATATAGTTTTCCGTGAAATACCTTGACGAGCCGTTAAGTGTTGTCATGAAAAAATTTATGACGTGGTGACTAATGTAAAAATATTGTTGAGGACTTACTTGCTTTTTAATTATTTAAGAGGGCTTAATTTTTTTTATTTAAGCCTAAACATTATTAAGATATTATAAAAATTATAAAATTATAAAACTATAAACATTATTAAAATTATAAATATTATTAATATATTATGAAAATGTGAAAGAATTATATAAATGTTAGAAAAATTTTAGAAATTATATAAAAAAATAAAATGTTATAAAATTTATTTTAAAATTTATAAAATTTATTAAAAATATTAAAAATTGTTATTTTGAAGGTTTCAAGTTTTTTAGTTTTGGTAATAAGGAAATAGGAAGCTTGAAGTGTAATGGTGATTGGATATGTATGGAGTGCCGAGTGTGAGGTTTGAGCGACAATAAGTTTATTGTTGGCGGCTTAAGGTAAGTGAGTAATGGTTTTGGTTGGGAAGAGGTGATGCGACCTAAGATAGTGTATGAGGGAAAACAAAAATGAGTAATAAATTTTATTAATTTTTTAAAATTATTAAAATATTATAAAAAATTAATTATAAAAAAAATTAAACAATCAATTAAACCCTTCACATCAGTCACTATGTAAACTACCACGTCATCACTTAACGATCCGATGAGCCTTTGATGGAAAATTATATTCGAATGGCTCATTTAATTGCTAACATTCAACTAAATACTCAAATAATTGCAAATTTTTATTGAATGCTTTAATTATTTTATAAGTACTTCTTTATAACTTAAGCCAAAACAATTTTGAGTGATTCAATATGAAAATGAAGGCGCAATCATTGTTGAGAAATGTAGGAAAATGGAGCCCAATTTGGGGCTTGAAATTAGTGGATAAGGGCCATTTTGAATGCCATATTAATATAACTTACGAAGTTCATGATTTGATTATCTTTTACCATGATGAGCAAATTCTTTATTTATTTATTTTTTGAGTTTTTTCTATTATTTATAAAAATTATTCAATTTGAAAATTTTGAGAATTTCACATTCAAGCGGCATATATACTCAGAAATATAAATCTTTTATAGGGCGGATACCATTTACTGGGACAACAAATGAGGGCTAAGGTTACAGAATGTAAATTAGTAGTAAAGGAAAAATTTTGAGAAGTAATTTGAAGGAAAACTTGAATCAAATTTTT
Organism: Gossypium raimondii; assembly: GCF_025698545.1. Classification (NCBI taxonomy): domain Eukaryota; kingdom Viridiplantae; phylum Streptophyta; class Magnoliopsida; order Malvales; family Malvaceae; genus Gossypium; species Gossypium raimondii. The sequence continues at coordinate 25,151,127 of NC_068565.1, forward strand.
ATGCAAAACTTGAAAGGCTTTTAGGCTTCTTCCACCTCCATTTATAGGAGAAATTCATAACTTTATTTAATTGAATTTGAATCCTGCACAGTTTATTGATAAGGATGATGTCTCATCTTTGATTGATGACATTTTTGTCTTATTGTGATTATTTCTACGTTGCTTCCTTTTTTGTTTGGACTTGAGTGTGGTTAATTCCATGTAGCATCTTTTTTTTTTTGTCTTTTTTCTTGGTTAACTTCCCTTGTCATTTATGCTGTTCTTATTGAATATTGTTCAAATTCATTTATTCAATTTTATCTTAATTTAATGAATCAATTGACAATTTTGGTGAGTTCTAGCTTTCCCATATATTTTTGATGTTTTCAATTCTGCGGGAAGGAAAATCATCAATCTCCATTTCAATTATATTTTCTAATAGTCAAACGAATTCTTTATTTCTAAAATAAAAATTCAAAGGAAATATAAATCTAATTTAATTTCTTTATATGCCCAAAAAGGTTAGGTCATCGATATTATATTTTTACAGCTTGTATGACAAATATGCAAAAACCTAGTCAAATTGTCCATTTTTAGCTATCCCTCCTCATTTTTAGTAAAATATTAAGATTAGAGAATTCGAAAATCATTTAAGTTGATTCATAATATAACCTTTAAAAGATGATATTACCTGTAATAAACCCAAAATAATAAAATAAAGTCCAAATCCAGTCAAAATTGTATCATTTGGCCCGATCGGAATGACCCATTACTTGAAAAGGTTGAAGGTCCATCTACAAGCTTGACACATATGGAAGCATAATTTTCCAAGGATATGTAATCTTAGATATGATATGCAATCTTAGATAAGATATACAATCTTAGAAGATAAGGTTTTGTAATCTTAGAGATTTAATTTGTAGATACCCTTTAATCTTTGCCGTTGATGTAATTGATCTATACCGTTAGATTTTGGGGAGGCTCAACTATAAATAGAGGCCTCGCCTTTCATTGAAAAACACTGGAGTTTGGAGCAATAATAATTCTTAAGAGCATTCACTCAAATTTCTCCTTCTCTTGCGTTCTTATTTTCTGTGGCTTGTTCATATTTTGTTTTTCGTTCATCTTCGTTTCTTTTTAAGTTGATTTCATTTGAGCTGGATTTTGGTGGAAGAATTTCGTTGAATCTTTATATTGTGGGAGTAAGGCTGACTTAAGCGTTTTTTTAACCTTTTTTTATTTATCCATTTAATTGTTTAATCATTAATTATTCTGTTACTTTTATTCGTTTATTTATCCATCAACTTTCTTATTTACATATTGTTCATTCATTTAACCATTCTTATCATTTATTTAGTTTTTTCCATTAATTATATACTTTATTTGTTTTTAATATTATGTCACACATGTTGTTTATTTTAAAAACTCGTGTTATAAATCATCCATTTTAAATTGTTTGATTATTTGCTTTAAAATTTTTTTCCATATATTATCAATTGCAATTTATTTTTATACTATCTATTTTTCCGATTTTGGCCCTCGTTTGGTTTTATTCTCATTTTTCCTTTTAATTTTGCTTTTAAATTCAATTTAATCCTCACTAGTTTGATTTAATTTGCTTTTGTTTTATTTATTTAAGTATTGATTATTATGTTTTTTTAAAATTTTGAATATGATATTATTTGAATGTTTATACTTATTATTAAATTAATCATTAATATTATCTAAGTGTATTGTATATTATTATTTTAGATTTATCATGTTTTATTATTTGTAATTTATCAATATTATTATTTTAAATTCATTGTTAACATTATTTTAAATTTATCATGTATATCTATTTCAAATTTATCATTAATATTTTCAAATTTATTATATACTATTATTTTGGATTTATCACGTATGATTATTCTAGAATTATCATCGTAATTTTTAAATTTTATATGTATTATTATTTCAAATTTATTATATATTATTTATTGTAAATTATCCAATTCATTTCAAATTGTAGATATTATTTGTATTAAATTGTACATTCATATATATTATTTGTTTTAACTCATATATATTGTTTATTTTAAAATTTTGAACGTATAATTTATTGATTATAATTTCTCCTTTTGCAATTGATTTCTTTAGTATATCTTTTAAAATTGATTATTAATTCATTTAATTTTAAAATATTGATATTGATATTTATATAATGTATGATTGAAATTATTGTTGCCATGCATGTTTATATTTGTTTATTAATTATTTGTTATTCATTAGTGTATGATTCATTTACAAATTATCCTTTTGTGTCGTATGTTATCATTTAATCACATTACATTTTATTCAAAAGTTTATAAAACAAAACTTGATATTTAAGATTTTCGAGAAGATTATGCCCTAACTTACTGGGCTTCAATTTTCTCGTTAAATTCAAAATAGCCAAGTATCCCTTTTTCAATAAAATCATACAAATTTCAAATAAAAGCTTACTCTCGAGAATTCAAATTGTTATATCCTAACTCACTGGATACAACGTTTTGTTATCTCAAGATGAGATTTTTAATAAAAACAACTTTGTGTGTTGTCATCGAAACTTCAAAGAATCGTACCCTAACTTACGGGGTTTCGATTTCTTCATTAAAGTAAGATGGCCACATTTTATTTAGCTTTCAAAATAATAAATTTCAATAAGGATTTTAAAAGGGGAATTGTTTTGATCTCTTCAAATTTTCAATATTCAACATTAAGACATTAATTAATCAACTAGCTACCAATTTTGGGCGTTACGAGGGTGCTAATCCTTCCTCATACGTAACCGACTCCCGAACCCATTTTTCTAAATTTCGTGGACCAAAATCGTTATTTTTAATAAAATCAAATCGTTTATTAAAAACAACTATTTTTCCAAGTGACCCAATTACACCTCATAAAAATAGATTGGTGGCGACTCCATTTTCATTTTTAAATAAAAGTTGACCCCATTCAAATAAAAATAGTTTCGACATTACCAAATATGAATTTAAATCTCTTATTTATGTCTATAAAATTTTAAATTAACTGACTATTCATCGGTGAAAAAAGGATTAAAAAATTGTGAGTAAAATTCGAAATTAAGATAGAGCTAAAAAATTGTTTAAATATCTGTAATTAACAAGTATTTTTATTTTAAATAAGAAAATTAGAAATCAAACTTTTAGAAACCACATTATTAAAAAAAGGTAACCATAAATCTTGAAAATATTCATCCTACAGTAAACTGTACATGATTTAATAAATTTGACTTAAAAGTCCAATACCTCACACTGACAGAGGGATGGGTGATCAGTGGATTCCATACCTATAATACCAGACTCTTCCTTAGTTTTGTTTTCGTCGTCACCACATCAAGGACAGTCAAAATTTGCCTAAAACAAACATGACTTTTGAGTGACATTACATGAAAATGAAGGCCTAATCTTCGCAGTTCGGTCGATCCATTACTGAGAAATCTATGAAAAATGGAGCTCAATTTTGGGGTTGAAATTAGTGGAAAAGGGCCACTTTAAAACCCAATTGTTAAAAATATTTATTCTTTTTTTTGTCAAAAAAAAAGCTGATATTTATTAATTAGACTCAAGAAAATGGAACTGAAAAGTAACCAACAAACAGCAAAGTAAACGACAAACTAAACAGACCAGTTGTCCAGCATAAAAATAAATGAGACCTAGAAATTAACAAACAAAATTAAAGCAAAAGAAACCCCATGAGCCTGCAGAAGCACCGTTTCAACATCCAATATCAGCCAACCAGCTCTCCTCAACACCTGCCACTGTAACATGCAACCAAGAGCAAACGTCACTTTGCAATCTAAAAAATGGAGATTCAATGAACCTTCTCCATCCTCAAAGCGAACAAACAAAACTCAGTTCCTCTGAATCCAACACAACCAGTCATTCTCCACCACCAACTTCACAGAATCCGGAATACCTGCAATCCAGTTCCCGCATATTCCTCTTCTCCGTCCTTCCATCGCCAAAACGTGAGCCGCCCTATTAATCGTCCGAGGCACATAAATGTAAGTGACTTCTTCAAACAATTGTTGTAAACACTGAATATGAAAAGTAATCGGCCTAAGAACCGATCTGTCTTCCTCTTTTTCATAATAGATTTAATGACTGTTAAAGAGTCACCTTCCACGATCAGACGCCGAAAGCCCATCATACGCGCGAATAGCAACGCCCTTTCGCAAGCTCGTGCTTCTGCCACAAAAGCATCACCAACATCCTCAAACAGATAAGTATCAGTCCCTGCAACCTTTCCTCTACTATCTCTGGCTAATACTGCTGTTATAGCAATCTTCTTCTCCGGTAAATAAGACGCATCAAAATTAAGCTTGATAATATCAGATTCAGGAGGCCTCCAAATATCCTTGCCCCGACAACCAGAAGATAAAAGAGGATTCTTGTTAACTAACCAAGTATCATGGTCATACCCCCTAATGAATCTCAATACCTTTGACATTGAGAACTTAACCCCTTCATGGACCAACTTGTTTCTATGATACCAAAGACACCATAAAGAGATTGAAATGAGTCTTCTTTGTCGACCATCTTCTGCAAGAAATGTACTAACAAAACAATTTTTATAATCCAGCGAAGCATCAAAATGAGGGAGTTTGATTTGCAACGAAGTCCACACACTCCGCAGAGCCCCACAGGACCACAGCAAATGCTCAGTGTCCTCCAACACTTCCTTACATAGCGGGCACGCAGTCTCCACACACAAGGTTCGACGATTCAGATTCCCATAATGAGGCACCAGATTATTAAACACCCTCCAAACATGTATTTTAATTTTACTAGGGATGTTCAAAGCCCATAGATTAGTATAAAAACATTTGTAGTCCTCATTGCTATTGGACAAAACATTCTGTAACCTTTCTGTAAAGAGAACCCGGTAACCACTCCTAACAGTAAACTCACCTGAACCTTCATGCTTCCAAACCAGTACATCCTCTGGTCTCTGTTCAGAGATTGGAATAGAAAAAATACGATTTGCTGTATCGACATCCACTAACTTATGGACCAACTCTCTGTTCCAGGTACTGTTCCCATTACTAAAAAGTTGATTAACCGTTGTCCAGGCAGGCCAAATTTTCTGAATCGGAATTCTGTTATTTTCTCTTCCAGGTAACCAAGGATCATTCCAGATGTTGACACGAACACCATTACCCACTCGCCATAAAATCCCCTCTCCAATCAGCTCCCGAGCACTGCAGATACTCCTCCAGGTAAAGGAAGGGTAAGAACCAACCTTTGCAGTTAAAATATCAGAAAAAGGAAAATAACGGGCTTTTAAAACCTTAGCTAACAGACACTGAGGCTGGGATAAAATGCGCCACACCTACTTTGCCAATAAGGCCTTATTAAATAAAAATAGATTTTTAAACCCCAAACCTCCTAAATATTTATTCTTTGATTTACTTGTATATGTTTAGAAATTTCTTTCTTTGATTTATATCCATGTGGGAATTCAGTTTATTTTCTCTTCTTTGTAGTACGACATGCCTCTTTTCCTAGCAAAGCTTCTAATTGCTTGAAATTTGGATTTTGTTTTATAATTTATTTGAGTTAATTACTATACATCCCTAATTTATAATCTTTATTTTAAACTGTTCCTCATACTTTAAAACATTCTAATTACATCTTTAAAACTATTGAAGTTATACTAATAAGGTCATTTTATAAATAAAACCACTAATTTAACCGTTAATTATATGTCAAATCATTAATTTAACCATAATTCAACCGTTAAATAAAAGTCTAAAGAAAATTGAATATTGTAAAATGAATGTTGTAAAAATCTTGGTTTTAAGGTTCTAAAGCTTTTATAAAAGCTTATTGCTCACTTTATCCTTTTTCGATTTTATTTTATTTCTAATTTTTACTTTTAAAAGTTATGCAAGAATGTTTTATTTTTCTTTAAAATTTTATTTTAAATCATGTCGTATAAGTTTAATATGTTTAATGGTTAAATTAATAGTTTTAGTAATTGAAGGTCCTAATTGATATAACACGGATAATTTAAAAATGTAACTAAAACGTTTTAAAGCTTGAGGGGCAACTTAGAATGAGAATCATAATTTTGGGATGCCTAGTCCAATTATCTTAATTTCTTTTCGCAGAGGATTTTATCATGGAATATCTGGCTCCTCATTTCTAATTTCAAGCTATCGTACAATCTACACCGCCATCCAAATGGAGCCTTCAATAGAGACTCATTGGAGTTCCTTGATTGACAATTACCCACCAATATCAACCTGGTAGATGGGGTTTTCTCCTTCAATAATAATGCCATCTGCGACACCTTCTGTCGTCGTCTCGTCAGCGTTTGCAAAGCCATCATGGTGTCTATGAACTATCGCCAATCAGTAGAACACCTTGTGCATACGATGATGCCCGGGCAACTCTCAAATGGGTTAAATCAAGAACTTAGCTTCAAAGTGGAAACAACAAAAGTTTTTGAAAAATTTAAGTTAAGATTTAAGTGTTTAATATTGTTGTCAAAAAATTATTTTTGAGAAATAAAATGTCTATTTTAAACATGATATTGTAAAATAAAAAATATGCATTTAAATAATGTTCAAATTCCTTAATATTATAATATTACAATAAGAATATAAAATTATTATTATAACTCATTATTAATATTTTGATATAAGAAATATAAATTTTGAACATTTAAGAAATTAATATTAATTATTTGTAAAATTTAATTTCAATATATAAATTAAATATTAAATATTAAAATTATTTAAAATATAACCATTACAAATTTAAATATATAATTTTATATATTTAAAATAAATTTTAATAAAGAAATAATTGTTTATCCAATATAAATATTATATAAAATACATTAGATTATAAATAAAAGTTAAATAAGTCATTTGACTCCAAAAGTGTTTTCCCAAACACAAATTAGAAAAAAGTGCATTTGTATGTGTTAAAAAGCACTTTTTAACTTCAAAAATTTACAGGAAAGTAAGCTTTTAGCGGCGTTTTCAGTGGCGTTTGGACCAAAAACGCCGCAAAAGATCTAACAGTAGCGGCGTTTTTCTCATAAATGCCGCAAAAAGTCTAACAGCAGCGACGTTTATGAGAAAAACGCCGCAAAAAGTCAAGCATTAGCTCCCTGTATTAAACAAAACGACATTGTTTTGCTCCCTGTATTCTCACCCATGCATGCACTCTTTCATCCTCTTCTATTTATTATTTAACTAGTTTCTTTATATTAATTAAAATACAATTTATTTTTAATTTAATATTTAAAATCTTCAAAAAAATTAATGACATGTAAAAAAATTGAAAGTAAAAGCATAGAAAAATATATGTTAAAAATGAGAAAAAGTAAAATACTATTATTTAAAATAATTTTAAAGTTTCTTAGGTATATGACCGATTATTTTTAATTTATATATTAAATAATTTCTTATATAATTGTAAAAGATAATATTAATTTTAATATATTAAAATTATCATTATAGTTTAAATTATTTAAGAGATAATAGATAAAATTTATATATATTAAAATTAAAAAATTGCTATCCCATGCATCTCTAGAGAAACAAAATTATTTAGTAAATTGAAAAGTTATTTAAATTTCCTAAAACAGTGAAAGAATATATAATTACAAAAGATAAAATTATTTTTAAAGCTTTTTGTTTTTTTTTCATATTTTGAAATTTTGTTTTTTTGTTTTCTTACATAAAAAATATAATTTTATCTAATTATTTTAAATATTACTTAAATTTTTAAAAATTATTTATTTAAAATTGATATGAAAGATACAATAATTCAATATAAAAATTGTAAAAAAGTCAAGCGTTAGCGGCGTTTTTCTCATAAACGTCACAAAAGGTAAGCAATAGTGGCGTTTTTGGTCCAAACTCCGCGAATATGTATTATTTTTTGCAAAACAACGTTGTTTTGTTAGCCCCGAAATGCTTAAGTCTTTTTCCCAAAATTGGTTCCCCCTCCCCAAAATCCCTAAGTAATTTCCCCAAAACCCTTCCCCTTTTTCCCCAATTCATTTGCCCCAAATCAGTTCACCCCCGAAATCCCTAAATTTCACTCGAAATCTCTATTTTTTCCCCATTTTATTTTCCCCAAATCATTTCTCCCCTACCCCGAAATCCCTAACAATTCTCCCAAATAGGCAGCCCTCTGCATCGCCGTCGGCTGCCCTCTGCTGCTTCGCCTTGTAAGTTTATTTTTTTCATTTTGTTTGATTGTTATTTTTTTTATTGTTAAGTGAGTAAAACTATATTTTGTTTGATTAGCACCCGTTTTCGGGCCAATAAAAATCTGACAACACTCATTCAACAATCTGTATATGTTTTAGCAAATTTTAACAGTAGGGAAAGAATAAAAGATGGACTAATTGAAGATAACATGTCTGCTTTATGGGTGTTTTTGTATCAGATTATTTGTCCGCAACAAATAAAATCTATTTGATCTCACAAAATGAAAAAAACTCAGAGAAAATCAGTGACTGCATTTTGTCATTGTTTCAACCACAGCCTTTATGTATGCCTTCTATTTTTTTCAATGTTGAAGAAAGAAATATAAGTTTTCTGCACGGTGTTGAAGGATATAAAGGTCTCAGATGCGTATGCATCAAATGTATCTCGATGTGTGAGTCTTAAAGATCGAAGACTATATTCACTAAAATCACATGATTATCACATATTGATGCAAGATTTACTTCCAGTTGTTTTATGGTGTTGTATGTCAAAAAAGGTGACGTCTTGTATAATTAAACTATCCAATATAATGAAAGCTATTTGTGGCAAATTTTTGATTGTTGAAGAACTTGAGAAAGTAGAAGGTCGAGCCGCCTTGACTTTATGCAACTTGGAGAAGATCTTTCCACTTTCGTTCTTCACTATTATGGTGCACTTGCTAATCCATCTCCCTCATGAAGCAAAATTTGGTGGACCGGTTTTCTATCGGTGGATGTATCCTATAGAGAGGTGCTAATTTATTTGCAAAGTTTTCATTCATTCATGAATATACCTTTAATTACAACTTTTGATAATGTTGTATATCGTGTTTAGTTTCCTATGCAAATTGAATTCTTATTGTCGTAATAAGTGTTATCCAAAAGAATCAATTGCTGAAGGTTACTTGGCAGAGGAGGTATGACTTTCTGCTCTAGATATTCAAAAGATGTTGAAACAAGACTGAATAGATCAAGTAGAAATGTTGGGCTCACTAATCATAACTTAGCCGAAACTTATCTATTTCAAAGTTATGGAGAACCAATCGGTAAAGTTGAAATTGCACATTTAGATGATAGATCTTGGGTACAAGCACATCGATATGTTCTTTTTCACCACGATTCAATTGAACCATTACGCAAGTAAGTTTTAGAATTTGATAAATATTCATCTTTTTAATATGTTTATCTTCTAACTAAGTAATCCACTTTTTAACATAGCAAGTACAAACAAGTCTTGAGATCTCATTCATGCTCCTGAAGATTACAGCATCGAGAGATTCATAAGTTATTCACAGAATCTTTTCACGAATGGTTAGGGTAAACGGTATGCAACTGAAGCTTTCATTGGCAAATAATAATGTTTTCGTATAACATTTATAATTAATCTATTTACTTTCGATTCAATAGGTTTGGAGTGGAAAGGACGTCAATGACGAAGTTAAATGGCTTTCTCAAGGTCCGAATAGAGTAGTAAAATGATATAGTGCCTTCCTCATCAATGGATTCAGGTTTCATACAAAATCTTGCAAAAGATTGAGGAATCAAAATTGTGGAATAGTTGTTAATTCTTCAATTACATGTTATGCTAGTGCTAGGGATAGTAATCCTGTTGAGGGAAATGTGGAGTATTACGTACTTCTTACTGACAATATTGAGTTGGATTACTATGGAAAACGGAAGGTTGTCTTATTTCGATGTGATTGGGTTGATGTTAATACTGCTCGTGGAATTAAAAAAGATCAATTTGGTTTTACAATGGTGAACTTCTCTTGATTAATTCACACTGGATAACAATTGATAGACCCGTATGAATTTTCTTCTCAAGTCAAACAAGTTTTTTACTCGAAAGATCCAACTGATGAGGGTTGGTACATTGTACTCCGTAACACCCCTAGAGACTTGTTTGAAATGGGTAATGGAAGTAGAGATGAAATTGACGAAAGATCAGAAACTTTTCCTTTTCCAGAACAAAACTTAAATGAAACTATCCTTAGTACTAGTACACAATTTTAATGGGTTCGCCAGGATGTGGATGAAGATATTTACGAATTATGATGTAGTAAGATTTTACCATTTTTTAATTATATGTAATATTATAATTTAAAACTTGATCTTGTTAAATATTTCAAATATTTTATATGTACTATTATTGTTGTAATTAGTTACTAAAATTTCAACTATTTTATGTGTATTGCAGATAAAATGCCTAGAAGAAGATTGTGATATCTAAGTATTGTTCAAAATCCTCCAAATTTGGAAGAAACAAATAGTGAACAACAGACTGCTATTGGATCTTCAAATGTTCCAAATACATCTGACGAACTTGCAGAAATTCAAATTAATGTTAACTTTAATTTACATGCGTGTTGACTTTTATTATTGATTTTTGTTTCAAATTTTTATATTATAATATATCATTTTTTCAGTTGAAAGTGGTGGGACACGCAAAACTCGAGGACGTACATTATTAAAAGATTTATACGAGTTAAATTCTGTCGAGTGTGTCAAATTAGTTAAAAATACTCTTGGTCAACCTATTGGATCAGAAGCTCGACTTTTAGCAGGATACTTGAGCATTATATCACGAAATGCCAATCTGTTGCCTATCAACTATGAGTCATGGCATCATATGGCTGATAGTAACAAAAATCAAGCTCTAAATAATATTAAGGTAATAACGTGAATGTAATTTATAATATTTTGGTTTAAGTTTCATTTATATTTACTTTCCAAACTTGTGTTATTTACCGGAGAGATTTACTTTAGAGGTCTCGGATAATTATGTGAAGAAGCCATTAGGAAAAAATGGAGAGACCATAAAAGTGCTTTAAAGAAGGAATATTTTAAGCAAAATATAAGCCTCAAAGAGAAATTGTGAAATGTCCCACTGGGAATGCTGAGGTACCAATGGGAAGATGCAGTTAGATTTTGGAATTCAAAGAAAGGAGAGGTATTACGTACTTCCAAACTCTTATAATTATTTCAGTTTATAGTATTTACTATATACGTAATAGTAATTTCATAATGTAGGATCGTGAGCGAGTTGGGACTACAAGTTGGCAAAAACAAAAATTCACGCACAGAGCTGGGTCGAAAAGTTTTGTTTGTGTAGCTGAAGATGAGGTATTTTGAATTTATTAGTTGTCGTCTGGTTAAAAAGTTGGACGCCTTCAGCTTTTTGACATTACACATAGAAAGAAAGATAGATCTCCTATGACTACTGAAGCTGTAGAAATTATGGTATATTTATTTAATAAAATTTGAAATATTTTAAATATTTATCATGTTTAATTATAATGGTTTAATTCGTCGTTTGTAATGCAAATAATGTTAAGTTATGTTGCATTTGTTTTGATTATATATTTCATTTCTAACTCTTTGATTGATTTATTAGGAGAAACTAAAGGATAAAAGGGCGGAGTATGAAGCGATCGCTTCGAGTGATAGTTCTGTTAATCTTGACGACATTGATAACCAAATTATTATTGAAGTTTTAAGTCCAAAAAGGTATGGTCGGGTTTGATTTCAAGGATCTTTTGTTAACCCAACCCAATATTTTGGATCCAGCTCGCAGCAATACATGCCTTCGGAGAGTCAAGCTCAAGCTAAAGTTTAGAGGTTAAAAGACCTGATGGCTCAGATGCAAGCGAGCACAGTTATGCAAAATGCTCAACTTAAAATGGAGGCAGCATCCAGAGAAGCAGAGGTTCAAAGAAAATATGAAGAATTCAAGCTACAACTTAAAGCGAAGGCAGCAGCGAGGGAAGCAGAGCAAAGCAGAAAATATGAAGCACTCTAGCTATAGCTTCAGAATATGATGAAGATGTTTTAGTAGTCGCAGAATCCACCACCTTAGACGTTTGTTTTCTTATTGTAAGAATATTTTAACATTATAACTTTTGAAAATAATAAATTTTGTTATTTCATTAATTAATTTAGATCATATACACATTTCTTTCGTTGGATTTGAAGTATCATTTAGATTTGTAGTTTTTGGTTGGATTTGATGTTATAGGAAATGATGTTGACAATTCGGGTTCTACTATACGAATGAAAATGGGTTGTTAAAAATCTGTTAAAGTTAGTGGCATTTTTTTCACAAATGCTGCAAAAGAACATGACTTTTAGCGACGCTTTTACTAAAAATGCCGCTAAATAAAAGTGACCTTTAGTGGCAGTTTTTGGAAAAGTACCACTAAAAGTCATCTTCTTTAGCAGCGTTTGTGGGGAAAGCGCCGCTAAAGGTCATGTTCTTTAGTGGCGTTTGTGGGAAAAGTGGCCACCTTGCATGCCTCCCTTGGTCGAGGAAAGCGCCGCTAAAGGTCATGTTTTATAGTGGCGTTTATGGGGAAAGCACCGTTAAAGGTCATGTTCTTTAGCGGCGTTTGTGGGAAAAGCGCCACTAAAGGTCATGTTCTATAGCGATATTTTTGTGAGAAACACCGCTAAAGGTCATGTTCTATAGTGGTATTTTTCCACATAAATGCCCCAAAGTTTAGCAGCATTATCTATAGTGGTGTTTTTTGTGGCGCTTATAAAATCGCCGCAAATAGTTTTAGCGGCGCTTATAGGCCAAAAAACGCAGCTAAAAACCTGTTTTGCTATAGTGTATTTAGTATTATTTATTTAAAAATGCTTTTAACCCAAAAGTAACATAGCTCACGATGTTGCTAGAGAGCATAAGAGGCTGGCATTAAGGTATTAAGCAACGTTCTCCTTCACCCAATGTTTGTTGGGTATAGAAGAATTAAAAAAAAAGGGGAAAAGAAATAAAAGAAAAAATTAATTGGAAAAGTTCAGGGACGTGTACAAATTGAATTAAAATTAAAACCTTATAGGTGAAAAATAAAATACTAAGTTTACTTATTGTTGCACCTTCAATAGGAGTTAACATCTTAATGACTATAAAATACTAAGTTGATAATGTTAGTGATCATATAGTAGTTTTTTTAAATTTAGTGACTAAAACTTAAATTTATGCAAACATAAGTGGCAAATTTTGTAATTTACCTTATTAATCATAAAAAGTTAATGTAATATGAAAATATAACAAAATACATATAATTGTAATTTAAAATCTTATAAGTTGCATGATGCAAAAATCCAATCAAATTGTAATTAATTAATTACCTCTAGCTAGTTACTTAATTTCTATTTTCTAGTAAAATGTGTTTTTCTTTGTTGTGTAAACTCTATGATTATTTATTTTAAGTGGATAACATTTAAAAGATGGTATCATAAAAAATGAATTTTGTTTTCTTATTGTATCCTAAATAAAATGACAATCCACCTCAATATGTTTCGTATGTTCGTGATTAATAGAATTATGAGCAATATGCAGAGTAGACTGATTATCACAAAACAAAAATAATAACCTTAGAGTGATGCACCTCGAGACTGAGAAGCAAAGCCTTTAACCATTTCAATTCACAAGTAACAGGGACCATAGAATGATACTTCAATTGAGGATCGAGAGACAATGTGCTGCTTCTTAGTTTCCCAGGAGATAAACAATTGCCTAAGAAACACGAGCCAACCATTTAGAGACCGTCGAGTGATGGGACACATAGTCCAATCTGATTCACACCAGTCTTGTAAAGACAACTCACTATCTAAATTGAAGAAGATACCTTGGCTTGGATCACCTTTTAAATAATGAACTACTCAGATTGTCGCATCCCAATGCCCATGCTTAGGATGCTGCATAAATTGAGATAAAACATGCATAAAGTATGCTAAATCTGGAAGCATAACAGCCAAATATATAAGGCGACCCATCAATTTCTTGTACAATTCAGGATTTGCAATCAATTTTCCTGTAGCATGTGCAAGTCTGTGGTTTTGTTCAATCGAAGAGCCAACTAGTTTGGCTCTTAATAATCTTGCCTCAAAAATAATATCAAAACAAAACTTGAGGACTACAAGTAACCTTAGTACCCAAAAAATACTTTAGTACTCTGAGATCCTTCATATGAAAATAATTATTAAGATAGATCTTAAAAAACTTTAATGCAACAAAATCGTTACAAGAATGATCAAATCATCGACATACACAAGCATATTAGTTTGCACAACACCCCTGATATATGTAAAATGAGAATAATCGGAGTAAGATTTTGAGAACCCATATCCTTTTAGAGCCATAACGAGCTTGGAAAACGAACAACGAGGTGTCTGCTTCAAACCATATAAAGATTTTCGAAGCCTACACACCATACCCAGATCTGAAATGTAAAACCCAGGTGGAATTTTCATATATACCTCCTCATCAAGATCACCATGCAGAAAGGCATTGTGAACATCCATTTGATATAGACCCTAATTCTTTGATGCACCGATGGCCAAGAAGGTTTGAACAATCACCATTTTCTCCATCGGAGCAAAATTCTCATTATAATCAATTCCTTCAGTCTGATGATTACTGAGGACAACTAAATGGGTCTTTAATCTCTCAATGGTACCATCAGAGTTGTACTTTATCTTGTACACCCATTTGCTACCCAGAACCTTCTTTTCAGAAGGAAGAGACTCCATAGTCAATGTGCCATTAACCTCCAAAGCTCGAACCTCCTTTTTCATAGCACCACGCCACCCTACATCTTTCACAGCCTCCTTAAAAGGCTGTGCTCCACCTCTGTAGTTACCGCTGTAAGAAAATTTATGTGTTTCACGGTAAATTTGTCACAATTAACATAATGTGCTATAGGAAAAGGCGTACTTGAGAAAGGAGAGAAAGCAGGTGTTATAGGAAAAGGCATACATAATGTATGGGTTTCTATGATTTTGAATGTTTTGAATGTGTAAATATATGTTAATTTGGTGCTTGTGATATTGGTATAATATTGGTTTAACTTAGGAATGTTTTGGATACCTTTTGAATGAGCTAGAAAATGCATTATAGGTAAATAAGCAATAGTATCTCGAAACATCAAAAGCATGTCTCGAGATTCAAAAGCAAAAATGATCATTTCATGCATTTCTAGGCACAAGTCTTGAGACTTATCATACAAGTCTCAAGGTATAGTGGCTTATGCATCAAAACATTAAACATCACCTAAAATTAGATTAAGGTCTCAAGATATACAGGCTTTTGTCTCGTGACCACAAACATCGAAACTAAGAGTTTGGGTGCCCTTATCTCAAGTCTTGAGACTTAAGGGGTCAAGTCTCAAGACATGAACTCCTTTGTCTCGAGATAGTCAACTTCAAAGCTCGGGCTTTGAAACTAGGGAAGCATGTCTTGAGACATGACTTCTCTATCTTAAGACATGTTGTATTTTGGTAATTTGAGTTTAGATTCAAATCTTAACTCAGTGCTTGACCTCGTATAACCTCAAGTCACTATGTGTGGGCCCAATTGATCATAATTAAATGTGTAACATCAATATAGAATGTAAAATATATTATTATGCCACATTTCCATTTAAAGTTGAAATTATGAATAGAGATAAACTAAGTTGCTCCAGCAACGGAATGTAACATCTCACATTCAAGTCCGATGATTGGACCAGATGTAGGTGTCACAGTTTATCAATAATTTGTCCAAGTTTATTCTAAATATGTTTTTTTTGTTTTTTTTATATAATTTTAATTTTCATAACATTCTAGATAGATTTTTGAAGTATTTTTTTTAGAAAATTGTGTGATGGAACTGAATTTTAGGCATTAATTAATTAAAAGAATATATCAATTAAATAAAAGTAACCAATGTATTACGAGAGACATTTTACCAAAGGTATATATCATATCAATTTGCCCTTATTTTAAGGTGGACTCCCCATTCACTCTTATCCAATTGTATGAGCCATGACAAAGGTAAATTTGCCGACAGTAAACTTAAATATATATTAATCATCTCATCTATTGAAGACTAGCATAGTATCTAAGGTAAATATGAGTATGACAGTACATCTTTCCATAACTTAATTACCCTATAACACATCTTCGTATTGAAATTTTCAATCTTTCTTCTCAATTCCTTTTGGAATTATTAATGTTTTGGACTAAACTATTTCTCTTTACATTTTTTGTCAAAGATTTACTTACATTTAAAAGCAATAAAATAACTAGGAACAAGAAAGGAAAACATGATACATATTTATATTATATAAGACCAAATCAATCATTCAATTATACTGATTTTGGCCATTGCCGCGTACGTTCCGCTAGAGTTAGCCAATTGATTATGGTAGCCACCGTTTCCTGCAGCCCATGTGGTTGCAGCCACCGAGGCAGCCTCATCTATTTTAATTATGTTCATGCATTAGTTCGTTAACGCCGCCAGCAACAAGTTGATAATAAAAATGTGTTTATGGTAAAATTGGATTGAGTGGTTGAGTTTATTTATGATGTCAATTTCATATAAGTTTATTTAAACTGAGTTAGACCTTAAGAGCATGTTTGGTTGGGTGTATTGGATTAGCCAATACACCCCTAATCCGTGGGCCCCACTTAAGCCCCTCTGAAGCAGGTGTTTGGTTCAATGTATTGCCTAATACACCCTAATACGTTACGCCCCTAATCCCCGAAATTCTCTGTTTTCTAATCCCTGCCTTCTCCTCAGTTTACATCCGTTTTAGTTTTCACGCCCTAATTTGCCCTCTGTCCCCTTATTTGTCTCTCCTTTATCTCCTTCATTGCTTGCTTCGCCTTCGGCCAGTAGCCCCAAATTCTTCTCGAGCATGCCATAGAGAAAGGCAAGAAGAGAGCTGCTTCTATTTTTCTCTCTCTAAGTAAAAATTTACAAAGGCTTCTCCTTTCTTTCTTTGTTTTCTGTAACAGACCCAGAAGTTTTAACCTAGTTTCAGGTATTTTTCTTCATATAAACTATGATCATTTTCCTTGTATGTTACTATCATTCATTTACTGAGGTTTTTAGCTCTTTTGGTTTTATATTGCACCATTTTAAAAAAAAGACCTTTATGTTTTTTATTAGTGGGTGATTTCTTTTTTTTTTCTTTACTTCATGATTAAGTATATAGGCTTTGTTGGTTCGTTCTAACAGGGAATTGGAAGTTGTTTCATTTTGGGTTTAAATTGTTAAAAGCATTAATTAATCAAAGGAAAAGAAGCGTTTTTAAGGGGGATTTGGGGTTGCATGTGTTCTTCTGTTGTTCTTATTGATTTGTTGTGTAAAAGAAAGCACTTGGTGTTAATTGAAGTTATTTGCAATGCATTTGATTGGTTTTATTTTGCGAGCGACTGATTTTGTTGTCATTTAAAGTATGCTAAAGTGAATGGTGAATTGCTTCCTAAAAGAGGTGAACGGTTTTATCTGTTAAGGATGCAAGTCTATCATCTGTGCTTTTAGGTTCCTCCTTTAAGTAATTCAGCAAATTTTTTTGACATATTCATCGCACACACTTTGTTCCATGTTTGATTCTTGTTCCTTTTTAACTTTCATTGTTGAGAAAAACTTTAAGATAGACTTCTTTTCATGTGTTTTCAGTGGTACCTACAAACATAGTTGAAGAAGTAATTAGTGGATTTCTTCGAATAAACCCTGACACCATGAGTTTCTAGTTAAATGCAACATTTTTTCCGTAACAAAGCTAAGCAGAGCAAGACAATGAAGACAAGTTAAAAATCATTGAAACCAAATAGAAACTCATTCGTGAAGTTGTATCTGGACCAATGATCTAGACCAACTGTCAGTTGATGAATCCTTAAACTATGAAACCAAATAACATAAATTCCTTTAAATTCGAAGTGCTAGTCATCTCCTATTACACATCATGAAATATTCCTATTTAGCTTTTTCTTCTTTGTTGGGTTATGTTATTTATGTGTTTCTTATTCGTTATGTTATGGGCATGTTGTTTTACTTCTTCAAACATATTGCTTTACTTTTTCTTCTTCTTTTTTTATTATTGAAATTGTATTTTTATTTTCACCTCTCAGTCCCAACCTCCCTTGCTTGCTTCGCCTCCGGCCACTAGCACTACTCCCTTAGTCCCTTGGCTTGCTTGCTCCACCCATAACTAAGCCTCTTGTATTCACTGAGTCACTGTAAGTTTTTTTGCAATTAAATTATTTGATTTTTTTTTACTGTTACTGAGATTAGTATTGAAGAACTATGAGCCTTTTAACTTAATTCTCTCTAATATGATACTGGCAAGATTGTTAACTCTACCATAAAAAATTACATTACCAGAACATAAAACCAGCAGCACTCCAAGTTACCAAAATAATTACCTATTGTCATTTCAATCATTCTTCCATGGTTCTAAGATTATAAGCTCCCTTAGAAGAAATAAGAAAGCCTACTTTGATAGCCCCATCTAATAAAACATCCTTCAATACACTCCACTTCAATTATTGGATAGAATATAATTCTGGTAATGTCTTATTTGCATGTAACTCTTTAACCTACTCTCCATCTCATATATATATCGACTTTGAAGGCTTTCTGAGCATTGCCCTTTCTCATTATAGTTATTTTATTATCCAAGTCATCATGAATGTCCAATCTACTTGAATCTAAAGGTAGTTGCGTAATGATGTTATTTGCACGATTTTGGTGAATTTTTCGCATTCTTTTATCATGCTTGTTCATGAGTGGATTCAATAAATTATGCATCAACTAATTGAGGAAACTTGCTTACAAATACATCCTACAGCAGTTGACCAAACTCATATTAACCACTGCTTCAAACATTTTAATACAATGTTATTCGAGTAAAAGCTATTTCACTAAATTACACGCCCTTCAAATGGAAGCCTGGAGTGATTCAACTGTATGAACACCATGGTCTCAACCGAAATATTTATTTTCGGTTTAATTTAAACAATATATTTAAACAATATAGTTGTTTTTATTAAAGACTCAAATAATTATTGAATTAATTTACAAGGCTTTTTTATATAATAAGCTCTCTATTTTTAAATTATGTATAAACAATCAATCAAGTTCCAATTTCGATGCTTATATAATGTCCAAATTTAAGATTAAATCGCATATTTTAATTAAAATATAATTCGGTACTTATACAAACAATCAATCAAGTTCCAATTTCGATGCTTATATAATATCCAAATTTAAGATTAAATCTGCAAATTTTAATTAAAATATAATTCGGTACTTATACAAACAATCAATCAAGTTCCAATTTCGATGCTTATATAATTGTTATTAAATTAATAATATTCAAATTCCTTATTTAATTCAAATTGATTATAATATTATTTTCAAATAAATTATCAAATTATAAAATGACACTCAATTGACATAATTATTCATAAAGAGTTTATTCCTTTTCAAATGCGTATAATGTTAATTACTCATGTTTTTGTTGCATCAACGGAGAAAATGTTCTAAAATTAAAATTGATAAAATCTTCATCAAGATTAACAATATCTCAACAAAATTGAATGAATTATCTATTTTATTAATTGAAAAGATATCTTATACGATATTTATTTTAATAAATTTGCATCTCTAAAGTGTGAGGGATTGATACTGAGTTCTAATTTTAATATGGTGCAAGAATGGCTCATCGCCTTAATTGCACAAAGTGTGAGGCGAAAAGAATCGGTGCTGCATTGACAATTTGGTTGGAAATCTGTAGAATCGCGATTTGGTTCTTATTTAGAATAGGTGCCAGCCTTAGCCTACATACTTATAGAGCAAGGATTAGGTCCTATACCATAGATTTTTATGCACAACGGGATTATGTGAAGAAGCTTGTATATGCTAGTGACGAGACTTGTATTGAACAAGTTAGGGTGAATAGAACTGCCTTTTTTAAACTATGTGAGATGTTAGAATCGATAGGGGGATTGAAGTCGTCAAGGTTCATGCTTGTTGATGAGCAAGTAGCAATGTTTTTACATATCATCTCCCATCACCTTAAAAATCGAGTTATTAAGCATCACTTTAGAAGGTCCGGGGAAACTGTAAGTAGAGCATTTCATAGTGTTTTAAATGCTGTCATACGCTTACAAGATGTCTTATTTAAAAAGCCGGAGCCAATTACAGCCGATTCTTCTGACACAAGGTGGAAATGGTTTAAGGTATTAGACTGAGTTTTATATATAGCTTGTACAACATTTAGTTGACTTAGAATTAAATTAGTATTCTAACTCAAGGTTTTATATCATGTGATATAGAATTGCTTAGGTGCTCTTGATGGAACCCACATCAAGATTAGGGTGCCAACAGTTGATAAACCTAGATATCGAACCCGAAAAGGTGACATAGCAACAAATATGCTAGGTGTTTGTACACCTGAGATGCAATTTGTTTATGTTCTTCCGGTTGAAAGGTTCAGATTCTTAGATGGACGGTGCTTGAGATGCCATTAGTAGAAGACATGGGCTAAAAGTTCCTCATGGTACAAAGTATAGTTAGAGGAATTTGAATTATTCATTAAGATCAAACTTTGTTTGCTGAATTAGTCATTTTTAAAAAAAATTATTTTATAGGTTGTTATTATCTAGTTGATGCTGGATACACAAATTGTGAGGGATTTCTTGCACCATTTAGAGGACAGCGATATCATCTGAACGAGTGGCGTCAGGGTTATCAACCAAGTTCTCCGCAAGAGTTTTTTAATATGAAACATGCCTCAAAGACGTAATGTCATTGAAAGATGCTTTGGCTTATTAAAACTTAGATGGGGAATACTTAGAGTCCATCGTTTTATCCTGTAAGGGTGCACAATAGAATTATTATTGCATGTTGTTTGCTCCATAATTTTATTTGAACCCATATGAGTATTGATCCCATTGAAGCGGAGGTGGGAGAAGGATTACCTACTAATGTGGTGGATGACGATGAACCGAATATCACAAATATTCATCCATCGGATGCTTGGGCAACTTGGAGGATGGAACTAGCCAACCAAATGTTCGATGAATGGCAAGCATCTAGAAATTAGTTAGGTTTAGGGACAAATTGAGTTTGAATTGATTTGTTGATGTTATTTTATGTATCTAGTTTATGAAACTTTGGTGGTTTTTGATTAAAATTCTGTATTGTACTAAACTTTGTTGAATTATATTTTAATTATCTTTTCATTCAGCATGTGTTATAAATTTAAATTTCGTATTGAACTACCGATATAATATTATAAACTGTTCACCTTTTGATTCATGATATTCAAAATAGTAAATAATGTTAATTTATTTTTTTTCTTAAGAACAATATGTCAGGTGTTGTGCCAACGGGTGCTTCTTCTCAAGCTTCTCGAGGAAGCAAAAGAAAATGGGTTCCAGAAGAGGATGCAGCCTTGGTTTCTTGCATGGTGGATTTGCACAATGTAGGAACATTTAATGCTGATACCGGGTTCAAAGCCGGTTATTTGAACGAGCTAGAGAAAATGCTAGAAAAGGCTTTACCAAGAGCAATGTTGAAGGCGAGACCAAATATTGAATCTCGGATTAGGTGCCTAAAAAGGGAATGGTCAGTCGTCTACGACATGCTTAATGGTCAAAACAACAGCGGTTTTGGTTGGGACAAGCATAGGAAGCTTGTTGTTGCTGAAGATGCAGTTTGGGAATCCTATGTTAAGGTAAAATGTATTTCAAGTATTTATTTGTTTTTTTACAAAACTTATAACTAATATGATTTCCTCGTTTTTTTTAGAGTCACAAAGAAGCCTCTCAGTTCAGACATCGTTCTTTCCCTTACTACGATCAGCTTACTGCCATATACGCAAGAGATCGGGCGACTGGGAAAGACGCTCAAACAACTGCTGATGTTCTTGAAGAAATACATGCTGAGGATGAACGTACTACAGATATGAATGAAGAGAGAAACACATTCGATCATCGCGGTCGACGTCTCTTTAGACGACATGGATGTTTCGCACGGATCCGCGAGGAGATAGAGACCAAGGGGTTCCTCATCTTCAAACAAGAGAAAGAAGAAATCGATGCTCGTGATAATGTGTATTCTTCATTTGATGAGGCCGCCACTTTGTTGGGGAAAAAATCCAGCCGTTGGCGATCAAATCGAGGAGTATTGCCTCAAAGTGGTTGTTCAACGAAGTCGGAAGAACATCAAAAGATGGAAGAGAAAGCTTCAAATTTATATTCACCTTATGGTCAATTGAAGGTTTAACCGACGATCAGCAGTATGATGCTTTGAGTAAAATTCCGATCATCCACTCAAATGATCGTTTTCTATAGTTTACCTTCATTTGTTCGATTGGAATGGGTCGAAGATTTCTTTCGACCATTAAATATCAATGTTCAAACTTTTGATGTTGTAAAACTATATAAAATATGGATTATGATGTACAATTTCATTTTCATCTAACATTTTCTTAATATAAGTTAATTATGTTTATGCGAATATAATTCTCAAGTTATATATTGATTTTAGTAAATTCATATAAAAACATTTTATTATTAAGAATTTTATGAAATTATATATCACTATTAAATTATATTTAATATTAATTATTTTAAATTGTATAATTTCATATAAGAAAATTTATTATCAAGAATTTTATGAAATTTAATATTAATTATTAAATTATATGTAATAATTATTATTTTAAATTATACAAATTCATAAAATATAATTTATTAGTTATAATTATTTTAAATTATTTTAAATCATATATTTTAATTAAAATATATTTAATATTAATTATTTCAAATTTTCATTTACAGATCATATATTATGATTTGAGTAAATTCATATAAGAATATTAATTATTAAGAATTTTATTAAATTATATATTTTAATTATAATATATTTAATAATAATTATGTTAATTTATATTTTACAAGATCATATATTATGATTTGAGTAAATTCAGATAAGAATATTAATTATTAAGAATTTTATAAAATTATATATTTTAATTATAGTATATTTAATAATAATTATGTTTAAATATGATTAAATTATTTATTATTGATATTAATAATCTTATTAAAATTTAAATAACAATAACAATAATAATTTACCAAAACAAATTTCTGCTAATTATAAGAATTTTATTAAATTATATATTTTATTAAAATATATTTAATAATAATTATGTTTAAATATGATTAAAAATTTATTACTGATAATAATAATCTTATTAAAATTTAAATAACAATAACAATAATCATTTACCAAAACAAATTTATGCTAAGGGTATTCTAGTCATTTTAGTTTTTTCCATTATGCTATTACACCTCTATTCCATTCAACCAAACACAAGATTACTATTACGCCTCTATTCCATTACATTCAACCAAACAGTTGATTTGCTATTACACCTCTAATCCAATACACCTCTAATCCAATACAGCGAACCAAACGCACTCTAAATATTAGAGTAAATTATATACTTTATCACTAAATTTTTATAAGTTTTCATTTTAAGTATCGGAAAATAAAAAAGAAATCATTTTAGACACTGTGGTAAAAAACTATTTTCATTTTATGTATTGTTGTTAAAAATTATTCTCATTTTGATCACCCGTCATTAATTTAATGTTATTGTATATTCATTCTAGTCATCCAACTTTAATAAATTTTCATTTTAATCACTCAATTCTTTTTTAAATTAATTTATTTTTCAAAAAAAAAGAAGAAAAATTAGATTATTATAGGAATTGAATTATTTAACCATGGAGAAGTAACCTACGTTTTCCCCTGTAACTTATAAATTCCTTGTAAAACCGAAGGTTTTTCTTGTAAAACCCATGTTTTTCCACTATTATTGAAAAAAATTAATTTTAAAAGAGGAGAAAAAAAGGAAATGAAAAGATAAAACTGTAAAAACTAAAATTTTTGTATAAAATCCAGATAATTCCTTGTAAAACCCCAAGTTTTTCCCTTTTAGGAGAAATAGTTCAAAATTAATTTTAGAATATGAAATTTTAAAGGAAATTAAAATAAAAAAATATTTTTTCCTATAAAACCCAGTAAATTCCTTTATAAAATCCCAAGTTTTTCTCCTTTATTGGAAAAAAACTAAAACTAATTTAAAAATAAAGGAAATTTAAAAAGAAAATGATTTTCCTTGTTAAAACCTAAGTATTTTCTTAGAAATCCAGGTTTTTCCTTTTACTAAAAAACTAAAATTAATTCAAAAATAAAAAATAAATCCAAAAGATAAAATAAGTGACAAAAATGAAAACTTAATAAAGTTGGGTGATTAAAATGAATGTACAATAACATTGAATTAGTGGTGGGTGACCAAAACGAAAAGAGTTTTTAACAGTAATGCCTAAAATGAAATTGGTTTTTAGCGACGATGCTCAAAATGACTTTTTTTTGGTACTTAAAATGAAAATTTTTGAAAGTTGGGTGACCAACAACACAGTTTATCCTAAATATTAATCTCAAATTTTGTCCAAGTCAATATACATTTTATAAATGGTTAACTCAAATCTGTTTAAGCTAGTTCATATTATTATTATAAAATATGAGAACTTAATTATATTTTTTAATGTTTATCTTATGAAATTATATATTTAATCTTTATGTGATATAAATTATATAATATGTAAAAAATATTATATTATATAAATGAAAAATAGTTAGAATGTACTTGGGTTTAACACCAAGACTTGAGCTTGATCTATATGTTAAACATGTTAGCATGGTCCCTCGATGTGACGTACTAGGATTAGATAGGCCTCCATGCATGCTAACACATAACCTACTCTAGGGTCAGCATGTGCCTCTTGAGTATGGTTTCCTTTCATAATGGCGCGAACCCATAAGGTGTGAACCCATACAGGTGAACTATTTGGTTTGGCTAACTATATATTTACTGCGGTAAAAAAGGCCAAGTCGGTCTTAATCGGGTAACGGGTTGGTTATGGTGAACACTATAATAATTTGTCCCCCGTTTGGTCGAAAAAGAGTTACAAAGTAGCTCTCTAAGAACTTGTACAAATGAGACGTGGGAATTTTGAAATGAAACTTACTGGATATAGGTCTTATATAAAACTTGTCATGTACGCCTTGCCACACAGTGGAAGGATATAGGTCTTGACATTCAATTGCTGAGGAAACGAATCGTCGAATTTTGAACTTCTTTAAAAGGGACCTCTATTCAACCCTAAAACCATTCGATCATTTTAATTTCAAATTTTTCATGAAAGAGGCACTGTTGAGAAGGAAAATCGACATTCAAAATTAAAACTTTGAAATTCCAAAATCATTATTCTATTAAACCTAGGTTTAGTAAGTCCTCATGGTTAAAACTAGGGGAGGTGGCCGAAGTGGTGGCAGTGGTAGTGGTAGGTCCGATGACAATTACTTGAAATAGATGGAAAATCGTACTGCTAATGCCCCTGTAGAAGCCAAAGCCTACCATTGTTCCACTAAATATGAGGAGATGAGTCATCACCTAACTATTCGAGGTATTTGTAACGCATAGGTTTGTGCAAGTGTACACAGTCGTTATCAAGTAATAAGTAAGTATCGAGTTATCGTCTCCAACGGGATTGTATTTGTGCTAAGTCACATAATTTGTAAAATTATATTAACAATTTGGTAAATAAAAACACAATATAGTTGAAAAGTGGTGATTAAAATATATTAAACTAAATGCAATGATCCCTATGTGAATTATCCTAAGTATGCAAACTAAATGAAATAAATTTTAGTAAAATTAAACACAATTTTGCAACAGTTATAACATAAATAAACTAGGACAATTACTTTAATTAAACTCAATTTATTATCAACATGCTTAATAAGATTTGGAAAACATTCCATGGCAACTCGATCTTTCATGAGTTTGGAAACCACATTAGGTCCTTTCGGAATCCTTTACTTAGTAAATACGCATTTTACCGATCCTTATTTAATAAGGGTTTCTTAGTATTCATGTGAAGTAACAGGGACGTGTCAGGTTTGAAACAATTTAATCACACAAATCTAAAAACTATGCAGATAACAAAGCTTGGTCAGAATTGTTATGCAACCTACAATTTAATCGGGTCAGGATCTAAATTGAGCATGCACATTTCAATTATGTGTCCATTAGCCGTCGTCTGGTCAGGATCACTCAGCTAATTCAGGTGCATTCCAATCATGTATGAACGAAATATAGACTTGATTTTAATTGAAAACATGATATATTGAGGCACAAACATTTTAAGCATGAATCAAATAAATATTATTGAATCAAAGAAATCATCCTAGCTTAAATAAAATTAAGATAACATTATTGTAAACAAGAACAAAGAACACATAGCAAACATCTTTAGGTTAAATTAAAGAAAAGAAAGATTAAACCCAATTCAAAGTGGTTGTCACCCAAGACTCTGACTGATGAGGTTCCTTCGCTTCTTTGCTTTGCTCCTTTGCTGATGGTTCTCCAAGGTGGCCGACCAAGGGTTCTTTAAGAGGCTAATTTTGCTAAAAATCCTTATGCAAGGATGATGATAGGTGTGAGAGGGAAAGATAGCTAAGAGAATTGAAAGAGGAGAGAATGATGAATGAGTGAGGGATGATTGAAAAAGTGAGAAATGAACTCTTATTTATAGGTGAGGCAAGGGAGTTAGTTTACTAAAAATAGGAGTGTTCATCTTTTGAAACTTCTTCCAAGGATGGCCAGCCATGAATTGAGAAAATCTTTGTTTTTTTTAACTCTTCAAGGACATTGTATAATTAAACCAAAAATTGATTTATGATCAGCCATGTGTAGCCAAAAATTGGGTTGACTTGGTCCCCAATTTGGACGGTTTTGCAGTTAGAAGAAAACTCTCAGACCTGTCCAAAAATAGTAGATAGTTTAGAGGACCAAATAATATAATTTTGACCACTTCAATTAATTAATTTACTTAATTAATTAAAACCTAATTTATTAATGAAATATTTAAAATGAATTATTAAATATAACTTTATATTTTATTATTTAATTTAATCATGCATGGCCCACTTTATAGCTTAAAATATAATATGCTCAAACTAATATAAAATAAGGCATTTTATGCATGAAAGCTATATAATAAAGCATAAAATCACATTTTAATAATTTCCATGTCCTAATTTCATATTTTCGCATATTTCATTAATTTATTTGACAATTACTTGGTTTTAACAACAAATTTAAGTAAAAAGATGATGGATTATATAGGAAAAATCCTATATATTTTTTAGTTTACAGTATTCAACTACCCAACTTTACTTATGAGTTTTCGATCGTTGAAGCTCTGAGGAGGTTAAGTGATATCAAGGGGGTTTTTTTGCTTCCTCTACATGTGTTGGAGGCTAGTTTTCACCTTCCCCTTCACCTATTCACCTGCCACCTTCTCGAGGAGTATGGGATAGCTCTAGGGCAACTGTTTGGTTTCTCGGGGTGGGACACGATCGCCTATTTCATAGATTGTTATTGCTGAGATGAAACACCACTTTTATTCGTCTTTCAAAACCTTTATCAACTAAAGGCCTGCAACCGAACCGAAAGGGGTTCGCTAGGTCTTTTTTATTTACTCATCGCGAGGGTTACGAGTCAATTATCTACAATTGGTCATCCAACCTCCGTTTAAATTTCTCCAAGTACATGCAAGTGAAGAATAGATTTGGGGATGGCTTCGAATTACCTATTAAGTAGTCAATCACCAATATCGTTTGCATGCGAAAGAGGCCTATTACATATGAAGTGGATTGGGCTCAACTTTCGAGGCTTTATAGGGGTCACTTATTGAAACTTTAGGAGGTGTTAACGACGAGAAATGTGTTCCATTTTTGCCTTATAGATTTGAGCCCCAATAGACGGTGGCCCATCGACAATCAAAATGGTGTAGAAATCGAACCAATGTTCCTTGCAGAGTTTGCAAGGCCACACAGTGCCACTGACAAACTTGGGCTTATTCTTTTGGGAAAAAAGGGTGGAGCCCAAGAATTATGATCTGCCACAAATTGATATGGCAAATTAGGCTTTTTCGATACACTTAAGGAGTTTTTTCTCAAACAAAATAAGGTTTTTAGCATAGTTTTTCGTTATTTTCATATTTTTCGGATAATAAATAAAATTATCTCATTTTTGTCTATCTTTTACCAAAATTGGCAGATGGGCCATTTGGAGGCCTAACATGTTTTGAGTGCCGTAGGGACGTGTTCAAGGTAAAAAAACAAGCAATAATAACACTTAGGCCAAGGGTATTGTGATATCCAACCCTTGGAATCGCGATACCTCTGACAATTTAAAAGACCAATGATTCCCTTCAATAGTACCATCATACCCCCTTTGGGTATCACAATATCCACCTTCCAAGGAAGACCCCAAGTTTCAATACTGCCTGAAATATCGCGATACCACCTTCGTCAAGGGGCAAACTTGTACAAAAGGATAGTCTTTGTCTACCTGGCCCACCAATCATACAAGGCTCGTGTAGGGGGCATTTTTGGCATTAAAAAGTCATCAGAATATACGTCAAAACAACCAAAAATTGTTGACAAGGAGAGAGACACACATTAGCTTAGTTTTAGGTTTAGTTTTCTCTAGGTTTTCTTTAGTTTTTCTCTGCACTTTTCTAGGGTTTTTATTTTGCTCTTCTTTTACCTTAGATTAGAGCTTATTTTTTTGCATTTACTTCTTATTATTGTCCTTAGTGTTAGTTAAGTTAGTTATCACTATAGCTAAGGTTTATTTACATTTCAGTCCCTGTACCATGCATTCAAGACTCTTTAAACTTTAGTTTAATGTATTTCAGTTTATTTTACTTTAAATTTGTTAAAGTTTGCTCCTTTTATTGTTCTTTCCTTAGATTTATTTGTTAAATGCTTTTGGTTTCCTGGTATTTAAGTTTTCTTACATAAAAATCTAAACTTTTATATTTTTTTCAAGCTTTACTTTCATGGATGCCTTATTTTCCATGTTTATGTTTATTTTCTTTACTTTGAACCTGTATAACTAAACCTTTAAAGAGGTTGGTTGATGGAGATGTGGGTAAACTAACACCCCTTGGACAAAAGACTAAATCGTAACAAATTTGACTAATTTAAATAGAACTAAGAAATTAGGTAGTGATGCCCCTAAGGGAGTATCAAGATAAAGTGAGACCGGAAGATAATCTTATCGCGCACCCATTTGTTAGTCCTGGATTTACTAGTGAGATCGGAAGATAAACCAAACCTAATTTGTCTAAGTCGGTAAAATTGATATCGAAAGATAAAATAGAGCCACTTGGTAATTTACACGATTTATGTCTCTAGCCTGAGATTTGGTGAACCACATTGAAGTCAACCAACCCCATTAGTTATTTACTAGATAGTCCCTCTAGTTTTACATTTTTTGCAATTTAGTTCTTAAAGTAGAATATTTAATTTTCCAGCAAACTCATCGTTTTATGAATTGTCATATGAGTAGTCATTTAGACTCTATTTTATATGTTATTTATTGCTCAATTTTCTCTTTCTTTGGGTTCGACCCCTTGGAAAACTTTGTGTTCCATCAGAACTATAAATATTACAACTGACACTATACGCTTGTAGTTAAAACCCACTTTTTAAATTGTTTCATAAATTCTTTGTTTTTAATATGCACGCATTATGCGGGTCAAATTACTTTTATACATTTTTAAATGAAAGCCTCGTTCATGGTCTTCCAAGTATATTGGGATTCAAAAAGGTAGCGCGAACACCATTATAAATACTGTTGGTGGTGAAGATAAACTTGTTGGTAATGTAGGCACAGTTTAAACAGCTATTAAAGAGGTTAACCATCAACCAAAATCCAAAAGTTTATCAATGGAGATCGATGCATACATGGATGTACGAACTTTTTCCAAATTGTGCGGAGAATGAGTTGTGACATATTAAACGAATTTTCTCAAAATTTTACCAGGAGCAAAATCGTCAAAATTTTATTGGAGTAAAATTGGGATGAGAAAATTATTTAATATGTAAATATTAAAGTTTATTTTGGGAAATATAAAAACCGAATCAGGTTAGATCACATTCCAGAATATTGCATCAAAAAGGCCTAGGAATTACTCGTAATTGTACCCAATGTGATAAAGGCCCAAAACCCCTCATATAACATGAAAAGGGCGATAACCCTACTAGAAATAAAAGGGTGAGTTGTTCACTCCTCTCTAACTCAAAGTAGGATGTTGTTTATCTATTTAAAATAAACCTCTAAAACTTTACAAGGGTTCTACCTTCTCTTCTTATAAATACATGACATCGGTAGAGCTATTACCACAATTTTTGAGAGATTATTCATCTGCCGAAAAGTAGAGAGAGTTTATTATCAACTATTACATATATTTTTCTAGAATAATAATTCTACCTGTTTCTATTAAGAATAGATAATTTTTATTTTCACCCCAAAAGGAGACAACTTTTTCTAGTTCTGTGTTTCGATTCAAATGGTTCGAGCCCACACTTAATGCAGTTCGTGGTACAATAATGGTGGAGATCATTTGGTTGAAAGTCGGGAACAAGAACATCCGCTAATTCAAAAACACAAGTACAAATTCAATTTAGGTTTAGCTATAAATATCATAAACCGGGTCAATTTTCAAAATTTTAAATTTCTACTATGCGAGAAAACCATTTTCAAGCTGGTTTTTTTCCAATACCAAGTCCCTCTTCTTTTCTTCTGCCAAGACCGACAAAATCTTCTCAAACCTCTCTATGTCATCATAAAATAACTGTAGATTTTTCGTTACCTCTACAGCTTCCAACTTTCAAACATTTTCTTCATTCCTTACATCCAAACTATCCAAGTCCATGACTATAACTACCTACTGGAACTTTGGCCTCGCACCTTCTACTCACGAGTTTGTTTGACCGACAACATACAAAATTTTCTAACCAAGCGTTAATCAGATCTCGTGAACCCGCTCCTCTTTTGTTAGGGAACTTGATCTTTATGCAGAAAGTGACGATCATCATTTTAGACTTCTGGATAATAGGGCACAAAAAAAATAGGCCATAGGATGATCTACCACGAAATACCAGACATATTCCGTAGTAGCATGCGCACTAGCCCTTAGAGTAACGGGTAAAGTGATACATCCCTTGACTTTGACTGGATGCTTGGTAAAATCATACAAAGGGCTCGCCGTTTTCAAAGTTTGCTCCTTTAATACCATCCCTTCCAGGTCAAACCCTCGATAGTGCTCCCACTGTCAACTGGAATTCTCTTAACCTCAAACTTGACAATCGTTGTTGTTACCACTAGAGGATTGTTCCTTTCCTCGTCAAAAATCTAGTCTTCATCTTCTTCACTAAATACCACTTGCCACTTCTCCTATTAACATGGCTTCTTAGGTGAACTAACAGAAATCACACTCTTGATGTGAGCCTTACTCTTAGTGTAAGAAGTCACCCACTCCTCTTCTGTACCAATTATAATGTGTATCGTACTGTCGGGTGTGAATATAATATGCGAATTGTGCAAGTATACACGTTGTGTAACACCCCTAACCCGTATCCATCGCCGAATTGGGGTTACAAGGAATTACCAGACAAAATACAGATCAGTAGTCATTTATCATTTTTATACACATGGAACACGTAACCAGATAAAACTTGTCATGATTTATTACTTATGACACATATACAAACTATGCGTCAAATTTCAACCTTATTAATATAATCTATATAACCACATAATCGAATTTAACTAATATGCAACAAAACCAAATTTAGTAACCTTAATATTAATGGCATTCATTTATTTCATTAGTTAAATATCAACATAACCTTGTATAACCTCTCGTACATAAACACTAAAGTCATTCGAACTAAATTACTATAATTATTATGCAATCTCATATGCAAATTTAGTAACAATGCAACTTGGCGAACATATTATGGATGTATATGTATATGTATAATACGCATCTTTCCTTAAAAGCAAAAACCACATATCAAAACGAAATTTATAAGTACACATATGCGCATACCTATTTTTTTAAAATTTCACATTAACTTGATACTTTCAATCTAGTCATTTAAGCTACCCAAAACATACTTAAATCATAATCATCACTTACCATTTAGATCTGTACAAAAACAATTACTAAAACAATCATGAAACATATTCAATACTTATCATTTAACAACCGAACTTACATGACTAAACATTCAAATATAATATATGTATATATTTGACACCACAAACCGAATCCAAATAACTAAGCCACAATGAACATATCAATAGTATCCCAAATTCACATAAACAAAAATCAACCAAATAACATATGTTCAACCATTTCATTATTTATATATTCGGTTCTTGAATTCAAACTCAAAAGACCAAAACAAACTACCAAATAACATAACCATAATTTAACCTATGTTTCATATACCATAAACACACCTTTAAAGTGAGTTATTTTCATAACCGAATATAGACCAAGCTATTCATTGTCCAATACCGAATTATATTTCAACACATCACAAGCATATATACAATGGGACATTTTTTCCATAATAAGCTCAAGTAATAAGCAAATACCAAAGTGAACAAATCATATGCCACATAATCTATACCATGACCGAAAATGCATTAACATGAACATCATTATCATTCAAAACACATTTATATATCAAGATTACTACACGCATGTATCATGACCAAAATTAGTTAAACATTAGATCATTAGTATAAAGATTGAGCCATTTTCGCCTGGCTAAATATATACAAATTTCAAGACCAACCAAAACAAGTGCTAGCCTATACATGCCACGTGTTCTAAGTTTCAAGCTTTCAAAATACCAAAATAGTGTTTAGTAGTGTGATGGATTTCCTCGACGATCCCCGAGCTCGTAACTAGTTCCAAAATCTATAAAACATCGAGTGAACATACAAAGTAAGCTTAAAAAAGCTTAGTAAGTCATAGAAAATAAATCATTTTGAGATTGTTAACAATTCAATTCAAATAAGCCTAATACCAACCATTTCAAATATATATATTCACTTACTACATAGGCATCATACATTGTCATGTAATTCAATATAGTCATTTAAATCATACTCACTTTTCATTTCTGAATTATATTAACAAACCTAACGTACCTGAATCGAATGCATTTATTGCATAATCATTCATTTCTCAATATTGCTCGTTGAACGATTTAGAGTCAATAAGGATATTCGAATAACTTGGAAAGCTCGTACAATGCCAACGTCCCAGACATGGTCTTACATGTAATCAAACATTGATGCCACTGTCCCAGACAGGGTCTTACACGTAAATCTCAAATCGATGCCAACATCCCAGATGTGGTCTTACACGATAACTCATATCAAAATTTTATGTCATGACATATATATGTCCCCATTGTTCCTATGGTTCGTACAGGGCTTTCAGGCATCGTAAATCCATCGATTCAAGCTCATAATCACTTCTCCCATACTTAAATCAATTCGACATACACATATATAATTACAATAATTCAATTTGGCATAATTAAATACATTTCTATATGGATTTAACAACAATTAATTACTATGAACTTACCTCGGACGAAGACAAACAGATGGAATCGACTACTCGACCACTTTTGATTTTTCCCGTTCTAATTTTGTTTTCTTTTGTTCTTGATCTAAATAAATTCAAATTTAGCTATTTAATATCACATTTTATTCAATTCAAGCAATTAACACATAATTAGGGCAAAATACACGTTATCCCCTAAAATTCACATTTTTCACAATTTAGTCTTTATTTCATAAAATTATAAATTCATGAAATTTAGAGACAAGCCATGCTAGTCGAATTTTGTATAGCTTCCTAGCAGCCCATATTTTCATTTATTTCACACTTTTGACCACAACCTTTCATATTTTCTCAATTTATTCCCTAACTAATATTTTCATCAAAAATCACTTTACAAAACTTAGATATCTATCACTAAGCTTTCATAATTCATCATGAAATATCAAAAAAC
Organism: Gossypium raimondii; assembly: GCF_025698545.1. Taxonomy (NCBI): domain Eukaryota; kingdom Viridiplantae; phylum Streptophyta; class Magnoliopsida; order Malvales; family Malvaceae; genus Gossypium; species Gossypium raimondii. Next base: position 25,185,178 of record NC_068565.1, read on the forward strand.
ACATGCATTCATCAATGACAACTTTCAAAATCATCAACACTTTCAAAAATTAAAGCATGGGTTAGCTAGAACACAAAACAATGATCACAAAAACGTAGAAATTATCCAAAACTGAAATAAAGGCATACCTTGATTAAGCTTGAATAAGGCCGAATGAATGAAAGCTTTAAAACCCTTATTTCTTTCTAGTTTTGGTGGAAGAACACTTGGAAATGATGAGCATTTTGGTTTTATTTACTTTATTCATTTTGATTTAATGAATTACTACTTTAACCTTAATGATATATTAATATAAATGACTTAAATCATGGACATAAATATCCACTAACCTTATAATGGCATAATAACCTTTTAAGGACTTCCCATAAATTAAATAATAACAAATTAGCATATTAACAATGAGAATGCCACTTTTACCTTTTATGCGATTTAGCCCTTTTCACAAATTAAGCACGCAAACGGATAAATTAAATCACGAAAATTTCACACATATCACTTCACATACTATAAGCACGAAAAATAATATTAAAATATTTTTCTGACTCGGATTTGTGGTCCTGAAACCACTGTCCGACTAGGGTCTAAACTGGGCTGTTACAACTCCCCTTGAGAATTTCATCCCCGAAAATCTTACCATTGAATAGATTCGGATATTGCTGTATCATAGCATCTTCGGGCTCCTATGTAGCCTCTTCAACACCATGACGATGCCACAATACTTTTACTAGCGGAATTTTCTTATTTTGCAGCTCTTTAATCTCGTGACCTAAAATACGAATCGATTTTTTTGCATAAGTCATGTCGGACTGAATTTCTATCTTTGACGGAGAAATTACATGCGAGGGATCAGATTTGTATCGTCAAAGTATCGATACATGAAATACATTGTGTATCTTTTCTAACTCAGATGGCAACAATAATCTGTAAGCAATCGACCCGATACATTCAATAATCTCATATGGCCCAATGAATCTTGGACTCAGTTTGCCTTTACGACCGAATCGGAGTATTTTCTTCCACGGAGATACTTTCAAAAACACTTTATCCCCGATCTGAAGCTCAATATCTTCCCGTTTCAAGTCTGCATACGATTTCTGATGATCCGATGCTGCTTTCAGACTATCTCGAATCACTTTCACTTTCTATTCAGTCTCTTTGATTAAATCGATCTCGTGTATCTTATTTTCACTAAGCTCAGTCCAATACAAAGGTGTTCAACATTTACGACCGTACAAAGCCTCGTAAGGTGCCATTTTAATACTCGATTGAAAGCTATTATTATACGCAAATTCAAGCACTGGCAAGTATCGTTCCCACGTACCTTCAAACTTAAGAATGCAACATCTAAACATATCCTCGAGTATCTGAATAATTCGCTAGGGTTGACCATCCTTCTGTGGGTGAAAAGCAGTACTAAAATGTAGTTTCGTACTTAATGCATATTGCAGTTTCTTCCAAAACCGCGATGTAAACCTCGGATCTCTATCCGAAACAATAGAAATAGGTACTCCATGCAATCTTACAACCTGGGAGATGTACAACTCAGCAAGCTTATCAAGCGAATAGTCCATGTGTACCGGAATGAAATGAGTCGATTTAGTCAATCTGTCGACTATTAACCAGATTTCATATTTCTTACTCGATGACAAAGGCAAACCCGATACAAAATTTATTGTAATTTTATCCTATTTCTATTCGGGAATCATAATCAGCTGCAGTAACCTAGACGGTACCTGATGCTCAGCTTTGACTTGCTTACAGATTAAACACTTGAAACAAATTCAGAGATATCTCGCTTCATACCAGCCCACCAGTAAAGGTGTTTCAAATCATTATACATTTTTGTGCTTCCCAGATGAATCGATAATCGACAGCTATGTGATTCATTCAAAATCATCTGAAGCAATTCTGAGTTTCTTGGAACACATATTCTGCCTTTGAATCTTAAACAATCATCAACATCAATCTCAAATTCTAAATTAAGGTTCGAACCACATTGTTCCTATTTTGCTATCAATTCATTATCAACCTTCTGAGCCTCGCAAATCTGTTGTATAAATAACTGCCTCGCTTTTAACTCAGCTATAAGCAAACCGTCACTGGATAGGGCCAACTGAATATTCATCGCACAGAGAGCAAATAGAGATTTTTGGCTTAAAGCATCAGCAACAACATTAGCTTTCCCCGGATGGTAGTCAATAATCAACTCGTAATCTTTTAACAACTCTAACCATCTTCGCTTTCGCAAATTCAGATATTTCTGAGTCATCAAATATTTTAAACTTTTATGATCAGAATAGACGTGACATTTCTCATCGAACAGATAGTGGTGCCAAATTTTTAACGCAAACAACAGATAGTGGTGCCAAATTTTTAACGCAAACACAATCGCTGCCAACTCTAGATCGTGCGTCGGATAGTTCTTTTTGTGCGGCTTTAATTGTCTCGAGGCATAAGCTATGACCTTGCCTTCTTGCATCAAAACATAGCCCAGACCATTCAATGATGAATCACTATAAATGATAAATTCTTTAACCGACTATGGCTGAACTAGCACCGGAGCTTCAGTCAACAAAGCTTTCAACTGATCAAAACTTTTTTGGCACTTTTTTGACCACTCAAATTTAACATCTTTCTGAAGCAGTCTCGTCATCGGGGTTGTAATCATAGAGAAACCCTTTAAGAACCTTCTGTAATAACCAGTGAGTCCTAGAAAACTTCGGACTTCGAATACATTTCTCGGAGGCTTCTAATCTAGAATTGCCAAAATCTTACTCGGATTAACCCGAATACCTGATGCTGATACAATATGTCCTAGAAAATTGACTTCTCGTAACCAAAACTCACATTTACTGAACTTTGCGTACAACTGTTTATTATGCAAAGTCTGTAACACTACTCTCAGATGTGCAGCATGTTCGGATTCATCACGGGAATAGATCAAAATGTCATCAATGAACACTACCACAAATCGATCTAAATACTATCTGAAGATCTGATTCATTAAATCCATAAAAGTAGCAGGTGCATTAGTAACTCCGAAAGGCATAACTAGAAACTCATAGTGTTCATACCTCGTTCAAAAAGTAGTTTTCGGCACATCATAGTCTTTAACTCACAACTGATAATAGCCCGATCTCAAATCTATCTTTGAAAATACGGTAGCCCCTTTCAGTTCATCAAACAAATCGTCAATTTTGGCAGAGGATATTTGTTCTTTATAGTCATTTTGTTCAACGGACGGTAATAAATGCACATTCTCATCGTGCCATCTTTCTTTTTCACAAAAAGAACTGGAGCACCCTAAGGTGAAAAACTAGGTCTAGTGAACCCTCTATCTGTCAATTTTTGCAATTGAGACTTTAATTCTTTCAACTCGGTCGGAGCCATTCTATATGGAGCTATCAAAATCGGAGTTGTTCTCGGCACTAATTCAATACCAAACTCTACCTCTCGGATTGGCGACAAACCCGATAACTCTTTAGGAAATACATCTAAATACTCGCACAAAATTGGTACAGATTCAATCTTCTTTTCGGTCACTTGAGAGTCGAGTACATAAGCAAAATAAGCTTCACAACCTTTTCTCACATATTTTCGGGCTAACATTGAAGATATCACTGCCGGCAAACCATTCATATCATTAGACTCAATCCGAATAATTTCATCATTCTGGTATCGCAAATCAATAGTCTTCCGTTTACAATTCACAACTGTATCATGTAACGTTAGCCAATTCATACCCAGAATTATATCAAACTTGTCGAATGGCAACAACATTAATTCAGCCAGAAACCATGAATCTGGAATCATCAACGGACAATTCTTACATATTTTATCAACCAAAACACACCGACCTAAGGGGATTGAGACTCTAATCACAAACTCAGTAGGCTCTATAGGCAAAGTCTTACTGAATACTATAGTCTCACATACATAAGAATGAGTCGATCCAGGATCAATCAATACAACAACATTAGTATCATAGAGAGTGAAAGTACCGATAATAACATCTAGGGATGAAGCCTCTTAGCGAGCGTGAATAGAGTAAGCTCTGGCAGGTGCACGTGCCTCAGATCTAACAGCCATGTCTTTAGTTTTCTTGCTGCCACTCACATTACCCATGTTTCTGGGTGGCCTGCCTCTAGTTGAGGTGTTACTCGGTCTCGGATTTTGTGCAATCTCTTGTTTAGCAGACTCAAGACAGTCTCGGATAAAGTGATCTAAAGATTTGCATCTAAAGCAAGCTCGACCATTTAGTCTACAGCTGCCCAGATGTCGTTTACCACAATACCTGCACCCAGGTCGATCAGACCGTACATTCCTAACACTAGCAACAAAAGTAGCCGTAGCTTTGAAGCTCGAATGCAATCTAGCACAACCTCTATCCGAATGTCCCATATTAACCTTTGAACGGCTCTAAAAATCTCAAAATCTCTTTGATGCCGACTGAAATGATTTACCCGAAGATCTTTTTCTCAAATCTCTAGCTTCAAATTCGGCTTTTCTTTTTTCTTTATCGAGTTCCTCGTCTTTCCATGCTCGATCAACAAGTGCAACAAACTCTTTTATCTCCAGAATACCGACTAACAGACATCTTCGAATGTTTTACACATTATTTCTTCAGTGGATACACATTCCTGTGCATATCTTCTCAGACGAACAAATTCTCGCTCACATTCCGTTACGAGCATACGGCCTTGTTTAAGCTCAAGAAACTCTTTTCGCTTTTGATCAATAAATCTCTGGCTAATGTATTTCTTCGTAAATTCAGATTGAAAGAAATCCCAGGTAATTCGTTCTTTCGGAATAACAGATGTCAGAGTTTTCCACCATTAATAGGCTACATCTCTCAACAAAGAAACGGCACATTTAACACACTCATTGGGAGTACAAGACATTTCATCGAACACTCGGATGGTATTCTCGAGCCAAAACTCAGCTCTCTCAGCATCATCATCATTAGTGGCCCTGAACTCTTCGACCCCATGCTTTCGAATTTTATCGATCAGAGGCTTATTCATCAAAATTGGATTCATAACCGGAGGCACTACAAAAGTCTGAGGGGGATTAGACGGGGGTGGAGGTTATTGAGCAGCCGGATTCGTTCGAACGAACTCTGTGAACCACTCGTTCATCATTTAAAAAAAGGCTTGTTTAGGCTCTCCCCTGTGGCTACTCGTAATAGGTCTAGAATCAGATTGCACTGCCCCTTGAGGGGGAGCGGGTGCATTACTTTCTAAATCATCTGCTACGGCTTGATCGGGATCTAGAACTATACGAAAACACAGTTTAATTCTCAAGAATCATCACACTATCGCAGTATAAAAACATGGCATGTATAGCTAGACTCACACACGCTAAGTTACTCCTAGAATCGACTAAACCGTAACTCTGATACCAATCAAATGTAACACACCTAACCCGTATCCATCGCCAAATTAGGGTTACAAGGCATTACCAGACAAAATACAAATCAGGAGTCATTTATCATTTTTATACACGTGGAACACGTAACCAGATAAAACTTGTCATGATTTATTACTTATGACACATATACAAACTATGCTTCAAATTTCAACCTTATTAATATAATCTATATAACCGTATAATCGAATTTAACTAATATACAACAAAACAAAATTTCATGTATTTAATACAGTTTAATGTCCAAACAACGTAACCTTAATATTAATGGCATTTATTTCATTAGTTAAATATCAACATAACCTTGTATAACCTCTGTACACGTAAACACTAAATTCATTCGAACTAAATTACTATAATTATTATGCAATCTCATATGCAAATTTAGTAACAATGCAACTTGGCGAACATATTATGGATGTATATGTATATGTATAATACGCATCTTTCCTTAAAAGCAAAACCACATATCAAAACGGAATTTATAAGTACACATATGCATACCTATTTTTTTAAATTTCACATTAACTTGATACTTTCAATCTATCCATTTAAGCTACCCAAAACAAACTTAAATCATAATCATCACTTACCATTTAGATCTGTACCAAAACAATTACTAAAACAATCATGAAACATATTCAATACTTATCATTTAACAACCGAACTTACATGACTAAACATTCAAATATAATATATGTATATATTTGACACCACAAACCGAATCCAAATAACTAAGCCACAATGAACATATCAATAGTATCCCAAATTCACATAAACAAAAATCAACCAAATAACATATGTTCAACCATTTCATTATTTATATATTTGGTTCCTGAATTCAAACTCATAAAACCAAACCAAACTACCAAATAACATAACCATAATTTAACCTATGTTTCATATACCATAAACACACCTTTAAAGTGAGCTATTTTCATAGCCGAATATAGACCAAGCTATTCATTGTCCAATACCGAATTATATTTCAAAACATCACAAGCATATATACAATGGGACATTTTTTTCCATAATAAGCTCAAGTAATAAGCAAATACCAAAGTGAACAAATCATATGCCACATAATCTATACCATGACCGAAAATGCATTAACATGAACATCATTAACATTGAAAACACATTAATATATCAAGATTACTACACGCATGTTTCATGACCAAAATTACTTAAATGTTAGATCATTAGTATAAAGATTGAGCCATTTTCGCATGGCTAAATATATACAAATTTCAAAACTAACCAAAACAAATGCTAGCCTATACATGCCATATGTTCTAAGTTTCAAGCTTTCAAAATACCAAAATAGTGTTCAGTAGTGTGATGGATTTCCTCGACGATCCTCGAGCTCGTAAGTAGCTTCCAAAATCTATAAAGCACCGAGTGAACACACAAAGTAAGCTTAAAAAAAGCTTAGTAAGTCATAGAAAATAAATCATTTTGAGATTGTTAACAATTAAATTCAAATAAGCCGAATACCAACCATTTCAAAAATATATATATTCACTTACTACATAGGCTACATACATTGTCATGTAATTCAATATAGTCATTTAAATCATACTCACTTTTCATTTCTTAATTATATTAACAAACCTAACGTACCTGAATCAGATACATTTATTGCATAGTCATTCATTTCTCAATATTGCCCGTTGAACCATTTGGAGTCAATAAGGATATTCGAATAACTTGGAAAGCTCGTACAATGCCAACGTCCCAGACGTGGTTTTACATGTAATCAAACATTGATGCCACTGTCCCAGACAGGGTCTTACACATAAATATCAAATCGATGCCAATGTCTTAGACGTGGTCTTACATGATAACTCATATCAGAATTTTATGTCATGACATATATATATCCCCATTATTCCTATGGTTCGTACAGGGCTTTTAGACATCATAAATCCATCGATGCAAGCTCATAATCACTTCTCCCATACTTAAATCAATTCGACATAGACATATATAATTACAATAATTCAATTTGGCACAATTAAATACATTTCTCTATGGATTTAACAACAATTAATTACTATGAACTTACCTCAGATGAAGACAAACAAATGGAATCGACTACTCCACCACTTTCAAATTTCCCCGTTCTAATTCCGTTTTCTTTTGTTCTTGATCTTGGAAATGCTATGCCAAAATAAGAGTAGAAATGTAATGGCAATTATGAAAATGATTATATGGATAATAAGTAACTTGCAAAGAAACAACTAAGGATACGATGGAAAAGATACTACGACAAAATATAAGGGTTATGCGATCTTGAGTGGGAAGGTCGGGATTACTAAGAATATACTTTTTCTTTCAGCAATGCGTTAGCAAAATCATACTTAACCTACTGCCCAGAAGAGTTCAAAAGTGGCTTGCTTCTTTTGAAGGCAGATTCCTCAAGTTATCTTGCCTGTGTCTATGGGCCTTTAATATGGTAACTTGCACTGTTTCCTTCTGTATGAATGCTGCTCTATATCTAGAGTTTACTACAAATATCTATCGAGTACTTGCTCATATCATTCAACCATGATCTAACTAATCTAACCTTTTAAAAATTTAGATTTATTTAAGGGTATGTTGCATAGTCAACTATGTCTAGGGATTGCTCACATACATTTTAAAGAATAAAACAATTGAATGAAACAATAAAAATAATTTAGATTTACACTGTATCCATTACAAACAATTAAAGTTTCATTAAATTAATCCCAACCCTATGAGATTTAACTCATAGGTTGACAAATAACATTCAACTCAAACATCGTTTTCATCACTGTAATTCACGAAGGAACAAATTAGAAATAATGGAAGAACGTTGGGAAGATGCGTTCGCTTGTCCAATCCACACTTCAGCTACGCAGTGTCTTGAGGTGGCTGAGAGCGTCTTTCCTTTTCCTGTCTCTATTCAGCTGCTACCTTCTATTTTCCTAAAGATCTCTACCTGCAGTTCTGCGCCCTAGGATTTCCTCATTTGCTCTTTTTAAATTGTTTTTCTTCTTTTCAAGATAATTCCAATAGCCCCAAGATTTATATTTTCCTCTTTTCTAAGTAGATTTATCTGGTACAACTAGATTTAGGCTGAAACTGATATGCACTGAATGCTGACTAGACACCTTCTTGGCATTGCCACGGTATACAAGTTGGCAATCTGAGCACCCTTTTGCCCCGATAAAATTTCACTCATGTATTTCTTGTTCCTCATCCTGCACCTGTCAATACCACAAAACACAGCCCTTCCATGAGCAATTAAAAGCACCTAATATTTAAACCCAGCCCAAGTTCTAATGCAATGCTAAAAATACTAATGAAATGTCTTAAAATGCATCTATATGTACGTAAGTACAGGAAATTAACTAGGTTCAAAGACATAAAATATAACTATTTTCAAGATTTATCACACCCCCAAACTTGAGTTATTGCTTATCCTTAAGCAAAATATGCATGCATGCATGAATTCCAACATTTTGCCAATGCACTAGACCAACTCATACTGTCAAGCTATTCAAAGAACAACAAGTACATCAATTTCAGCAATCTCCTTTTTGCCTAAAACTCGTTCGAGTGTCAAAGGCTTGTTCAACAAAGGCAGTGCAATTTTTTTCCCTAAACACAGAATCTCCAAAGTACTCATGTATTCTCTCTTTTGGCCTATAGCAACCATTTTCTAATTTACTTATTTCATTTATTACCTAAACATAAGTTACTTGCTTTAAGCCTACTCAGAATATATTAAATCATATTTATGCTCTTTTTGTTTCTTTCGTTTGTTTTTTTCATATTTTAAAAGAGTATTATTATTGTTATTATTAGGGGATTTAGCATATCATGAAATTCTTTGTCTTGGCAATCATAGTGGAGCATACATTGAATTGTCGAGTACTCAATCACGTCACAACTTAAACTGAAAATCGCTCATGAAGCTCAACATTTTGACTAAAAAGATGGATGGAGCATACAATTACCTCCTTAGCTACTCAGTCATATTTTATACAACGGAGTGCACCTAATTTTATTTTCATGAAACACGCTCTTGCTTAGACGCACCTTTCTAATCAATAGTACGATAGAGTAAACAAAGTGATGCTGACCTAGTTGGTAATTCTAAACATTGGAATGCATACTATCTGTTATTAAATAATGTTGTGGCAATATAACTAATCTTGGCTTTAAAAATCCTTAAGTTTAATATAACTAATCTTGGCTTTAAAAATCCCTAAGTTTAGTATAAGATACTATATCCCAAAAAAAACAATACATTAAGTTAAGACATCCTATTTTTAGGAATTAATTTTCAAGTATCTTAACCTAAGCTAAATTCACCCAATTCACTGTCACATGTTCTAAGTATATCGAAAAATATAAACTCATCATCGAACATCCTAAGTATAAATTGTACTTCTTATAGACAAAAAAATACTTCGATGGTTACAATGCAGTGGCAAAACATTCATATTATATAAAGTGCAACCTAAATGTACAATACACCCCAAACCTAAGGGATACATTGTCCTCAATGCATATACATGCAAAAAATATATATATACATATATATAGCTATGGATAGATAAATGTCATGGAAAAGATGAAATGAAATGCATGATCATCAAAAGAAAAGAGAAAAAAAACTTATCTGATTTGGGCTGTATTGTAAGTACCTTATTCAGTTCTTCATGTGGACTTGTGGGAACTGTCCTTGTACTTCATCTTCTTTTTCAAGGGGTTTACATCTTTTCCTTCCTTATCGATTTTCGTGAGATCATCGATTAACTGATCAAGTTGCCAAGACAGTCAATGCCTCAGAGCTTAACAAAAATTACTTGTTAGTCCACCCATATTAGGGGTAATATCATCTGCATCAGTAAAACAAACATTAGCAGTCTGCATAATGCAGTGATAAGAAAAGGAAAATTTAAACTTTCCGATTTCTTCTCAGCACAACAATGGACTTCTTGAAAAATGATCCTTCCCACATTAATCGTTCCTTTAATAATAGAATGCAACAACAGTATCCTTAACCTAGAAACGGTGGTATTGTGCATAGATAGCATAAGTTGACTTTTCAAGAAATAATACCACACTTTTCTAATCAGTTTTAGTAAAGCCCTTTCAATAGTGTAGCATTCCTGACTAGATACAATTTGTTCTGTGTCCGTGACACATAAATCTTTCAAAACTTGTGTCAAGCGCTAAGTTGTGATGTTATTCGCAAACTCGATATGTTTATCTTGTATCTTTTTAAGGCCAAATTGGGCATTTATATGGTCCTCGTCAAATGGTACAGAGGTGCTTCTCACATAGATGAAAAGAGAATCAAGAGACTTTACATCAGCATAGAACTCCCTAACAACTCTGCCCAAAACATCCTCTGGGTACAAATAGAAAATGGTCCACTCATGCTACTTTACTATATACGATATAGACTCGTCATACCCTATATAGGGTTCATCCTTAAATAAGAATCCCTGCTTAAAACAAAAGGGACACATTAGAATATTATTTGAGTATCTTGCAGCCGCAGTAGAGTTGAAAAATATATTTGATTGAGAAACATTAGTGTGCGATGACTCGATGGTTTTAGAAGCATTTTTGACTCGAGCCATTAAGAAAAAAATAAAGAGAAATATTTCAGAGATGTAGTGTAAAGAAAATGGAGTAGACGTTGAAGATAAAGAAACCGTAAAGGTGAAAGCTTTATGAGAAATGTAAAACGTGAATGGTTGGGGAGAAGGAAATAAGAGGGTTAATGATGACAATTTTAGAGAAGATGAAATGTGCTAGGGAAGTTTGTGACGTGGCGAGAAGAAAAGTAAGAAATTCTTAGGGAAAAAACTAAAATGACTTAGCCTTACAATATAAGCTAACTTCCTAAGGCTCCCCAAAAAAATTATTAGGTTAATCTACTTAATGACTCTTTCCTTTGGACTTTTCTACTCGGTCAACCTTTGATAATTTAACACCTCATCACCCAGTTTGTCACAACATAATGCTCCTCTGTAATGCCATGGCAATCGTCCTCCCAGTACACATTAAGAAGTTTGGTCTTTTATCTTACCTTTGAAATGTTGCACCGATGTATAAAAATAATAAATGAAATAAAAGTTTAACACATAACCAATGAACAATAATAACTAAAAAGACAAAAAATTAATTTAAATTAAAGTAAATAAATAAAATAAAATCCAAAATTTCTAACTCAAGCATTTCGAATGTCGCTGCTTTGCTTGTCATGCTCCATATAAGCACCCTAGTAGTGCTTCAAGCGTTGTCCATTGAATTTGAATGCAACACCCATTTTCATGTCTTTGATATCAATAGCTCCGTTTGAGAATACTTGAACTACATGAAAAGGACTTGACCAACGATATTTCAATTTACCAGGAAACAATTTTAGTCTAGAATTAAACAATAATACTTGCTGTCTTGGTTCAAACTACCTTGGCATAATTCTGTCATCATGCTATCGTTTGGTCTTTTCCTTATACAGTCTAGCATTTTCATTTGCTTGTGCCCGAAACTCTTCCATTTCATTCAACTCTAACAACCTTTTATTACCAGTAGTAGCCCAGTCCATGTTCAGTTTCTTAATAGCCTAAAATGTTTTGTAATTAAGCTCAACAGGTAAGTGACAAGCCTTCCCATAAACAAGTTTAATAGGCGACATCCCTACTAGTGTTTTGAACGCAGTCCGATAAGCCTAGAAAGCTTTATCTAGTCTGGTGGACAAATCCTTACGAGATGGATTCACCACTTTTTTTCCAAACTTTGTTTAATTTCGCTATTAGAAATCTTAACTTGTTCATTCATCTAGGGATGATATGCGGTAGCAATCTTATCATTCACCCCATACCTACGCAAAGCATTAGCCACCAGTTTACAATCAAAATGGTATCCTTCATCATTGATAATGGCTCTAGGTGTACCAAATCTTGTAAAGAGGTTCTTATGTAGGAACTTTAGTACTGACTTAGCGTCATTAGTAGCTAGGGCTACCGCTTCTACCCATTTAGAAATGTAATCTACCGCCAAAAGTATATATGATTTGCCTACTGGTGGTGGAAATGGACCCATAAAGTCAGTTTACCATACGTCAAATAACTTAACCTCCAGTATACTTTGTAGCATCATTTCATGTCTTTTAGATAGATTCCTCGTTCTTTGACAATGGTCACATGATTGAAAGAATTCATGGGTATCTTTAAAAAATTTTGGCCAATAGAATCCCGACTAAAGTACTTTAGCAGTAGCAATTATTCCTCCAAAATGTCCTCCATAAGGAGCTGAATGACACATTTTTTCGTTTCGTCATCAGTGACACATTTCTAAATGATTTGATCGGCATAATGTTTAAATAAGAAAGGTTCATCCCAATAATAGTGCTTAGCATCATGAAGAAATTTCTGCCTTTTGTGGGTGTTTAAATAAAGAGGAATCATATCACTCAACAAGAAATTCACTATATTAGCGTACCAAGGTAATGCCTCGGCAAATAACAATTGTTCATCTGTAAAATCTTTTTTAACAAAGTTATCATTGCCATCTACATTACCCGATTCTAACCTTGAAAAATAATCAACCACTTGGTTTTCAGTCCCTTTTAGATCTCGAATTTCCAAGTTAAAATCTTGTAGTAACAATACCCACCTAATTAATCTCGGCTTGGCATCTTTCTTACGCACCAAGTACTTAATAGTCGCGTGATCTGTGTAAACTGTGACCTTGGTACCCACTAGATAAGGACGAAATTTGTCAAACACAGACATCACATCTAACAGTTCTTTTTTCATTGTGGTATAATTAAGTTATGCATCCTTCAAAGTTTTGGTAGCATAATATATTGCACACAGTATTTTGTTTCTCCTCTGCCCCAACATTGCCCCCACGGTATAGTCGTTGGCATCGCATATGAGTTTGAATGGCAAGGTCCATTTTAGAGCTACTGCAATTGGTGATGCTACCAGTCTTTTCTTTAATTCCTCAAAAGCACCTAGACAATGTTCATCAAAATCAAAGGGTTTATTTTTCTCCAACAATGTGCACAATGGTTTAGGTTTAGATAAATTCGAGAAATCCTTAATGGATCTTCTATAAAATCCCGCATGACCTAGAAAACATCTAACACCCTTGACACTGGTGGGAGGTGGCAATTTTTCCATTACTTCAATTTTTTCTTTGTCTACTTCAATTCCTCGCTGTGACATCCTATGTCCTAAGAAAATTCTTTCATGAACCATGAAGTGGCATTTTTCCCAGTTTAAGAGGCAAAGGTTTCAACTTCAATGTAGAAGGTTCCTCTATAGAAGGTTTAGGAGGCTTGAATGAATGACTCGATAAATCTAAATAGTTAAACTTTTTCCCTGGTCTCTCCAATGTCTATTTGGATTTCATGAATTCATTGAGTTGTTCGAAATGTACTTCATCAATCCTTTTTAATGAGTCTTCATTATTATTAGAATTACTTTGGTAAAGTCTGTTGAATTCTTCCTCTACTACTATTTCTATCAAACCAATGGCATGGCATTCTACATTTTCGTCTGCACATTTCAAAGCATAAAAAATATTAAAAGTAACTTGTTGATCATTTACCCTCATGGTCAATTCACCTTTCTGTATGTCAATTAGAGTTTTGCCTGTAGCAAGAAAAGGTCTTCCAAGGATAACTGGCACATTTTAATCAACTTCAAATTCTAAAATAAGGAAATCAACAGGAAAGATAAATTTATCCACTCTTACCAATACGTCCTCAATTTTACCTTCCGAATGGGTGTAAAATCAATAAGCTAATTGGAAAGTTACCATAGTAGGTCTTGCTTTCCCAATTTCTAGCTTCTTGAAAATAGACATAGGCATTAGATTTATATTTGCTCCTAAGTCACTTAATGCCTTACCAACATAAGGATTTCCAATTGAACACTGGATAGTGAAACTTCCTAGATCCATCAACATTGATGTGCACCCTTTAGTGATAGTAACAGTCTCAAATTCTCCCAATCTGTGTTTTTTTGACAATATGTCTTTCATAAATTTCACATAATTGGGCATTTTATCCAAAGCTTCTACTAACATTATGTTGATGTGGAGTTGCCTCAAAACATCTAAAAACCTTTTAAACTGAATATCCTATTTAGCATTCTAGAATCGCTGAGAAAAAGGTAAAGGTGATCGTCCTTCAGGTCGCTGATATTATTTTACTGTGGCATTTTTGTTGACAACATGATCTAATTTTGTCACAACATTTCTTTGTGTACACTTTTCAGGTGTTGTCTACTGTTCAGTAGGTTTTGAGATCCTTTTCTGATTGCGGCTAGATTTCTCTTCTTCTACCATGGTATCTTGAACAACTTCATCCAATTGAGTCCCACTTCTAAGAGTGATGGCTTTGCACTGCTCCTTCCCTTGGGTTCTCAAATTTTTAGTACCACTTAGCAATATTCCTTGTGGCCTTGAATTTAGAGCGTTCGCTATTTGTCCCACTTGATTTTTAAGTGGTCGAAGAGATGCAGCCTGACTCTGAATCATAACATCATTTTTGGTCATATACTCCTTTTATAAATATTCAATAGAATTAGAAGATGAGACCTAACCTTGTTGAGCATTTTGCCTCGGCATAGGATGATTATAACCGAGTGGTGTATTGTGGATATTTTGTCTTGCAAGCTTGTGTGAACTTCCCGCACCTTGATTATTCCAACTAAAATTTGGATGTTGCTTTCACCTCAGATTGTAAGTGTTAGAATAGGGGTTATTATTTCGGTTAAAATTACCCATGTAGTATACTGATGCTTGGTTTGAAGAGAATTCATCAAACATATGATCTTCACCATAATAAACGCACGATATCTCAACCGAGTTCATCTCATGGACAGTAGTTAGATTTTTCATTGTTTTAATCATATTAGCTAAAGAAGATAGTTGGGCTATCAACGAAGTAATTGCATCAAGCTCTAAGGTATCAGCAGCTCTCTTTTACATTCTAACTCTTGTGGTAGGGTACCGATAGTCATTGTTGGCAATCTTTTCCAAAATCTCATATGCTTCGTTGTAAGATTTATCCAACAATGTACCATTAGAAGATGCATCCACTACCATTCTTGTATGTGCATTCAACCCATTATAGAATATTTCCATTTGAGTCCAGTGCTGAAATCCATGCATCAGACATTTTTGAATTAAATCTTTAAATCGTTCCTAAGCTTCATATAAAGTTTCATACTTAAATTTCTAAAAAGATGTGATCTCATTTCTATACTTGAAATGCATGTTTGGTGGATTATACCGTAGCAAAAACATCTGGCAAAGGTCAATCCATGATGTCACTGTCCCCGACGGCAAAGCGTTCAACCATGCTCTTCCTCAACCTCTCAAGGAATATGGACACAATTTAAGTCTCCAGGCATCTTCAGGAACACCTTGTTTCCTAAACGAATCACAGACTTCTAGGAAAAGTTACAAAAACAATCTTTGATCTTTAGTGGGCAGTCCTCCAAACTATCCTACTGTTTATAACAACTAAAACATTACTGGTTTTAGTTCAAATTGATGCGCTTGTCTTTCCAGCCTAACTATCCCTGGATTCAAATCATCCAAAATTGGCACAACATGCTCTTAGATTGGTTTATCTCGGTCATCTATCACCACATGGACATGCGAATCAGTGCCCTGAACATTCAAATTATCATTCATACCTGGTATCACCCTTCGAACAGGAGAATTAACATATTGACCATTCGGATTATCATTGAGACCAGGATCATTCCCGTTCCTAGCCATTTTTTTCAGTTGTTTTTACTTTCTTCGCAAAGTTCTATCAATCTCTAGGTTAAACAGATCTCCTTGTTTAGTTGGAATGCCTCTTCTCATGCACTGATGGAAACCCTGTAGAAATTAAATTAAACTAAGTTAAATAAAAATATTATAAATATGTAAAATAACAAAACCAAATTTCCAATCCCCGACAACAGCGCCAAAAACTTATAGCGTGTGAATATGATATGCGAATTGTGCAAGTATACACGTTGGATCAAGTAATAAAGTAATGAGTGAGTATCGTTCCCATGAGAATTGGATTGAGGTACTAAAGTGGTCAAGTTATTATAATAAAAAGTGATTAATGCTATGGTAAAGCTATGGTAAGTATGTAGTGGCAATTAAAAGGAATAATAGTGTATGCAATATGTGGAATTAATAAATACTTGGAAATGTTATGGAAAAATAAGAGTAGAAATGTAATGACAACTATGAAAATTATTATATGAATAGTATGTAACTAACAAATAAACAACTAAGGATGCGATGGCAAAGATACTACGACAAAATATAAGGGTTACGCGATGTTGAGTGGGAAGGTCAGGATCACTAAGAATATACTTTTCATGCCAGCAATGCCTCAGCAAAATCATACTTAACCTACTGCTTAGAAGAGTTCCAAAGTGGTCTGTTTCGTTCGAAGGCAGAAACCTCAAGTTACCTTGCTTGTGTCTATAGGCCTTTAATATGGTACCCTGTAGTGTTTCTTTCTGTATGAATGTTACTCTATGTCTAGAGTCTACTACAAGTATATGTTGAGTACTTGCTCATATCATTCAACCACGGTCTAACTAATCTAACATTTTCAGACTTTAGATTAATTTAAGGGTATGCTACACAGTCGACTATGTCTAGGGATTGCTCACATAAATTTTAAAGAATAAAACAATTGAATGAAACCGTAAAAATAATTCAGATTTACATTGTAGCCATTAAAGACAGTTAAAGTTTCTCCAAAATAATCTTAACCCTTTGAGATTTAACTCATAGGTTGACAAATAACATTCAACTCAAACATAATTTTCATCACTATAATTCATGAAGGAACAAATTAGGAATAATGTTAAGAAGACAACGTTCACTTGTCTAATCCACACTCAGCTGCGCAGTGTCCTAAGGTGGTTGAGAGGGGTTGCCTGCGTCTTTCCTCTTCATGTCTCTATTCAGCCACTACCTTCTAATTTTCCTAATGATCTCTACCTATAGTTCCGCGTCCTAAGTTTTCCTCCTTTGCTTCTTTTTAAATTGTTTTTTTTCTTTTTCAGGATAATTACAATAGCCCCAAGATTTATCTTCTCCTCTTTTCTAGGTAGATTTATCTAGTACAAGTAGAGTTGGGCTGAAACTGATATACGCTGAATGCTGACTGGACACCTTCTTGGCATTACCACAGCATACGAGCTGGCAATCTGACCACCCTTTTGCCCTGACAAAATTTCACTCATTTATTTCTTGTTCCTTACCCTACAACTATCAATACCACAAAACACAGCCCTTCCACGAGTAATTAAAAGCACCTAATATTTAAACACAACCTAAGTTCTAATGCAATGTTAAAAAAACTAATGAAATGTCCTAAAATGTAACTAGATGTACTTAAGTACAGGCAATTATTATAATATTTATTTTTATATTCGTCATAAGCATTACATAATCATATACAAATATATATTACATATATATACTTACCTATTTAGTGACCTTTGTCACGTCAAATTTTAGCATACATTAAAAGTCTCAGAAATTTATATATTAGATAAAACCATACCCATAATTATATATATTATATAATAAGACCCATGCATATATGTACATAGTAAGACCCACGCATATATATATATGTATATTATATTATATAATTTATGTATAACAACCCACACATATATATATGTATATTATATTATATATATAACACCAAAATCCATTAATATATATTATATGTAAAATAAAACCCATGTATATGTATATTATAAGTTCACGCATTTTGCACTATTAAAATCGCACAGTGTATATACTCAACGATTCAACCAAAATTACAATGATTTGCATAAGGAAGAGTTCGCATACCACAAGTGCGGGTTCGCAAGCCACACTTCGACTCTCTAGCTTTTGTAATTCATGCTAAAACATGGCATACAAATGCACTCAGCTGTAGCTCACCACGGCTCGTCGAATTAGACAACTTTTTACTTGCCTTTATCTCAGTTTGTTGAGGCTCCACCAACGTTTTCAGCTTCGCACAAAAATATTCATATTACTAAGCATTCAAAAACAATCTAACTTATCTCTTTGTGTTCATGCAACGACACTCCACTCATACATACTTATTCGGCTTATTTCGTACAATCTACTTCGCTTAATTTCTTATCTTTTTTAATTTAATTAAATCCTTAATTTCTACCTCCTAACCCCCTAACTTGTGCCTAATTATCGATCTAGGCCGATAATTCAACTCAATTTTACTAGGCATTACTTTTCTCGAAAACCACCGTTCATCCTCATTCTCAAAAGACAACAATTTAATCAATGCAATTACTTAAAGATATTGATAAATTGAATCTGTAAACCTCTTAATCTTATCAAAATATTGAAAATCATTTAAAAAAAATCTCCTAGCTCTTTATGATGAGATTCACCATTTTTTATGCAAAAGATAGCTTTAAAACCATGGATTGATCTATGAAAATTTAAATTAAAAACACCTAATAAAAATTTAATATATAAGAAAAATAATAGATTTACCTTTAATTCGAAAACCTCCACGAATTTGCACCAATTGAGCAAAAATGAGCTAAGTTTAGGTGAGAAATTGGAGATGAAAGAGTGATTTTCTTGCAAAATTGAAAGAATAAAGAGTGTTTGGATACCAAGACAATACGAGATATGCAAATATTTTTGAGAGAAAATTTTTTAATCTAGATCTAACAACTTTTAAAAATGAAAAAGAAATGGAGAGAGCTTGGGAGACAAGTTATTTTTATAGCCAACTAATTTTTTAAAATTGGGCTATTTGCCCTCTAAGTCCTCTCCTATTTCTCCCTTATTCTAATAGCTCAATTTTTAACTACTAGCCTTAATTTACACATTTAACCTCTACATTAACAACTACTCCAAATTAGTCTCTATTATTATTTACTTATGCCTCGATTATGAATACCATAATTATTTAATTTAATTATCATTTTTACTATTATTAACTAATTATTTATTTAATCCTATTTTAATTCAAATGTCCAATTCTACTAACCCGATTTTCGAGATGTGACAAGTTTTACAAAGAAGGACCCTACTGACCATACGCGTTTTGACAACCTCTAGACTGTCTACCATCCCTCTAGAAAGTACCACGAGCTACTTTCTTAATCTTTTTAGCCTCAACGAACTTATGTGCCCTTTCATATAAGTCCGCTAGGCTTTGCGGCCTATTGTTAGTAACTGAATGCTGAACATGCTCATTCTAAACTCCCATAATGAAGGCATCAATGTACCACTAATCTTCCAAATACTTCGTATTCAATGTCACCGCATGGAATTGTTTAACATAATCTTACATAGATTCTCCTTTCCTTTGCCTCACTAGTATTAAACTCATTGGTGTGTTCATTATCGTCCAATGGGTAATGAGCCTACTCAAAAACATCTGGCCTAACTATGAGAAATTTCATATGGAACTCTGCTTATACCAGTCTTTCACGCTTCCCTTGAGAGTTGTTGAGAAAGTCTTACACTTTTCCGCGTCAGAAGCTCTAAGCATTTTCATATAATTGTTATATTGCATGAGATGTGCTCTCAAGTCTGTTTTCCCTTCAAAAATCTCCTTCAATAACTTTAATTCTAAAGCTAACCCCACAGTTGTGAGCTCTAGAGCCAATGGATTTTTAGAACAGAACAACTAGTTCATGTCCTGGACGTCAGGATGCAACATTTGCACATATTTACGCAAAGCATCCATTTCACTTTGCCATGACTTTGCATGCCCTCCAAAAGCTTCCTCTTGGAGTAGCATAACATTTCCCTAGAGATCAGAGTGGTCAAATTTATGTCTTCCTCCTCAATTTTTCATTTTGCCTCAACAATTCCTGATGAAATAGCTGCTGATGCTCAAACATGGTATTCTGCTACATCATTTTTTCTTTCATGAGTTGCAACTGCTCCTATAAATCAGATAATTGCAGTGATGATGCCTCTTGGTCAGAGGGAAAGAACGACCCCTAACCAGACGGAACATTGAGATCAAAAGACTTAGAGGTACCTGTCTAGCCTGAACTACCCAAGTTTTTTGGTAGGTCAGCAAACCAACTAGCAAAAAGGTTCATCTCTTGAGACTGGTTGTCAGCTTCAAAACCTCCAACTCGGTTTGATGGCAAGTTACTGGGGAAATTCTCATTAGGGTGAGTCATCGTTGTTTTCTAATTTTTCTGGTGGTCAGAAGTGTGTCCACGCTCACTGCACCAAACTGTTAAGTGTTTTTGTGAGTCTCCCTCTCATGGAGGCCAATTTCCCTATTTATATGGCAAGATTCCTCAATGAGCGTAATAGGATTAGATAGGCCCTCATACATGCCAACACATAACCTACTCTAGGGTCAACACGTGCCTCTTGAGTATGGATTTGCGCTATACAGGCGAACTATGTGGTTTAGCTAACTATACATTTATCGAGGTAAAAAGGGTCGGGTCGATCTTTATCGGGTAGCGATTCGATTATGGCGAACATAACAAGCCTATTGATCAAAGGTATTCATCAAATCTCCAAAGTCGTAAGATCGATTCACAGGTTGTGTCTGTGTGATAATTTAAATGGATGTGTGCATAAGTATATGATTTTGAGATTTTATTGTATAAAAAAAGCATTCTTAATTTTTTTAATCTAATCTCATTATTTAAATCATTCTTATTTTGAACAAAATTTTGATTTTAAGCATATTAATAGACTTAGGTCCCCGAAAATCTTAATGAGCAAATAGTGGCTCTTCATATTTAAATCTTGATTATTACAGCCTCTATCTCAATTTATAAGCTAGTGATGGTAAAAGAAAAAAGGCCCACGTCTAATTTATAGTAACTATTGTTTTTAATAATAATACTAATAATAAACACTTTCCAGTTCAAGTCCCGGAGGAAATGCAAATTCAGGTTATGGAGTTTGTCGAAACTATTTTTTTTTTGAAAGGGTCGACTTTTTATTTAAAAACAAAAAAGAGAATGGGAGTCGCCACCAATCTTTTTTTATGAGGTGTGATCGGATCACCTCTTAATTTGATCGTTTTAATAAACGGTTTGATTTACTAAAACAATATTTTTCGGTCCACAAAAATCTAGAAAATGGGTTCGAGAGTCAGTTACGCATGAGGAAGGATTAGCATCCCCGTGAAGCCCAAAATTGGTACCTAGTTGATTAATAAATGTCTTAGTGCCGAAAATTGAGAATTTGAAGAGATTTTAAAATACGATCATTTGCTAAAATATTACTTAATTGAATTTTTACGGAAAAAAGCATGTTTCACGTTAATCGAGAAGAAGGATTACGTCCCGTAAGTTAGGTCACAATACCTTAAATTCTCGAAACAAGAATAAACACCAAAAATTTATTTATTTTAAAAGATATTTGATTATCTCGGTTTTAGAAAGAAATCATATTCCGTAAGTTAGAACACGATTTTCTAATTCCAAGATAATGAAAATTAATCTCGGTTTAAAAATCTCATTTTTTATGCATTGTGCGAAAACGAATAACATTTAAAATGTCGTGTACTTAATTTGTCCGGGTGTGATATACAAATGAATGAGTGATGTAATTTTCAGGTAAAAATAAAAAGGTGAAACATGCACAAAAATAAACATAACATGAGAATATCAAAAGAATAAGTAATAAGATAACACGAAATAAGAATAAAATGACAGTAAATAATAAAAATTTACACATGTAAAAGAATATAAAAAGTTTAAAATTTTCTTTTGTATAAATAATGAATGAAATGGTGAGTAAATAAATAAGTAAATAAATAAAATAGATATATAATATTAAATTTGATTATTATTTTTAGGGTAAAATAATAATAAACAAATAATATTAATTTTAGGTAACAAAGATAGAGAATAATAACTAAATAAATAATATAAACATGGAGAATATAAAAAGGAGTATTGATAACAAGATAAATAAACAAATAATAATAAATAAATAAAAGAAGCCACGAAAGGAACCAAATTCGGTTAAATGAAGGACTAAATTGAGTTTAAAATAAAAACTAGGGCCTAAATTATAAAAAGAAAACTAAAGGACAAAATCAAAAGTTAAATGAAATTTAGGGGACAAATTTTAAAATAAAAAAGGAAAGGGCAGATTAAGGGGTGAAAATAAAACGCGCACAAAGGGAGGGGGACCAACAGTGAAATTATTCCAGGCCTCCAAAACACACAGCTTTAATGGGGACCAAAATGAAGCAAAAATAAAATTATAGGGTAAATTTAAAAAGAAAAAAATAAAATGGGACCAAATTGAAAACACTAAAAAAGGCGGAAGGGCTGAAGCAGTAAATAGCCCATTTCTGTTTAAAACATGCAGATCCCAGGGGTATTGAGTCGGGTCGGATCGGATAGCCCCAAAACGACGCCGTTTTGGGAGTTTAGGGAGCTAAGTGAAACAACATCGTTTCACTAGGCTATTTAAGCCAAAAAATTCCCAAAAATTTCATTTCTCCTCTTTTGTTAAAAAAAAAAAAATTGAAACTCTCTCTTTTCTCTCAACCCCTCCCTTCTATCCGGCCATAGGGGTCGCTGGACACTGTGGCAGCCGCCGGTCACCGGCGACGGCGCCGCCATTCCCGGTGGCCGGAAAATACCGAAAAATCCCCTCTTTACTATTTTTTAAACCTAAACCTAGATCTAAAGGCGAAAGCCTAAAAAGAAAAGAGAAAAAAAAAGAATCTAGCCACCCTTTTTTGAATCCCGAATGAAACCCTAAAGGGCTTCCGTGGCTTTGGCGAACGGAGGAAACCTCCGATGGTGACGCGATACCAAGAAGCAGGTAATATTTTTATTTTATTATTCTTATTTTCGAAAATAAAAAGAAAGAAAAAAATCACCTTTAAAAATTTCTATTTTGTTTTTTGATTGATATTTTTGTGTCCGAAAAAATACAAAGAAACTGTTTGTGGCCTTTATAGTCGGATTACAAACTATTAGCTTCTATTTTTTTTGTCCGTTTCTATGTTGTTTCTTCTGCTTGGCCCATTTTGCTGTTGCGTGTTCTCTTTTCCTGCAGGTAACAGTGGCAGAGGTATCAAATGCGTGCGAGATGGTGGTTGGCGTGCGGCGGAGCGAAGAGGTTAGGCTGGGGGCTAGGGTTTCTGTTGCTAGTTTAGGTTGTGGGCTGTTTGGGCTTGTAAAGTTTGGGTAGTGGTTTTTAAGTAATTTGGGCTTATTTATTGTAAATGGACTCTTTATATTTTGGACTCAATTTTTATTTTTGGCATTGGGCCCGAGTAAAATTGGGTTATTACAAAGTTAATGTTAAAGATTCGTCCAATGTCTCTTTCAGGGCGCAACTTTAGGCCCTTAATGGTGGGATCTCAATTCACACTCATCCAAAACAACACAGCCGCTAATGGTTTTGGAGACCTAAATACCCATGTTTATGGTTCCGTACAATTCAGATCAACGTACAATCTTAATATTATAATATAAATTCGTGTGTGAAAACCAAATATTTAAAATATAAATTTATATTTAAAAATAACATAAAATATATAATTTAAAATTAATAATAATAACACATGAAATATATATGATATTAAAATAAAAAATAAGTTAAATTATAAGTAAAACGAAATTTAAACACATGAATACATCAGATTATGTTACTAAATGAACACAATTATTTATCATGGTGTTGTCATCAATCCTAAGTTGATATTGAGTTAATTTGTGATATCATTCCAGTCAACAACATTACTAATACATACAATTAATGAAGACAATAAAATGTGCATAATAAAATTAAAATGTTAAAATAAAATTTTGATTGAGTAGTTAATTTAAGAATTTGTTAATCCAAATGACATTGGTTCAAATATATCTTATGCATATTTTTATTGAGTTTTTAGAAAAGATAAAGACTAAAATACCCTAAAATAAATTATTTTAAATGTGAAGGAAAATTAAAATAATTTTCCGTTGAAACTCCATTAATGGTAACACCAACTTTATAAACAACTTTATGAATAGTATATAAATATGATTGTGGGTGAAAGTGTTTAAGAGGTTTTATATTATATTTTATCAAGTTTGGCTTCACCCACCCAAATTTGTATATATTTGTAAATAATTAATACCAAATTGTTAGGTTTATTTATAATTTTTATAAAATATTATTTTATTTCATATTTAGTAATTATTTATTCTTTTTACTATTGTTATATAGATTTTTTAGTAAATTTCTATACCTAAATAACTTAAACATTCATATTTATAATATAATATATTGTTAAAGTGCAAATTTGTCATTATTCTATAGGTGAATATTGAAATTTGTCACTATACTTTTTTCATTGATATTTATCATTATATTTTGAAACTATGACTAAATTTTCCATTAAACTCTTATGTGATTAAATTTTACCACTAGAATTTTATTAAAATTACTTTAATTTTTAGTTACATTTTACCACTCGATATTAATTTTAATGATTTGAAAACATAATTTGATAAGAACAATTCTTTCAAACAATTTATTTTAATAGTTAAAAATAATTTAACTTATGAATATTAAAATTAGTAAACTAAAATATAATTTCTATTTAATGAAATAAAACTTGAAAAATAAAATCCATATATCATAAAAGAAAAATAAATTTATTTCTATAAAATAGCCCTTTTATTTAATTTTAATATTATATGTTATTGTTAAATATTAAAGTAAAATGTAAAAAATTAAATTTTGTCTTCAAATTATTTTAAATTAAAATTTAATATAAAATTTAATAAAAATTTAATTTTAGTGGCAAAATTCAATCAAATAAAAGTAAAGTCTTAAAATTCAATATAAAGTTAAAAGTGTAGTGGTAAATCTATCTCTAGTTCATAAGAATAATGACAAATATCAATCAAAGTGAAGTATAGTGGTAATTTTTAATTTCCGCTTAAAGTATAGTGAAAATTTTGCTTCTTAGCTCTATAAGATAATTTAATTTTTATATGCTTTAAATTACATAATATATAAACATAAATGAAAAATAATATACTACCTTGAAAAATGGATCCAAAAGAGCTTAGGCTTTAAATATTGAAGCTCAAGCTTGACCCATATTTTAAATGAGTTTAATTTTTTGCCCAAGTGTAGCTCATATATGAATGCATCTAATTTTTTGGCCAAGCTCATTTTCGAGCCTAATATTTTTATTTAAATCCATTCAAATATTAAATAAACTTTTGAAATTGAACGGATAACTTGACTTTTGAACAACTCTATTCACACCAAAGCTAAATTATTAATACTGAAATTCAATATTTTTTCTTTTATCCCTAGAGCTTTTTTTTCCTTTTACAATACATTATTGATTGATGTAAAATAAAAATATGGGATTATTGGAGTGCTAAAATAAAACTCACATATAAACCTATTTAAGGATCGGGTTACTCTTTTAAACTCAAATCTCATCTAAGATATATAAGGTATGGACAACAATATTAAATATGAAAATTAGACTTTAACAAAAAGTCACACATGTTTAAAATATAGATTGTGTTTGGTCTCTAACACTCAAGGTTTGAGCTTGAATCAATCCAATTTATGTTCTAATTTTATAATATATTTTTATTTTATATACAACATAATTTTTAATAATATTAACACTATAACTTAAACATTAAAAAATTGTCCATATTCATATATTAATAAAAGAAAAAAAGCATATAAAACTATTAAATTAGGGAGTCTAAAATGAATTTGAGTTAACTATTAAAAATAAAATGAATTTTAACAAAATATGAGACACATATTTTGAATCGACTAGAATTAAAGAAATATAAATAATGTCGATATTATTCATAAGCTCAATTTTAACCGACCTATGAAGGAGTAATAAAATAAAGGATTAAATATAAAATTGGTACTTGAACTTGCCGACTTTTTCTAGATTGATACTTAAGTTTTTTTTTGTCCCAAATTGGTACCCGAACTTTTTATTTGTTAACTAGTTTGGTATTTTTTTTAACGCCGTTAAATCTGAGACAAGTGGCAGAACAAGATTATGATAGGTGGCATAATAACATATGATGATAATCTAAAATATATATTAAAAATTAATAAAATTATTGTTAAATTTTTTTTTAATTTTTTTTCTTATTTCCTTCCTTTTCTTGTATTCCTTTCTTCTCCCTTCTTCTCTGTCACTTTGCCTTTTTCTTTTTTGGGTTAATTCAACATTTTTGGGTCGCTTTGAAAGGAATTTTAAGAACATTTTTAGGTTTATTTTTTTCTTATTCCTTCTTTTTCCTGATAATTCATTTCTTCTTCCTTCTTTCTCTCGTCATTTTTCCTTTTTTTTTTCTGGGTTCATTAAACATTTCTAGGTTCATCCAACTCTTCCCCTGAATTAGAAAGAAGAAACAAAAGAAAAAGGAAATCAAACTTGTAGCATTACATTTATTAAATATCATTTTCCCTAAACTATTGAATTGGTTAGATGTTAGTTGCTTGACGTTTGGTAAGTTAGCTTGGTCAATGGTGCGATCATCATCATGCCTACCAAAATTCATGCACTTAAATCTCTTCATAATGTAGGTTAGTTGTTAAATTATGCTTTTTGTTCATGCACTAGATTTAGTCTTTCTTTCTCTTTAATTTGGTATACTTTAGAACACGTTTTTACTTTTTATTTTATACAATTGAAGATAATTGAAATATAAAAAATTCTAAGAATAACAAAATAATTTATCATATTTACTAAAATATTTGTAAAAGCAGGAGTATAAAATATCAATATAATTAAAATAAAATTATGAAGTTATTACAAAGAAAAATAGAGTTTGAATTTTTATTATTTTAAATTTACGAATTTCGCTTATTTTATTTTGACATAGTGATTTATTAGTCCCTTTAACTTTATAAAAAAAAACTCTTTTAACTCTTTATTTAATTTTTCGCTTATTTTAACCCTTAAACTTATATTCTTTGTCAAATCACCTCAAAATGGATGGAAAATTTAACATTTGTTAACATTGTTGACGTGGCATCCACGTGTATGCCACTTTAACAATTAAGTAATTTTTAAAAATTTAAAATATTAAAATAATCTTATAATTTAAAAAAATTTTGAATTTTTAAAATTTTGAAAAATTAATTAATTGTTGATGTGGCAATCCACGTGTATGCCGCCACAGCAACAAAGTTAATAAACATTAGTTTTTCCATTTATTTTGGGGTAATTTGACAAACAACACAAGTTTAAGGGCTAAAAGAGGCAAAAAAATTTAAATGGATGGCTAAAATGACTTTTTCTTGTAAAGTTGAAGGCTAAATAAGTCATTATGCCTTTTATTTTTATGTTAAATATATTCAACATTTTATTTATATAAAATTTTAATTAATTAATAATATAGTAATAAAATATTTTATAATTTTTGAAATATTTAAAAGATGTAAAATTTCGGTTAAAATTTTTTATTAGCCCCTGTACTTTGTGAAAGTTGTGGATTTAACCCTTGTACTTTTATTTGATTAATTTTAGCCCCTGTACTTTTCAAAATTTAAAATTTTGGTCTTGATCCAAAAAGTAGCAGTTAAATTCATTTGGTTAAATTCAATTACTAGTCCTGTACTATTCATACAGTTTAGATTTAGTCTATTTTCTCCAATTGAATCATTTTGAGTCCTTATACTTTTCAAAATCTGAAAATTCAATCTTAACGCAAATGACAATTGCTTGATCCATTAACTAGATTTTTAAAGAGTACTATGTGGAAATAATCACTTGACATGATATTACACATATGATAATATGTTGAGCACATCGACTTTGGAAATAACAAAACTTAATGAATTTAACAGTTATTGTTTGGTGAAGACTAGAATTCTAAAATTTGGAAAGTACAGGGGCTAAAATGACCAAATAAAAGTATATGAATTAAATCCACAACTTTTGTTAAGTACAAGGACTAATAGCAAATTTTAACCTAAAATTTATATGATAAAAATTAAATAAAAAACATAATATATCAAAAAATTGAATTGCCATGTAAAACTTGATATTATCTTGACTTGAATGGAGTAATGGCTAAAGTTTTTGTTAGACACCCATTTGACACCAGTTCAAACCATATTACCCCCATCCTCTACCTTTAATATTGTACAAAAAAAGTAAAACTTGATATTAGACTTTACATATTTGAGAAAAACTTGATGTTGGACTTTACGTGTTTATTTATTAATTGATAGAAATTAATTACTATGTAGTTGTAAAAACTAGGGTAAACTACATTAGTAGTGATCCAACTATCTTTTATTTTTATTTTTTGGTCACTCAACTATAAAAAGTTACAAAATGGTCACCCAACTATTAGTAATTTTCTTTTTTAGTCACTCAACTATGAAAAGATACAAAATGATTACCCAACTATTTAATTTTGTCTTTTTATGGTCACCGATTGGCTAATGGAAAAATGAAAACACCCAAAATCCAATATAATTGGGTAACCAAAATAGACAAAATTGAATAGTTAAGTGAGCAAAAAGAAAATTACCAATAGTTGGGTGATCATTTTGTAACTTATCATAGTTAAGTGACCAAAAAGAATAAAATCATAGTTGGATGACTACTAATGAAATTTACCCATAAAACTATTACTTTTATTGCGTGCTTGTATATGAGAGATTTGGAGGAGTGATTTCATTTTTAAGAAAGATTTCAAAATTTTAAAATAAATTTACTTGTTTGGGTAAAAATATTGGAAAATTTTAAAACTTGTGAGTAATTTGAAAGGGATTTCAATAGTTCAATTTTTGTTCCAAATTCTAACTAAAGGTTTTCAAAATTCTAAAATGAAATTACTTTTTAGGTAAAAATATTGGAAAATTTCAAAACTTGTGAGTAATTTCAAAACGAGATTTCAAAAGAAGAATTTTCTTTTTCAAATTCTACTTAAAGAGGTGATTCTTCAAAATTCATTTTATTTTAGTTAATACACACAATCCTAAAGTAAAACCAAAAAAACTTCAAAAATAAATTTTATTTAATTATAATATATTTTATTTTATTAAAAATATTTATACATTTTACAAATCTAATGATACTTACATTGAATATTTTTATATCATTTATTTTTAATGTATAAAATTTCAATAACCTAATTTTTCCTAAAACAATCATTTATCCAAGAAAGAAATTATAATTACTAGTATCGATAAATTCTAAAATGATAATATTTTAAAAAATTCATCCAAATACACTCTTATAGATTTTAATTAATTTAAAATTGTATATATCTTAGCATAGTAGATATAATTTCAAATGTAGAGGAAGACTAATTCAAATAAAAATTAGAAAAATTCTTTTAATATAATAAATATAGTATTTCCTACTTTAACACATATTTTTAGTTTGAACTAGCTTTTAATGCTTCATGCATTGTACTATAATTTTTATACGATTAACATTTTAACAATTTAATAGTTATATTTCACGCTCCATTCATGTAGATCATGCATATCAAATTTGGTATATATTAAAATTTCTAATTATTCGTTTTATGAAAAAAATCTTGTAACCATTAAATATAAATTAATATAGACAATAATTTAGATTGATATGCTAGATATATCGGATCGACTAAAAATTTATATGCATGACAAGTACAAATATATTGATAAATTCAACAGTTGAATGGCTAAAATATAATTATATAAAAATTATAAAAGGATATAAAACCACTTAAGTTTTACATCGGTGTAAATAGATCCTCTCCCATTAAAATATATAAACTTATTTAATAATTCAAATATAATATTCAATTTTAACATTATAATTAAAGTGTCATTGCGATATTCAATGTACAATATAATTTTATTCCATGTAATTAATGTAAAAACAACATTATTCAGAATATTAATTAAAATATATAATATATTTTGATAATATAAATATAGTGCTAATAAAGATTTCATAAATTATCATTAAAGCCTATTCAATTTTTTTCCCTGTTCTTAGTAATTAATAGGACCAAATAGTTTATAGATAATATGTTAGAATAGACTACATAAAAGTATCATTTGTAAAATTTTATATTTAAAACTAAAGTAATATAGTTCATCTTTTGGTTAATAGAACTATAATAACTGAAATATAATGTTGATTTATTATTACACAGATTAATTTAATAAAACTTATAAGTATGGAAATTCTTTTATTAACTAAATTTACTTAACCAAACATTTTAGTAGATTCAATTTTATTTATAAATGTGAAAATTTTTATAAGTAATAAAAACATATTTGAAATGGCAAGTTAAATAATATCATCAATAACTATTAAGAACACAATATACTTCTATTATTATCAAAAGAACGTACCTTTACATCACAAAAACTCCACTATTTATAATACAAATGTTAACTACCCTTAACTACTAACTAACAAGGCTTCTAACTCCTAACCGTTAACTGTTGCTAACTACCACAGCTGTTATATACTCTAATATGCCACCATCCTCTTCAGCTCCTGCTAATCAACACCTGGTAAACACATTCTTTTTGGACCGAGCTTAAGACCTGATCTGAACTTAGTAAACAATGGTGCTGACAGCGGCTTAGTGAACACATCTGCAATTTGCTCATGTGCTGGTATGTGACCCACAGTAAGTTGTCCGGCGGCGACTTTCTCACGGACAAAGAAAAGATCCAACTCAGCGTGTTTAATTTTAAAATGTAAGACTAGGTTTACAGAGACCGCAACCGCTCCTGAGCTATCACACCACACAGTAGGTTTTCGCAGAGAAGAAACATGCAGTTCTTTCAACAAGGACTCGAGCCAGACGACTTCAGCAACAGTATGAGCCAACCCCCTATACTCTGCCTCTGCTATGGATCGGGAGACAACCGACTGCTTCTTTGATCCCCAGGCAATAGGGTTACCGCCAAGGAAAATACAAAACCCCGTAGTTGACCGGCGATCATCTATGTCAGTACCCCAATTTGCATCGGAGTATCCAACCACATCCAACGAAGTCTTCTTTGTGAATTGAAGACCATAGTCAATAGTGCCTTGAAGGTAGCGAAGACTCCGTTTAACAGCTTTAAAATGTTGATCAAGAGGGCGATGCATAAATTGACATACCTTGTTCACAGCAAACGTAATATCCAGCCTGGTGATGACTATGTATTGAAGAGCGCCAACAATGCTACGATATTCAACCTCATTCTCAATCATACAACCATCATTCTGAGACAATTTTGAAGAAGCAATCATAGGAGTAGGAGAGCTATTCGCATGATCCATACTGGCCTTCTTTAGCAAATCACGAATATACTTTGTTTGATTTAAAAATAAACCTTCAGCAGTGGGAGTCACCTCAATACCAAGGAAATAACCAAGAGGTCCCAAGTCTTTCAAAGCAAACTGAGTGTCCAAGGAAGAAACAAACTTGTCAATACTTTGTTGATGATTTCCAGTGATTATTATATCGTCGACATAGACTAGAACGTATAAGATCACTCTGTCAGTCTTCTTAACAAAAAGCGGCACATCTGATTTAACACACACAAACTGTGAACTAAGTAAGAACTCCCGAAGTTTGGAGAACCATGCTCGAGGCGCCTGCTTAAGGCCGTACAGTGCTTTCTTCAGCCTGCATACGAGCAATCCATTGTTGCTGTGTTGCTCAAACCCAGGGGGCTGTGTCATATAAATTTCTTCAGACAACTCGCCATTGAGGAAGGCGTTGTTAATATCCACCTGTCGAAGCTGCCATCCGAGTTTAACAGCTAAGGCTAGAACAACCCGAATAGTCGTTGGCTTGACAACAGGGCTGAACGTGTCTTGAAAATCGATGCCTGCCTCTTGAAGATGGCCCTTAACCACTAGACGACCTTTGTACCGAGCAATAGTGCCGTCAGATTTCCTTTTAAGTTTAAAAAGCCACTTGCAACCTACAGCTTTCCTATCAGCAGGTAGCAGAACCAAGTCCCACGTGTGATTTTTCATCAAAGCTTCATACTCCTGTTGTGCTGCAAAAGTCCACTCTTTGCTCGTGAATGCATGCTCAATTGTCACAGGCTCAACTGCTGCAAGTTCTGCGGTCAGAACCTTGGGCTTGAAAATCCCACTTTTAGACTTCGTTTGCATGGGATGAAGGTTGGATCGTGGTTGCATGGGAGAAGGGTTAACAGGAGGACCTTGAAGAGATGAACTCGGTAGACAACTATGAGGACCCGTCGAAGAGCTGGAGGCTGTAGAATTCTGACATGCAGACGTGGAAGAAGGACTGTGAGAACTCAAATGCACAGGATAGCAGCTTACTTGTGACCCCTTGTGTGGAGTGACGGATTGAGGTATAGAAGGCTCTGGAGTTGGCACAGCTGTAGCCGAGTCTAACAAGCTGATTGACCTTGGGCGATATCCCATAATAGGAACAGCAGACTGCTGATGTTGAAACATAGGGAGAGCACGAGTGGACTGAGAATTATCTGCAATCATAGAACCAACCTCAAAAGCGAAACAACCCTCATCAAACACAATATGTCTGGACACAAACACTCAATTATTTTCAGCAAGGCACTTGTACCCCTTGTGAACCATACTGTAGCCAAGAAAGACACAAGGCTGAGACCTAAACTGGAACTTGTGAGCCTGAAATGGTCTAAGATACGGATATCATCTACAACCAAAAACCTTTAGATGCTGATAATTGGGAATAGTTTTATGAAGAACCTCATGAGGAGACTTGCCATGGAGCACCGGTGTTGAAAGTCTATTAATGAGATAAACCGCGCTAGTGAAAGCATGAGTCCAGAAGCTTATAGGCAGACTTGCTTGAGCCAATAAATTCAAGCCAGTGTCGACCACATGACGATGCTTCCTTTCAACCAACCCATTCTGTTCGGAAGTGTAAGGACAGGAAAGTCGATGTTGTATCCCAAGTGAAGTCAATAGCTTTTGAAATGGACGATACTCTCCGCCCCAGTCTATTTGGAGAGCTCGTATCTTACACCTAAACTGCACTTCAACTAGTTTCTGAAATTGGAGAAACTTGTTCACAGCTTCAGACTTGCTTTTAATCAAATACAACCACGTATGTCGTGAGTAGGCATCCACAAATGAAAAGTAATAAAGGCAACCATCAGAAATCATAGGAGCAGGTCCCTAAAGATCTGAAACAATCAGCTCAAAAGGGGCGAAATAAATAGTGTTTGAAGGTAAAAACGAAAGTTTATGTAATTTCCCAAGTTGACAAGCTAAGCAAATAGCACTCGATTTACAATTCTTTCAAACTATATTACACTTCTGAAGAACTGTAGCAACAGTCCTATGACAAGGATGGCCAAGACGTCTGTGCCATAGTTTAAAACTTGAGTCACCAGCAGAGGACACTCCTGATTGTGCCGTATGAACTGCAGCCGAGCCAACAGACGAGGTGAAACTCTCCAAAGTAGTGGGGTGCTGAGAGAGAGTAAACTAATACATTCCATTACGCATGTGCCCCACCAATAATGTGGTCCCTGTCTTGATGTCCTTTACAAAATAATGAAGTGGATGAAATTCAAAATAAACACAGTTGTGATTAGCAAACTGTGCAACAGACATTAGATTCTTGCATATACGAGGAACATGAAGTACATTCTTCAAATGAAAAAAATTGTTGGAATGAACAAACGACGAGGAACCAACATTGTCTACTGGTACAGACATACCATTCCCCATAAACAGTTTATTTTTACTTGTATACTGAGTCACCTCTCGCAGACTTTGCAAGTCGTTTGTTACATGGTTAGTGGCACCCGAATCAGGAAACCATACAGTGGAAGTGACATTATTGGAAGACACCGGACCAGACGTAGAGGCCATATTAGCCTGCAAACCAGCAGTTTCCAAAGACCCCTTATGAGTACAACATGAAGAAGAAGTACACAACTGATGAGGAGACTCCTGGAACTGATGACACTGAACTTGCATGGGCTGTTGAGACACACCCTCAAAAAACTCATCAAATCTATAGTAACATTTGTGTACAGTATGTCCAATACGACTACAAAGCTGGCATTGAGGTTTGGCATGCATGAACTTCCGTCCACGACCTCTGCCTCTGAAGTCCTTGGAGCAACCACCTCTAAAAGACAATCGAGACCCCTGACCAAACTGTTTAGCCTGCCTCCCGTCAAATTCAGAATGTTGAACCACATTCGCCTGCAAAGACATACTCGAAATAATATCTTGTTGCCGAGCCTCACAATCAGTCAACAACTCCATAAGATAATCAAGAGACACATTCATTGTTGATGCAACAATGCGGATTGAGTCGTACTCCACAGGTAAACCAGCAAGAATGATACTGATCTGTTCTTGTTCAGAAACGTTAGTACCAGCAACAATCAGAGTATCACACTGACCTTGAATCTTGGCAAGATATTCTTGAATAAACAACTGACCTTTCTTTTGTGAATACAATGCATGTCTGAGAGTTAACATTGTTAAAGAAGATTTCGTAGCAAACCTTTTGAGAACCTTACTGCACACATCAAAACTAGTCCCGGCTCCAGTAAGGTGAACCAGTATACTATTAGAAATGGTGGTCAACAACCAATAAGCCAAGAGCTTATCTTGTTGTGTATGAAAAACGAAGTCAGGATTAGCAACAGGAGACCCATCACTAGCAAGAATAGACTGTGGAGGAACTTGAACGGTTCCGAGAACAAAACCATGCAAACCATAGCCTTCAAGAATTAACAAGATTTGCTGTTTCCATAAGAGAAAGTTACTAGTAGTAAGTTTCACCGTATCATGTTTGGGAAACTAATGAAGTTTGCACAAAGAAGCGTGTCCAAGATCTGGAGAAGAAGTCGCTGCAACCGGCGTGGCCGTATGAATAGATTGACGATCACCATCAGATACTGCATCTGTCGCCATAACCAAAAAAAAATTTTATGGCTGTGATACCATATTAAGAACACGATATACTTCTATTATTATCAAAAGAACGTACCTTTACATCACAAAAACTCCACTATTTATAATACAAATGTTAACTACCCTTAACTACTAACTAACAAGGCTTCTAACTCTTAACCGTTAACTGCTGCTAACTACCACAGCTGTTATATACTCTAATAATAACAAAAGCTATATTTTTGTATGCATAATTTCTGGAATTTATAAAAGAAAAAATTCCACACTAATCGAGTGATAAATTTTTTTAATGATATTAATGATGTGTATTAAAGTAAGAGGGGATTTTTGCAACATCATTTATAAGTGTGAGTTTTGTAAAAAAAAATCGTTTAGCAAACGCGACAGCAGACTAGGTGGCTTCTCAATATAAAAGGAGAATGTGCACATCGTCCTTAGTGAACATTTTGAGCAGAGACGGGCTTCCAACTCCACCTCCATGATCTAGCTGTTTGGTTCTTTTGCAAATTTTTGGAGAATTATTTCTTCTTTTTTTCTCTATTTGTCGCAAAAGGCTTCGTTTATATTTTTTTTCTGTTTTGAGGTTTCGTTTATTCTAAGGGTTAATAGAATTTCATTTTGTGTTTGTAAGAGGGGATCAAATTATGTTAAATTAGGGTATAGAGATTAAAATTTCAAGTATAATATAGGAATGAATGTTGTAATTGACTTAGATATTTATAGATGTCCAACTTCCGAATGCAAATGTTTTGGAAATATTTGGATTCAAATATTTTAACTATACAATAGATTTGATGCAATGTGAATATTAACCCTTGAATGTTTTGTTTTATTTTTATATTTAAAGTGTTAGGATTGTCTCGATTAAGCAACAAACAAGTAAAAATAACAGAAGAAATTGGGAAGATGAACACACAAATTTAACGTGGAAAAACCCCTCTAAAAAGGATAAAAAACCACGGGCAAAGATAATTTTACTATAATGGCAAAAGAATGAAGAGTATAAAAGATGGAGATAAAAACTAAACCCGAAAACCTGAAAAACAAAGAACCCGAAAGCGTAAACACAAAATTCTCTGAATGTGTTATGAGTTCTAATCTAATGGGTGTGTCTAATTTCTAAGATTATAAAAGAGCCTATTTATAGGCTAAATTAGTAAGTCAAATAAACTATACTAATAAATGCTAAATATATTATACTAATAAATACTAAATCTTCTAGAAAGAAAATATATTTTTGTTTAACTTGACTTGCAAGCAATCTCTTAGAATTTGGGTCACACAATTCTAACAATCTCCACCTTGACACGAATTCTTTCAATGCCATCTTTGCCAAAACCCGCCACGGGCCTATCTTGAACTATGCAGGGAATTAACTGAGTCGAATCTATGCTTAGAAGCTGGAAGACTTCTAGCCTTCGACTTGTGCACTACCAAATCAAAACTAACTCGGGTCTGATTTTCACGAATACAGTGCCCTAACTTTTCAAAACCCGCATCCAAAAGAGAACCTCTCTTCAACGAAACGGTCATACCTTTTTCCCTCCTATGACCAAGTTGCCTCCGCTTCAAATGAGTTGACTTTGACTCCGTAACAGACGAAGGACGTCCGATTTCACCGGTCATTGTAGAACCTTCCAGAATATAAAGACTGCCGGTTATTTTACCTTTTAACAAAACGAGAGCTCCACGAGATACTTTAATGTCGCTCGACTCGATGTTGATTCTGCATCCTTTCAAGTCTAAAATACTCAAGGAGATGAGATTCTTTTGTAAATCAGGTACATACCTGACATCTGAGAGTGTCCTAATCGTCCTATCGTGTATCCTAATTTTAACAGTACCAATACCGATTATTTTACTAGATGAATCGTTTCCCATGTGCACAACTCCACCTTCAACTGAATTGTATGTGGAGAACCATTCTCTATTGGGACACATGTGGAAAGAACATCTTGAATCTAGGATCCACTCAGACGTAAGCTTGGAATCATCGCTCGTTGACACTAACAAGAAATCATCATCGCCTTCATTGACCAAATTAGCACCAGCTACATCTTCCTCGTTACTCTCAGCAGCTCTTTTATTTCGCAGTTTATAACAATCTGCTTTGACGTGACCTAACTTTTTACAATAGCGACACCTTTTGTCTCGTTTCTTTGATGCTACAAAAACGGAAGCTTGCCTATCTGCTTTGCTATTCAAACCAAACTCATTGTCGAGTTTGTCTCTACTCAACAAATAACCCTTCACATCTTCGAACGAGAGTTTGTTTCTACCATAAATCAGGGTCTCCCTGAAAGACTTGTATGACGAGGGTAAATAGCACAATAATAGCATAGCTTGATCTTCATCGTCAATATGAACCTCAACATTCTTTAAATCATTTAAAAGAGTAATGAATTGACTGATGTGATCTTTAAGAAGCTCACCTTCGTTCATGCGAAACGTAAATAGACATTATTTCAACACTAAACGGTTAGCCAGAGACTTAGTCGCATAAAGAGTTTTTAACCTTTTCCACAAGGCGAATGAGGTCTTCTCCATCAATACCTCCTGCAATACTGTATTCGCGAGGCACAACTGGATTGCAGACAAGGCCTTTTCATCAAGCTCTTCCCATTCTATTTGATTTAGATTCTCAGGCTTTTTCCCTGTAACAACCTTTTTCAAGCCATTTTGAACTAGAATTGCCATCATCCGAACTTGCCACAGATTGAAATTTGTCTCACCATCGAACTTCTCAATTTCAAACCTTGTTGTCGCCATCTCCGAACGAGTGATCTATGAAAGTTAAACTAGCTCGATACCACTTGTTAGGATCGTCTCGATTAAGCAACAAACAAGTAAAAATAGCAGAAGAAATTGAGAAGATGAACACACAAATTTAACGTGGAAAAACCCCTCTAAAAAGGATAAAAAACCACGGGCAAAGATAATTTTACTATAATGGCAAAAGAATGAAGAGTACAAAAGATGGAGATAAAAACTAAACCCGAAAACTCGAAAAACAAAGAACCCGAAAACGTAAACACAAAATTCTCTTAATGTGTTATGAGTTCTAATCTAATGGGTGTGTCTAATTTCTAAAATTATAAAAGAGCCTATTTATAGGCTAAATTAGTAAGTCAAATAAACTATACTAATAAATGCTAAATATATTATACTAATAAATACTAAATCTTCTAGAAAGAAAATATATTTTTGTTTAACTTGACTTGCAAGCAATCTCTTAGAATTTGGGTCACGCAATTCTAACATAAAGCTATCATCTAAATTCATTTTACTTTTAAGTAAATTTTTAGTGAATTTAAATATTAGACGTGATGATATAAATTTAATATAAGTTGATACCTAATGCTTTAATTGGGACTAACAGCTAAGGTTATTTAGCAAAGGGTTTGGGGTATGATTGATTGAAGCAAGGAATTAAAGTAGTGTGTTTTGCGGATGAAGAAAATCCCATTTTTGATTAAAAAAGAATGTGCTCCAGGTAAATTCAATTGAATGATATGATATTTACCCCCAAAAAGGAACTCCTTTCACTTGATGGTAAGTGGGTGTGATGTGTGCTCGATCATATGTTTTTTTCCTATACAACTGTCTGGAATAATTTTGCACTGAATCATGGTGATATGACACCAAAATTATTTGCCCAAATGCCACAACACAACATTTTCTCCACCACATCCTTTCAATTATATGTACTTCTATAACAAAGCTGTTGTATGATATCATGGGAGAAGATAAAAAGAGTTTACCACTCAAACATCTCTTAAATTGCATTTATTTGAGAGCTGATCAATCTTTCAATAAAAGATATTGTTCTTGTATGGAGGTTTTATTTTCAACCTCTATAAAGAATTGTTGTTCAAAATTAACATTTTAATTAGTAGAGATACAACTTGTAAAAGTTTAAGAGAAAAGTTTAGAATTGTGTACGATACTAATTATGGAAAATGCATGTGCAAATTCGAACCACCAAACCTTTACGATGTAAAGGTCTAAAATTCAAGGAAAATAAATAAAAATAAGAAAAAGAAATTAGTTTCCAAATGTCAAAATGTGAATACCGAAAGGGTAAAGCTCTATAATATTATATTTAGTGTCTTTCTATTTAATTTAAATGTTCTAGTTTGAATCCAAAGCATTGAAGGGGTTGTTGGTTTCGGCCCTGGCGGAAGAAGAGGGGGTAAGATTGAGAGAGCATTAGATTTGATATTAGATTGTATATTTTGTTGAATATAATAAAAGTGGGTGTTGAAAAGCATAGCAACTGTTCAGATATATAAGCAGTTATTTAAGCAGCCAAAACAAGAAACAAAAAGACAACCCAGTTAGATATCCAACATATATTTTGGCTTACACCCAAACTATCAGCAGATATCACTTCATCAACAACTGGTTTGCACTTTACAGTAATTCCTCCTCCTCCTCCTTCTTCCTCTCTCTGCAACTACAACAAGAGTTTAACCTCCATAAATGGATTCTCTCATCTCCATCTTCCAACACCAATTCTTTCTCTTCTCATCATCATGCATTACTCCAAACCCGACAAAACTTCCAACGCTAGCACCAGCGGTGGCAGTTCATCAGCTACGGGTCGCCACCCGGTTTACAAGGGAGTAAGGCGTCGGAGTAGTGGCAAATGGGTGTCCGAAATTAGAGAGCCGAGGAAGCCCAATAGGATTTGGCTCGGCACCTTTCCCACTGCCGAAATGGCCGCTATTGCTTACGACGTTGCGGCGCTGGCACTAAAAGGCCAAGATGCTGAACTTAACTTTCCCAACTCGGCTGCTTCTTTGCCTGTACCGGCTTCGACTTCCCCACGTGATATCCAGGCGGCTGCGACCTCTGCAGCGACGGCTTTGGGTGCTGCGAACGATGCTTTAAGAAACAATTCAATAGCGCCGCCTGAGAAACCTTCAATGGCCGATGATTTCGTGGATGAGGATTTGATCTTTGATATGCCTAATGTGCTTTCCAATATGGCTGAGGGGATGCTTCTTAGCCCTCCTCGCTTCGACGCCGATCAGCCACCCGCCAATAACGGTGGTGATGATGATGAAAACCTCTGGAAATTCCCTTAATAATAAAAAATAAAATCAAGCAAGGCAGACAAAAGAGTTGAGTTACTTTCAAGTCCTAGTTGAGACTAGTTTCGACTTGCCCTTTCCCATAATAATAATTTTCACGATATTATTCAGCATAAAAATAAAAAGAAGGGATCAGTAGGCACCGTTTTTGTACAGGTTTTTGTATTTATGGGCGTTGCTGTTTGTGTCATGTCGCTTGTAAATGTCTACCCGTCCGTACAATCTATGTATATGTTTAGAAATAATTGTTGGAAAGTTTAACCATCTTCTACATATAGATGGAGTATGTATAATATAAATATAAATATAAAAGCTGCTATATTTTCCAAACCATTGTTCAGAGTTGAGTTTAGGGATTAGATTTGAAAAGCAAAGATGATACATCCAATATTGCTTGGTGATGCATAAAAGCAAAGCAAGTTGGGGGAGGTTTAGTCAATACGAATAATTAACATGTTGATTTTGTGGAACTGAATATCCTTCCTCTCCCCAACAACAAATCTATAACATAGAAATGGTTAAAATGTGTGTATAACTCCTAAATTCTACTGCTTTATTTAAATTTTCTCTATACTATTTTTACACTTAACTCCGTTAATAATTTTAGTAATTAACTTTCAACAAATCAATCATAAAATTATTGATTGTATTTGGTAAATTAAATACTAAATTGAACAAATTCACAATTAACACTAAATTTATTCTATTAACAAAATAATGAAAATTCAAACCTAATAATGTTAGCAACTAACTTTCAATAAATCGACCCTAAAAGCCAAATTAAACACTAAAAAGTTAATAGTAACGTTACCTTTGATTACCAAAATATATAACTTTTATTAAATACAAGTACTAAATTGAACAAAAAAACACAAGTATCACATTAAAAATGACAAACTCCGATTCGAATGGTGTATATTAAGACTTAATTATATATAAATAAATTTATAATTCATTCACCAATCATTTTATTTTAATTAGTCCTAAAGAAATGTATTATTATTCATTAACGATAGATTTATATATTTACGGTGCAACAAATATTATTCTTTTATGTTATGAGTTTATTTAAGTATAAATTAAAGGTTAATGCTTATTTAAGTGTAAGTTAGGTCAAGGATTTATTAGGATACAGGGTCAAAGATTAAAGCTTATTTATGTATGAAAATGTATGAGGGTTCAAAAGAAAATACAACAATTATCAGATTATTTCCACATTTAACTAATTAATGTATATGGTCTCTAAAATTTTAGAGATCATAAATTATAAAAGACAATCAATAAGAAAATAAAATTTTACTTGGTAGGTAAAAATATTATAGATTTTTTTACCAAGTGTTAAATTGTATTTTGTTTTTTTTTGTTTTACTTCAAAATGGATAAATTAGTTTCTAAACATTAGATCAATGAACAAACGGGTCATTTTGTCAAAATTCCATCAAGTTTTTCTAATAAAAACTGAAATGGCTAACAAAATAACCAAACAATAACACATTATATGTCATGTATACTATGTTGACGTTTAAAGATTAACTTTTAATAATAAAATAAATAAAATTTTTAACAAAAAAATTATTTATTTTTTGATCTAATTTACAAGAAATAATTTATTCTTTTAATAAAACAAAATATAATCTAACCCTCAATATAATATTTTTATTATCCTTTTACCTCACTAGGTACGTTATGAATGGAAGATCAATTGTGCTATATATAAAGGTTATGGCCCACCTCACCCTCTTTGTTGACGAGTTATTCCCGAACATCTGAACCAATCCAACGTGGTAAGGTGGATGCTGACACTTTACCATTCTCTGGTGTCTGACCCCACTAATCATGCAATCGTATAAATGTCTTGGTGCCTTCTACTGTTTCTGTTTATGTATCTTTTCTGTCTTAAAGAAGTTGATTTTCTCATTAAGAAATTTACCAATTATAAACTATGAAAACATACTTGTTAGTGAGTTTGTATATTAGCATTTTAATAATATCATGAACAATAGTATAATAAGCTTTAAGATATATGTCTACTGCAATTATATTTCTCCTATTGTACATTTTAGTTGTCAACCATATAAATGTGCATATTGCATCAACAAATAAATGTACTTAAACTAGACTTTTTTAATGATTAAGTAGTAAAAATAACCATTACTAGACTTTTTTAATGATTAAGTAGTAAAAATAACTATTTTGGTAATTATAATTTAGCAATTTTATTAGTGACAATTACTCTATTTAGATGCAACTTTTGTTGTAATTTAACTTGCATCTAGAAGGTTGTGTAACAGTATATTAACACTCACAGTTTATCAGTACCACAGTAATAGTAGGCATGTAACATTATAACAATAGCACTTTAGTCATTAAATCACTGATTCTAGAATAAACACAATATCAGAGACTTAATTGAGTGGATAAAAACTCTAAATTCAGGGGGATATATAAGGACTAAATTGAGCATATCATAAATTTTTGGGCAAAAATGTAAAACAGGAGTCACACAACTATGTGGCCAGGCCGTGTAAGGGTCTCGTGGCCATGTGGAAAGGTTACACAACAGTGTGGTCAGGCTGTGTAACAATCTGATGTCGTGTGGAAAATGATAAATTACCCTATAGGAGAGACACGGCCGTGTGGCAGGCCATGTAATAGGCTGAGGTCGTTTGGTTCACAAAGTCCCTAAATTCTATAGTTATACATGGTCGTGTAGTAGCCATGTGGTCCATATGCCCGTGAGAAAGATCGTGTGGCCCTAAATCTACACACAATCATTACCAATTCACTTGGAAAAGACACACACCTTTCATCACGGGTTCGGTTGATGTTTCTCACTCTCGATTTTGGTCTGATTCACCTAAATTCGGTCCTTCAAATGACATTTACAATGAATTA
This sequence comes from Gossypium raimondii, assembly GCF_025698545.1. Classification (NCBI taxonomy): domain Eukaryota; kingdom Viridiplantae; phylum Streptophyta; class Magnoliopsida; order Malvales; family Malvaceae; genus Gossypium; species Gossypium raimondii. The sequence goes on from NC_068565.1 coordinate 25,228,540, forward strand.
ACAATTGTTGTCAAGTTTTCGACAAGATTATCAAAGATTTGGCAAGAACCATAACAGATTGATTAATCAAACGAAAGATCAGCGTCGGGCAGTAATATCAAATCAAATAAGAGATCTAATTGCCGAAACGAGGTGTTCTTACTATTTCTTGGCAAAGCTAGGGATGCTATTGACATAAATTACAAAATCGATAGAGAACAACTGAATGGTGGATGATTTGATTCAGGAAGAGCAAAATAATCACTAGTATAAAGATGAAAAAATATGGTGCAAAGAAGAGGAAAAGAGAAGAAAAAGAAAATAAATTGAAGATGAAGAGAAATTTTATTAAATAGCTAGGGCTTGAAGACCCTAGGGGCGGCACAATAAATTTCCCCATTTTTATCGAAATTCAAAAGAAAATGAAAAGGGAAGAAATGGCTCGAACCTAGGACCGCTAAAAAGGATAACTAACTCTTAACCATTGGGTTATCACCTATTTCATGTTTAATCTTAATTTCTGACCATATATATTTTGGGTGTGACTTTACCCTAGGTTGCCGAAAATAAAGTGGGAAGAAGGGAGCTTGAACTTAAGTCTCTAGGGAGGACTCTCTAACACTTAACCATTAAGCCTAATTAATTTCTTGTTTAACCATTTCAATTAACCCCCTATAGTTTAAGGCGTGACATTTCGCCTCTAGTGACTCTTTAGGCTGCCTTTGTTTCTTTACCCATACTAGTATTAGATCCACCATGATTTTTGCCCACCACAAAGTTCACGGAGTGTCTCATTCAAAATACTAGCCATCAAAGCAAAGTTGGCCTTTCTTTTGGAAAAAGAAAGAAGATCAAATCAAAGAAAAAAAATGTATTTAATGGCCCATGCAAGCAACCTTCGCATTATTAGCACGACGCTTTAACCAACTCAACTAATAGGCCATTGTTATATCAATGTTTAAGTTTATGATATTATTAACTGCCCACCTCAAATTAACCATAACAATTTATATATCTAATATGATTTTATACATGCATTAAAAAAAAAACTTAAGTACAAATTTTAATATTTTTGAACTTTAGTTTAAGTAACTTTTTAAAATTAGTTTTGATCCCTTTAAACATATTGATGTACGACTTGTAATAATACAATACAATACAATACAATACTATTCTTTTTTTGTAACCCACAAATTATATAAATGAGAATCACTAAACTATTATTTATTATTGACTTATTTTAATAAAAATATACGGTAAATATATGAGTAATGGTTTTGCATATTTTTTTTGTCACACCAATAATTAAAGACAAAATTTGATGAAAAAGATGAATTTTAAAGAAAAAAATTAGGGAAATGGGACTATTAATGTGATATTTAGGGAAATAGACTGATTTTTGAGAGGTAAAGACGAAAATGTGTCTTGTTGGATGCATTTTTAGCTGAAAACGCGTTTTACAGGACACAACTGTTGACTTTTTTGAACATCAACACCTTCGGTTGCAAAAAGCTATAGTCAAGTGAAGGGAGTTGATTTTCTTGATGTTTTCTCTCCTATTGTGAAACATATGTCCATTTGGGCCCTTTTGGCTCTTTTTGCATCAAACAATCTTTTGTTAGAGCAGTTAGATGTAAAGACTGTTTTCCGTCACGGTGACCTTGAGGAGGACATCTATATGCAACAACCGAAAGTTTTTAAATTTTAAGGTAAAGAAGACAATGATTGCCTCTTACGAAAGTCTTTGTACGGTTTGAAGCAGTCTCCTCGGTAGTGGTGTAAAAAGTTCAACTCCTTCATGTTAAGTATTGGTTTTTCTCGAAGTAAGTATGATAGTTGTTTTTACCTACAATGTCTTGATGATGATTGTTTTATATATATTTCTTGCTTTATGTTGATGATAAATTGATTACGACTAAGAATCCATCTGAAATTGATCATCTTAAAACCACGCTTAACTCTAAGTTCGAGAGGAAATATTTAGGTGCAGCAAAAAAAATTTTGGAGATGGGAATTTTGAGAGATAAACATTTCGAAAAATTATTTTTATCGCAACAAAGGTACATCATTAAGATACTTGAGTGAATTTAGATGCAAGATTCAAATTCGGTAAGTATTCCATTACTCAAGCATAGTTGGAAGTTTGATGTATGCAATTGTATACATTTGTTAGTCAATACATAGCCAATCATGGTAAGTTACACTGGCATGCCGTTACGTGAATTTTCAGATATTTATGAGGTACTTCTAACATGTGCTTAGAGTTCAAAAAAGCCTAAACGGCTTAATCAAATATGTTGATTCAAATTATGCATGAGACTTAAATCGAATGAGGTCTCTCACAAGTTATCTATGCGCTTTTGAAGATTGTGCCATCAGTTGGAAAGCTACACTTCAAGCTACAATAGCTTTATCTAATATTGAAACATAATACATGTCAATTACTGAAGCAGTAAAAGAAGTGATTTGGTTAAAAGGCCTATTTAGTGAACTGGTAAGTGAAAAAAAGTTAACTGTCGTATATTGTGATAATCAAAGTGTCATACATCTCAACAAAGATCAAATGCATCATGAGAGAATGAAGCACATAGACATTCTTTACCACTTTGTTCGAGAGGTGATCATTCAAGGGGATGTTCAGATTTTTAAAATTGGCACAAAACATAATTTGACCAACATGTTAACAAAGAGTCTTCCAGTTTCAAAGTTTGAGCATTACTCGGACTTGGTGAGTATCCAATGAAGATCAAATTAGGCCCATAATAGGGCTTGTAAAGGGATTTAAGTCAAATACGAGTCAAGGTGGAAATTTGTGGAGTTATGCCTCGCATTTTCAGACTAAAAAGTGTGTGACGTTGCAACAAGGAAGTGCTCTTCGTCCTAACGAACATCCAATGTCATGATGAGAAGAGAGCCTTCGTCCTGACGACACAATATCACGTTACGATGTGGCGAGTACACCTTAAGTTTTTCGATTTTCTTCTCCCGGTTAAACTTTATTTTTAGTTGCACACTTAAACTCTGATTAACCTAGGGTTGTTGTAGTCGTATATGCTACGAAATTTAGCCTATAAATTGGCCTTAGTTACTCTAGGTTTCATACAACAGAAATATTTAGATTGAGACAATTCTGATTGAGAGAAATATTTAGGTTTCACCACAAGTTTTTCGATTTTCTTCTCCCAGTTAAGCTTTATTTTTAGTTTCCCACTTAAAATCTAATTAGCCTAGGGTTGTTGTAGTTGGACCATCGGGCCTGGCCCAAAGGCTCGCTCAAAAATGAGAGGGTTTGGGTAAAAATATAGGCCCAAAGAATAGGAGAGTTTAGTATATAATATGGTAATTAAATTAAATTAATCATTATATAATGTGATTAACTTAAATTAAAATGTTACATAATGTAATTAATTAAGTTAATAGGGGGTCCCATTATTATAGGCTAATAATAAAGGGTGTTTAAAAAAAATTTAAACCGAAAAAACCAAAGTAGCCTAACTAAAAAATTGATTTTTTTGGTTTATTCGGTTTTCTCGATTTTCATGTTCGGTTTAATTTGTTTATTCAATCGATTTTCAATTTTGATATTTTAAACGGAATAAGTCATAACCTATAAGCCCATAACCCGCTTACATACTCTCACCCAAATTTAAATCTTAAATTCAAATACCTATTAGAACTTAATACTCTTAAAAGCCTAAACCCATTAAAATTAAAACCCAATACCCATTAATTTTAAAACTCGAATAGCTAATTTAATTTTTTATGATAATCATTTTAATTTTAATTATTTAATATATATATATATATATATATATATATATATATAAGAAACCCAAATTTGTATATACTTATTAAGAATAGTAGAGGATATGGAAATTGTATGTTGCCATGTAAGAAAATAAATATTCTTTGAGTTCATTAAAATGGTTTGATTTAATTTTAATATTTTCTTATAATGAATTTGAAATAAAATTAAAATTAAAAGTAATACAATATACTAAATTGAAGAAAGAAGACAATTATGTGAAAACAAAATTAAAGGAAATAAAATTAAAAGTACCTCAGTTACAATTTTTTTCAACCCAAAAGAAGGTTAAAACCGAAAATTGAACCAAATCGATTTATTCAATTTACACGAATAATTCGTTTTTGGTATAGAAAATTGAAGCGACTCACAGCCCTACTAAGAATTAAGGAAATATTTTGAAAGTAACTATCCAAAATTCAATGTTTCCATACCTTTATATATAATTGGAAATTATAAAAGAATAAACTATAATATTAAAAATACGTATCAACTTAATTAGAGTAACATGTTGAATTTTTCTAACTATAAATTTATATTAATTATTGATTTTAAGAATAGCAATTAAAATTAACCTTGATTTTGTTAAATGATAGAAATGGATGAATGCATAGTGTGCAATGGAAATGAATTTAATACAGATTATTTTGATTTTGTAAAAATCTGAAAATCATGGGAAATTGGTGGGATATTCTCCATCTTAGTTTTCTATTTAACAACCACTTCTCACCCAAAAAGAAATCACTACATAATTTACTCGCCACCGTTCATAAATCATATCAGATGCTAACATACTTCATTATCAACCACCTTTGTACATCTACCACCACTCCTATACCAAAATCATAACTACAACTACATGAAATTCATTTAGATAGTGTTTGGAAAGCTACTTAATAATTAAATTTAGGTATAATTGTTTGTAATTACACAAAAATGATATATTTGGATAACCATTGTAATTGATGGGTTCCATCGAATTGGATGTAATTGGAGCATTAATATACAATTTTAAATTCTTAGGGAAAGAGTGAGATTTGAAGTAATTACACTCAAATCTAATTTTAAAATAAAATTTTATAGAAATTATAAAATTATATTATAAACATAAACCCGTTTCAGTGTTTTGGATAGTTATAGCCACAAAAATCTTATATTATAAACCCTAGAAAGTTATATTATACAAAATAGTTTATGTATTTTATAAAGTTATGGGAAAAATTATTATAATTTTTTACATGTTATAAAGGTATTATAATATATTTATTTATAAAACATTATGGTCAAATATAGACATAACCTATTTATGTGTCCATGTTATATATTATAAAATAATATACTTATTCATAAAAATTGTTATAGGTTTTCTTCATCATAACTTCTTTATAAAAAAACATTCTAAAGTTATGAGAAAAAAATATTTATAAGAAGTATTATGAAAGCATTGGACAATTTATAATTTTTTTATAAATAGATTATAACTTTTATATTATTTTTATTTAATTTTACGTATTATAAAAAGAATTAACCTAACATAAGTTATTCTCTAAATTAAATTTTTATAATTAAAGCTATAGACTATTTGGTTTTGGATTGTAAAACCAAATAGTATAAGGTCGATGCTAATATGCGAATAGAAAATGTTTTCTTGCACAATATCGTGGGTTATGATATTATTTGAGAGAATGGTGCTAGACACAAGTACCATAGATAGCTCGCGGACTCTTTAATTTGAGACATTTAAGGCTTCGAAATGTGATTGAGAATATATTTATTGTTCTAAAAAATATTTCTTATATTAACCACATCCCCTTAGTATAGCATAATAAAATAATGCTGGATCGTACTAGCATGTTGCATATTTCATAACTTCAATCATAGGTGGAATTGAGATGATCTATACTTCGTAAAGTACATGAAAGAAGGAGATCTTGGTAATCCTAATGATGATAATGATGGACTCAATCAAAGGCCAATAACTGATAATAATGAATATATGTTAAATATTAAAGAGAGAATAACCCAATAAATATGCATTATAACAATTAAATAAGATTGCATAAATTACTCTAAATTAAAAACAATTGCTACCAATAATTTGGTTGTTGTTATGAATATCTTATTAACCGGATGTCCATCATGATCAAGATTGTAACACCCCTAACCCTTATCCGTCACCGGAATAGGGTTACGAAGCATAACCGAATTTTACAAATTAAATACGGGCATTTCATAACTTTTGTTGCACATATTAAGAATCAATCATATAATACTCATATTGCCCCTTAGATGGACCCTCGAGGCCCAATATTCACCTTAGAAATGAAACGGGACTAAACCGGGTACTCAGGGAATTTTTCCCAAAATTATAAATTTTTTTCTAGGGAGCAGGGGACACACACCCATGTAGCCGACCGTGTGGCTTACACGGCCAAATAACACGCTCGTGTCTTAGGCCGTGTGGGCATTTTTTGTGAGGCACACGACCGTGTTCCAGCCCGTGTCCATACCCGTGTAACTCTCTGACTTGGGTCACACGGCCATCCACACGCCCGTGTGATAGGCCGTGTGAAGAGTGTAGGGGTCACACGGCCAAGCCATACGTCTGTGTGCTAGGCCGTGTGTAAAAACCTGGATATTTTGTTTTGAAATTTCAAGGTGCAGGGAACACACGGCCAGACTAAACGCCTATGTGCATGGCCATGTGTCACACACGGCTGAGACACATGCCCGTGTCACACACGGCTGGACGAAAATAGGCCATTTTAAGGCCACTTTTCTCACCCTTTTTGACATCAACCTACACACAACATTTAAATACACTAATATATCCCAACCAAGCAATCAAAACCAACCAATACATGTTCTAAACTTACTATAACATTACATATACATCAATTACTTATACTTACCCATATAACTCATTTCATTTATTTATCAAATTCTACTACTAATTACACACATACAAACATTTAAGATTCACAACCACAATTCAAACTATTTCATTGCCAAACCAACCCTATACATGCCATATAAACCAAAATTTACATTGCAAAAACTATCATATTAAATTGGATAGTGTTGCTTGGTGTGTTGATCCGATCTCCTGATTACGCGATAATCTACAAAAACATAAACAACGCGAGTAAGCTTAATGAAACTTAGTAAGTTCATTAGGTTAAACATTGATCTTACCGAATTTAATATAATAAATGAAATTATAAATAAATCATACATTTTCCTGTCAAATACAATATAATCAGTAAACACACTTCCTTCAGATCAATATCAATAATAATCTATAAATCTTTCAATTCAATAACATAAGTCTTTTATCATTTCTTACTGAATCGAAGAACAGCTTACGGATATGAGTACATCGTTCTTTTTGTGCCATTGTCCAACTATGGTCTTACACATGCATTGCCATGGCCCTGCCATGGTCTTACATTTGTAGTGACATAACCTAGTTATGATCTTATCATCAGAATGCCATAACCCTGTTATGGTCTTACACATGTATATATATACTATCATGGTCCAACCATGGTCTTACGTTCAAGGTGCCATAACCCAGTTATGGTCTTTTCATTAAAATGCCATAGCCCAGCTATGGTCTTACATTTAAACACTGCCATGGTCGAACCATGGTCTTATCCGTCAATTCATTATTTGTCACAGAATGATCGTACTCAATCCTGCGTTCTAATCATTTTAAACATTCAATTCAATTTTCATACTTTTAAAATAATCTTAATTTCAACAACAAAATATGAATAAATATATTATATCATTCCTAAATTAACAAATAATCATGAAAGTCTAACCATATGAACTTACCTGGGTTGGATTGTAAAATTGGTAATAGTTTAGAGACTACTCGGCTAATTTTCCTTTCTCTCGTTGATCTACGAGCTATTGATCTAGAATGTAAAATTTTCTATTGATTAGCATATACTTCAATTTCAGTCCACTTCACAATTTATACCCTTCAAATTTTGTAATTACACAATTACCCTAACTTTTACAATTTTTTTTACAATTTAGTCCTTCACCAATTATCCCGTCGATTAAGCTACTTTTTCTCAATTGACAATTTATCTAATTATTCTAGGCTACCTTACAGCCTTTGATACATAGAAATTTAATATCAAACCCTAATTCTTTAGTTCTTCATAATTTAGTCCTAATATCAATTTCTATTGAAATCACTTGATAAAATCATCATATAACAAAATTAAAGTTTCAATTCCATGTTAATTCATCATAAACATCCAGCAATCATCCATGGTAACTTTCAAAATTAGCCATAAAATCAAAAACTAATGCAATAGATAGTTGGACCTAGTTGTAAAAGTCTTAAAAATACAAAAATTTTAAGAAAAGAGCATGAATTGAACTCACATGGTGTAAAAATATGAAAAACCAGCTTTTGAGAGACTCTTATATGGTGTTTTTGGCTGAAGATTGATGAAGAAATGTCTAGATTTTCAATTTAGTCATTGTTTTAATTTTTACCTTAATTCCCAAATAACCATTTTTCCCCTAATTCATCCAATTTCAAGATTTTTCTCTGCACATGCCATTTCAGCCTTTTAATAAGTGTCTAATCACCTTTTTGGTCCTTCTTTATTCACCACTTAAGCTGTTTAATCACTATTTTTTAATTAACAAGTTTTGCACCTTTTTCAATTTAGTCCTTATTATTTAATTAACTATCAAAACGTTAAAATTTTCAGACGAAACTTTAATACTAACTTAATGACACTCTGTAAATATTTATGAAAATATTTACGGCTCAATTTATAAATTTGAGGTCTTGATACCCGTTTTCAAAACCAATTAATCTAATAATTCCTTCTAAACTCAAATCACTATTTCACAAATCTTTCTAAAATCACATTTAAATCATAACTACTAAATAATAAAATTTTGAACTCACTCATCGATTTAGTGGTTCAAACCACTATTTTCGACACCACTGAAAATTAGGTTGTTACAAAGATAAAGTTTTGATGTACTTTAAATTCTAATAGTTATTAGAATTAGATCTCTACTTCTTTTATACTTCTTATGCCTATAAATATAGGCTCTGATGAAACATTGTAATAATCTCATTGATCAATAAAATATATTCCCTATTGCTTCCCATATTTCTTTGTTCTTTAGTCTCTCTATCTCTCTTTATTTTATAACACGTTATCAGCACGATCTTGCTCAAAGTGATAGTTCCTTTTATCGGCGATCAAATTTGTCCATGATTTTCAATATCTTTGACGGCAAGATGCAAAGTTTTTATAGGAAGTTTCTTTTATTTAATATTTCATATCTAGTTATTATTTTCATTCTTCTTTCATTATACATTATCATTGTTTTGATTAACTTATTTTACTTTTTGTTCTTAAGGATGGTGAATGATTTGATACCGTTATCTATATGAAATTGTCAAGATTCACTCTCAAAGTTTACTTTTTAATATTTGTTTGGGGATAATATCTTTTTCTTCATTACAAAGGATGTTTATAATCACTACTTCTCATCCATGGTAACGTAAGTCAATCTAATCAACTTCTTTTAAATTTAAAAAATTAATTTATATAGTTCACTATCCATATCTCTATGAATTTATAAAACCCTTCATGCATTTAGTTATTGAGATTTTATATGGAGATAAATATTTTTTATTTTTAATAGAAATGATTGGTTTAATTTTGATTTTGATTTTGATATATGATTATTGTGGAATGTGAGTAAAAATACTTACTTGTCATGAACTTTGAGATATTCACTCTATTTGTGATAATTTCATATCATTGTAAAATTTGAGATAAGAAGTGGAGGTTAGAAAATATTTATGTTTAAACTTTTATAGTGTAAAGTTATTTTAATTTGACATTATAATATTTTGTATTTTGTTGTGGTATGATATATAAAATATATATTATTTAACCACAATGATTTATTAGTGACATGAATTTATTATTTGTTACGTTTAATATATGTTGTATCTATACCTATACATTTTATTTTTATATGAATAAATAAAATTTTATTTAAAATAAATCAAGCATTCATTAAGGTTATACAATAAAATGATTATATGCTCCTTAAGAGCTAAAATTGCATCAAAGCGTAAAAAGCTCTTTAAGAGCTTATATTTTAGCTCCTTGTGATGCAAAATTTTATAAAATATAATATTGTTTTTAAAATTAAGAAGATATATGTTGAATAAATCCTTCATGTGTTTTACATTAAAACCATATATATAAATAACATGAGATACTCATGTATTTGTATTATATATATTCCCAAGGAATACATTACACTATATGATTGAAATATCTAATGTGCTCCTGTAGTAGCAATATTGTGAAAATGAATTTAACAGTATTTTCGAACGATCTCATTCCTTCTAGTGGCTAAGCAAAATAATAGGTTACTAATGAAAAAAATATGAAATTCCTCCCACTAGTTTTGCTTCATTCCCTGAAGTGAATGTAGTAGTACATAACAATTATGAAAAATGAAAATATAGAGATCATGATTGTTGTTGTAATTAAGGATTGGATAGGAGACTAATTATGACAACATGAATAGATAGATTTTACTTTGAAATCCACGCATATTTTGTGATGGTGATCATGAAATAAAGAATCAATGGAGGCGTTTAGAAATCTATCCTACTAGATTTATTGCATTTCAAGTGAATGTAAATATAAAGAAAATAAAAGATATAATCATGGACCACTAAAATGGGAACATGGTAATAGATAAGAGAAAATGAGAGTTCTCAAGATAACTCTTCAAAGGGTAAAGATAACTTATATTATCAATGTGATATAAAATTTATTGGCCACATATGTGGCATATGCCTAAATATTTTATTTCTATTAATATTCTTTGAGGAAGGATGTGAGAATGTAGTAATAAATACTATCATTATAGATAGAAAGTATTTATCTTATTTGGTACTAAAATAAACAAATATTATTCCAATATTTGATAGTAAAAAATAGTCGAAACCTCTAGAAGAGCTAATATATTAATATCTTGTGATGGTTAATCCATTGGTTTTAAAATATATTTATAATGGATCTTATATTGAGATTTTGAATGAGGAAAATATTATATTTTATATGAATCACTATTGCTATAAATATCTATTTTGAAAGGATGAAAAGAGAGGATTGACTTATTAATTTATATTTATTTTATAATCTTTGTGATCTTCTTTTGTCATCGTCCCCATTAAGGGGTTGGAAGAAAAACATTTGACTGTGAAAGATCTATTTATGAGCAATAAAATATGATAATTCTATCTAAAGCTCGTTATAGTCGGATGCACCTGAAGTTGCAAATTTTTTTTTAGATATTTGAAGATTTTGGCATATTCCCTGAAGCGAATATTGCATATAATTATTTGGAAATTATATTTATTTTGTTGACTTAGTGACATTATAATATTCACATTAATTTAGACATTTCAGACTAAATGTCACAATAGCACTTATATGTGGATACAAAGTAAAAGGAATGATAGTAAAATTATTAATTTGTTACAATTAAGTACAATTGAAACACATGTTAAGGTAAACTAGAAGTTTACTGATACAAATGCATTTACTACTTGGCGTGACCAGTTAGACCATTCTAGATCATACATGATGCGAAAATTAATTAAGAATTCATATAGACATTCATTAAAGAACCACAATATTCTTTAATTTAAAAGAATTCTCATATGTTGCTTGTTCTCAAATTGATTATTAGAAACTCACTAGCTAAAGTTGAGATTTAATTTCTTGCATTTCTGAAACGAATATGGGATCATTCATCCACCATATGGATGATTTTGATATTATATGATTTTGGTAGATGCATCTACAAAATAATCACATATGTGTTATCAATTTGCATCCTGTCGTTTGCAAGATTGCTTGTTTAAATAATTAATTTCAGATCATGCAATTATAACAATTCATCTTGCTAATACTTATGAGTTTATATCTCAGTCTTTTATTGATTGAGTTTGAAAAAATTGTAAAAGTTTGTTATTTATGTGCATAATGGTTTAGAGAAATTATTGATTGAACGTCTCTGATTAATGTCTAAACCATTACTTATGAGAACTAAACTTCTTATTTCAACCTATTTCAACATAAGGTTATGTTGATTTACGTGTTGTACACATCAAGCCAATAAGTTATAAATACTCCCCATTACAATTGGTTTTTGATCAAGAGCTAAATATTTTTCATCTTTGAATTTTTTTATGTGCATATATGTTCCAATTGCTCCACCACAACGCACAAAGATGAGTGAATCCTCAAAGAAAGTTGAGAATATATATTAATTACAAGTTTCTTTATATTATTAGATGTTTTGAATATATTCAGGGTTCAACTATGATATGATTTGTGATTGCAATTTTGATTCAATTGTTTTCCCGACATTAGGGGGAGAGAAATAATAACTTGTAATTAGTTAGGAGGAGAGTAATTTGAACCAGAAGTTCAATAAGGATAATTCATTACAAGTTAACTGTTAGATGTATTTAAAAATTTAATGAGGATAACCAACTTAATATTTTAATTTGAATCAAAGTCCTAGCCAGGCAATCAGTTAGAATAAAAAATAGATTGATCGGTTCCAAAGATGAAAATTCTTTTAGATGGTCATATGGTGGAGGTGGGTGCTCCAGAAGAGACCCAAGACATAACTAATAAGTAAAAACTCTAGAAGAGATTCAGTACTTGAAATTGAATTTTAAAATAATGAAATAAGAGATCTCGATAAGTTATGTCAATTCGAGAAAATGTGGAACCGAATAATAAAAGTGGTCGACAATGATTTTACATGTAATATTATTATTGAAATAATGAAATAAAAGGAAAATCTTGAATTAATCTATTGAGAAATATAGATATGGAATAAATTGATTAAAATAGATAGACACAACTCAAGTACAATTAAATTCGTGGAGTTTTTGCAAAAGCGGAAAAAAATATGAAGTTTTTTGCTAAGTCCTGGCATTGATTATGAAAAGATATAATATTCTTTTGTGGTGGATGCGATAACCTTTAAATGTATTATTAAATTGACATTTCATAAAAGATTTAACTTATGCTCATCTGGTTATTGTTACAACCTTTTATGAATCACTAAATAGTAAAGTTTATATTAAAACCCTTGAAGGATTTAGGATGCTAGAAGCATATTGAAATTCTCGAGAAATTGTTCATTTATATGAGTTGAAATAATTTGAACATATATAGTAAATTTGACTTAGTGAATAATAGTTGAAGGAGGATTATAAAATGATCCAAAATACCTATTTGTGTTTTTATAAAAGAATCATGATTAAAGTTTGTTATGATTATTGTTGAATTTTCTCGAAGAGATCAAAATATATTTCCCAAAATTTCCTCATTCATGACTTTTAAAAGAATTGTAATATAAATGCTTAGCAAATACATTTAAATAGTCATTTGAAAAACTAGTATTCAAGGCTGAATACGTAGAATATGAGAAAATATGTGATGTTTTCATGAGGGAGAGTAAATACGCGTTGCACTCTTTTTCCCTTAATCGAGGTTTTGTCCCATTGGATTTTCCTGGTAAGGTTTTTAATGAGGCAACATATTATGCGTATTATAGATTGTGTACTCTTTTTCCTTCATTAGGTTTTTTTCCCACAGAGTTTTTCCTAATAAGGTTTTAACGAGACACGTTATGTACCAATGAACATCCAAGGGGGAGTGTTATGAATATCTTATTAAGTGGATGTCCATCATGATCAAGATTCTTATTAAGTGGATGTCCATCATGATCAAGATAAAGTTTTGAATAGTTATTAGAATTAGATCTCTACTTTTTTTATACTTCTTATGCCTATAAATAGGGACTCTGATGAAGCATTGTAATCATCCCATTGATCAATAAAATACATTCTCTATTACTTCTCATATTTTCTTTATTCTTTACTCTTTCTATCTCTCTTTATTTTATAACAGTTGTTAAATTTATTTTAATTAATTAATCGTTTAAAAGTTGCAGATATTATCTCAATTATTTTTAAAATTCATATTGGGTTTTGTCATAATTTTTCTTCAAAGTCATCTTACCATAATTAAACTTTTAAAAGTTGCAGATCTAACCATAATAATTACTTTTCAAATCTTATATTAATTTTATATATTAAATGAAGGGAATTCTTATTGTTACTCCATTTTACTTAACTTCTCTTTAATTGTGAAATTAAAATTACCTTTGATTTGACTCTTGATTTAATTTTAACCAATTATTTTAATTTTAATCAATTATTAAAAGTTTCAACTCTTTCCTAAATTATTTCAACATTCATTGTATACTAGGAAGTGGGATTGAAATTTTAATATTTTAAAATAAAACTATTTTTATTACTTTTAAATATTCATAAAATAATTACTTTTCAATTTGAATTTTTTAAAAATATTAGATTAGTTTTTTAAATATTGTGACAATATAATATGTTACAGTTAAAAGACTACTATTATTACATGAAATATCTAAATTAAACTTTAGATGGAAATTTTGCTTATTTTTATTTATGGCCAGTTAATATAATCGTTAAAAATATTTAAATACTAAATTGTATACAATATATTAATTTTAAAATAATTTAATTTATCTGTATGTTCTTTATTTTTAAAATTTATCTATAAATATAAATACACAATTAAACTAAACCAAAAATAATATTATCTAAACTAGAAATTTTTATATAGAGCTATCCGTTAAATATGAAAACTTTAAACTACTGACCATAGATCATTTAATTATAAAATTCAATAATTTGAATGAATTTAAGAAAACTAATTCTTGGGGATAGACCTGTATAAGCAACAAATAAGAACAAAAAGAGAAAAAAAATTGGACACACAAATATTTATGTGGAAAAACTCCTCCAATGAGGAGGATAAAAACCATAGGTGCAAAGAAAACTTCACTAATCGGCAAACAAATGAAGAGCACAAGATGGAGAAAATCAAAACAATACCCTTAACCTGAAAAACAAAGCTCTCTAAAAACCCTCTCAAAGAATTAATCTTTTTTTCTTCTTTTTTATCATAATTTCTAGGATTACTATGGCCCATTTTATAGGTTAAATTCAGAGTGCTAATATGACTAAAACATCCTAGATTAATCTGAGGTCAACTGCAAAAAGATAGCAGAGTTTAACTGAGAGAAAAGACCCGATATATGTGGGAACACGTTGCCACGTCATGACATCATCCGTCGTGCTTTGACTCATCATGACGTCGATCTTGTTTTGACTTTGATTCATCCGAAAATGTGAGGCACACTCCACAAATCTCCACTTTGACTCGTATTTTGCTATGCCTTCTTTGCCGAGCCTCGTCATGGGCTTAACTCGTCCTTGGCAAGATACTTACCAAGTCTAAACAATGTTCGAACTTGGAAACTAGGAGACTCTTAGTCAACATATTTGCTGAATTATTCTTTGTGCTAATCTTATGGATCTGAACATCTCCTTGAGCAACCACCTCTCGAACAAAGTGATATCGAATGTCTATGTTCTTCTTTCTTTTGTGGTGCATTTGATTCTCTGTGAGATGTATAGTACTTTGACTATCTCAATATAAAACAATTGCTTTTTCCTTAACCAGCTCCCCGAATAGACCTCTCAACCAAATGACTTCCTTCACAACTTTTGTGATTGCCATATATTATTCTTCTATAGTTGATAGTCACAGTGGCTTGTAGCATGTCTTTCCAACTAATTGTACAATCCCCGGAAGCAAACAAATAACCTGTGAGAGATCTCTTTTGGTTCAAGTCTCCTGCATAGTCTGAGTCTACATTATCGACTAGACCCTCTGAACTTCTCCCGAACTTCAAACAAATACCGGATGTGCCCTTCAAATACCTGAGAATACACTTAACCACTTATGAGTGTAACTTGTCGAGTCTAGCCATGTATCTACTTACAACACTAACAACATGTGAAATACCGAGACGAGTGCAAACCATTACGAACATCAAACTTTTGACTGCATTGGACATGTAATGTTCTTTATTTTTGGTTTGTAATAAATCTAAAGCTGAAGTCTAAAGTGTGCAGCTAGAAGGGGTACTAATTGATTTTGAATCTTGCATTTCAAACCACTCGAGAATCCTTTTGATGTACCTTTGTTTTGACAAGAATATCTTCCTAGAGTGTTTGTCTTTCAAAATTTTCATAGCTACACCAAGATCCTTCATGTCGAACTTAGAGTTAAGTATGGTTCTTAATCGATCATATTCAGATGAATCCTTAGCCATAATTAACATATCATCAACATAGAGCAGCAAGTATATAAACGATCCATCATCAAGACGATGCAAGTACAAACAACTATCATACTTAGTTTGAACAAAAGCAATGCTTAACATGAAAAAATCAAACTTCTTATACCATTGGCAAGGAGACTGCTTCAGGCCATACAACAATTTCTATATAAGACAAACATGATCTTTCTTGCCTTCAGTCATGAAGCCTTCAAGTTGCTGCATGTAAATGTCATCCTTTAGATCACCGTGAAGGAATGCAATCTTTACATCTAACTGTTCCAATTTAAGGTTGTTTAATGAAACATGGAGTAGTAATGCCCCGAATGGAGGTGTGTTTCACAATAGAAGAGAACACATCATGAAAATCAACTACCTCCACTTGACTAAAACCCCTTGCAACCAACCTTATCTTATATCTAGTGTCAACTAAACCCGATCCTTCCTTCTTTTTGAACACCCACTTGTAGCCAATAATTTTCTTTTTAGGGGGTGATCTCATGAGCTACCAAGTCCTATTCTTTTGCAGGGATTCCATCACCTTTTCTATATCCACAAGCCACAAGCAGGATTCAGAAGCCTGAACTACCTTTGAGTAATTTGAAGGATTGCCTGAATCAATGCTCTCAGCAACACTTAAAGCATATACCACTAAATTTTTGTGATAATATTTCTGGGGTGGCTTGATTTCTCATCTTTTCCTGTCTCGGGCTAGTTTATAATTTAGTAGTTAAGATGTAGAAAGAGCTTGAAAGTCTGATGTAGCTTCTAACTGATCTGAAGTAACATCAGTAATCTTCTGCTATTCTGAAACAACTACAGCCTCTTGTATATTTTGATTTCATCACTATGTCGCAAATTTCCTTATCATGATGTCAACTATATTGTCGTGTTATCGTGACATCACTGGTTGTGACATTGAAATGTCACCGTCTGATTTTGTCTTCAGCTCCACCTTGCCTAGGACACCATGTTTTATTTTGTCATTAAGAACAAATGGCTCTTTTCTCGTATGAAGCATTGCAGTTTCATTAAACGTAACATCTTTACCCACACTCGTTTTATCTGTTTCTGGGAACCATAGCTTAAAAAGCTTTAAATCCAGAAGTAAAACCCAAAAATATACATATTACAGCCTTTGGTTCAAGCTTTCCCTAACTAACTCATGCATAAGCAAGACAACCGAATACTCTAAGGTTAGAGTAATTTAGAGGATTACCCGACCATACCTTTTCAGGAGCTTTTTCATCCATTGCTCGATGTGGGGACCAGCTCACCAAATAGCTTTCGAAGTTGACAGCTTCTGCCTAAAACTCCTCTTCTAAGCTTACGTTGGAAAGCATATACTGTTTCATGAAATAAACCAAAACTCCTTTCAAGTTTTGTTCATCCTTTCAACAACAACATTTTGCTGTGGGGTACCAACAACTGTGAGATGCCTTTTAATTTATTCTTGTTTGCAGTAATCATTAAACTCAATTGAATAAAACTTGAGACCATTATCCATTTTTAACCGCTTTATAGACTTTCCAGTCTATTTTTCTAGTAATGTCTTCCACTGCTTAAAGATCCCCAAGAATTCATTCTTGTGCTTCACAAAATAAACCAATCTTTTCTAAAGTGGTCGTTAATAAAATTTAGGAGATATCTCCTACCTATTATGGAGGTGACTTGAGCTGGTCCCCATAGATCAGGATGTATGTAGTTAAGTCCCTTTTGTCTTGTGCATTGTCAAATCAAAGCTGACTCGTGTCTACTTCCCATAAATGAAGTGCTTGAAGAAATCTAACTTTCCAACTTTGGTTCTTGTAAGAAGACCTCTTTTACTCAAAATGGTTATATATTTTTCACCATGTGATCCCTCATCAGAACGTGGCGGCTATTTTAGCTTTACTTCTATAATTGCTATTGCACCGATCACTGTAGAACCTTGTAGAATATATAGGCTCTCATTTTTTTGTCCTCTCATAGAACAGAAGCTCCATGAGATATCTTGATGTCGTTTGACTCGATGATGATTCTACAACCATTCAAGTCTAAGATACCTAAGGAGATGAGATTTTTCTTCAAATCAGGCACATGTCTGACATCTAACAATGTCCTCATAATTTTGTCATGCATCTTGATCTAAACCGTACCAATACCAATTATCTTACAAGGTGAATTGTTCCCCATAAGCACAATTCTACATTTAACTGAACTATATGTGGAGAACCAGTCCTTGTTGGGATATATATACGATAAAAACACACTGAATCCAAGATCTACTCAGATGTAAGCTTAGACCTTTTGGATGTGGACATTAGTAATAAATCATTACATTTGTCTTCAGCTATACTAGCATTAGCTACCTTAGCTTTATGTTTCCCTTTCTCGTCATTTTCGATAGCCTTTTTGTTTTTATTTTGCAGTTTATAACATTCTATCTTAATGTAACCTAACTTTTTGCAGTAGCCAAAGGTCTTATCTTAGTTCTTTGACCTCGATTTTGACCTAGATCTTCTTTGACCTTAATCCTTAAATTGTTGCCTTCCTCTTGCAATCAATACCAAGGCTTTCCCATATGACTTATTCTTCAAACCTAACTCGTTGTCGAGTTTGTCTTTGGTCAATAAGTTTCCCTTCACATCCTTAGACAAGAGTTTCTTTCTACCATAAATCAGGGTTTCCCTGAAAGTTTTTTATGAAAGCGGCAAAGAACACATTAATAGCATGCCTAATCTTCATCGTCTATACTGTCCCCAGCATTCTTTAGGTCATTCAGGAGAGTAATAAATTCACTGATGTGAGCCCTAATAAACTCACCTTCGGTCATACAGAACATGTATAAGCGTTGTTTCAACACCAATCAATTAGCCAGGGACTTTGTCATGTAAAGTGCTTCTAATTTCTTCCACAAGGTAGATGTTGTTTTCTCCATGAGCACCTCCCGGAACACATTGTTTGTAAGACATACCTGAATTGCAGATAGGGCCTTCTCATCAAGCTCTTCCCATTCTGACTGGTCTAGATATTTGGGTTTTTACCTAGTAACGACCATTTTTAAGATGTTCTGAACTAGAATTGTCGTCATCCGAACTTGTCATAAACTGAAATTTGAGATCCCATCAAACTTTTCAATATTGAATCTCATTGTCGCCATCTCTAAATAGGTTGATTGCATAATTGTAACCAAGCTTTGATACTGGTTTGTTGAGGATAGACCCGTATAAGCAACAAACAAGAATGGAAAGGGAAAAGAAAATTGGTCACATGAATATTTATGTGGAAAAACTCCTCCAATGAGGATGATAAAAATCACAGTCAAAGAAAACTTTACTAATCGGCAGACAAACAAAGAGTGAAAGATGGAGAAAATCAAAATAATACCCCTAACCCGATAAACAAAGCTCTCTAAAAACTATCTCAAAGAATTAATATTTTCTTCTTCTTTTTTTCTCATAAATTGTAAGATTATTAAGGCCCCATTTATAGGCTAAATTCAGGGAGAAAATGTGACTAAAATATCCTATATTAATCTGAGGTCAATTGGGAAAATGTAGCAGAGTTTAACTGGGAGAAAAGACCCGATTTATATGGGAATACATTGCCACGTCGTGACATCGTTTATCAGCTCGTCGTAACGTCATCAAGACATTATGCTTTGCCTCGTTCTAATGTCGATCCTGTTTTGACTTTGATTTATCCAAAAATACGAGGCACACTCCACATAAACAATGAACCTATAAAAAATGAAGATGAAAAATGATTGGCAGAGTCGTAACACCCCAAAATTTCTAATTTTGTTATTGTGAAAATATGACACAAATATCTGTCAGCTTTAGTGGTTATTTGTTCTGGGAGTGTTTGGGAGGTCCCAAGTTCAAGCCTTCGCTTGGGAAAATTTTGGTATTTTGAATGAATTAGGCCTTACTCTTGTTTAGTAGGCTTTTATTTGATTGTTGGGTAAATTACATTAGAATAGGCCTACTGGTCTGGTGGTTAAATGGTATGTTATTATGATGGAGGTCTTGTGTTCGAATCCCTATGCAGGCACGGATATTATTTTTTTTGCTTAGATTTCGGGATAGAGTTGTGTAATAGGGGGATTCTGAGTAGTGGATGTGTAGTAGAGATTAGGGGAGAAAATTAAGGGATTTTAGGGGTTATCGGGATTTTATTTTATTTTTTTCCCATAACCAAAATTTGACTCTCTTTTCCAAAAAAATTCTATCATCTATTCTTCTCCCTCTCCTCTTGATGAAATTCTCTAAGTTTTTCCATCTTTCACTTCTTTTTCTTCTTCTTGATTTTTCCCTAATCCATTTCTTTTCCTTCGTTTTCGTACGCGGTTAGTGCTCGCTTAGTTTCGGGGGAGGCTCAGATTGGTGAATTCAGTGTTCTCATCTTAACAATAGTTAAATATAGGGTTATCGTTGGTGGATTTGGAGTGCCCGGGGACTGTTTTAGCATAAAAAAAAACCAGGTGTGTACCCAAAACGTAAAAAATAGGATTCGATGAAAAGTTGAAATTGCTTGTTATCTGGACAGCAGCAGTAGACTAAATTTGAAAAATCACCATAAATTGTGGAAATAAAATTAGAGGATGAAAAAAATATGGAATTAAATATTATTGAGTCTAGTTTCTCTTAGAAGAAACAATTTAAGTAATGGAATTGTAAATCGTGAGATATAATAAGTTTTGTGAGACAAGGTCAAAATGAAGTCGGGCTCCCCTGTTATGACTTTGGAAAATTATAAAAAATTGGAGAAAAATAATTAGGGGTTAAAATTTACATGTTTAAGTTATTAATGAGTCTGATTTCAATAAAAACAAATGGAAATTTCATCCAAATTTTGTACTAAGAGATAATTAATTTTTAGCGAAGAAGGGTTGAAGCTGTCAGACAGCAGAATAAGAGTAAGTTTGAAGATTTTACTGTACTTATTGGCTAAACCAAAAATTGTGAAAATTTTATGGTAGAAAGTTATTTGAGTCTAGTTTCAAAGACATCAAGCAGATTTTAATTCGAAATTCTGTATCTGAAGATATAAATAATTTAGTAATAGTGACTCAGATAGACAATTTTGAAGGAACACATAAGTAAATAGTAAAAATATATATGAATATTTAGCTAGCACGAGTTACATTAAAAATGGATCACGCGGCCAAGGCCAATTTGGGCCAAGTAGAACACATGGGCCTGTGAGCCCATTTTTCTGAAAAGTTCTGTATGCTTGCACGGGTCGCCCAAGTCGACTGTGGACCTACTGTAGGGTCGGTAAGCTTTACTTAGATCCCTATATATGTGATTTGTCTAACTGGTTTCTATACCAAGCATGACTTATGATATCTGAATGTATGTACTATTAATTGCATAATGGCATGACATATTTTGTATGTTGCATAGTATCGGGGTGGGTTTATGATATTTGGAGGAAGTGTCTAAAACCCTGTTATCTGGCAGCTCAACTGCAACCTTTTGATTATGTGCCGCATTTCGGTACAACATGGTGTGTAGGGATGAGTGGGTTAATTTAATCCCCACATGGTGTGTAGGGTTAGACGGAGATGGTGTGTAGAGGCTGGTGGGTAGGATTCTAATTTACTGTATCTACATTCTATATCTGATATGGGCCAAAGCCCTAATGTATTTCTGAGACTGTATCTGAACGGGCTAAGGCCCAAATTGATTATGTGATGGGCACGGGCCCTAGACTGTATATAACTGAATTCTGTTGATTATCTATATGCATGTTTTCTGTGGGGATTACACACTGAGTTTGCTAAAACTCACTATTTCTTTGTTTAATCTGTACAGGTAATCCCCAGACTTGATGGGTTGGTGCAATGGAGGACTCGATGGTGGCGACATGTAAATTTTAGACTGTTTTCCGTTAATGCCTAGAATTTATTACCTATTTCGGGTTTTTGATATATCTTCTGGACTATGGACTGGTTGACTTTAAATTTGGGACTTTATACTGTTTTTATGGATTTTTTAAAAAAACTGCAACTCCACAAAACACGATTTTTTTTTCTAAAATTAAGGTTTTTCGTAAATAGAAACGATTTTCCCTAAAATAATTGGTTACAAAAGCTTTCGCTAAGAGACAAGTTTTAAAGCAAATCAACTAGTTTTTTTTTTCGAATTAAATAAAAGCTAATTTACTGTAATGATTTTTTAAACTTGACAATCTTGTCTTCAAATCCCTTTTCACATGACATCGCCAGATTTGGCCATAACGTCTAGGCCGGATTTGGGGTGTTACAAGAGTTCCATAACCTTTATCAAGATTATTTTTTTATTAACTTATTTATATATGTTATAAAAAATAAGACACAATAATATGTGATTGAGTTATAATGATGTTATTTAAAATTAACTTTAAATAATTAATTTTGAAAATATAAGTTTTAAAAGAAATTGACAGACAATAGCAGATAATTAAGTTACAACACCGATGGTTTCTATTCAAGTTGATTAAATCAACTTATCAATATCAGGTTTAAGATTTCTTCCATAAAAAAATTATAAGATTCTCAAGAGTTGATTGACAATAGAATTGTATCAAATACATTCAAACATTAAAAAGACAATTAAGATTCAAAATTTATTTGAATTTCTGAACATTTAAAATTTATACTTATATTTCATATATTTATGTTCTTTTTTTATAAAATAAAATTTTAATTAGATTTAAGATATCAAATGCTAAGAGCTTCACCAACTTGGCAAAACTTGGGTTAACAACAAATGAAGATCGATTTTGGGTGTAGGACTATGCAAGTATATATATAATTATAAAATACAATCTTTGAAAATTTATAGCAGGCAGGATTCTTAAAACAATAAGATCAATACTTTTATTGATCTAAATAAAAATTAAAACAAATAAAAATATCATACACAATTCATAATAAAATAAAATAAAATAAAATAAAATAGAGAAACTGCAAGAGCCATTATTAGAAGGATTTCATTTGAAGCAACTTTAAAATAAAATGAATCATAGTTATATAATGGTCCAAAACACTCACAAATATTTAAACATATAAATAAATTGATATAGAAGTAACTAAACTAAGATAATAAATATTAAAAAAAACAATGAGATAAATTTTTAAAAACAGCGGTACCAAAATCAAATCCAATTAAAAATATGACTACTTTTAGAGAAAAAATTCAAATTCAATTAAGAAGAAATTTTTGATTCACATGCAATAAAAATATATGAAAGTATTTATAGATTCAAAGAAATAGAATGATAACTTAAATTGATATAATCATTAAGGAAAAGAATATTGTTTTACTAAAAAACATTTAGTAAAAGCATTCTAATTTTAGTTATATTAGTTAAATAGCTAATAACCCAAAAAGTCAACATTTTGGTTGGAAAAAGCAAATCAAATAATTTATTTTTCATAAAGAAATATAAAAATATAGGTAAAAAAAATAAAGAATACATTCTAGTTACTTGAGATGATAATATCAATACTTTTCTTAAACCAAATACAAAAACAAAACCAATAATGTTATCATATATAATTTTAAATAAAAGATAACTAGAAATAAAAGAAAACCTCCAAATAATAGTCATTAGGCTTTCACTTGGAAACAACTTTCCAATGTTTTGCTCTTTCAACAATGGATCTTGCAAATAAAATAATACAATCAACAAAGTTGAAGTTATATAATGTTTCTGTTAGAGTTTGTGTGACCCAAATCTCGTCATTTGTTAAAGAAATAAATGCAGTAGCAAAACAAGGGGATCAGTATGATCCTCATTAAGCATAAAACTTGATTGGGGTTGCGACTGGGGGTGCAAGGGGTCCAGCCCTTGCAGTACGAACCATGCCGCACAAGTAGAACTCGTATAGAACTACACTTATTCTATTTGACATTGATTAGAATAGGATTTTTAATATTTAAATAAATGTATTCGAAACTTCTCTTGTATCATTCAGTTTTCAACATTAGTGAATTTCTCCTCCTCTACCATTGGTTTTTCCTCGAAAGGATTTTCACATAAAATATGTATGTTCTATTTTTCATTTTCTTATTGCTTTGCGATCGTTCTATTGTCATTATCGACGTCTATTATAACAAACTAGTATCAGAGCTTTTTGGGTTGCTTGTCTCGATCACGGTAATGGCGACAATGAAGTATGATATTCTGTTGTTGGATCGCAACACCAGATTCATGTTGTACCAGGTAAAGATGCAGATAGTTCTTGCACAGATGGATTTGGACGATGCCCTGCTAATGTTAGATAAGAGGCCTTCAACATTGACGCTTGGAGAGAAGAAGCGTAAAGATCAAAAGGCTTTAACACAATTACATCTGCATTTGTCAAATGAAATTCTACAGGACGTGTTGAAGGAGAAGACTGTCGTTGCTTTATGGGCAAAGATGGTGGAGCTATGTGTCACGCGTAAAATGGTGTGCAATTTTTGTGTAAGTATACACGTTGGTTCAAGTAATAAAGAGGTAAGTGAGTATCGTTCCTACAAGGATCGAATTAAGGCACAAAATTGGTCAAATTATCTTAATATGGTCAAGTTAATGCTATAGTAAAATGACTGAAGGAAATGTTATGGCAAAAACTAAGGTAAATATGCGATGATGGGTAAATAACTAGAATTTCTATGGCAAAGGTGATAACAGGAATGTAAATATGGGAACTATTATGTTAATAATATATAAATGAACAAATAATCAACTAAGAAAGCTAGAGTGAAGATATTTCGACAGAGAATCAAGTATAGTGTCTACGATATTTATGTGGAACGTTGGGATTACTCAGAATCAACCTTACTGGCAATAATGCCGTGGTAAAATCTTGATTAACTTACTGTGCAGAAGAGTCCTAGAGTGGCTTGCCTCTTTTAGGGGTAAAACCTGAAGTCACTGTCCCTGCTCATACAGGGTCTTATTACAGTAAAATGTGTAATTCCTTCTTTATGACGCGAGCATCATTCGAATGTTTCTCATACCATCCAATATTAGTTAAGTAAGCTAACCTTTCTCGTATTAAATAAAATTAACAAGAATAATATGCCATCGACTATTCTTAGGGATTGCACTTAAACAATTAAATGGATAGTAAAACAATTAGATTTATAACATGAAAACTTAAAACAATTAAGTATCATCAAAATAATCCTAACTCAATGAGATTTGACCCATCGATTGGAACATATAATTCTAAACCATCATCATCATTTACAACCAAATAAGTTCACAAGAGAGCACTAAGGAAATAAAGGAAGAAAATCAAGAAAACAACTTTCGGTGGTCCACACTACAGCAGCACAGTCATGTGTTTGCCGAGAGGATGACTTCCTCTTCCACTCGAGATCTCTTGCTCTTCTACTTCTCTCTGGGATTCCTTTTGAGGTTCCTTTTATCGTCCTTTTATAGATAGAGTTTAGCCAATCAGTTTGTGTTAGTCTTCTCCTATTTTCTAGGGTGATTTACCTGGTACGAGTTTAAATTTCAAATTGAAATAGATGCGCATGAAATGTTTGACTCAATCTTCCCGACATTGTTGCGGCACTCGTACTGGCGTATCATTTGCACTTTCCCTAGCAAACTTCACTCCTTTATTTCCTTTCTTCAAAAACCTATTCCTTTCTTACCACCACAGAAAGCTTCAATAAAAACCAATTAAAAGCATAAAATAACACAACATAGCCCAAGTCCGAATGCAATATAACAAATACTAATAAAAATTCCCTAAAATGCAACAAAATATACCTATGTACAAACAATTAGCTAGGTTAAAAGACAGAAAATAGAACTATTTTCAAGAGTTATCACTATGCACGTTGAAAACCCTAACTAGCAAGTTGCATTTGAATCAACGTCTTTATTCTCATCATTTGGAAGAACGTCTGTGCTTGAACACTTAACTGTGCTTAAAGAAATTGTCTCAAACTTTGAGGCCATAGAGGTTTAGTATGATGAAGAAGATTTAATGTTAATTCTACTTTGTTCGTTGCCTCTGTCTTATTCAACCTTTAGAGATACGATTTTGTATAGTCGTTGCAAAGCCTAATTTTAGCCCGGGCCCAAAACCAAATAAATAAAACCCAAAATAAAAAATAAATAGTCCATAGTCCAAAAAAAGAAAAAACCAAACCCAAAAAAATAAATAAATAGTCAAAGTCCATTACAAAGAAATCAAACCCAAATGACCAGCCCAAATCAGATAGTCCAAATAGAAATTAAAACCCAAACATTTATAGACCTCAGCCTAAATAAAATTAAGCAGACCTAAACCAATATAGCCCAAAATTAAACCTAAGCCCAATAGCCCAAAACCCTAAAATTATCAGAAAACCCTAATCCCCCTAACCCTAGGTGCGCCGCACCTAGGTCTTCTGACTTTGCTACGGCCGTCACTTCCTCATATGTCTGACGCTCCTCTGCCATCTCCTACAAAGAAAGATAAACACGCAAACGACAGTAGAGACAATAGAAAGATGATAAAAAAATAAAAATTAGGAGTTTTGTAATCCAGCTATAAAAGCCCGAATTTCATCTTTGTATTTTTTGACATGCACACTAATTCTGAATACAAAAAGGAGATTGAATACAAAAAAAAATTAGAGAAATTCAAACACAAATACATTTTCGAAGGTAGCTTTATTTTTTCCATTCGAATTTATTGTTTATTTCTTTTTTTCTTTCATTCTCATTTGTTTTTAGAAGGAAAAGCAGAAAATAAAAAGGGAAAGGGAATAAAAGGTACCTTTTTTGTGTCGTTGTGAGGCTGAGGTCTGCCGATTCCGATGAAAATCGGTATTTTTTGGTCTTAAAGTTGAAAAACCCAAAAAAATGGACCTTTTTGATTTTTTTGGCCACTACGGACGGTGACGCCATTGCCGGCGACCGCCAGCCGCCACGATGGTCTGGCGCCAGAGGCTTGGCCAATTTCTGGAAATTTTGAGAAAAGGGAAGAGTGTTTTTGAGTTTGTTATTGTGAAAAGGGGATGAAATGAGGTTTTTTTTTTAAAAAAAATTGGGCTTAAATACCCTTACCAAAACAACACCGTTTTGAGTTTTAGGTTCAGAGGACAAAACGAAGTCGTTTTGGTCTCTACAACCAACCAACCCGCGCGTTGACCCGACCCAAGGGGAGGATCCACGTGTTTTTTTATTAATGGGCAATTTGCGCATTTAGCGCTTCCGCATTTTCAGTTGTTTTAATCCAATCCTTTTTTATTTTCTAATTTATACTTCTAATTATATTTCACTTTCAATTTGGTCCTAGCAAGCGACGCGTTTCAGAGGGCAGAGATATTTTCCCATTTGGTCCCTCTGAGTTATTTGCGCCTTTCAATTGGGCCCTCTCTTTTATTTTTACTTTCAATTTTTACCCCGATTTTTTATTAAACTTCAATTTAGTCCTTTTGCACTTATTTATTTATAATTCCAGTCCCTTTTTTTAATTTAAAAGCTTATTTTATTAGGATTTAGGCTCCTAGTTTTATTTCAATGTCAATTTAATCCCCTTTATCTAAGTTTAGGATTTATTTTTTTATTTTTATTGTGTTTTATTTATTTAATTTATTAGTTTACTATTTCTTTTTGTATTTTATATTTAATGATGCTTTTATTTTATTTTGTTTATTTTATTCTTGACTTTCATTATTATTACTATTATTATTATATGGTTTTCATTATTTTATTTATTTACATATTTTATTTCAAATTATGTCTTTAATTTTCATTTGTATTTTAATTTGGTTCTTTATTTTCAATATTTTCATAAACCATTTTCTCTTACATTATTTATATATATATTGATGTTATTTATTTGTTTTGTTTTAGTTGGTATTGTCCTTTTATGTGCATTATTTATTTTTATTTATCTTTTGATTATTATTATTAATGTTAAAAGTAATATATTATGTGACTCGTGTAAATTGTCTTTATTATTTTTATAATTGTTATTTATTAACGCGACATCTCATTCACGTATTATTTAAATACTACACTTTTTACTCAAATTTGTAAAAATATAAAATTAGAAAATAAGTAACACATCGTATTTTGAGATTCGAAAAGGTCGTACCCTAATTTACGGGGCTTCAATTTTCTTTACAAATCCAAATACACGAACCTTTTTTTAAGCATAAAATTTTAATAATCTCGAGAATTAATAAAAGATCGTGTTCTAACTTATGGAATATGGTCTTTTCTAAAACCGAGATAATCAAATATCTTTCAAATAAGTAAATTTTTTGACATTTATTCTCGTATTGGGAATTCAAGACATTGTGTCCTAACTTACGGGACGTAATTCTCGTTCTCGATTAACGTGAAATATGCCTCTTTCTCGAAAATTTTCAATATTTTAACAAAGGATCGTATTTTAAATCTCTTCAAAATTTCTAATTTTCGACACTGAGACACTAATTAATCAACTAGGTACCAATTTTGGGCGTATCGAGGGTGCTAATCCTTCCTCGTGCGTAAATGACTCTCGAACCCATATTCTGGATTTTGTAGACCAAAAATTATCGTTTTAGTAAATTTAAACTTTTATTAAAATGATTAAATAATGAGGTGATCCGATCACACCTAAATAAAAAGGATTGGTGTTAACTCCCGTTTTTTTTTTGTTTTCATTTTTAAAATAAAAGTCAACCCCTTTTTCAAAAAAATTGGTTTTGACAATCGTGAATCTCTCACAGTGGCTTGATTCGACTCTTAAGGAGCGGGTCTCATTGTTTGTGGGAGACAATAACGAAATACTGATGATAATCATGGGAGGACACATGGGTGAAATTATTGTAGTAAATCTAAAGGTAGATCGAGATCTTCAAATAGAGGTGAAACCTGTAACTTTGGCAAGACCAAAGGGCACATTGGATACCAAATGGTAGAGGGTTGCGGGCGGACCAAGATCAAGTCGTCAAGTCACAGGAAACTCCTACGAAAACTCTAAACACTTAGATCTGAAATGAAGCAGAAAGATTAAATCTTAGAATTTCCAGATCTGAAATAAAAACTTTAAATCAGCAAAGAATAAACCAAGAATCGAAACACTTATTATTAGGGAATTCGGAAGTCAAGAACACATGAATAAAATTCAAAGAAGTCTCTAATTCAACTGAATCTATCAATTGCACCAAAACAGAAAGTTAATTCAACAGATCACAAAAAGAACAAAAACTGATTTAGAATCAGGAATCATGCAGCAAGAAAGAGGGAAATTATGGATTAAGAATGATCTTCGATAATAAAGAACGATTATGAGCTTCACAAACCGAATCTGAAAAGATTAACATCCAAAACAGTAAATCAAACTCCAAATTTCAGCAAACCAAATTTAATCATAATTGTGATGAATAGAAGGCAAGATCAATGGAAAAGATGAATAATGATGATTCTTGCTGCCAAGAAGGGTGCCGATCAGTTTCTTTAATATTGAAGAAGGCTGGAAACGCAATAAGAAATCTTAAACAAGTTAGATAATGAAATCGACACAAGCAGAAATTAAAAAGAGATTGGACAGCAAGAAAATAAAGATAAAGTCCTAAGAAGCCTTGAAATCCCAAAAGATTTCACAACTCCCTTCAAACGGCTCTAATCTCCCCTCCAATGAAGAACAATGGCAAGAAGAAGGCTGAAGATGGCTCCCACAATCTAAAAGATTGTTAAAACTACTTCTAAAGAAAACTCAAGAGAAAATTCTTGGAGAACTCAAAGAGAATTTTCACTCACAAACAAATCTGAAAATTTAATGTAATTCAAGGTATTTTTTAAGGATTGCCGACCAAGCCTTAATTTAGGCATTCAAACTATTTCCTAACCCTATTAGGAAAACTAAAAAAATAAAACCTAATTAACTTCAAGGGAAATTCGGCCAAGGCTTTTAATGGGTTTCTTGGGCCGAATTTTTACATAGGAATAAAAATAAAAATTTAAACTAAGTATTTAAAAATAAAACTTTACAACTTGGGCCACTTTAATAATTTGGCCTGATTTTCAACTAAGTATGATTTGAACTTCTTGGTTGGGCTTGGAACATCTTATTGGGTCGTTTCTTCAAGCATTTGGGCTTGTAATCCGTTCTCTCCCGAAATTGGTTTGTTGATGCTCGTAACTGAGATCCAATGCGCCTTAGCTGCAAGATTCGGTTTCTTGGACCAAGATTTCCAAGATTTGAAATCTTGATTTTCTTGATTCTTGAAAACGCTCAAAACAGCAAAATTGGACCAAGATTCGGTTTCTTGATTTTCTTGAAAACAAGAAAGTGAATCTTGATTTTATTTTTCCTTCGTGTACGCATCTAAGGTCTTGCTAATAAATTCTTAAATGGTTCCATTTAGTTTTGAACGCATTTGTCTAGCCTTTGACCTCGTTATTGGGCCTTGTGGTAATTTGGGCCATCACGTCCTTGAGCTTGAATTGGGCCTTTGTGACTCGTATCATTCCCCCCTTCCTCAAAAAGATTTGTCCTCGAATCTGAAAAATCAAATGGACTCGGCTTTCCTCGATCGAACAGGACTAATGACAATTGAGTCCACTGAAAAGAATAGCCATGAGTTAGTAAATAGCAACGCAAACAAACTTGTAGTCCAATCATAAGCATAACAAAACAAGTATAACGCATGCGAATGGACAGATTCAGATAACCATGAAAATAAGCTAATTTACTCTCCAATGCCTCGTCAAATATTCGAAACAAAGATGGACATGTTTTAAGGCATTCAATCATCTCAAATTGTTTCCACAAACCATGAATAAATCGCGAGTAATAAATCAAATGGTAAACATAATCATCACAAGTAGGTATTTGAAAAGGTTCACACGGTTCACAGAGTTGCACAATCATACCATGCATTAATCGACAGACTATGGATTCACTCACACAATCATCATAAAAATTATCAAACACAATAATCTTTTTATCAACCATCAAAACAGATAGATCATCAATAAATAAAATAGGACAGTCAAGCATGTTTCGATCTAAGTGTTTTACAAAAATTAAATCATCAATAAGATCTTTGTCACTATCCGAGGAGTACAAAGGTTTTCAAAATTTTCAAGCATCTTACCTTTATAAGCAGAAGAATAAGGATCGATTTTACCTTTTCCAGTTAATACAAACCTTCGCTTATCGGGGGCATAGTGTACTCTAAGCTCCGTTGTTGAGTTAGCCTTTGTCAAATGGAACTCAAACTTTATGTATAACCACAGAAACTGTTTAAGGCACGGATATAAATTGAAAACAAATTTGGCAAATTTCGTTACCTTATTCAAAAACCAAGTATCAAAACAATAGAAAGTATTTGCACACATAAATGATGCTTGATTTTTCAACAAAATATACCAAAATAGATTCCGGGTTTAAAAACTTGATTTTGATTAGTCATGCCGAAGTGTAATAAAGATTTCATTAAACCAATCAATTTAAACCATGAGGATTTTCGCATACATACCAACATATATTCAAAAATTTTTTTATTCACCAAAACAAATTTGCACAAATTTGTGGATTTTACACTTGGCAAATCAAGAGAATAACAACTCACGCTTCCTTCCATAATGACTTTATCAACCACAATCAAAGAAGAACAATTAATCGGATCAAAATTAGGGGATCTTTTAAGAACTAAGTCACCAAAAGTTTTATCAATAATTTTCAAATCTGCACGGGACTCGGTTGCTAAAATTTCCTTACCTCACTTACCTTCGGGCTCATGTATTGTGATTTCATCTTTTCCTATGTTGATCGTATGAAAGCGTCTTTCATTTGAGAGGTATGAAGTTGAAAGTTATCTTTCGGTATTTCGGGAACCTGAAAAGTAGCAACACAAGAAAAATTCATATCTTGGTTAGTGGAAACATTCCTCACTATCCTTTCCTCGTCTTTTTCTTTTGTTTCTTTTTTCTGTCTCTCAATCTTATTCCTTATTCGCTCATTTTCTCGCATCAACATCTCTTGCCTCTCTTTTCTTTTTATTTTTTTTTGTGTTTTCCTTTCATTACAAGATAGAGATGTTACAAATGAATCAGAACGGAAAGACTTTCGTTGGGTATGTACAAAATGACTTGCATACGAACAATGATCCCCTTGGAAAACTTCACTCTCGAAACTTGCTTTGCATCGTCTTGAATTCCTCGTTGAATAGGAGTCATGATATGAATCTCTTCTCGAATATTCGTTGGATGTTCGTCTTCTTGGCACTCTCATTTCTGCCCTTTCACTTGAATTAAGTTGTCCTCGTTGGGCTCTTTTCTCCACTCGCATCTCATTGATAGTAGCACTCAATGTTCGAAGTATGGCAGCCCGTTTGTCTAACTGTTGTTGGATCATTTTAAATTTATCATGGACATCATTATGGTCATCATCAACTTGACCAACTCTAGACATTTTTTTTCTTTTTTTCAAAAACCTGCAAAACAAACACTCAACACTCAAAAAGGAAAATTAGCAAACCTCACCGTTAATCACTCAAAAAGGAAAATTAAATTCTCAAAGAGGTAGAATTTAGTCTTGTGAGTTCTTTAGTAGAGTCTATATCAATCAATTAGAAAGTGTAAGAACCGTAACTACCAAAGAATCCTAATTGCACTATGAGTCCAAAAAAGTGACGAGAAACCAATTGATTTGTGTTGCATCGAGGAAGAATTGTGCACACTTTTAAATCCTACTAACACAAGAAACAAGAAGGTTTTAGATAGTGTAAAGGAAGAATAAAGACAAAACAAATGAAAACCTACAGCTAAGAATCAATAAAAATTGCTGAAACTAAAAAAACCGTGGAGTAACTTGACAACTTCGTTCGAGGTGTTCCTGATCTCCACAAATCATGAAATTTAAACTGGAATGTCCTTAAATATTGTATATTTGATCTGGAAAGTTTCGGCACTAAACTCAACTCACTGAATATTTTTTAATTTTTTTCTTGATTTCATATTTTTCAATTTTTTTGACTTTTTCTACTGATTCTTTTGTGGGAAATATTTTTTAATAATCTATCACAGTGCCAAAAATATGCATATAAAATTTCAAATGATTCGGACAACGTTTACCCACTAAAAGGAATTTTTTTCCAAAAATTTTTCTGGGTAAAAACTGCTGTTTAATGTTTTTAAAAGAAGATCAGTTTAGAAATCAACCAAGAACACCCAAAACGTCCAAAATCTGATAACAAATGGTAGAGGGTTGCGGGCGGACCAAGATCGAGTCATCAACTCACGGGAAACTCCTACGAACACTCTAAACACTTGGATCTAAAACGAAGCAGAAAGATCAAATCTTAGAATTTCCATATCTGAAATAAAAACTCTAAATCAGCAAAGAATAAACCAAGAATTGAAACACTTATTATTAGGGAAGTCGGAAGTCAAGAACACGTGAATAAACTTCAAAGAATTGTCTAATTCAACTGAATCTGTCAATTGCACTAAAACAGAAAGTTAATTCAACAGATCACAAAAAGAACGAAAATTGATTTAGAATGAGGAATCGTTTAGCAAGAAAGAGGGAAATTATGGATTAAGAATGATCTTCGATAATCAAGAACGGTTATGAGCTTCCCAAAGCAAATCTGAAAAGATTAACATCCAAAATAGTAAATCAAACTCCAAATTCCAGCAAATCGAATTTAATCATAATTGTGATGAATAGACAGTAAGATCAATGGAAAAGATGAATTAATGATCGATTCTTGCTGCCAAAAAGGGTGCCGATCAGTTTCTTTAATGTTGAAGAAGGCTGGAAACGCAACAAGAAATCTTAAACAAGTTAGATAATGAAATCGACACAAGCAGAAATTAAAAAAAGATTGGACAGCAAGAAAATAAAGATAAAGTCCTAAGAAGCCTTGAAATCCCGAAAGATTTCACAACTCCCTTCAAACGGCTCTAATCTCCCCTCTAATGAAGAACAATGACAAGAAGAAGGCTGAAGATGGCTCCCACAATCTAAAAGATTGTTAAAACTACTTCTAAAGAAAACTCAAGAGAAAATTCTTGGAGAAATCAAAGAGAATTTTCACTCACAAACAAATCTGAAAATTTAATGTAATTCAAGATATTTTCTAAGGTGTCCGACCAAGCCTTAATATAGGCCTTCAAACTATTTCCTAACCCTATTAGGAAAACTAAAAAAATAAAACCTAATTAACTTCAAGGGAAATTCGGCCAAGGCTTTTAATGGGCTTCTTGGGCCGAATTTTTACATAGGAATAAAAATAAAAATTTAAACTAAGTATTTAAAAATAAAACTTTACAACTTGGGGCACTTTAATAATTTGGCCTGATTTTCAACTAAGTATGATTTGAACTTCTTGGTTGGGCTTGGAACATCTTATTGGGTCGTTTCTTCAAGGATTTGGGCATGTAATCCGTTCTCTCCCGAAATTGGTTCGTTGATGCTCGTAACTGAGATCCAATGCGCCTTAGTTGCAAGATTCGGTTTCTTGGACCAAGATTTCCAAGATTTGAAATCTTGATTTTCTTGATTCTTGAAATCGCTCAAAACAGCAAAATTGGACCAAGATTCGGTTTCTTGATTTTCTTGAAAACAAGAAAGTGAATTTTGATTTTATTTTTCCTTCGTGTATACATCTAAGGTCTTGCTAATAAATTCTTGAATGGTTCCATTTAGTTTTGAACGCATTTGTCTAGCCTTTGACCTCGTTATTGGGCCTTGTGGTAATTTGAGCCAATCACGTCCTTGAGCTTGAATTGGGCCTTTGTGACTCGTATCAAGTCTAAGTACTATAATTTGTAGAATAAGATCAAAAGGGAGGCTGCGAATCAAAAGGGAAAATAACCAGAACAATCCAGTGAAGCTGATGTAGTAAAGACTATAGCAATGGTGAACTCCTAGTTACTTCTACAAACAACTCTAAAGTGAGCAATGAGTGAATCCTCGATTCTAGTTGCACCTTCCAAATAAGTCTCAATCGGGATTGGTTTACAATGTATGAAATAGTGTCTGAAAATATTGTTTGATGAGAAATAATGCTTCATGTAGAATTGTAGGTATTGACAAGATCAAAATTAAGATGTTTGATGGAGTCATCAGAACACTTAATGACATTCGACATGTGCCAAAATTGAAGAGACATATGATTTTGTTGAGTAATCTTGATTCAAAATATTACAAGTAGACAACTAAAAGTAGGTTCCTAAAGATTAGCAAGGGCTCTCTCGTGGTAATGAAAGGGCAAAGAAAGACTGTCAAGTTCTATGTTTTGCAAGGTTCAACTGTCACAGGTGATGCAACCATCGCTTCCTCTTCCTGTTAGATGATGATGTTAGACTTTGACATATGCGTCTAGGGCACATGAGTGAGAACGATATGGCAGAATTAAGTAAAAGAGGACTTCTTGATGGGCAAGACATTAACAACCTAAAGTTCTGTGAGAACTACATTTTCAGAATAAAAAGAGAGTTTGATTCACCGGAGGAATCAATAACAAGAATGGAACACTAGATTATATTCATTCTGATCTTTGGGACCATCTAAAGTGCCTTCGAGGGGTAATACTAATTATATGCTGACGATCATTGATGATTTTTCCAGAAAAGTTTGAGTATTCTTCCTAAAATAGAAAAGTGATGTGTTGTCCACGTTTAAGAATTGGAAGACTATGATCGAGAAGCAAACAGGAAGGCAGATAAAATATCTCCACACAGATAATGGTTTGGAATTCTATTCTGATGAGTTTACTGAATTCTGTAAATTAGAAAGCATCATGATACACTCGACAGTTTGCCATACTCCA
This sequence comes from Gossypium raimondii, assembly GCF_025698545.1. Taxonomy (NCBI): domain Eukaryota; kingdom Viridiplantae; phylum Streptophyta; class Magnoliopsida; order Malvales; family Malvaceae; genus Gossypium; species Gossypium raimondii. The sequence goes on from NC_068565.1 coordinate 25,264,399, forward strand.
AAGCAAGACGGTCAAAGTGAATGAATATGATAATCACGGAAAAGGTTCGATGTATGTTGTCAAATTCTTTTTTACCAAAGTCATTTTGGGCTGAAGCGGCCTCTACAGCATGTTTTCTTAGTAACCGATCTTCGTCCGTTGTGATTAAGAAAAAAGATTCCACAGAAGGTATCTGGTACTCCTGGTGATTATTCTAATTTGAAGATTTTTGATTGTCCTGTGTATGCTCATGTTGATAATGGTAAATAAGAACCTAGATCTATTAAGTGTGTTTTTCTTGGGTATAAGGCTGGTGTTAAAGGGTATAAGTTACAGTGTCTTGAAAATAGAAAAGTTTTGATTAGTAGAGATGTTATCTTTGATGAAACTGCTATGCTACCTAACTTACCTCGTAAAGACTCTTTCAATAAAGACCATCAGAAATCAAACACACATGTGAAGCAAGTGAAGCTTCAGATTGATCCATGATCTACAACAGTCTACTACTCAGGTTAGTACAGAAACTCAGAGTAAAGTTGCTTTTTCACCACAGTCAGCATCATAATATTCTATTGCTAAGAATAGATCTAGAAGGGGAATTAAGCCTCCAAAGAGGTTCACTGAGGATGATTTAGTTACTTATACTTTAAATATTGTTGAAGATATAGATGCAAAGTAAGAGCCATCTATTTATTCCGAGACAGTTAGCTATGAAGATTCAGGAAAATGGATGATTGCCATGCAAGAAGAGATGGAATCACTCCATAAGAATAGAATGTGGGGTCTAGTGAAACTTCCTAAAGGTAAAAACATAGTTCATTATAAACAGGTGTTTAAGAAGAAAGAAGAGACTTTAGGAGTTGAATAACTCATGTATAAAGCAAGGCTTGTTGCAAAAGGTTACAGTTAGGTTCCAGGTGTAGACTCCATAAATGTGTTTTCTCCAGTTGATAAGCATAGTTCGATTGGAGCTTTGCTTGGTATTGTGGCTATTTATGATTTGGAGCTTGAGTAGTTAGATGTGAAAACAACATTCTTACATGGAGAATTTAAGGAAGATATTCACATGCAACAACCAGAGAGGGCTTTATAGTCTTAGAAAAGGAATATTGTGTTTGCTTGCTGAAAAAGTCTCTTTATGGCCTGAAATAGTCACGTAGGTAGTGGTACAAGAGGTTTGATTCATTTTTGACTACTCGTGATTTGAAAAGAAGCAGTTTTGATAGTTGTGTTTATTTTAAGAAAAATTGTGATGGTGCATCTGTATATATACTCCTCTATGTCGATTACATGTTGATAGTAGCCGAAGAGAAAAGAGAAATAAGAAAGGTCAAGTCCAACTTAGTAAAGAATTTGAGATGAAAGACTTGGGAGCAACAAAGAAGATACTTGGGATGGAGATTCTCAGAGATAAAAAATCATGTAAATTGTACTAAGTCAGAAAGGGTAGATTGAGAAAGTTCTTTACAGGTTTAATATGCAGAGTGCTAAGCCTATTAGTACTCTATTAGCAACCCACTTTAGACTTTCATCGGCTTTACCTCTACAATCAGATGATGAGATTGATTACATGTCACGTGTTTCATACTCTAGTGCAGTGGAATCTCTCGTGTATGTTATGGTTTGCTCACGTCTAGATTTATCATAGGCAGTTAATGCAATTAGTAGCGAATCCCAATAAAGAACATTGGAAAACAGTTTAGTAGATTTTCAAATACTTATGAGGTACTACTAATGTTTGCTTACAGTTTGGAAGAGCTAGAGATGGCTTCATTGGGTATGTTGATTTTGATTTTATTGGACTCCTTGATAAAAAAAATCTCTCACAAGTATGTCTTTAGTATTAGGGTTGTGCAATTGGTTGGAAAGATAATTTACAGACTATAGTTGTTTTGTCTACTACTAAAGCTGAATACATGGCAATTATTGAGGCTTGTAAAGAAGCTATTTGGTTAAAAGGGCTCTTTTGTGAACTGAATAAAGACCTTCAGATCAATTGTTCATTGTTTGAGCATTGAGAATTGGTTTGTGTTCATTGTTGAAAAATACCTCTTTAAGGGTTTTGTGGAAGAGGTGGAGAATTTGTTCGTTGAGAATTCATATCAATGTGGAGATTGTTAAAGTTTGTGTGACCTGAATCTCGCCACTTGTTGAAGAAACAAATATAGTGGCAAAATAAGGGGATTAGTATACTAATCCCCATTATGTATAAAACTGGGCTGGGGTTGCTACCGCAGTACGAACCATGCCGCACAAGTTAGAATTCGTATAAAACTACACTTCTTCTATTTGACATTGATTAGAATAAAATTTTTCAATCTTTAAATAGATGTAGTCGAAACTCTTATTGTATCATTCAGTTTTCAACTTTAGTTTCTCCTCCTCTACCCATGGTTTTTCCCCGAAATGGTTTCTATGTAAAATCTGTGTGTTTTATTTTTTCCTTTCGTATTGTTGTGCGATCGTTCTATTGCCATTATCAACGTCTATTATAACAATTTTGAAATATAAAAACATAAAAATCATAAATATTTTAAATCAAAGAGAGTAAATAATGAATTCATATAAAATTATTTGATAGAAGTTAATAAACAAAGAAAACATAATAAAAATTAAAAAAAACAATGAAATATATAATTCTAAAACATATGAGAGTGAATCAAAATCCATTAAAAACTAAGTCTATTTTAGAGAGATTCTCGCGTTCAAATAAAAAGCAATTTGCATATAAAAATTATTTGCATACAACCTAATTGTAAGAAGTATTTATAGATTTAAAGATAACTCAAATTGATATATTTATTAGGGAAAAACTATTATTAAATGATGATTTTTGAAAAGAAAAAGAAGAAAGTATTTGAAAGTAATAGACTTTAACTTGCAATTTTAATAGAATGAAAATTGAAATCTTTATGTGAGAAATATACTTTATTATTGAAATTATTGCTTTTAAAAGGAAAATCGAAAGGAGGGAGCATAAAACGTGTTGGGAGTGAATGAAATTTACATTATTTTTAGATAATAAATGTAATAATTTAAAGTTAAAAAGTGTATATATAATATATAAAAAACAGAAAAAGTAAAGGTCTATCTCTACTCTATTTACTTTCGAGAAAGGATTGTATGAAATTGTGATTCCACGTCATCCTTATCACTGTCCAATAGGAGAATGACAAATAAGATTTTTCCTCCTAATTTTCAGCTTTTTTTAGTTGGATTTGAATTTTTTCACGATGAAAAAGCTAAAAATTAAAAGGAAAATTTTGATTTGTCATTCTCCCATTAGAAAGGGATAAGGATGACATGGAGTTATAACAATGGTGCTACGTCATCTGTATCCCTTTCTAATCATTTTTTGATATATCAGCTAATTTTTACATGTCATTCACACCTCATTTAATTAATTTTTTTAACTATAAATTCGTAAAATCCCAATTATGTTGTAATTTTTTAAATCCCTAAAATCCTAGTTAATTTACTAGTTCATTCTTTGTAACCCCGTTTCACCAATTTCTTCATCGATTTCAAATCACCATTCACATGTCTCATCGTCCGGTTCTCTATTCTTTACATCACTTTTTTACATCACTTTACATCACCATTCATAGAAATCTTGGTCGAGTTCATCCAATTTTTAATTTCCTTTCGTTTTTTTAGCAAGCATGATATTTGGTTTTTTTCTAGTATGATATTTCTCTAATCTCCATGGCTGATGTTTTTGTTCGAAGAAAAAAGCTAATAAACAAAGAGAGAAGCAACCATTGTTGCAAACTAGCAAAAATGAATTCGTTGGTTGCTCTGCTTGTTATAACTTAAAAGCCTTAAACCAAACTAACTTTAACCTAAAAGTACCATATAAAAGAAAAAGCTTTCAATCGGATTTTGTTTGGTGGGTTCGATTGTTGTTTCTATGCTAGTGGTTTTGCCATTATAAAGGGTATGTATCGTAGGGGATTAACATAACTGTATGAAGAAGAAGAAGCCATTACATATGAAAGAGAATAGATTTAAAATTGAAGGATAAGTTTTGTCTATTTATTTAATTTTTCTTTTGGTTTTGAATTTGTAATTAGATATAAATAAGCTTTGATATTTAGAATTTTGTTTGAATTATCTGTGGGTTTTTTACAATTACTCTTGAATACTGTGCTCCTGTGTGGAGCATTTACATTCCCATGTGATGGAAACAATATGAAATTTTTTTTTGGTTTTGATTGATTAATTTTTTAAGTGTTGATGTTAAACATGTTTTATGGTTTTTTGAAAGAAAAAAGAAGAAGAATATTTAGAAAAGAACAGAGAAATGAAATGGAAACTCATTTGCATATGCATGGATGTGTTTTGCCATGGAAAGTTGTATTTTAGATTTAGGTTCTATTTTGTTATGACCTATTATTTTGTTTTGCTCAGATATTTCTTATGCCTTTTATGAGATGATTTTACAGGTGTCAAACGTGTTACCACTTTTGAAACGTGGAATATGTGTGCATCATTCTAGTTTACTTCCAACTCTAAAGGAAGTGATAGAGATATTATTTTATGAAAGACTGATTAAGGTTAGGAATACACACTCAAGTTATTTCTTAAAGTTAGTGCACATGTTATTTAATGATTGACTGTAACATTATCATTTGATTGGCTTAATTACTAAATTTTTATGTACAATTGCGGAATTTTCAGTTATCAGATTAAACTGATAACTAGTAGTGTGTTGGCTAGTTTGCATGCAGTCTTCTTTTGCTCAAAAAGTTTTACCCTTTGTTCACTATACTATTTGTCTTTCTTGATTTTTTGCTGGAAGTTTATTGACTCTCTGTATTTGTTTCATATTGAAGTCTGAAACATCGTGTCCTTTTGTTTTTATCTCTTGAGTTTTTCAAATGTTTTTTAAGGTACTTTTGTATGTCTGGAATCTGATCATTGCATTAATGGACATACACAATTTACATCTATAGAAAGTATACAACTTCCTGACCTCCTATTTCACTGTGTTATTTATGATTTTCATTATCTTTAGTTTACCGAGTGTCTAATTATGAAAAATATCGCAAGACCGATATTGCTATACAATTTTTGAGAAACATATGAATTTAGGTTGATCTGTATCTGTAGCATGTATCCAAGGTCTGTTGATTTAGTGTGTTGTGTGATGTGGACATTTACTCCAATTACAGACAAATCAACCATTCGGTTTCTCGAGCTGCTGGGAAAAACCTGTCAAGAAACAATTGAGACATATCAGTCCAAGTATTAACATATCTCAGAGGTAAATTGAACAATCATTCTCTAGCAGAGTTAGCTAATGAAAAAAGAAAAGTTCATAGTTTTATTTGATCCTCAATTACTCCTTCTGGTTTCATGCTTAGACAAACCACGTGGAACTCTTTCAGATGAGTATGGGGGTTCTCATTTTTCAAACCACGGAAAGTATGCAGTAAATGTATTAATCTCAACTTTAACTCGAACGGTGTTTTGCCCACTATATAAGTTATGCAGAGCGGTTGTTGTTCACTTAGTGTAGCTACAAGTTGGTGCATAGTTTCATCTGTCATTTTGCAACACCCCAAACCCGGCCTGGACGTTATGGCCGAATCTGGCGATGTCACATGGTAGTGTGTTTGAAAACCATAGGTTGTGTTGGAAAACCGTAACTTTGCTTAAAACAATTTCCACTTAGAAACATTTAATAATTTCTTATTAATTCTAAAGTCGTGTTAATTAATTAGTCGAAATTTTCAAAACGTTTAATCTATGCGGAAGCTTTTAAGATAGTTTGCGTATTTGTGTATATTTTGTTAAAACATTTGATTCATTTTGAAAACTTGATTATTCCTATCACTAACAGTTATAAACAAAAACAATATAAATCCCAAATTAAAAATAAAAATCCAAAAAGTCCATTATTATAGTAAAATACCCTTAAAATAAAATGAAAATTATAATTAAGTACTAAGTCGAATTAAATAGGTCGTGTGGCCACCCTGAGTCCTCCGTCGCACCGATCAGCCTATGTCTAGGGATTACCTATACAGTCAAATCAGAAGGGTGAATTTACGAAAACTTAATGTGTAATCCCATATAAAGCAAACAGACAGAAAGTAATCATAGTCTGAGCCTAAGCCCTTTTCAGTGTCAGAGACAATACAAGTTTGGGCTTTAGCCCATCTCAGCACACAAGCAATCATGCGTTTGGGCCTTGGCCCATTATAGTAACAATAAGCACTACAATAACAAATTATACAATATACAGCTCCTACCCAGTCAGCCTCTACACTCTATCTCCATCCAACCCTACACTCTCTGTGGGGATATAATCAACTCACCCATCCTTGCACTCCAAAAAGTACAGAACGTGGTACTAGACAGTAATTTTGTAGTTGAGCTGCCAGTAAATTAGGCTCGAGGCCTTTCAGCACACTTGGGGGTCTAGGCAATGCATTGCATCAGAAAGACATGTCATGGCATCATATAATAATCAGTATAGGGTATTTAGCATGCTCAACATACAAACATACATATCTATATCATATAGGCCTATAATAGTCTTTCAATCATTTCAGTTAATTAGGGGTCTAGGCAAACTTACCGACCCTACAATAGGTTCACAGTCGACTTGGGCGACCCGTGCAACCTTAGCAGTCAAACAGTGAAAATGGGCCCACATGCCCATGTTGCAAGCCCAGGTAAGCCCACACGCTCGTGTGGCCCACATGACCCAAAATGGCCTTGGCCGTGTGGTTCACACGATCTGGCCCAATATTCTTACATGCTCGTGCGGCTAACCTGTGTGGGGCCCACGCGCCCGTGCCCATGATTCGCACATGGTCAGCCTCGTCGATCACACGCCCCTGTTCGATCACACGACCTACCACACGGGCAACCTCACGCCTGTGTGACGTCGACAATCACATTTTTTAGCTTTTCGCCGATCCCCGTTTTTAGAGTTGTGTTTACACGCCTGGGTCGTTCTCGATGCTTAAGCACTTCCTAACCTTCTGCAACCTACAAACAGTGTACCCAATCTTGAATTTAACAACTAAAACACAATTTAATCAATACCAAAACGAGGAAAATGCACTCACTTACCGCAATTACCCTCGACTACTCGCATTAATCAATTCGTTGGGAAGAAAAATCGCTTCACGATCGTCCCCTATATTAAAACAATAGAATCAAAATCTTCCAAAACCAAAACTAAAACAAACACGACAGCACTACTTACCTTTATTTCACAGAAACAAAAGTTGAGGAGCCAAATAGACCAAAACGGAAGATAAGGGAAAACACTTGAAATTTTGGCAACAAAACAAAACAAAATAAAAATGAGAATTGGAGGGGGAAAACGGTAGCAATGGGGGATTTCGACTGAAAAAAAACGAAAAAGAAAAAGAAAAGGTGGAGAGGGAAAAAAATTCGGCAGGTAGAGACAGAGAAAAAAATAAAAATGAAATATGGTAGAAGACAGTTCTGTAGAGATTTTCAGAATCAAAGGGTAACTCCCCGAGCTCCTTGATTTACTCCACTAAACCATATCAATTCCAACCAGTCGGTATCCCAGTCCAACTCAAACGCCTCCACTCCTTACTTTTCTCCCGAAATCCCTCACTCGACTTCCTAAAAATCGTCCAGCCCTCCCTCAACCACCTCATTCAAATTCCACTCCAACTCTTCAGTGGTTTGGTTGGACTAAAAAACCCACAAGACACTAGCAGTAAAATAAAACACTCCTTGGCGCATAACAGTACTCGAACTCAAGACCAGCAGCACTTTGCCACTCTACTTATCCACCAGACCAGCAGGCCCATTTTGACATATTTCACTAACATTTATTTATAAGCCTACTGGTTAGAGATAGAGGTTTTATTCAATTAAAACTAAAATTTTTGGCCAAGTCAAAGCTTGAACCCAAGACTTTTTAAACACTTCCAGAACACATAACCACTGAAGTAGACATATATTTGTGTCACAAACCTACAAAAATAAATATATAAGGGATTTTTAGGGCGTTACAACTTTACCCCTTAAAAGAAAATTTCGGCCTCAAAATTTTACCAGGTCAGAACAGATAAGGATACTGCTGACGCATCGCATCCTCAGGCTCCCACGTGGCCTCTTCAAAACTATGAATACGCCAAAGAACCTTAACTAGTGGGATGGATTTGCTTCTTAGAACCTTTACATATCGCTCTAATATCTGAACTGGCTCCTCTTCAAAGGTAAGATCTAGCCTAACCTCGATCTCCTCAACAGGAACAATATGCGTGGGATTAGAGCGGTAGCGCCTCAATATAGAGACGTGGTACACATCGTGAATCCGATCCAATTTCAAAACTGGTAAGCAACTGGTCCTACTCGCTTAATCACATGGTAAGGTCCAATAAATTTAGGGCTCAACTTGCCCTTGCGACCAAATCTCAGTACCTTCTTCCATGACGAGACCTTGAGAAAAATGAAGTCACCCACTGAAAACTCAATCTCTCGACGCTTCAGGTCAGCGTAGGACTTCTGTCTGTCAGATGTCGCTTTCAGTCGGTCTCGAATCAACCTAACTTTATCATCAGCATCAGAAACTAGCTCATGGCCTAGAACATGCATCTCGCCCAACTCAGTCTAACATGAAAGTGTGTGACACCCATGACCATGCCTCGTAAGGTGCCATCTGAATGCTAGACTGATAGCTATTGTTATAATCAAATTCTGCTAGTGGCAAGTAATCCTCCCAACCGCCTCAGAAATCAATCACGCAACTCCTTCACATGTCCTCTAGTATCTGAATCACCCTCTCTAACTGACCATCCGTTTGAGGATGGAACGCAGTACTGAAGTTCAACCTTGTACCAAGAGCTTCATGTAGCTTCTTCCAGAACCGAGACGTGAAGCAAGGATCCCTATCAGATATGATTGAAATTTGTACCCCATACAGTCTCACTATCTCAGACACATACAATTTAGCCTGCTTTTGCAAAGGGTAGTTAGTACGAACCGGTATGAAGTAGGCAGACATGGTCAATCGATCCACGATGACCCATACAGAATCCTTCTTAGTAAGTGTGAGGGGTAACCCACTAACGAAGTCCATATTCACTTTCCCACACTTTCAAAGTGGAATTTTGACTAGCTGCAACAAACCCGAAGGTAACTGATGCTCAACCTTAACCTGTTGGCATGTCAGACACTTAGCCATAAATTTGGTAACCTCTCGCTTAAGAACTGGCCACCAATATAACTCACGAAGGTCTCGGTACATCTTATTTATGCCAGGATGCATAGCATAAGAGCTACTATGCGCCTCTCGCTGTGTAGATTGCCTTAATTTAGTATCTTTTGGTACATAGATTCTCCCACGAAAATAGAGCACCTCTTCGCTATTCAGTCCAAATCTTCGGTATCCCCACTCTCAACCAGTCGAAAACCCAACAACTTATCTTCTATCTGTTTACTCTTAATTTGCTCTATCCATGTCGGTTAAACTGAGGCCAGCAAACATCGCCCTCAGATCAGTCATGGCTCTATGGCTCAGTGCGTTGACCACCACATTAGCCTTACCAGGGTGGTATTCTATGGTACAGTCGTAGTCCTTAAGGAGCTTAATCCACCTACGCTGCCTAAGATTTAATTCTTCCTGAATGAGGAGGTACTTGAGGCTCTTGTGATCAGTGTAAATGATACACTTCTCACTATACAAGTAATGTCTCCAAATTTTTAGTGCGAATACCACCGCAGCCAACTCTAAGTCATGCGTCAGATAATTTGCCTCACAAGTCTTAAGCTGATGAGACGCGTACGCTACCACCTTACCCTCTTGTATCAATACACATCCCAAACCAACATGTGATGCATCGCTATACACAGTAAACTCCTTTCTAGACTCTAGTTGTATTAGAACAAGGGCCTCCGTCAGTAAAGTCTTGAGCTTCTCAAAGCTCTCTTACTGTGCATCAGTCCAGTTAAACGGCACACCCTTACGTAGCAGCTTTGTGAAAGGTGCGGCAATCAGAGAAAACCCTACCACAAATCGTCGATAATACCCTGCCAGTCCCAGAAAACTGCGGATCTTAGATACAGTCTTAGGTTGTTTCCAATCCAACACCGCCTTAATCTTTTGAGGATCGACCCTAATCCCCTCAGCAGAAACCATATGGCCTAAAAATGTTACTTTGTATAACCAGAACTCATATTTACTAAACTTGGCGTACATTTGTTTCTTTCGTAAAATCTGTAGAACCACTCTGAGGTGTTCATCGTGTTCATCATCAGTTTTCAAATACACCAGTATATCATCAATAAATACCACTACGAATCAGTCTAGATAGGGCTGTAACATTCGTTTTATCAGATCTATAAGAGCCGTCGGTGCATTTGTCAGTCTAAATGGCATCACTAGGAACTCGTAGTGACCATATTGAGTCCTAAAAGTTGTCTTGTATACATTAGTTTCCTTAACCCTCAATTGATGATATCCTGATTGTAGATCAATCTTAGAAAAAACTGAAGCCCTTCAGAATTGGTCAAAAAGATCATCTATCATCGGTAGGGGGTACTTATTCTTGATGGTTAGCTTGTTCAGTTGACGGTAGTCAATACACATACACATGGATCCATCCTTCTTTTTCACAAACAGTACTAGTACTCCCCATAGAGACACACTAGGACGGATGAACCCACGATCTAGTAACTCTTGAATTTAGGCTTTAAGCTCCACAAGTTCTTTCGGTGCCATTCTAGAAGGAGCAATGGACACCGGAGCTACACCAAGAATAAGCTCATTCCCAAATTCTACTTCACAATTGGAGGTAACCCAGGTAGCTCTTCAGGAAAAACGTCCAGAAACTCGTTTACTGTCCTGATATCCTTAACCGAAGAATCTCTAAAATCTAAAACACTGATGTAAGCTAGATACGCCTCACATCCCTTACGAACCAGCTTTTCATCCCTTAATACAAAATTCACATTCGATAAGTAGTTCCGACACTCTCCAATTACGACTACCTCGCTGTGTTCCGCAGTTCTTAGTACAACCCTTTTCGTGGCACAATCTAAGCTCACTCGGTGTTTAACCAACTAGTCCATTCCCAGTATTAGATCAAATTCCCTAAAAGGCAATTTCATCAGATAAACAAAAAGATAACTCATTAAACCTTTAGAGGAACATGTCTAAACAGTTTGTTAACCCTTATTGACTATCCCAATGGACTCTGTACAGTGACCTCACTCGTAGTGCTCTCAACTAGTATAACCAAGTTTTCAAATACGGTATAAGCTATGTAGGAGTGAGTGGATCCTATATATATCAGTGCAGTATATGGTACATAATAAATAAAGAACGTACTTGTAATGACGTCCGGAGCATCTCAATCCTCTCGGCGACGAGTAGCATAAACTAGAGTCGGCTACCTCGCCTCAGTATGTCCAGCACCTCTGCCTAGTGCTCTCTGACCATAACCATTATCACCTCTGGCTTGTCCCCAGCCTCTTGGTGGCTGTGCATATCATTACCCAGAGCTTGCATCTGATCGGACCTTTGTGGACACTCTCTAATACGGTGCTCTAGAGAACCGCACCTCAAACATGCATCAGTTCTTTTTCAACACTCGCCCTAATGGCGCCTACCACAGTCAGTACATAGCGGCTGTCCAGTAGCAGCAATAGGAGCCCCAAATCTGATCCACCCATAAACTTTGGTCTATTCTTAGGCCTCTGAACAGAACTCGAGGGCTCCAAATCCCTCTTATTCTTGCCTCTCTCTCTGTCACAATTTTGGAGCTCAGTGCGTTTCACTTCCTTGACGATCTTCATATTATCAACCGGTGCAGAAAAATCTCGCTCCTTTTGTGGAGCTATCAGAACCCTCATATTATCCTTGAGGCCATCCTCGAAGTGAACACATTGATCGTACTCAGTAGCCATCATACCACGCGCATAGCGACTCAGTCGTAAAAACTCAGCCTCATATTCAGCCACTGATCTGTCCCCCTGAGTTAGATTCAAGAACTCTCTCCTACGGGCATCCACATAGCTGGCCCCCACATATTTCCCCTGAAAAGCAGTCTTAAAAAACTCCTAAGTTAGTCGATCGGGCTGAGTGCCCTCCTTAACAGTGAACCACCACTAATAAGCCTCATATCGTAGCATCGATACAACACCTTCAATTATTGCTCAGGGGTGCAGTCCAGGTCGTCCATAATTCTCTTTGTGGCCTATATCCAGTATTTTGCCATATTAGGGACAACTCAAGTAATACCCCTGAAAAGCTCAACTCCATCAGACTAGAGTCATTCCGTAATCGACTCGCAGCCTCTAGATGCAGTATTGGGCCCAGCGATCCTATCTAAAATACTTAACATGGCTTGAGACAGTGCATCGTCTCTAGCCGCTCGGTCCTGTGACCCAGTCTCAGTGATAGGCAACACCAACGTCTCGCTAGTGTCTAGATTTGACATATTGCCGGTGAAGAAGACTCAGCTCGAGCCCCTCTACAGCCTCTACCTCGGCCTCTAGTACCTCGTCCGTGAGTACCTCTTACGCTCATCGTCTAGTTGCGCTTATCTGTATTAAAATTTTTATGAATCAATTTACAGTTCAATAATTATTAACAAATGTTTTATGGAAACAGTTGCAGTAGTTTAGAGTTTGTTTTCGTACAACGCAGTGTCTACCAGTGTTTATCGATTTTACTACAGTATTAGTATACACTAACCTGAGTGTTTTTAGTACAGTCTAACTGTAGTAGTCTCAGTATATACTATCTATAGCACTTTCAATTTTTTAAATAGATATTAGTTTAGAGGACTTACAGGACCGGCGCTGGAAAATCGATATGCCACACATTTAGTAAAAACATTTCACGTCATTTAAAAATCAATTCTTAGAAAATCGAATCTCAAAAACCCAAATCTACAGGTGAGTTTTACAACTCGGCTCTGATACCACTAAATGTAACACTCCAAACCCAACCTGGACGTTATGGCCGAATCTGGCAGTGTTAATTAAAACAATTTCCACTTAGACACTTTTAAGAATTTCTTATTAATTCTAAAGTCGTGTTAATTAATCAGTCGAAAATTTCCAAAATGTTTAATCTATGCGGAAGCTTTTAAGACAGTTTGCGTATTTCTGTATATTTTGTTAAAACGTTTGATTCATTTTAAAAACTCGATTATTCCTATCAGTAATAGTTATAACCAAAACGATATAAATCTCAAATTAAAAATAAAAAATCCAAAGGGGCCATTATTACAGTAAAGTACCCCTAAAATAAAATCAAAATTATAATTAAGTACTAAGTCAAATTAAATAGATCGTGTGGCCACCATTGAGTCCTCCGTCGTACCGATCTGTCTATGTCTGGGGATTACCGGTACAGTCAAAATAGAAGGATGAATTTACGAAAACTCAGTGTGTAATCCCATATAAAGCAAATAGACAAAAAGCAATCACAGTCTAGGCCTAAGCTATTTTCAGTGTCAAAGACAATACCGGTTTGGGCTTTAGCCTATCTCAGCACACAAGTAATCATGTGTTTGGGCCTTGGCCCATTACAGTAACAATAATTAGTACAGTAACAGATTATACAGTAAACAAGTCCTACCCAACCAACCTCTACACTCCATCTCTGTCCAACCCTACACTCCATGTGGGGATATAATCAACCCACCCATCCCTACACTCCAAAAAGTACCGTACGCGGCACTAGACAGTAATTTTACAGCTGAGCTGCTAGTAAATCAGGCTCGAGGCCTTTCAGTACACTTCCTTCGATGAAAATAACCCCCATCCAATGCAATGCATTAGAAAGACTTGTCATGGCATCATGTAATAATCAATATAGGGTATTTAGCATGCTCAACATATAGACATAACATATCTATCTCATATAGGCATATAACAGTCTTTCAATCATTTCAGTCAATTAGGGGTCTATGTGAACTTATCGACCTTACAGTAGGTTCACAGTCAACTTGGGCGACCCGTGCAACCTTAGCAGTCCAACAGTGAAAATGGGCCCACAGGCCCATGTTGCAAGCCCAGGTAGGGTCACACGCTCGTGTTGCCCACACGGCCTAAAATGGCCTTGGCCGTGTGGTTCACATGGCCTGGCCCAATATTCTTACATACTCGTGTGATTAACCTATGTGGGGCCCACGCGCTTGTGTGGCCCACACGGCCAATTCGGCAGGGCCCATGATTCGCACATGGCTAGCCTTGTCGATCACACGCCCATGTTCGATCACATGGCCTACCACACGGGCGGCCACACGCCCGTGTGACGTCGACAATCACATTTTTCGACTTTTCGTCGATCTCTATTTTTAGAGTTCTGTTTGCACACCTGGGTCGTTCTCGATGCTTAAGCACTTCTTAACCTTCTACAATCTATAAACAACGTACCCAATCTTGAATTTAACAACTAAAACACAATTTAATCAAAACCAAAACGAGCCAAATGCACTCACTTACCACAATCACCCCTGACTAATCGCACTAATCAATTCGTTGGGAAGAAAAATTGCTTCATGATCGTCCCCTATATACAAACAACAGAATCAAAATCTTCTGAAATCCAAAACTAAAAAAACCACAACACTACTTACCATTATCGCACAGAAGCAAAAGCCGAGGAGCCAGATAGACGGAAACGAAAGATAAGGGGAAACACTTGAAATTTTGGCAACAAAATAAAAAAGAGAATTGGATGGGGAAAACGGTAGCAATGGGGGATTTTGACTGAAAACAAAAGAAAAAGAAAAAGAAAAAGCGGAGAGGGAGAAAAAATTGACAGGTAGAGGCAGAGAAAAAAACTTAAAGATGGTAGAAGAGAGTTCTGCAGAAATTGTCGGAATCAAAGGGGAACTCCCCAAGCTCCTTGATTTACTCCACAAAACCACATCCATTCCAACCACTCAGCACCCCAGCTATCTCAAATGCCTCCACTCCTTACTTTTCTCCCCAAATCCCTCAATCCACTCCCAAAAACTGTCCACCCCTCCTTCAACCACCGGATTCAAATTCCACTCCAACTCTTCAGTAGTTCGGTTAGACTAAAACACCCACACGATACTAGCAGCAAAATAAAACACTCCCTGGCGCACACCAGTACTCGAACTCAAGACCACCAGCACTTTGCCACTCTACTTATCCACGAAACCAGCCGACCCATTCTGACATATTTCACTAACATTTATTTATAAGCCTACTGGTTAGTGATAGAGGTTTTATTCAATTAAAACTAAAATTTTTGGCCAAGTCAAGGCTTGAACCCAAGACTTCTTAGACACTCCCAGAACACATAACTACTGAAGCAGACATATATTTGTGTCACAAGCCTACAAAAATAAATACATAAGGGATTTTTGGGGCGTTACACATTTCGTCTGAATCTTCAAAATAGTAAATATCTTCGGTATAGGATCCTTTTTCAAAGTAGGGTTGTGGTTATTTACCGCACCGAATAGCTTCTCTTTGAAGTGTTCGGGCCAAGTTTTCTATTTCCGGTTGAAATGCTAAAGTTCTCAATTCTGACCTGGTCATAACCAAAACAAACAAATGCCAAGTGTTGATTCAAATGCTAAATGGAATTATGGAAGATGAAAAGGGGAAGTGCCTTGGAAGGTAATTAAACCAAAAAGGTTGAAAGTAAAAGAAAAAAAAGAATGAAACAACATAATGGAAATCGCAGAGACGCGAGAGAGGGGAAAAATAAAGGAATTTTGTTAATTTCAAAAGCTAAGTGTGTCCTTAATTGGCTGTAGCCACTAGGTATTTATATACACTTCTAGTGCTAAAATTTAGCTAGATTTTTCCTAAATATTATCACTAAATAAATCAAAATTTAAAAATCAAATTTAAATTTAAACTAATTACATAGTTTTAACAATATAAAAATTCGTCAATCTTTATCCAGCGACCTTTTAAAAAATCTTTAATCCTTCAATCTTTATCCAATCATCTTTGTATCTTCAATCTTTCAATCGAGCCCTCATCTTTGCTTTTTGTTCCAATTTAGTCTCTTTGTAAGAGTTTGAATTCAGGACACCAACTTCATTCCTGATAAGAAAAACTCAAATTTAATAGTATTTTATTAAAAATTAGCCAAAAATAAATATATTAAAAATACAATTTACCTTACTATCACAAATGAAGGTTAAGAAACTTAAATTTGTACAAACAATGTTTTCTATAGTATTAACAATGGATAAATACTTAATTTAGTGCGTTTGCATTTTGGTATTTATCTCTATTCACAAAATACAATTTTAATTTGTATTAGATTAAAGATTTTAATACTTAATTATTTAGATTAATTTAAATGTTGTTTCTAAAAAATTTAAAATAAAAAGACTTTTAAAATTAAAAATAAATTTTGAAATACTTCAAATACTTCTTTCTAACGATCCTCGTATAGTGTATAATTTTTATTTGCAACATAAGCTGCTCTTCCTTTATATTTTTATAATGCCATTTGCTTTTTATATTTACTAATTTAATCTTTATAGTTATTTTAATTCAAAATTTACTTAATCATATTATTTACATTAGTATTTCTAAAACGTTACAAATTTTATAATACATTTATAAAATTAAATATAATATATTTTAATTGATACTATAGGATAAAAATTAATATGTTCTATAACTAAGTTTTTAACAAATAAGTAAATTTCACTTACGTGGCTTTATTTGACATCAGACAAAATATTATACTACCACATGTGACTACAATCTAAACTTCCATACATTATACCGAATTTGAGGCTCAAAATTTGCACTTTGTATCTTCCATATATAGATTTCAATTTAATGTTGAATATACTGAAATTTTTATACGTGTTTAATGCTGAATATATCGTTTTAAATGTAAAATATTTTTTTAAAATTGTCCTCATCAAATTATCCCAATATATTAAATTTTAAGAAAATCAAAAGCTTATATTTATTTAAAATCCAAGATTTTTAGCCGTCTTATTTATGTTAAATATTTTCCCCATTAATTATTATATAAAATTTTCCATATCTTACTTTCACCATGCTTACCATTTCTGCACGGTTCATGACAGGAAATTTTTAAATAATATTAAATTCTGAATGTTCCACATTGACTATGTATATTGGCAATTCTTCAACATATTCTAATTTCTAAAACCATAATAATAAAAAAAATCATGAAGGGTCATTCTTCAGAACAACAATCAATTCATTGAGCTAGACTCCTCTAAACAAAAGATGTTGATCCAGCATGATGAAGTAACGGATCTCTATGACACAGTGTGATACGAGTAGCTCGGTAAAATTCAAAGGCCATAATAGAGTTTGACCTTTTCAAGTACTCAAGCGGATCAATGACAACGCCTATCAAATAGATCTGCCCGATGAGTAAAATATAAGTTCTATTTTTAATATTGCTAACTTATCTCCCTTTAATGTTTTAGATTTGAGGATGACTCTTTTTGAGGAAGAGGGGAATGATACAAGTTGCAAGACCCAAAATTAGGCTCATGAACGTAATGGGCTCAAATTTCCACAAGGCCCAATAATGAGGTCGAAAGCTAAGCCAATCTGATTTTAGATTGAATGGGACCATCCAAGACTTCGTTACCAAGGCCCTAGATGTGCACACGACGGAAAAAGAAAATCAAGATTCACTTTCTTATTTTCAAGAAAATCAAGAAATCGAATCTTGGTCCAATTTTGTTGTTTAAGACAATTTCAATAATCAAGAAAATAAAGATTTCAAATCTTGGAAATCATGGTCCAAGAAATGAAATCTTGCAGCCATGGCACATTGGATTTCATGTACGAGCTTGAACGAGACAATTTTGAGAGCAAACGGATCACAAGATCAAGTTCTTGAAAAAATGACCCATTAAGATGTCTACAAGCCTTCTGGTTGTTGCATGTAAATATCCTCCTTAAGTTCTCCATGTAAGAACGTTGTTTTTACATCTAACTATTTGAACTCCAAATCATACATGGCCATAATACCAAGCAAGACTTAAATCAAACTATGATTCACAATAGGAGAAAACATGTCTCTGAAGTCTATACCTAGAATTTAACTGTAACATTTTGCAATAAGCCTTGCTTTATATCTGGGTTCTTCAACTCCTAGAGACCCTTCTTTTCTTTTGAACACCAATTTACAACGAACAACCTTCTTACCTTTAGGAAGCTTTACAAGATCCCATGTTCTATTCTTGTGGAGTGTTTCCATCTCTTCTTGCATGGCAAACATCCACTTTTCTAAGTCTTCACAACTAACTGCCTCGGAATAAGTAGATGGCTCTTGATTTGCATCTATATTTTGAGCTACATTTAAAGCATAACAACTAGATCAACCTCAGCATACCTCTTTGAAGGTTTAGTTTCTCTTCTAGTTCTATTTTTGGTAATAGAATATTGTGGTGAAGAAGCGACTCTGTTCTGCATTTCTGTACTATCTTAAGGAGTCGACTCTGTTGTGGATATTAGATCAACCTAAAGCTCCACTTGCTTTTGATGTTCTTTATTTGAAGAGTCTTTAAGATATAATTTAGACAGCATAGCAATTTTATCAAAAATAACATCTCAATTAATTAAAATTTTTTTATTTTTATGACATCATAACTTATATCCTTTTACACCAACCTTATAACCAAGAAAAACACATTTAATAAATCTCGATTCCAATTTTCTATTATCAACATGAGCATACATAAGACACCCAAAAATCCTTAACTGAGAATAATTAGCAGGATTACCAGACCATACCTCTTATGGTGTCTGTTTCTCAATGGGGATGGATGGAGATCGGTTGATAAAAAAACATGCAATAGAGGCTACTTCAGCCGAAAATGACTTCGACAAATTAGCATTTGACAATGAGAAACCAACTTGAAGCAGCCTGCCGAGGATGTCACGACACTAAAGTTATTATGTTGCAACATTGAGCCCAAAGTCGCAACATCAAGCCTCCAAGGTCGTGATATCACTAAAGGTCGTTGAAGTGAAAAAGCTATGACAATTTTCGAGGATGTCACTACACCATCCAATCAATGTCGCGACATTGAGAACCCCAAGCCAAGATTTTCCGTACTATCGAGGATGTCACAACACCAAAGCTTGGGTGTCGTGACACTGAAACCTGACAGGGCAAAAAGTCGTAGAGGCAATTTTTTGTCCAAATAAGCTTAAGTCACTTCTCATTTAAGGGCATAATTGTCAATGTTAGGTTAAATGTTAGTAGACTATACTTTATGATATTGTAGGAGTACATTTTGGTGGCTAATCATCTTTCGTTACTTTTCATAGTTTTAGGTTAGGTTTATTTTCTTTCTTTTCTTTTCATTTTTAGATTAGCTTTTCTCTTTCTTTCTAGAATAGATTTTGTTTTTTTTTGTATTATTTCTTCTTTCTATTAAATACTTTTGTAAATGAAGATATGATGCATGGACAGATGGGGTCAAATTTATTAAATTTCATTCACTGAAGCTGCCAATTTTTAAGTGTGGAAAACCAATCACCTTGCGACAACTATTTGGATGGGATCTAGGGATTTTTGGGTTGAGATGTCTTCATAGTGTTCGAATACCTATCTCTTAGCTTCGAAACACACCTTAATCACTCGATTTAGAGTTTAGGAGCTCAAGTTATGGTCATTTTAATGAAAATTGTACGAGCAAAATTTTTGGACAAGATTATTACAGAAATTACGAGTTTCAGGATTTTAATTTGAGTTTAAATCATATTGGGTTTGACTTTTATCCTTAATTTTTATTATTTAAGAGCCCAATATAAATTTTATTAGGTATTTTTATTTTATTATTTATTTATTCAGAATTTTGGATATTTTTAAGTATTTTAAGTTGTTTATTACTTTTATGTCAACAAGACAGTTTTGCTTAAAACTAATTTTTGTTTAGGTTAATTAGAGTTTCAGTATATTTGAGAGTTGTTTGAAGGGGGTTGTGGATTCATCTAGTTTCTAAGGCACCTTAGGATTTCTACATGTCAGTTTCCATCTTTTTCATCTATCTTGTTATGTTTCTTTATTATTTTGTTTTGTTCTTGTTTAATTGTTTCTAATCTTTAATCTGGATTCCTTGTTCTTTTCTTTTACTTGTTTTAATTACTATCGTTTTTAATTCCTACATTTGACTTGGATTTTTTTTGTGTTTCAGGTTGTGTCAAACTCTAACTTTTCCTTCATTTGTCTAGAGCCTTAGGTCAAATCTGCGACTTGGACAAACTTATAATCCTGTTCCACATGTGCCCATATCATATGGTAGTTTATTGGGAGTTTTAGGTGTTATTTATATTTTATAACCTGATTTCTAGCAACACAACCTCAAAATAACTTTTTACTTTGAAAATTTTTTGCAAAAAATATTTTTCTGTTGGTAAATGTTTTCAAAAAATCTAAAATTTTACTTACTACTTCTTGACACTCTTATAATATTAAAAAAATAGGGTTGTAACACTTGGGTATCTTATTAACTCGAAATCTAGGATTAAATTGAAAGGATTAGTGAATTGTCGGACCCCACTGGGAAAATTCAAAAATCTTATTGGCTGAGTTACGATTAGTTAGACCCTCAATCCTGGTTCGGTTAGGATGGAATCGACTAATTTCATAGTTGGAGACAAAATGATTAAGGATGAATAGTTGTGATAATCAGTGAAGATCGTGCCAGAAGAGGATATATACGTGTGTGTTGAGATGGAATTTCTCAATTCTGTTTACAAATTTTTCTTTCCATAAAATCATCTTCTTCAGTCACTCCGAGGAAAAAGTGGATGTAGTTGAAGGAAGCTCTGCATGTCGCAGTAGTTAGGTGCACTAAAGTATGGTAGTAGAGAAATTGAGGAACTAGTAAGCTTCTTTACCTCTCTATACTCGTGGATTGAAGAAAGAAGTAGAGTAATAACTCTTAAAGGCTCCTACATAGCTATGAATTTTGGGGTTTTGAGGGTTGAACACCTTAGTTTAACCAACAAATGATGTTCATGCTTAGCTTCTAGGACAAAGAAGGCCCTGGCGTTTGGACAAGCTAAGTTGATGAGGATAAAAGAATCCAAGTGAGTTTCTATACCTTGACTTTGGACGATACATGATGTTGTGTTACTTGCATGTATCATATTGATGATGTATTGAGGTTCCCTAAGATATTGTGTGTAAATGCTTGAAGAAAGAGAAGGGTACGTGTGTGCATAATACTGTGTGAGTTTTTGCCAGTTGAGTGCTGATTGTTTTATGGTAGATAATGATAGATAATCTAGCGTAATGTTGTTTAATGATAAATTATATGATATGTTTGAGTAATGTATGCGTAGTGTAGTGGAAAGTATTGATGGGATAGATGAAGCTAGGACTTGAGAATGAAAATTTTTCTTAGATGCAATACGATGTTGCTGAGTGCAATACTTGATGTGCAAATCATGATGTGCGAAGCTTCGAGCCTTGTGGAGGGGACATTGCAGTGTTTGAGCATCAATGTTAAGAATGGAGAAATGGAGGAATGGGTGGAGGAATAGGGAAAAATGGAATTTCGTTAAGATACCGTCGTACAATATTGATGAGTTAAGCTGTGATGTGTGAAGCTTCGACCATTGTGTGGGGCACACTTTGGTGTACGAGCATCAAGGTGAAATGCAAAACATATTCTTTGGGATGACACTGTGATGATGGTTATTAGATTCTATAAAGCAATATTGTGACAACGGTCAACAAGTTCTATGGGGCGACACCTCAAAAGAGGTCTAATGTGTAATATCATAGCTCAGCTATGGCAACCAGTATAGTCCACCGGGACAGTAAAACCGAGGTAGTCGGCTGGGACAATAAACACGAGATAGTCTGTCGGAACGTAAAAATGGGGGGTCACAATTAGAAAGTCCGCAAGTCAAGAGGGATGCCACAATTAGAAAGACCTCCCCAACCTATAAATAAGAGGATGATAGCTTAGGTAAATTTAAGTTCCATATAAGTTATTTTTTTTATTAATGCCACACTTATTTTACTAACACATCAACATTTAATTAATAATCTTCAAATTCAACAATTTTAATTCAGGCACATGTACAATTTTAGTTATATAGTAATTAGCATTAAACGTGATTTAGGCAATTTTGGCACCAATTTACAAATTTCAATAAGAAATAAAATAATGTTATTTAATCAAGATTTTAGAGAATGGAATTCTTTTACAAAAAAGTTTACAACCAACTTAAGGCTTCAAAGTTTGCATAAATTGTACGTTCCACAAAAGGCATGATTTCCACGGAATTTACAACTTAAATGTTTTCTAAATAAAAAAATTATCCGATAAATTAATTTCCATGGCACTAAAATTATAATTTCCTAATTATAAATTAATTTCTTATCACACGTCCTAATTAAAAAGAAAACAAATTTCCATGATTTTGTTACAAATTTACATATTTTCATGATGAAAATTAGATAATGCTATTTAATCAAGATTTTAGGAATGAACCTTTTTTACTAAGAAGTTGACAACAAGCCTTATTTCTAAAATTTTTACTATTAAATACTAAACGTATACCTAAAAATTAAATTAAGTAATGACAATTAAGGAGTTCCTAAATTTTTAAACAATCTTCACTTATACCCAGACTTACAAAACAATTAGAGAAGACCCAAGTTAGATCGAAATAAGACAAAGGTGCTGCAAAAATATTTTTGCTAATGACGTTGGTCTTTTTTTTTCTCAGTTGATGATAAATTATTAATGAGAGAAAGACGATGGTAAAATGTCAATCTCTTTCATAAATAAAGAATTTACAAAAACCGATGGTGCCATTCAAGTGATCTCAGGGAGTGCAACTACTGCTGGGGGAGTGTTGCGCGATGAAAATGGAGATTGGATTCTTGGATATAACAAATTCTTAAGGAATTGCTCGATTTTTGATGCAGAATTTTGGGGCATTCTGAATGGCTTAAAACTTATCCAACGAAGAGGCTGTCGAAACCATTTTTATTTATTTATTTAAAAAAAAAACAAAAATTAGTTGTCGATTAAAATTGGAAAAATTGGGAGTCGCCACCAATCTTTTATTTAATGTGTGATTGGGTCACCTAAAAACGACTTTGGTCTACGAATTTTAGAAAAACGGGTCCGGGAGTCGGTTACGTATGAGGAAGGATTAGAACCCTCATTATGCCCAAAAATTGGTACCTAGTTAATTAATTAATGTCTTAATGTCGAAAATTTAAAAAATATAATCCTTAGCAAAAACTTAAAAAAACGTTACGTATTAAGACCCTTATCATTTCAGAGAAAGAAAATGCCATACCCAATGTATTTGTGAAGATAAAGGAGGAAAAAAACTGCACATTATAAAGTATGTAAAAAAAAATCATGCATTCACGTTTTTCAAAAAGGATAAAAATAAATATGTCCCTATATATAAATATAAAAAAATGGTTAAAAATATTAATATGTATACATACATATATATATATACAAGAATAAATATATATACATATATAGATTATAAAAATAATTACATATATAAAAATATATAATTACATTATATTAAAAAATATGCACATATATATAAATATGTAAAAAAAACTATATGTATATACATACATAGATTTAAAAAATAATTAAATATGAAAATAAAAAATTTAATTAATAAAAAAAGGAAAAACAAAAAACTAATTTGAACTATAAATAAAAAAGTTTGGGACAAATCTGTAAATAATCGAAGTCCGGAGGACAAAATTGAACGCGCGAATTACATAGAGGGGATGGAAGGGAAAATTTCCCTTCTCCTCTAAATGATGTCGTTCACATTAGGACGAAATTGAAAACGATAATAAATTAAAGGGTAAATTAATAAAATAAAAAAACTTAATTACAAAAACATTAAAAGGCGGAGGGGCTAAAAGCGCAATTTACCCCTCCGCTCAAAAACACGCGGATCCTAGGCCGGGTCGGGTCGGATTCGGGTTAACCCAGGTTCAAAACGAAGTCGTTTTGAAGAGGCTATTTAAGCCAAAAAATAGTTCAAAAAATCATATTTTTCAGTTCTTTTAAAAAAACAAAACCTCTCAACCCCTTTTCCCTCAACCCTCCAAATCCAAGCAAAGAGTCAGGCAGCAATGGATCACCACCACCACCGACCGCCGCCGATCTCTGGCCAAGCACCGCTGCCGTCTGCATGTGGCCAAAAAAGAGAAAAATTTCGTAGTCGGTCTCTCTGACCTTTTTAAACCCCGATCTAAGTTTGAAGTTTCTGGAAAACCCTCAGAAAACACGAATGAAGCACGAAACCTTTCGGTTTCCGACCACCGATCCTCGGAGTCGATCCTCCTACGGCGTCGTCTTAAAAGCAAATAGGTTGTTTTCTTCTTTTTTTTACTTTTATGTTATTCGTTTGTAAAAAAAACATAACATTAAAAAAATGAAAAAAATATAAATATCAACCTTTTAATCGATTTTTTTTGCTCTCTGTATTGAACCTTTTTGTTTGCTGCAAAAATAATAGCTAGTTTTTCTTATTGATTTCTTGAAAAATCTGAGTCCCAATTACAGTGTGTTCAATGGCTTCTTATAGCCATAATAATAAAAGAAATAAAGGAACAAATCTCATTCCGATTTGATTTGCCAATCTTTGATTCCCTTTCCATTTTTGTGTTTACAGGTGAAGATTCGATTGCGGCGGGCTAGGTGGTTGCGGCGCAAATGGTTAGAAGCCCTAGGGTTCTATCATCCTTTTTTAGGCCACTGTATTTGGGCCTTCATTTAATTTTATTTTGGGCCGTATGTAATTGGGCCTCTGTAGTTCAATCGGGTCTGGGTTTTGTTGTAATTGGGCAGCTTCATTTGGGCCCGTTTATTATTTGTACCCGGGGCAAAAATCGGGTATTACAGCTGCCCCTCTTTGCTCGTTGTAGTGTAACGGGAATGAAGCAAAGATTTTAAAGATGCCCGATTTTGCCCAGACATGTTGGACCTTGGTACTTTTCTTCTTCAAAAAGCCTCGTCCCTTCCTACTGCATCTTCAGAGGTATAGGAATTAGTGCTTCAATCTACTCCTCTGCAACTGCAGGGAGATAAGACTAGATGTGATCTGCCTTTGCAACTTCAGAGAGATAAGATTTGTGATTTAATCCACTCCACTGCAACTTCAGGGAGATAGGATCATTGGCTTTCGATTTGTTCTCTAGGGAACATGACCTGTAAAAATCTATTCTATGAACTTAATTATGCCTAGTGATTAGGATGTTATGACCAAAATGAATCCAATACTCCTAACTAGACATGTATGAATGACATTTGAATTAATGTAGAATGTCATTTTCTGAGAATTATCACTCAAGTTATTATTTCAAGTTTATTAAGGTTTTATTGCTAACGCCTTTTGCTTGACTGACATCACCAAAGAAACACTCAATCAAATTGCCCTCCATTGTGAACTTCAAAGCTCAATCCATTAGGACGCAAAACTTGTACCATCCTGCTTCCACTGTAACCCAAGGGTAGGAAAGTTTGACTCTTCTCCATCTTCTCCTATCGTAATTCAAAGATGCAGATCATGAAACTTTTTACACCATTCTCCGGGTGTCCTACCAAACGCTCATGCATAAATGAAGGATTTTCTTTCCAGAGGGAACTTCCAAGACTTCTTGCCATCTTATCCGATATTCAACCATCTCCAAAAACAATCTTAACTTAGACTTTCTCATTTAAACTTGGTGTGTTTTAGACAATAGTCTTGTTTCAGGTTTAGAAATTCTCATAGTAATATGCAAAACTTCTTTTGTGAAAGTTTATTAGTCCATCCATCATTATTCTAATGCAACATGCTTGCTTAAAGATCAATATACTGACTAAGAAATTAATTCAAGGGATAACTCGAATAATATAAAAAGAAATTTATTGATAGCAAGTGTCTTGAAAAGAAAAAGTATTCAAGAAAATCGAAGAACTTGGTACAAATAATATGAAGACTAGGTGCTTTTGGATATCGCCGCCTGAACTTCTCTGTGCAAACCAAGAACCATTCTGAATTTAACATGTGTTTAGGAGATCTACAGTAATTTGTCAATGCCCCAATACGTCGTATGTCCTTTTCTTGTTGACTTAAGTGTAGTAGGATCACCATATACCCCAATCTGACAGTGTTTGAGTCGCCCTTTTCGGGTTTTCAACTCAAACCCCCTTTAGTTTCAAGGCGCCCTTTTCAGTTTTTCACCTTGGCCTCTCCATCTTCTTCTTCTTCTTTTTAGGAAATCAGAGCGCCCTCATGGGTTTTTACTTTGACTCCTTCCTTCCTTCAAGTGAAATATTTCTTGACCGAATCTAAATTTACAGGATTCGGAAGATTTTTGCCATCCATTTCACTCAAAATCAAAGCGCCTCCAAAAAAAGCCTTTTTCACAACATAAGGTCCTTCCCAGTTCAGCATCCATTTCCCTCTGAAATCTTTTTGTAAAGGGAGGATGTTTTTCAAAACCAAATCCCCCTCATGAAATTCTCTGGGACGAACCTTCTTATTATAAGCTCGCATCATTCACTTCTGATACATTTGACCATGACGAATAGCTTTTAGTCTTTTCTTTTCAATCAGGTTCAACTGATCATACCGAGATTGGATCCATTCAGCCTCATCCAACTTTAGCTCAGCCAATACCCAGAGAGAAGCAATTTCAACCTCAATAGGTAAAACTGCTTCCATTCCATAAACCAAAAAAAAAGGTGTTGCCCCAGTAGAAGTCCTGACAGATGTTCGGTAAGCCAGAAGAGCGAATCTTAACTTCTCATGCCAATCCTTGTAAGTTTCAGCCATCTTCGCCACAATATTTTTAATATTTTTGTTTGCCGCCTCTACTGCACCATTCAATTTTGGACGATACGATGACGAATTATGGTGTCTAATGTTGAACTGACTGCAGACTTCCGCTATTGTCTTTATTATTGATTCATAGCATTGTCGATATATGATTCTTTCGGGCATTCCATCTCGACATATGATCTCTTTCTTCAAAAACTTCTTCGATCACGACTTCGTGACATTAGCATATGAGGCTGCTTCTACCCACTTAGTGAAATAGTCAATAACCACAAAAATGAAACGATGTCCATTAGAAGCCTTCGGTGATATTGGTCCAATGACGTCCATACCCTACATGGAGAAAGGCCATGGAGAAGTCATAACATGAAGAGGTGAAGGAGGCGCGTGCATTTTATCCCCGTAAATTTGGCATTTATGGCATTTCTTGGCATGATTGATGCAATCTCTTTCCATGGTGGCCCAGTAATATCCAAATCTCATGATCTGTCTAGCCATTGTGAATCCATTAGCGTGCGTTCCACAAACACCCTCATGGACTTCTTCTAGAATTTCCTTAGCCTCTACAGCGTCCACGCATCTCAACAGTACTCGATCCTTTCCCCTTTTGTATAGGATCTCTCCATCTAGGACATAGTCAATAGCTAATCTCCTCAATGTCCTCTTATCATTCTCCGTTGCCTGATCAGGATATTCGCGATTTTTCACATATAGTAGTAATATATCTTGGTACCAGGGACGATTATCATTCTCTATCTCTTCAATGTTATAACAGTGGGCCGAGATCTCATAAATACTAATTTGAATGGGCTTCATGTCCTCAAACTAATTCACTTTAGTCATGGAAGCTAAAGTAGCAAGAGCGTCAGCCATCTGATTTTCTTCCCGTGGGAGATAACAGAAGGTAATGTTGTCAAACTCTTCAATCAATTCCAGAACCAATCTTCAATCTCGGATCAACTTAGGGTCTCTTGTCTCCCATTCCCCTCTTAGTTGGTATATTACCAATGCTGAGTCTCCGTACACTTCTAATGTCTTGATTTTCCGCTCTATGGCTGCCCGTATACCCATGATTCAAGCTTCATACTCAGCCATGTTATTAGTGCAATCAAAGTCCAATTTACTGGTGAAAGGATGATAATCTCCATTCGGAGACACCAGGACTGCCCCAATCCCATTGCCTAGTGCATTCGATGCTCCGTCAAAGTTTAATCTCCAAGAATGATTTTCTTGGGGATCCTCTTCAGCATTTGCCACATACATCAAATCTTCATTCGGGAAATCAAAGTCCAGAGGCTCATAATCTTCTAAAGCTCTGCTAGCCAAGAAATCTGTTATCGCACTCCCCTTGATGGCCTTCTGACTTACATATACGATATCAAACTCAGAGAGCAAGATTTGCCATCTAGCCATTCTTCCATTCAATGCTGTTGACTCCATCATATACTTCAAAGGGTCTAATTTTGAAATTAGCCAAGTCATATGATAGAGTAAGTATTGCTGAGATAATAAATCACCTTTTCCTTCTTTCCAGTCGCATCATGTTGACCCAGCACGCATCTCATGGAGTTGTCGAACACCCTTAAATACAAAATCAAGGGTCTATCTGGGCTTGGTGGTGACAGCACTGAAGTATTGGATAAGTACTGCTTTATCTTTTCAAAAGCTCCCTGGCATTCTTCATTCCAAACCCTTCGATTATGTTTCTTCAAAAGGCGAAATATGGGATCACATTTCTCGGTCAACTGTGAAATGAACCGAGCAATGTAATTTAGTCTTTCTAAGAAACCTCGAACTTCTTTCTGAGTATGTGGTGGTGGTAAATCTCGTATTGCCTTGACTTTGTCTGGGTCAATCTCGATTCCTCTTTCACTGACTATGAAGCCCAATAACTTTCCTGACCTGGTCCCAAAAGTGCATTTTGTCGGATTGAGCTTGAGCTGAAACTTTTTTAGTCTTCAGAATAATTTTCTCAGGACCTGCACATGCTTATCCTCTGTTCTGGATTTGGCAATCATATCATCAACATATACCTCAATCTCTTTATGCATCATGTCATGGAACAAGGCTACCATGGCTCTCTGATATGTTGCTCTCGCATTCTTTAATCCGAACGGCATTACTTTGTAGCAAAATGTTCCCCACAAAGTCATAAATGTAGTCTTTCCTATATCTTCAAGGTGCATCTTTATCTGATTGTATCTTGAGAAACCATCCATGAAGGAAAACAATGAATATCTAGCTGTATTGTCAACCAAAGTATCGATATGCGGCAGTGGGAAATTGTCTTTTGAGCTTGCTTTGTTCAGATCTCTGTAATCCACGCAAATTCGTACTGTTCCATCTTTTTTAGGAACTGAAACAATGTTGGCTACCCATTCAGAATATTTGACCTCTTGTAAAAAACCCGCATCAAACTGTTTCTTGACTTCCTCCTTTATTTTAAGCACAATATCAGGCCTCATTCTTCTCAGTTTCTGCTGAACTGGCTTACAATCCTCCCTTATAGGTAGACGATGTACCACGATGTCAGTGCTCAATCCAGGCATATCCTGGTATGACCATGCGAAGACGTCTTGGAACTCTCGAAGTAATTTAATGAGGTCTCGTCTTGTCTTTGCAGAATTCTCAGTTCCAATTTTCACCTCTTTTCCTTCTTCCAGGCTCACAACTTCTACTGATTCTTTGTGAGGTAGGATTTGTTTTTCCTCTTGTTCTACCATCCTGAACAAGTCCAGAGATAAACCATAATCTTCATCACTTTGAAAGTCGTGCGATCCCTCTAAACACATGTTTCGTTCAAAAGGACACTCTGAGTTCGTAGCAGCGTCATTCACGTCGTTGATATACTGGGACCTAATATAGTTACAAAATAATGTATGAATTTATGTACAATTACTTGTGCAATGATTATAAATGAAAGAATATATTTACTTGTATGGAAAGAATGAAAGAACATTTGCTAGAAACGATCGAAAAGATGTTTTATTAAAATAATGATATTCAAACATAAGCCTATTTCACAAAAGAGTTCTTGCTATTTCTAGTTCTTGTTATTTCTAGGCTAAAACAACAAGTTTGTTCTGAATATTACTCTGAGACAGTTCTAAAGACTTTGGGTATTTCTTCCACAGTCCAATTGTCTAGAACACTCCCAAGCTCATAAGGACGAATATCTAACCAGCTCCTCTCTTCATTCACATGCTCATGACTGACATTGATGTGCATATTTCCCAACGTCTCTTCAATGCTTTCCTCAACCGGTATCTTTCTCTCAACATGAATAACTCCTCCAGATACAAAGGTTTTGGATACGTGTGGAATTATCATTAGCTCTCATTTGGTTTCCTCCCCACTTAGACGCGCCTTCTTCTTTCCTGTCTTTTTTTTAGCTCCTTCTTTCTCTGTCCCCTATCTGGCTTGTATCCTAAGCCAAAGTGATCTTGCTTTCCTTTCAATACTGGCACCTCAATCCTCCCTTGAAGATATCTCCCCAGCCCTTTTCACGGTAAAACTCCTTTTCCTACCAACAATTGCAAACCCATCTCTGTAGTTTTAGATAATTTAGGCACCAAAATTTTGCTTCCTTCAGGCACAAATGCCACGTTTACAAACTCCAAAGATCGAAATGAGCATTCTACTGACTCATCATTAGTCTCCACGTACGGCATCTCATTGGATACAGCTGCTATTATATCCTCTTTGGTGTTGATTGTCACTAGCCGACCTTCTGACACTAACTTCAGCTTCTGATGTAATGATGACGGTACTGCCCCCGCCAAATGTATCAATGGTCTTCCTAATAAACAATTGTAGGAAGGTTTGATATCCATCACAATAAAATCTACCTCACAAACAATTGGGCCAATCAGTAGGGGTATCTCAATTCTTCCCATGACCTTTCTGTCTGTACCGTCAAATGCCCTCACCATATTTTGGCATGTTTTCATGTGCGAATTGTCTATGGAAAGCCTGTTGAGTGTGAATAATGGCAACATGTTCAAAGCTGATCCATTGTCAATCAACACTCCTGGCAAAATATGCCCCTTGCATCGTGCAGTGATATGCAAAGCCTTAGTAGGTCCCACGCCCCCAGGAGGTATTTCATCATCATTGAAGAATATGAAATTATCAGCACTGATATTATTGACCAACCGATCTAACTTGCTGACGAAAATATCATCGGCCACATAGGTCTCATTTAACATCCTCATCAACGCACTTCGGTGTACTTCTGAATTCAAGAGCAATGTTAGTACGGATATGCGAGCCGGTTGTTTATGCAACTATTCGACAACATTGTACTCGCTGTGCTTCAAGAATTTAAGGAATTCCAAGGCTTCTTCCTCTTTCACTGGCTCATTGATAGACAACACAGGCTTAGCTATTTCCCTCTCTTATTCCACTATTATGGCCCTTCCTTTCACATGTTCTGGATTGGCACTCACATCCTGGTTCTTTGTAGTCTCCATTCCATGGATAGTTGTATTGTACTCATAATTCCACGGAACCTTCCTACTATCTTTGTAAGAAAAGGTTGCAGGTTTCTTTATTATGATTCTTGGCATTACTGGCGCTCTCACTTCATCATTCCTTGGCCGCGAGATGATGACCACAGGCTGAGTTACTCTTGGAACCTTTGTGGATTCGGATGTACAAATACTCCCCTCCTCCTTAGCTTCTTCATAGAACTCTATTTCCTTGTTATCCATTAGGCCTTGAACCAAGGCTCTGAATTCTGTGCATTCTTGAATCTCATGTCCCTCCTCATGATGGAACTCACAGTAGTTTTCCTTCTCATCAAAGCTTCTTTTTGAATCCACTACCAGCAACCCCCTTTCTACCATCTTCTTCCAGATCCATCTCAAAGGAATCTTCACTTCTGCGATATCCTCTTTGATTTTCCTACCCATGTTACCTCCTATCATGTTCACTCCATTTTCATTATGATTAGGTAACGGATTCTTTGTACTGGGCGAATCATCCACTTTAACAATACCCATGCTTATGAGTCTTTCTACCAGCTTCTTAAACGCTGTACAATGTTCTATAGAATGCCCCGCGATTCTTGCGTGATAATCGCATTGTGCGTTTCCGTCATACCACTTGGGGTACGGAGGCTGCAGAGGTTTCAAGTGGTAAGGGGAAACCACGTGTGCATTAAATAGATTCTGATATAATTCCCTATACGACATCGCGATCAGCGTAAATTGAAGCTTCTCCGTATTTTACCTTGTATCGGATCCTCGTTTTGATGATCCTTATTGGTTAACAGCCACTTTTCTCAGCTGATTCACCATAATTATCTTTGCATATGAACTTGTATTATTGACCTCATTTTCCTTCTTCTTCGAGGACGACCTTCTACTACTTTCTCCCGCATCTATCTTACCGCTTCTGATAGCATTTTCTATCATTTCGCCATTCATAATTATGTCAGAAAAGCTTTTAGTAGCACTTCCTAACATGTGTGTAATAAATGGGGCCTTCAAGGTGTTAACGAAAAGCATCGTCATCTCTCTTTCTAGAAGAGATGGTTGAACTTGTACGGCAACCTCCCTCCATTTCTGTGCGTATTGCCTAAAACTTTCGCCTGATTTCTTTTCCATATTCTGCTGAGTGATCCTATCAGGTACCATGTCAGTCACATGGTTGTACTGCTTTATGAACGTCTGCGCCAGATCTCTCCATGAATTAATTTGGGTGCGGTTCAATCGATTGTACCACTTGGATGCTGCCCCTGTGAGGCTATCCTGGAAGCAATGTATCAAGAGTTGGTCATTATTGACATAACCGGTCATTCGTCTGCAGAACATGGTAATATGAGCTTCGGGGCTACTAGTTCCATTGTACTTCTCAAACTCTGACATTTTGAACTTGTAAGGGTGTACTAAATCCTGGACCAGACTCAATTCTTTAGCATCCATCCCATAGTAGCTCTCCGTACATTCCATCGCTCTAAATTTCTCTTCCAGCCATTTGTACTTCTCCTCTAACTATTTTGGCAACTCGTCATTCATTTTCTCCTTTCCAGCCGTCTCATCGAAATCAGGGATAATAGGATTAACAAGGTTGGCTTCGGGGTTAGAGCCCGATCCTGCCTGGAGATTCATTAGCGTTACAGCGTCACCCTAAAATTGCTGAGGATTAATGGTAACAGAGGACCTACGCGAGTATATCTCAACTTGCCGGGAAGTAAAGTCTGGAGGATAGACAAGTCCCTCATTGTCTCCTTCTTCAACATTGAGCACAGAGCCTTTCCTTTATCAGTTCCCTTGTTGAACCATTGAGTTAACTGGGCCATCATACTCCCTTGAGATTCCATCATTTTGTCTATCATTTTTTGCTGCTCATTCATTTGCTTTTGAAGCTGCTCCTGCTTTTCCTTTTGGGATTGTTCTAGCCTTTCCATCCTTTGATTCATATCCTTAGTTTTTGATCGAGTACCGTAGCGGTATTTAGTAGGCTGGTTGGTTTCCAGATTAATTGAGAAGTGATTTAAATTAATTAGAATCTTTAAATATTTTTAAATGCATATGAAGTAATGCAATGCATGAATGCAAAAAAGACGTCAATTTTGATTCAATTCCATATAAGAAAACTTTACTAGAAAGAAAATTTCTTTACATAAAGTGAATTACAAATAAAGCTTTGCCCTATGGCTCAGTATTCTAATCTTCCTAAGTAACACAGCTAACTCCTGCCCCCGATCTGATTCTAATTCATACTTCACACTCAACATGTCTGCTTGTACTGCCAAAGCCTGTACGTGATTAGCTACTTCTCGGATCTGGACCACAGCTTCCTCCATAATATGATATCTGCTCCTAACTTGGTTCTGAAAGTAGTATAGCTGTTCCTTATTACGATTTTCATTTACTTCCAAGTGCTTGATCCGGTTTTCACAATTTTGCAACGCTGTTTCTAGCTCTTCGATTCTTTGCTTCATTTCCTCAATCTTGCTCAAACTTGCTTTCAACTCTATTGTGGAATTTCGATTTCGATACTGACGAAGAGATCCTTCCAACACGATCACCCTATCCTTTAACTCGTCCTTTTCCTTTTGGCTTTTTGACAAACTATTTTCTAAAGCCTCGTTTCACCTCTGCATTTCTTGGAATTTCTGTTCCCATCTATCGACTTTGTCCTTTTCTTCTCGAATTTCTGGTCGCCACTATTCTGACGTTTTTCCCAGCCCGGCAGTTCTCATTAACAGACGCAACTTTTTATAATCTGTCTTCAGACTACCCAGCTCCTCATCAGCCTTGTTTTTCTCTTTCCTTAATTTCTCAGTTTCAAGCTTCTGAACGTCTATGTCTAATCTCAAGTTCGTCTTTTTTTCCTCTATTTGCTCTATCTTCTTTTCTAAATCCGCATTTCTTCTCTCAAAATCTCGTCTTATGATTTCCAACTCAGAAGGAATAACTCGCAAATGCTCCTCTATTGGCTGGCGACCCTCTTGATTTACCTTGGGTATATTGTCGTTGATTCTCCTACCCCACCATTCATTATACTCAGGAGTTGTCATCGGACCCATAGCCAACCCCTTCATTCGGCGAGTCTGTTTCCACGCGCTAGACATCTCTTGAATCTTCTTTCTATAACCATCATCTTTGTACGAAAATTCACAATCAGCTATCCCTTGGGTTGCAGGTATAAATTGTCTTGACCTATACTGTCTTAGTACCAACAACGGGGCATATCCACTAGCTCTCCAAATCCCAAGTAGTGGAACCCAATCGAAATTACCACACCTATATAGGATCTCATCTGGAAGTAACCAAGGAGCTCTCCACTCAACATCTTCCTCCTAAAGACTTTGAAGAATCGCCATCCTCTTCTCCTCTGAAATATCGTCCCTCTTCGGCGTAGCTAGTATCTCCTTTAGTGGTGATTAATTTTCAGAGAAAACCCGATACGAAACCTTATCCACCCTCCAAAAGTGATTGTGAAACCATACAAGTAGAAGCTGTGCACATCCAATAAATCTGCCCTCACCTGTTTTTCGGCATGCATTCAATGACCTGAAGGTTTTTGCCAAAATTGCCAGAATCGGTGTAACCTTCTTATCAAGTCGGTCAAATAAATCGGTGACTGCTTCATCGACATGCCCCAAGGCCTAGGGGAAGACAACCAAGCCATAAATACTTAAAGCAAAGACATCTAACCTCTTTCTTACATCTGGATGTGTTAAAATTGCATCTTTCAAACTTCTCCAAGGAACGTACTTACTATCCCCCTTTTGCTTAATCCGTGCAGCAACCCACTGCTCACTCATCCCTGTTATACCTATCAGCTTCTTTGAAAAGGTTGGCACATTTACTGCTCTCGAGTAGACCCGGTCCGCTTGAAACTTTGAACATCAGAGTAAAGCCACATATTCTTCTATCGTAGGCACCAAATCGACATTCCCAAACGTGAAACAACTATAAACAGGATTCCAAAACTGGACGAGGGCTCGAAACAAATGCTTGTCTACCTTCACATCAAGAAAATAAGGAAAATCCCCATAATTGTCATAAAATAACTGTCTAACCTCATTATTCCACTGATCTCAGATTTCCTTCAACTCCTGCAAATTGTTTTGAGTTACACTGATGCGAGTAAAATCCTATAATTTTGATATAAACCCATCGGCCAGGCTATCGCCCTTTTCTTACTGCGTTGTTTCAGACCAAGTTCGGACAGCCGCATTGTCCTTCACTTTATCAAGAAACCCTTTTTCCATGTCAAGCTTTCTATCTAGCAACTGAATCTGAACTGACGCCTTTTATGATGAAATGAAATGCCATGTCATGCAAACAAAATAAAACACAAAAGTCAGTATCAAATATAAGTATATAATCAAGGAAGAGTAAAACTTCTATTAGGACATCTACTGGGGTTTAGTGTAGTTCTACCTAAGGCAAGCTCCTAAGGCTCATTATATGCGGTTTGGCTCTAAAGTAAAGGTACCCGAACCAGTAGATTCCTTGATCTTCACCCATTATAGGCTCATATAGATCAAGTTCAGTTCAGGGGGACACATTTTCCCTATGACTATACGGAGATGAAGATCTCACGAAGGCATAGGTACCGATGTATCCCGAAAGCGATCCACTATCCTATACGATGGTGAAAACCTCAAGAAGGAATAGCTTCTCACTCCCACTTAGAACGTAAAAATTATCCAATACATGTAATGTATAATGCAAAATAATTTAAAGAACTTAAATCAATTAAGCATGAATGCAAGAGGATTTTTTAAAATGAATTTCATTTTTTGACTATAAGATAAAAATTAATCAACTTTGCGGCTCGACTCTCTTATTTTTTTAAAAAAAATGTTTTGTTCCCTAGTGGAGTCGCCAAGCTGTCGAAACCATTTTTATTTTTATTTAAAAAAACAAAAATTAGTTGTCGATTAAAATTGGAAAATTTGGGAGTCGCCACCAATCTTTTATTTAAGGTGTGATTGAGTCACCTAAAAACGACTTTGGTCTACGAATTTTAGAAAAACGGGTCCGAGAGTCGGTTACGTATGAGGAAAGATTAGCACCCTCATTACGCCCAAAAATTGGTACCTAGTTAATTAATTAATGTCTTAATGTCGAAAATTTGAAAAATATAATCCTTAGCAAAAACTTAAAAAAACGTTACGTATTAATACCCTTGTCATTTCAGAGAAAGAAAATGCCACACCCAATGCGTTCGGGCACGACATTCTAATTTCCTCAAAAATGAATTAGGTCGAAATACTTGTATAATAAAAATTTAAAAGAATATCCATTTATTTAAGATTTAAGAAATCGCGGCCCAATACATTAGGCACAATTCCTCCAAAATCCCAAACTCGGAATATTTCCTTTATTATTTTTTAGAAAAAAATCTTCATTTCGAGAAATCAATGTGTCACATCCAATACGTTAGGATACAACGTGTTGAATTCCCAATAATGAGTTCTTATTTTTTGATTAAAGAGAAATGCTCGATTGTTAGATTTAACAAAGAAAATTGGAACCCAATACGTTAGGGCTCAATTTCCTTGAAAATCCTAAATACAAGCATTATATCAATTTTGAAAAGTTTGAAATCGAGTAAAAATGATGTGATGCTACATAAAATATACAATGCAATAATAAATATTACAATAGCATAGAAATCATGTAAACATATAAATAATGAAACTAACATACATAAAAGAAGTAACCATTGACATGCAAGAATATCAAATAAATAAACAAAATATAAATGAAAAACATAAGTCAATAAACAAATGAAAGAAACAATAAAGGATAAACATCACATAATATATACATTGAAATTTTGGGTTAAAATCTATAGAAACAAAATATAATGCATTTGTGAAGATAAAGGAGGAAAAAATGCACATTATAAAGTATGTAAAAAAATCATGCATTAGCGTTTTTCAAAAAAGATAAAATAAATATGTCCCTATATATAAATATAAAAAATGGTTAAAATATTAATATGTATACATACACATATATATATACAAGAATAAATATATATACATATATAGATTATAAAATAATTACATATATAAAAATAATAATTACATTATATTAAAAAATATGCGCATATATATATAAATATGTAAAAAAAAACTATATGTATATACATACATAGATTTAAAAAATAATTAAATATGAAAATAAAAAAATTAATTAATAAAAAAAGGAAAACAAAAAACTAATTTGAACTATAAATAAAAAAGTCTGGGGCAAATCTGTAAATAATTGAAGTCCGGAGGACGAAATTGAACGCACGAATTACATAGAGGGGCTGGAAGGGAAATTTTCCTTTCTCCTCTAAACGACGTCGTTCATATTAGGACGAAATTGAAAACGATAATAAATTAAAGGGTAAATTAATAAAATAAAAAAACTTAATTACAGAAACATTAAAAGGCGGAGGGGCTAAAAGCGCAATTTACCCCTCCACTCAAAAACACGCGGATGCTAGGCCGGGTCGGGTCGGATTCGGGTTAACCCAGGTTCAAAACGAAGTCGTTTTGAAGAGGCTATTTAAGCCAAAACACAGTTCAAAAAATCATATTTTTCAGTTCTTTTAAAAAAACAAAACCTCTCAACCCCTTTTCTCTCAACCATCCATCCCAAGCAAGAGTCAGGCAGCAGTGAGTCACCGGCCATCATACCGGCACCGATCTTCGGCTGGCATCACCGATTATGCCGAAAAAAAATTCCACAGTCGGCCTCTCTGACCTTTTTAGACCCAGATCTGAGTTTGAAGTTTCTAGAAAACCCTCAGAAAACACGAATGAAGCACGAAACCTTTCGATTTTCGACCACCGATCCTCAGAGTCGATCCCCCTATGGCTTCGTCTTAAAAGCAAATAGGTTGTTTTCTTCTTCTTTTTTTACTTTTATGTTATTCGTTTGTAAAAAAAACATAATGATAAAAAAATGAAAAAAAATATAAATATCAACCTTTTAATCAGTTTTTTATTGCTCTCTGTATTGAACCTTTTTGTTTGCTGCAAAAATAATAGCTAGTTTTTCTTATTGATTTCTTGAAAAATCCGGGTCCAGATTACAGTGTGTTCAATGGCTTCTTATAGCCATAATAATAAAAGAAATAAAGGAACAAATCTCCTTTCGATTTGATTTGCCAATCTTCGATTCCCTTTCCATTTTTGTGTTTGCAGGTGAAGATTCGGCTGTGGCGGGCTAGGTGGTTGCAGCACACATGGTTAGAAACCCTAGGGTTTCTGTCATCTTTTTTTGGGCCACTGTATTTGGGCCTTCATTTAATTTTATTTTGGGCCATATGTAATTGGGCCTCTATAGTTCAATCGGGTCTGGGTTTTGTTGTAATTGGGCAGTTTCATTTGGGCCCGTTTATTATTTGTACCCGGGGCAAAAATCGGGTATTACAGAAGCCACGAAAGTCAGTGGGCTTTACGATACATTCCTAGGGAGTAGAACCAAAGTGATGATTATCTAGCTAAATTTTCTTTTGAAAGAAAAAAAGGATTTACAACTGATTGAGGCCCCTCCAAAAGATGCTTTAGCATTTCTTAATGCAGACAGAGAGAAATTTTTGCATCCCTCATTCTTTTCATGTGACTTAGTTTTGTAATATTTTTCTTTCACCAAAATAATAAAGATTTTACAAAAACTCACAAAATAATCGTTCAAATTGAAGCACTCCTGACCTGAGATATCCAACTCCTGCGCAAACAAGCAAATAGTTGAAAGGCAAAACTCAATCATCACCCCCTCAAGATAGTAAAAAAATAAGCGTAAGAGTGAAATAGGATAAAAAACACTAATCACCAAGCAAAAATCATTCACCACCAAGCTTTAAATAACGTAGGTCTCCTCACCCCTATTTTAGCAAAAGCATTAGCCATTTCATTACCTTACCTGTGAACAAATGTGAAATAGACTCGAATTAGTTGGTTAATACGACGATCGATACCAATGAAGAGATTCTACAATGACGTTGGTATTTATATTTTATTTTCATATATAAGCATAATTCAATTTTTTAACGTATTATTAGATTATTCAAGGTTTCTATTTTTGGTAGGCAACTTTTTATGCTTTGTGTATTCCATTTTACCTATTTTGCAGTTCATTTCAATGAATGTATTGCTTTTGTTTGAATTAAATATCTGCTTCCTCTAGCATAGATTTTACTTATATTTTTATTTACTGAGTTAATTTTGAAGGAGCATTTGATAATAAGACCCTAATTGAAAAAGAAAGATCTTTTATTTCAATTTTTTCATAAATCGAGATATTGGTTTGTGTTGTTTAATTGAAGGGTCTAATTACTGTTTTACACATTCTGTAATGTATCATTTTAGTTCACATTATACTATTTTTGTTATGCAATAAACAAAATAAATCATATTTGAAATACCCAATTTTAGCCTGGGCCCAAATAAATAAAGTGTCCAGTCCATTTAAAAACCTAATTTACAAGACCCAATTACATTAGCCCAAATACCCTTGGCCCATACACCGGCCCAATACACCAGGCCCAAACCCTAGCCCAACTACAATGTAGCCTTTAACAGCACATGTGAAAAAACCCTAGCCTCCCTTGCATCAGCAGCGCCGCAGACATCGGGCCACTTCGTGCGTGTGTGCTAGCGGTTATCCGGTATGCACCTACAACGAACCACAAGATAACAAGCAAGAGAGGATTTGTATTTATGAGTTTTTGGTATGGGGGTCAAGGGAAAACTGTTTGAGGAAAGACTAAAAAGTGTAAAAGGTACCAAAATTTTGGATTAAAAAATAGAAAGAAAAGAAAAAGAAAAGAAAAAGCAGATTTTTAAGGTGATTTTCTTCAGTTTTTATTTGTTTTCTCTGTTATTGTTTTCGTTTTTTTCTGGTGTGCAAAACAGAAATAAAGAGGAAAAGAAGAAAGAAAGCTTACCTTGGCACTCAGATCTGCTCCAACAGGGTTAAAAAAACCCAACTCGATGAGTATCCGACCACCGATCGCGGTGGAGCCGTGGTGGAAGGACTGACGGCGGCGGCCTAAAGGATTTGAAACCCTAGCAGAGGAGGCTAAGATTGATTTGCTTTTGAAGAGTAGCAGAAAATGAAAATTTTAACAAAAAAAAGGTTTTATAAGGGATCAAAACAGCGCCGTTTTGAGCCTTTGATTCCAGCGACCAAAACGGCGCCGTATTGACCATGCCCGTGTGCGACCCGATCTGACCCCGGGAGGATCCGCGCATTTCTTCAAAATGGGCCATTTGCGCAATTGGTCCCTTTTATTTTACAATGCTTTTAAATTAAATTATTTAT
This sequence comes from Gossypium raimondii, assembly GCF_025698545.1. Taxonomy (NCBI): domain Eukaryota; kingdom Viridiplantae; phylum Streptophyta; class Magnoliopsida; order Malvales; family Malvaceae; genus Gossypium; species Gossypium raimondii. The sequence continues at coordinate 25,304,961 of NC_068565.1, forward strand.
TTCTTCTAAATTTCACCACATGTTTTATAATTGTTTCAATTTAGTCCGTGTTGATGCGCAGTGTTTTAGAGGAAGGGATTAATTTCTCTTTTGGTCCTCTCTTGTTAACTGTGTGTTCTATTTGATCCATTGGTGTTTTGTTTTGTTTAGATTTGCCCCTTGAATTTTCATTTATTTTGTTTTTAATCCTTAATCTGTCATTTTATTAATTATTATTATTATTAGTATTATTATTATTATTATTATACCTATAGATATACACGCATATGTGTTTTATAATATATATATGTATATATTTTAAATGTTTTAAATACATATACATATTTTATTATTATTTTATTATTTTATTTTCATAGTTTTTATATGTATGTATATACATTTATATTTTATAATATTTATACATTGTCCATATTTTATAATCTATATATATGTTTATACATTCTTTATAATATGTACATATATATTTATAGTCTACTCAAAACTTATTATAAATATACTTTCTATTTTCTCATTATTTACCAATATATTATGCTTATATATTTTTGTGTAAATGCATGAATATATTTTAATATATTTTATTATTGTTTTATTTTCATGATTTTGTATTCATATATATATGCATCAACATTTTATAATATGTATGCATCTTTTATATTTTATATCCATACACACATTTTCAAAATTCACTTATATATCATATATATATATATATCATATACATGTATAATTTAAATTAAAATATTTGTTTCATATTGCATTGTTTTTTAACACATTTTTAAATACATTTTGATTTTTCGAACATTAAAATCATTTTTTTATGATTCAAAGGTTCTCAAAATAAAAAACGATATTCAAAGTTAGGGATTTTCGAGGAAAATTGAGCCCTAACGTATTGGGTTCTGATTTTCTTTGTTAATTCCAAATAACCGAGCATATTCGTTATTTAAAATTTATAAGCAAAAATTATTTTCGGGAATTCAATATGTTATGTCCTAACGCATTGGGCATGACATATAGCTTCCTCGAAATGAAGATTTTCCTTAAAAAATTAAAAAGCGATATTCAAAGTTCGGGAGTTTTGAGAAATTGTACCCTAACATATTTGGTCTCGAGTTCTTTATCTAACTTGAACATTTGATTATCGGTTTCAGATTTCAACATTTGAGTTTAACAAAATCTTTTTAATTTTCGACACCAAGACATTAAATAATCAAATTCGGTACCGATTTTGGGCATTACGAGGGTCCTAACCCTTCCTCGTGCGTAACTGACTCCCAAACCCATTTTCTCAAATTTCGTAGACCAAATTTGTTTTTTAAGGTGGGCCGATCACACCTAAATCACGGATCGGTGGCGACTCCAGTTTTATTTTTAAAGTCGACAACTAAATTTTTGTTTTCAAAAAATGGTTTCGACAGCTTGGCGACTCCGCTGGGGACTTCGAGAGTCGAGCCATAAATTGATTATTTGATGTCTTTTTGTCGAAAATTAAAGTTGTTTTAAAATTCATAATTTCCTTTTGCATTCATTGATTTTCATTGTTGTCTTGTTTGGCTTAAGTCTGTTATCTTATTTGCATTTTGCATCTCATAACGTCGGTCATTTTTACCCATTTAGGTGGGAGTGAGAAGCTAGTCCTTCGTGAGGTTTTCACCTCCGTATAGGATAGTGGATCGCTTTCGGTATACATCTGTACCTATGCCTCCGTGCGACCTACGTCTCCGCATAGTCATAGGGAAATGTATTCCCCTGAATCGAACTCGATCTATATGAGTCTATAATGGGTGAGGATCGAGGAATCTGCTGGTTCGGGTACCCTTGCCCTAGAAACCAAACCACATATAGTGAACCATAGGAACTCACCCTAGGTAGAATTACTCTTAACCTTAGTAGATGCCTAATTAGGAGTTTTTATTATTTCTTGGTTGTATTATATTTAATTGTTACTGACTTTTTTATGTTTTCCTCTGATTGCATGGCATTACCATCACATGGCATGTCATTTTAAAAGGCGTTGGTTCGTATTCGATTGCTAGGTAGAAAACTTATCGTGGGGAATGGGTTTCTTGATAGAGTGGAAGATAATGCGGCTGTTCGAACTTGGGCTGAAATCACACAGCGCGAGAAGGGTGATAGATTGGCCGAGGGGTACATATCTGAATTTTGGGACTTCACCCGTGTTAGCGTAACCCAAAACAGCTTGCAGGAGTTGAAAGAGATTTGGAATCAGTGGAATAATGAGGTTAGACAGTTATTTTATTCAAATTATGGGGATTTTCCTTATTTACTTGATATGAAGGTGGATAAGCGTCTCTTTCGAGCTCTCGCACAATTTTGGAACCCCGCTTATAGTTGCTTCACGCTTGGGAGGGTTGACTTGGTGCCTACAATAGAGGACTACACGGCTTTACTTCGGTGTTCAAGGATTCAAGTGGACAAGGTTTACTCGAAAGCTGTAAATGAACCGACCTTTTTGAAGAGGTTGGTGAGTATAACCGGGATGAGTGAACAGTGGGTTACAGCTCAGATCAAGCAGAAGGAGGATAGCAAGTGCATTCCTTGGAAAATTTTGAAGGACCTCATTCTAGCGAACCTAGACGCGAAGAAGAAGGTAGATATATTTGCTTTAAGTATATATGGTTTGGTGGTGTTCCCTAGGGCTTTCGGGCATGTTGATGAGGCAGTCACTAACTTATTTGATCGGCTTGATAAGAGAATTACACCAGTCATGGCAATCTTGGCAGAAACCTTTCGATCGTTGAATGCGTGTCGGAGAGCGGGAGAAGGTAGATTCATTGGATGTGCGCAGCTCTTACTTGCGTGGTTCCACAGTCACTTTTGGGAGGTCGATAAAGTTTCGTATTGGGTCTTCTCTGATAATTATTCACCATTGAAAGAGATAGTGGCTACACCGAGGAGGGATGACATCTCGAAAAAGAAACGGATGGCTATTTTTCAGAATTTGCAGGAGGGGGATATCGAGTAGGGAGCTCCATGGTTGGTTCCGGATGAGATTCTATATCGGTGTGGGGATTTTGATTGGGTTCCTTTGATTGGGATTTGGGGAGCCGTTGGTTATGCTCCATTGCTAACGTTAAGGCAATACAGGTCAAGACAGTTCCTGCCTGCAACTCAGAGATTGGCTGAGTGTGAATTCTCGTATAGGGGCGATGGTTACAAAAAGAGAATTCGTGAGATGGTCAATGCATGGAGTCAGACTCACCGAATGAAGAGATTGGCTGTAGGTCCGATGACAACTCCCGAGTATAGTGAATGGTGGGTTAGGAGGATTAACGATAACATTCCTGAGCTCGGTTCAGAAAATAATCAGTCAATAGAGGAGTATTTGCATGTTGTCCCTACTGAGCTGGAAATTATAAAGCAGGATTTTGAAAGAAAAAGTACGAAACTAGAGGAGAAAATTGAGCAGATGGAGGAAGAAAAGATGAATTTGAGACTGGATGTAGATGTTCAGAAACTCGAGGCTGATAAACTAATGAAGGGGAAGAACAAGGCTGAAGAAGAGCTAGATAGCTTGAAGACCGATTACAAGAAGCTGCGTCTGTCAACAAGAACTGCCGGGCTTGGAAAAACTTCAGAGAAGTGGCGTGAAGAGATTCAAGAAGAAATAAATAAGTCAGACCGATGGGAAAGAAAATATCAAGAGGTTCAAGCACGAAATGAAGCTTTAGAAAAGAGCTTGTCAGAGAGTCAAAAGGAAAGGAGCGAACTAAAGGACAGGGTGGTTGAGTTAGAAGGGTCTCTTCATCAACACAGAAGTCAAAATTCTGTAGTAGAGCTAAGGGCAAGTCTAAGCAAGATTGAAGAGATGAAGAGTACAATAGGAAGTCTAGAAGCAGCATTGCGAAAGTGTGAGGTTCGTATTGAGCATCTAGAGGCAAAGGAAGGTCGTCAGAATGAGCAACTTCAGTATTTCCAAAATCAAGTTAGAGACAGGGATCATATGATGGGAGAAGCTATGGTCCAGATTCGAGAGGTAGCAGATCACTTGCAAACTTTAGCAGTACAAGCCACACGTTGAGCGTGAAGTACGAGCTAGAGTCAGATCGAGGACAGGAGTTGGCCTCATTGCTTAAAAAGGTCAAAGTCTTAAGTATTAGGGCAAAGCCATATTTGTAACCCATTCTATGTAAAGAGATTTATTTTCTAATAAAGTTTTCTAAAAGTAATTGAAATTAGAATCAACGTCTCTTTATGCATTCATTTCATGCATTCGCATTACATGACATCATATGCATTAAAATCAATTGAAAGAGCCTAATTGAGTAAAATTATTTTAGTTAATTTGGAAAACCAACACCCTCACGGCACCCAAGCAAAGATTAGAGAAATGGACCAAAGGTTGGAGAAATTAGAGCAAATGCAAGTGCGGATGCAGGAGCAATTGACCAAATTTCAGCAAGATATAAGAGATCAATTGTTAGAATTCCAAAGAAATATAATGTGCCAGTTAACCCAGTTATTGGCTAAAGGGTTAGAAAGAGGAAAGACTCTAGTGGTCCACTTTGGGGATAATAATGAGGACCTTACATATCCTTCTGGCTTCAACCCAGCAAATACCCAAGCACAACCAAATGCATATCCACAAAGGGTAATTGTTAACATCCGACCCCAATATCAGACCAGCACCTCGACATCGGTGAATTTTCAGACTAGCTCAGGTTCCAACTCGATGGGCAATTTAACTAATCCTGTTGTCATTAATGATCAAGCAGAAACAGAACAGACGAGGGTGGAGTTCCCAAAACAGTTGGAAGACCGTTACAAATGGAAAGGGCGAGAGTGGAACTCTCAAATCAATACTTTAAAGGCCCCAAGGAAGAAGGGGATAAGGGGGATAATGTAGGTAGATATAAAATAGGTCACTCAAAACCAATCACTATGGGCCGACTAAAGACAGAAATCACTAGCTGTCAGAGCCCTTTAAAGCGAGAATCTTACACGAAGACAAATACAGAAGGGCTTCAGTTCACGCCTATACCGATGTCATATAGCGAGCTGTATCAAAGCTTATTTAATGCACATGTGGTGCCCCCTTCTATTTGAAACCAATGTTGCCCCCATTTCCTAAATGGTATAAGGCAAATGCTCAGTGTGAATACCATGCAGGAATTGCGGGGCATTCGATAGAAAATTGCACCGCTTTCAAGAAATTGGTTGAAAGGCTCATCAATATGGACATTGTCAGATTTGAGGATTCATCGAGTGCAGGAAATTCGCTACCCAATCATATTGATAATGGGGTGAATACGATGTATGAAAAAGTGTAGGAGAATGTTCACATCAATGCCATACATGAAGACACAACTGAAAAGAGACCTTATTAGATATTCATCCTTATAAACTTGGGAGTGTCCTAAATAATTAGACTATAAAAGAAATCTCTGTAGTATTTAGGACTTATTTAGAATAATGTTCAAAACACACTTGTTGCTTTTAGCCTAGAGGCAATAAGAATTCCTCTGTGAAATAGGCTCATGTCTGAATGTCGTTATTTTAATAAAATGCATCCTTGCGATCATTTTTTAACCAATATTCTTTCGGTCTTTTTGAATAATAATTCTTTCATTCTTTTGGATTTTCTTCCACATTCATTCATTCATAATCATATTGTATAAATAGTTATTCATAAATTTCTTTTGTATATTATTTGGTATTTATTATGGGACCCTAGATATCAATGACATGAATGACACTGCTACATATTCAGGATCTCCTTTTAAGCAAGACATGTGTTTAGAGAGATATCATGACTTTGAAGATGACATAGATCGTAGCCTATCTCTAGACTTGTTGAGGATGGTAGAGCAAGAAGAGAACAATTTTTACCTCTTGAAGAGACAATGGAGATTGTGACTTTAAGAGAACATGCATAACCGGAGAAACGAAGCAAGACCTTGTTAAGTTACTTCAAGAGTTCAAAGATGTCTTCGTATGGTTATACAAGGATATGCCCAAGTTAAGCACTGATATTGTAATCTGAGCAATAGCACGTTAAAAATTTGCAGTATGTTCAAGATTCACATCATGAACGATGCAGTTAGAATTCTTTATCGGGGCAATACCTTCTTCTCTGGCTTATTCCATTGAAGTCAAGCTGTCATTTTTTCGTATTTTTTGGATTTCATCCTAATTGAAAAGGAAGATCTAAAATTTTCTTGTCATAGTTAAATTTCGCCCCAAAAGGCTCTACGAGAGAAACCTGATGCCAAAGAAGATCTTTCGCATGCAAAATGAAAGTGGAAGATCTTATGGGGAAGACCTTATCTGGAATAATATTGATTCTGATCGAAAGGGATGACCAAGACTTGCCTAATACTATGAGTGCAGATTCAATGCAAAAAAAAATGATGATGTGAAAAAATGTGAAAAAATGAAAATGAAAAATGAAAAATGGAAAAAATAAAAATGGAGAGGCTAAGGTAAAAACCCGCAAAGGGCGCCTTAGACCAAAGGGGATTTGAGTTGAAAACCCAAAAAGGGCAGCTCAATTTTTTATCAAAATAGGGCATGTGGTGGTTTTTGTTATACTTGAATCAGCAGGAAAGGGTATGCGACATCCCGGGGCATCGACAGAGTACTGTAGATCTCTTAAACACATGTCAAACTCAGAATGGTCTTCAGGAAGTTTGTACAGGGAAGTTCAAGCTGCGATATCTGGAGCACCTGATTTTCATACTATTCATATTGAATTGCTTGTTCTTGGAATACTTCATTCTTTTTCAAGATACAAGTCAATTCCTCTTTTATTCTCAATATTCTTGATAATTTATTCATTGCAGGTTATGCTTTCAAATTAATTCCATTTTATTCATAGTTTTGTTCTTTTTTGCAAGCGTGTTGCATTAGAATAATGATTAATGGACTAATAAAACTTTCACAAGGGAAGTTTTGCATATTACCCTAGAAGTTTCTAAATAATACAGTAACCTGAAACATGACTATTGTTTAGAACGCACCAAGTTTAAAGGTTGAAATATCTGGGAAGGAATGGTCTAAATTAAGACTTTATCTTTGCATTTTGTTGTCAAGAACATTGATTGAACAAAATGACAAGATGTTATGTCGGTGACAAAGCTTGATCACCTTGCGATAAGAAGAGGTTTTCTTGGAGAAGGAAGTCCTTAATTTGTGCATAGACATTTGGTGATACCTTATGAATAGTAAAGGACTAAGGTGATTTACATTGCGATAGGAGAGGATTCAAAGCCATGTTTTTTTCTACCCTTAGGTCACAGCGGGAGAAAGTTGGTACAAATTTTTTGTGTCCCAAGGGATTGAACTTTGAAGTTCACAATGGGGGCAATCTGATTAAGCGTTTCTTTGGAGATGCGAGCCGAGCAAAGATGCGTTGTAGCACATCAGCTATAAAGCTTTAATAAACTTTGAGTAATGACTGCCTAAGTGATAAAAAAGGATCATTCTCGAAAAATAATATTCAAATGTCATTCATACACGTTTAGTTAGGAGCATTTGATTCATTTTGATCATGACATCCTAATCACTAGGCATAATTAGGTTCATAATTTGAATTATACAAGTCATGTTCCCTAGAGAACAAACCGGTAAAACTTCAGCCTTATCTTATTGAACAGCAGTGGAGTAAGTTGAAAATAGCAGATTTTTATTTCCTTGGCATTGTAGCGGAGCAGATTGAAGCCACGACGGCGAATCTTATCTCTCTAGCGTTAAGGCTTGGATTAGTTGAAGTGGAGCGGATTGAAGCTGTGGGCAGCGAATCCTATCTCTTTGACATTGCAATTAAAAATATTGAAGCCACAGCGGCAGATCTTACTTCCCTGGCGGTGTAGTGGAGCAGATTGAAGTCACAACGGCAGATCTGGTTTCCCCGACAACGCAATTAAAAAGATTGAAGCCACAACGGCGGATCTTACTTCCCTAACGGTGTAGTAGAGCAGATTGAAGTCACAACGGCAGATTCGGTTTCCCCAACAGCGCAATTAAAAAGATTGAAGCCACAACGGCGGATCTTACTTCCCTGACGGTGTAGTGGAGCAGATTGAAGTCACAACGACAGATCTGGTTTCCCCGATAGCGCAATTAAAAAGATTGAAGCCACAACGGCGGATCTTACTTCCCTGGCGGTGTAGTGGAGCAGATTGAAGTCACAACGGCAGATTTGGTTTCCCCGACAGCGCAATTAAAAAGATTGAAGCCACAACGGCGGATCTTATTTCCCTGGCGGTGCAGTGAAGCAGATTGAAGTCACAATGGCGGATCTGGTTTCCCCGATAGCGTAATTAAAAAGATTGAAGCCACAACGGTGGATCTTACCTCCTTAGCGGTGCAGTTGAACAGATTTAAGCTACGACGGCAGATCTTGTTTCCTCGACATTGTAACTGGATAAATTGAAGAAGTAGTGCAGATCATATCAGACTCATCTTTGAAGTTGTAGCAGAATAAGTTAAAGCTACGAGTCTTATCTCCCTGAAGTTACGGTGGAGCAGACTAGAGATTGCAAGTTTTGTTCTTTTGAGAAGCTACAACGTACAAGTCCTATCTCCTTGATGTTGCAATGGAGTGGATTGAAGCACTAGTTCCTATACCTCTGAGGATGCAGTAGGATGGAATGAGCCTTTAAAGAAGAAGAATAGCACTAAGGTCCAGCATGACCGGGCCAAATTGGCCATTTTTAAAGTCTTTTCTCCGTTCCCGTTATACGGCAACGAGCAAAGAGGGGCAGCTGTAATACCCAATTTTAGCCCGAGCCCAAATAAATAAAAGTGTCCAATCCATTTAAAAACCTAATTTACGAGACCCAATTACATTAGCCCAAATACCCTTGGCCCAATACACCAGGCCCAAACCCTAGCCCAACTACAATGTAGCCCTTAACAACACATGTGAAAAAACCCTAGCCTCCCTTGCATCAGCAGCGCCACAGACATCGGGCCACTTCGTGCGTTTGTGCTAGCGGTTATCCGGTATGCACCTACAACGAACCACAGGATAACAAGCAGGAGAGGATTTGTATTTATGAGTTTTCGGTAAGGGGGTCGAGGGAAAACTGTTTGAGGAAAGACTAAAAAGTGTAAAAGGGACCAAAATTTTGGATTGAAAAATAGAAAGAAAAGAAAAAGCAGATTTTAGAGGTGATTTTTTTCATTTTTTATTTGTTTTCTCTGTTATTGTTTTCGTTTTTTTTTTGGGTGTGCAAAACAGAAATAAAGAGGAAGAGAAGAAAGAAAGCTTTCCTTGGCACTCAGATCTGCTCCAACGGGGTTCAAAAAAAACCCAACTCAATGAGTATCCGGCCACCGATCGCGGTGGAGCCGTGGTGGAAGGACTGACGGCGGCGGCCTAAAGGATTTGAAACCCTAGCAGAGGAGGCTAGGGTTGATTTGCTTTTGAAGAGTAGAAGAAAATGAAAATTTTAACAAAAAAAAAGGTTTTATAAAGGATCAAAACGGCGCCGTTTTGAGCCTTTGATTCCAGCGACCAAAACGGCGCCGTATTGACCATGCCCGTGTGTGACCCGATCTGACACCGGGAGGATCCGCGCATTTCTTCAAAATGGGCCATTTGCGCAATTGGTCCCTTTTCTTTTACAATGCTTTTAAATTAAATTATTTATTTCTTCTAAATTTCGCCACATGTTTTATAATTGTTTCAATTTAGTCCGTGTTGCTGTGCAGTGTTTTAGAGGAAGGGATTAATTTCCCTTTTGGTCCTTTCTTGTTAACTGCGTGTTCTATTTGATCCATTGGTGTTTTGTTTTGTTTAGATTTGCCCCTTGAATTTTCATTTATTTTGTTTTTAATCCTTAATCTGTCATTTTATTAATTATTATTATTATTATTATTATTATTATACCTATAGATATACACGCATATGTGTTTTATAATATATATATATGTATATATTTTAAATGTTTTAAATACATATACATATTTTTTATTATTTTTATTTTATTTTCATAGTTTTTTATGTATGTATATACATTTATATTTTATAATATTTATACATTGTCCATATTTTATAATCTATATATATGTTTATACATTCTTTATAATATGTACATATATATTTATACTCTATTCAAAACTTATTATAAATATACTTTCTATTTTCTTTTATTTACCAATATATTACGCTTATATATTTTTGTGTAAATGCATGAATATATTTTAACATATTTTATTATTGTTTTATTTTCATGATTTTTGTATTGATATATATATGCATCAACATTTTATAATACGTATGCATCTTTTATATTTTATATCCATACACACATTTTCAAAATTCACTTATATATCATATATATATATATATATATATCATATACATGTATAATTTAAATTAAAATATTTTTTCATATTGCATTGTTTTTAACACATTTTTTAAATATATTTTGATTTTGTCGAACATTAAAATCATTTTTTTTATCATTCAAAGGTTTTCAAAATAAAAAACGATATTCAAAGTTAGGGATTTTCAAGGAAAATTGAGCCCTAACGTATTGGGTTCTGATTTTCTTTATTAATTCCAAATAACCGAGAATATTCGTTATTTAAAGTTTATAAGCAAAAATTATTTTCGGGAATTCAATATGTTATGTCCTAACGCATTGGGCATGACATATAGCTTCCTCGAAATGAAGATTATCTTTAAAAAATTAAAAAACGATATTCAAAGTTCGGGAGTTTTGAGAAATTGTACCCTAACGTATTGGGTCTTGATTTCTTTATCTAACTTGAACATTTGATTATCCGTTTCAGATTTCAACATTTGAGTTTAACAAAATCTTTTTAATTTTCGACACCAAGACATTAAATAATGAAATTCGGTACCGATTTTGGGCGTTACGAGGGTGCTAACCCTTCATCGTGCGTAACTGACTCCCGAACCCATTTTCTCAAATTTCGTAGACCAAATTTGTTTTTTAAGGTGGGCCGATCACACCTAAATCACGGATCGGTGGCGACTCCAATTTTATTTTTAAAGTCGATAACTAAATTTTTGTTTTCAAAAAATGGTTTTGAGAATATTTATGAACATTAATTATTAAATTACTGATACTCAAAGAATTGCCACTTTTTATTGTCGCTTTCACATTCGAAGTTCAACAACCATTCTCAACAAAAACAAAATTATATCATTGAGAATTACAGAACCAATGCAAAGTAAATATTATACAATTTATACCTTTTTTAAAATATTATCTCAAAAATGCTTTGCATGTTTTGAATTTGCATTTAAATAACATTCAGTGCTTTTGATAGTTGGAGAAGAGGTTTCAATGATTTCGGTGATTCTTTGGGTTTAAAAGCCCTAACACTATTGTATGCTGAACTAAAATTCTAAATTTTCATTAAAATCTAAATTGTTAAACGTACATACTATCTTTTAAATAAAAATTCAGTTCTGAAAAACTATACTATTTTTTAACAAATTTTTAAAGTTAATTTGATTACCGTACCTAACTATTTAAGTAAAGATTTTAAGCAAACATGTCCACAACAATTTTGGTCAATGCATATTTTAATTTTTAAATATTAAAGAATATTAGTATTAAATAATTTTAAAACATGTAATTTATAAAATATTATAAATATAAATAATAATTACTATTTCAATTAGAAAAAACAATATTAAAAACATTTTAATATTGTTAAAACTCTTATATAAAATGGAACTGCAATTTTTAAATAAAAAACATATTACAGAATTTAATATATAATGTTCTATAAGTATTTGTACATTTTTACATACGGTTCCGTAATTTGGAATTGTATTTTGATTTAATTTTGTAAATTGGAATAATTTCAAAGTAATTATGATATATTGTAATTTTGGGGTTTTTACCTCAATAATCTAAAAATAATAATTAAATACTAAAATGGATTACCCTACAAATTAATTATTAAAATGGGTCTTTGGCTACAATAATCACGGGTGGTGCCTGAGAAGGTGGCACCACCACCCATTTTTTCCCACGTCATCATTAGGCCATAATAGGGGTGAAAATAAATTAATATTTTACTGTTGCATCACCCTATACAGCGGCAATGATATCACACTTATATCGGGTAAAATATAGGTTTTGAAAAAAAATGTTTTTAATGGTTGCAGGAGAGCTGTCAGGCGGCACCTTTGCGGTGGACGTGACCAGATAGTCACGGAGTATTTTTTACTGATCGCCTGCACCCTTTTTTTGCTTTCTCCCTTCTCAAGCTCGAATTCTAGGCTTTCACAAGTAAATTTTGTACCCATTTTTTACCCCTTATAAATACCATGTTGGTCCCCTCAGCCATGTCACTAGTTTTTGTTTAAAAAAAAAAAGGAAACACGAGTTTAGGGAGAAGAGAAGAGAAGAGAAGAGAAGAGAAGAAGGTTATGTGGTGTCGGAAGGAGAGGAGGCAACATAAGATTAGGGTTTAAGGTACATTTTTATTTTTTTAATTATTGTTTATTTATTTGATCTCTAATCCTTATTATTTGTCCTAGTTTGTGGTTTTAGAAGAAGAGGAGGTAGCAGGATATTAAGGTTTAAAGGTACATTATTATTTTTAATTATTATTTATTTGTTTGATTTGTAATCCTTATTATTTGATATATTTTGTGGTGTTGTATTGTGTTATTTATTAGTTGGATGTAGTTGTTGAGTTGAGGTTAGATTTTAGAGGAGTTGGTGTGTTCTTGTACATTTAATTTATATACTATAGTATTGGTGCTTTTTTCTAGTGCTTGTAATTTAATATTTTTTGTGATTGCACTTAAAAAACATACATTATACCCTCGTTTATTTTTTATTTCGCACTTGTATTTGTCTTACTGTCTAGCCTATTGGCTCAAATTGTGTCCAAAGACAAAACAACATTTGTATTTCCGTTAAAGAAATCACGTATAATTGACACCGGATGACTATCATAGTTCAATATTTTATATTTCTTCAGCACTAATTTTTTTAAATTACAATTTTTTGTAATTATTATTTATTTGTTTGAATGCATTAGAAGAGAAGAAGTCGCGTGTGACCAACATGCCGCAAATATACACTAAATTAATTGTCTTCAATTAGGGAATTATCAGGATAATTTTAATTTTTATAAGAAAATTAAATTTTGATGCAATTTTATAAGAAAAACGCGTTCTTTACTTGTCTTCAGGTAGAGAAATTATCATATTTTTTTTTCTGTATATTTTATTAAGATTCACTATTTATATAGAATGGATTTATACATGTTATTGAATACTAATTAATTGAACTCAATTGGCTTTACAAATTTTTACATTCTATATATGTTGATTTTTTTGTATATCTACATGCGGATGCATATGTTTTTTGTAGTAAAATTTTGTTTTGGGATAAAAAAATGGATAAAAAAAGCAGTTGTTTAATGGGTGAAAATATTTTATTTTTAAATTTGAAAAGTCATGGTAACCAACGATACACTAACATTTCATTTGCCGTGTGAGGAGTGCACTATCACTCTGGAAGATGTTGCACTACAACTTTGGGTCCCAAGCGACAATAGTACAGTCACGGATACAAGTAAAGTGTCCGAACCAGCCATGCTATGCTATCACTTACTTGGACGCTCGCTCAGTGATGATGAAGAGAAATTTCAAAACTTCACTTAGTAGTGCCACTGAGTGGGAGAAGATGTGCGCTGCTCAAGCATATATACTGCATTTGATAGGGGGTACTTATGCCGGATGCAAATAATAAGGTCCACTTGATGTACTTGCCCCTGTTGTCTGATTTGGAAGTTGTCTGTTTGTACAGTTGGGTCTCATCAATATTAGCAATGTTGTATCGTGAGTTTTGTCAGGCGAAAAAGCACGAAACACAAGACATAGGTGGGTGCCTAATATTGCTATAGTCTTGAGCATTGTACATGATTCCATTTTTAACATCAGTTAGTCACCAAACACATGTCTTCCCATTTGTAAATAGGTAATAAAATTTAAATTTTACATCATGAATTTTGCTTTTTATAAAAATGTGTTCTAACAAGTTTAATTTTTTTGATAGTTTACTTATTGGGGTATCAGGAGGTCTTATACCTTTGCAATTTATGTTATTTGACTCATGTTACTATAGCCATGTTATTAATTGTATAGGTCATGTGGATGCCATATTTCGCCCCAAACATTGCGGTTGTTATTCCCCGTCAGCTCACATCCACTCACACGTGCGGTGCAACAATATCTTGCATTGTAGAACCCTGGATGGAGTGAAGACCTTGAATGAATTTTGATTTTGATTTGTAGCCCTCGGTCGAGTACTAATGTTGGTACATCAAGAATGGGAAATCGTATTTATTTGGTGGCCAATTGATGGTAGCCTCTCCACGCAGCGACGAGGGCACCAACAACGACAATGAGGTCACCGCCACCTGCACCCTAACCCAAGCCAGAGCCTGTGTGGTCTTATACATAATCTCCCAGTAGTTCTTATCATCTGGATTTTGGGGTAGATAATTATCTTCCGGATTCGTCAGGCTACGTATATCACTCAGAGATTCCCGGTTCCAATTCTAATCATCAGCAACTGAAATCATTAATGATGTTTGATATCTTTAGCCCATTAACGCCTCAGTACTCCACCCTTCCCTGGCAAACCTTTGGGAAATACAACTTTTTGAGTCAGTTAAATACACCCCAAGGATCGCCAATAGATGATGTGAATGAAGGTTCGAGTGAGGAAAACAATGATCATTGAGAACACTCACAACGTCAAGGTCGGGCACCACAATGGTTTACCCCACGAACAACTCTATCAAACCACCAATTTTAACATGTGTAACATTATTATTGCATGTATTTTATAATTGTAATTCAAATTTTAAAATTTCTATAATATATAGTTTATACATTTTCTCAGTATTTCAATATAATATTCACTGAAGTGCAATCTTTTTATTTTATACTTGAACATGTTTAAAAAATATAAAAATTCAATCATAATTAAATAAATGTTAATAAAACTAAAAGTATACATAAATTCTATGTAAAATGAAGAATTATTTCAATTGATTACAACATTTCACATATATTTGAACATGGAATACATAAATTAATATTTCACTCGATCGTGACGATTGTCCAGGATGGTAGGTTCGATGTGGGCATTTTCCCCTATTATAACCAATTGTTTTAAATAGATCACAAAGTTTAGGGTCAGTTTTCTCCCTCAATTCCATTTCACCATGATTCCTGGTGACGTGTGGGCAACCTTTGGGATTCCTACGTAACCCCATGTTTGGGACAAACACGAAAGCCGGTGGAGGCACTTCCCATGTTGACACATCACGCAAGGCGGGAACTTGTTTCTTAAAATACGAAACGTACATTCCAGAGAGTACATCTCATTGATATATTGTTCGACATTGATCGAGGTGCGAGCACAAGCTGTAACGACATGCGTACAAGGGTATCGAAGTGTCTGGAACTTCCCGCAGTCGCACCGCCTATTTCGAAGATCAACTCCGTAAAACCTAGATGGGATACCGGGTCAACGGCTGATGGAATCTATAACTCAAAAAGTTTATAACTATTGAGAATATAGTTCTACATGCATCGACCTTACTCTCTGGGTATTTGCATCCATTAACTTTTCGAAGTCCTCGACAAACATGTGTCCTACCTCCATCTAGTTTACTTGTTTAGCCCTATTCTTGGCACCAAGGTTGCCAGCCTATAGAGCATAGTTGAGAAAAAACAAATTAAATTGGAAGATGTCATGTTTGCTTCAAGACTAAGTTAATAGCCTCTTCCAAGTTGGTGGTCATATGACCATATTGAGATCCCTCATCAAAACTTGGAGCCCACTAGCATAACTCCTTGGTACCCAACCAGTTCCGGAAAGAACTATTCATTTCACCATGCATATCAGCTTGAAGCTTAAGTAGCCTTTGCTTGAAACAATGTTGTTATAGCTCGTAAGTTGCGTATGTATTCCAAAAAGGCACATTACCTTTTTGATTTAATTTGTGGAAGTATTAAGAATATTTAAAAAATATGTTGAAATAGAAATTTACCCATCTTCACCACTTGTTTGTGCCAGTCTTGTTAGCTCAATAAATCAAATCGAAACTGCCAAAAAGCGGCTGAATTAGCATTTAAATTTTTTTTCAAAGTGATGCGAACCCAATCACATCATGTTTTGACACAACTCGCCAACATCAGAATTGGCCTAAACTTGAAGAGCCCAAGTGCAAGATGAAACATCTCTTAGGCCTGATTGAATATTGGGCCAATGTTTTCAAGGACTTTTTAATTCAATATAGTTTTATTTAAATTAATAAGTTTGCATATTTTTAATTCTAGACTTGCACTTTGTGTGTTCTACATTTAATAAAGTTATGCATTATGTAACTTCCATGCTAGTTAAGTAAGCATCATAAATAATGACATGCATTATGCAACTCCCATGTTAGTTTAAGTCTGCATCATTAAATTCAGTCTTGCATTAAGTAACTCATTTGTTCGTTTAGTTTGCATTTCAAACCATGCATTTAAGCATCTTAGTTTAATAAATGAGTTGTTGGACATTTATTCAACTCATCTTAGTTTAATTAATAAGTGTTTTTATTGTTGAAATTTTATTATTAAAGTGTTGCTCTTCATTAATCTAGTTTCTAGAATTATTTATTGAGGCATGAGTTAAGTTTATTTATTCTTGCTTCTTTAATTAACTAGTTCTTTGGAATAGTTAATGCATATGTTTACTTTATTTACTTAAGTTAAGTATTTACTCTTAACATGTTTAATTAGTGTTTAATATGCTTAATGAGTTATTTTAATGTGTTTATTGCAGGAGTTTCTTCAGCTCACAACCGTTACATTTCAAAGCTGTTACAACCTAATTAAAGTGACCTTTCAAGTGCTATTTGAATACAAAAGAAGGAGCTGTTACAAAGAGGGTTTATTACATCACTAAAGGTAGTTTTAAAGAGCATTATATACTCTTTAAATTTCAGCAGTAACCCTTTTCAGCTACCAGCTATTTTTGTTCTTTCAAAAGACTAAATTAAGCGTTCAAATCATCATTAAAGAGCTGATGTCTATTCGGCTAGCCAAAGGACAGTTCAAGAGTCATTTTTCAAGCCTTCATGGACATTTATTCAGCTGAATTGAAGAGAATTCAATGAATGAGTAATTTGTTTCAAGAATGCCAAGAGACTTGAACTTTAATTCAGCTTTTAATTAGCACATTAAGATGAATGCTTGTGACTATTTGGCTACCCTATTTTTGCACTATAAATAGGTGAAATCAGATTTTGTACTGGACTTTTGATGATTTTTGAATGAAACTCTGTTCATTTGGTGAGAATTACTTTTCTCTGATTTTGTACAAAGACTTGTTGGCTTATCTACAAAGCTAGTAGCGTCAACCCGTTCTTTGTTTTATCCCGAACTTATCACTCTAGCAAGTGTGGCGTTCGAACCCTATACCGAGGTTACTATCATTCTAGATAGCGGGTAGAGGTTTTGATTGAATTTTTTGTCCATCTCATTAAACGTATAAGTGTTTGGTCGACACTTACTAGTGTTGGTTCTTACTTGTTTCTTGAGCCGTTTTTTCTTTCCTTCAATTTATCATAACCGAACACATCCATTCTTAGCCATTTTTCCTGAACCTTTGTTGTTATAAAACAATATTGAGCCTATTTTATCAATTTTATTTGTTAGCTATACATTTGTTCCTTACTTCATCATAGACGATCGGGCAACTCAAATACAACTTGACTCAACATTGAGGCAGATCATATCATTTGGTATCAGAGCCATTAAAATGAGAAGTACGGACTTTTGAAGACAATCCCGAATTAGTACGTGAAGAACCGAAGTAAGTTCGAAAAAAAAGTTCAAAAAAATTTGAGTTGAAAATTTGTATTCATTCTTGTATTCCTCGATCAAGAAAATTCCCATTTTCAGCTATTCCTACCCATTTCACGCCATATTTAAAGCCCTTTCCATCTTTTCTTTCAACCTACCTTACCCCTATTCATTATTTCCTTTATTTTCCAAATTTGTGACTGACCCTTAATCCTATGATTATGCCTTGGCAAGTTTGCTTACAAAGTCACGAGGGAAGAAAGAGCGGTAAAAGGCACGAGTGTTGTGAGAGCATTAGAGTTGAAAAAGCCATTCTTGACTGCAAACACGAGTGTGAGGGCCATTTAAATTTTCTTATGAGTGACTAATGAGGTTTTGTGGTGAGGAATTCATTTTGTCTTTATTTTAACATTTCCTTCTTTTCAGCTATAAATTATGTCTCAAGGAGAATTTTCAGAATTTGAACTTCAAGACTTCATGAAAGAAATGGATCGCTTGTTCGATAAGAAATTAAAACCCCTCCAAGAATGACTGGTTCATGTCGAGGAGCAGAGCCACGAGCAAGAAGCCAATGGGAGCAAACTTATCCAAGTGAAAGGATGGAAACGAGATCGACAAAGAGTCGAACATCCAACTAATATGTAAGAAGAGACCCTTATCATGAGTCCTATTCTTCAAGGAATTTAGGCCAAAATAAATCCAGCTACGAGTTTGAAACTTTTCAATGAGACAAATGAGAACGTAAAAATTTCTCTTCAAGTGCCTCAAAGTATTCATCTACGGAGAAGTCCTTATGGAAAAGTGAGCATGTTCAGTACTCTTCCATGGAGGCTTATTCACGAAGAAATGAACTCAACTTATATAAAGATTCTTCCACTTCTTTTCCCTTAACAGCCTGTCATTCTGATTCTTATATGTTATCATCATCTTGCAATGAAAGAACGAAGCAAAAAGACAAAGAAACAAAAAAAAGTGTGAGGCAAGAAATGATAATGCGCGAGAATGAGCTGATCTTAAATGAAATTGAGAAAAGAAAAAAAGAAATGAAAGAAAAAGAGGGTGAGAGAAAGCAAAAAAATTTTGAGAGTAAACAAAAATGTGAAAAAGAAAATAAAATTGAAAAAGAAATTGAAATTGAAGAGAGGAAAGATATTGAGCAAGGAACGAGTGTTGTTGATGAAAAAAATGAGAGAAAAAGATGCAAGGGAACAAGAAAAAGTGAGGAATATCTTTGCTAACCAATGTGAGAGTTTTCCTTGTGTTTCATCTTTTCAGGTTTCTAAAGGTTTATCTGACGAGCTCCAACTTCAATACCTTTCCAAAGAGAGGTGATTTCATTTGATCGAAAAAGGTAAGGTTGAAGGTGAAATCCAACCACAAGTGCTTAAAGGTAAGGAATCTTTAGCAATCGAGTCATGGCAATCAGGTTTGAAAATTGTCGATAAAATTTTTTATAACTTAATTTTTAAAAGATTTCCTTATTTTGATATGGTTAATTGTTATCCTTTGTTTGTGGTTGAAAATTTTGTTTTAAGTGGAAGCATGAGGAGTTGTTTTCTTGATTTCTTTTGTGCTGAAAAATCTATTGATGTTGTTCAATTAGATCGACAAACATCAAATATGATATTGCATGATAACAGGTTTTCCCGAAAAATGTTTAAGTTGTTGGACTATGGAGATTGTGTGACTCATTTAATGCTTTGTGAAAAATCCTTGAGTTTAAGCAAATATGTTCTGATGAATGTAAAGAGGTTTGATTGTCTGTTTCTGTGTATACACACATTCTTTTGGTTCGGCATGATTGATTTATTGTCACAAATGAAACCCTTGCTGCATTTTGTAACAAGTAAACAAACTCGTTATGTGGAATAATCAAGCATTCCAAATTTTGTGCGACCAATTTTTGTTTGATTGATGCTTGGCTTTTGACTAAGGGGACGAAATTTAAAAATTCTGAATGCAATATAAAATCGTTCCTTTATCATTTTATTTGGGTGTCCATAAATTTCTTGTGCCATCTCAAAAAGGTAAGGCCAACTCATACTTTTGATCTTGGCATCGATTCAGCATGTCCCTTAAAGTTCAACATCTATGGTGTCACTAAACCCTTTACTTTTCGTGAAGGTGACACTTTGAGAAGCGCGAGTTGTCCTTGTATTTCTCCTACATTTCAGGTTAGTTCGAGTAAAGAGCAACGACTTTACTATCTCTTTAAAGAAAGAGACTCAACCAACCCCTTTTCGTTGATGGAAACATTGTTGATGTTTTGGTTTCTAAAACGCATTTGTACCTTGATGAGGTTTATTGTTTTTCTTTGATTAGTAATGGATGGCTTGAAGATGATGAGAACATTACTAACAAAGGTTATGTTGTTGATGTGCATTCTTTGATCTATGGGAGAACCACATGTTTAAACAAGGCTGTGCACATAAAAATTTTGATGTATGAGTGTTTGATTTATATGCATGCCCTATTATCGAATTTCGATACTCAACTTGTAAAGGTAAAATTTGTCAATTATTTTGAATTCGGCAATCGATCAAGTGCTTGAGTATACACCAAGACTTCGAAAAGAAATTGTTCATTCTTGATTTATCATTTTATTACTCCTCATCTTTATGATGATGACAATATTTTCTTATGTCAATCGATGAATAAAATTTCGGATGGTTCTTCTTGGTTTAACCATCATTGTGTCACTAATTTGTTTTATTCTTTTGTAGGTGACAATGTGAGGTGGTACCCTTTTAAAGAGCGAAGGCTGATTTGTGATCTTGAGAAATTTTTTTCGAGCAAGTGGCCGATTTGTCCTTGAGGACAGATCGTCTTCAAGTGGGAGGGTATGATGCGAACCCAATCGCATCATGTTTTGACACAACTCGCTGACATCAGAATTAGCCTAAACTTGGAGGGCCCAAGTGCAAGATGAAACATCTCTTAGGCCTGATTGAATATTGGGCCAATGTTTTTAAGGACTTTTTAATTCAATATAGTTTTATTTAAATTAATAAGTTTGCATATTTTTAATTTTAGACTTGCACTTTGTGTGTTCTGCATTTAATAAAGTTATGCATTATGTAACTTCCATGCTAGTTAAGTATGCATCATAAATAATGACATGCATTATGTAACTCTCATGTTAGTTTTAAGCTTGCATCATTAAATTAAGTCTTGCATTAAGTAACTCATTTGTTCATTTAGTTTGCATTTCAAACCATGCATTTAAGCATCTTAGTTTAATAAATGAGTTCTTGGACATTTATTCAACTCATCTTAGTTTAATTAATAAGTGTTTTTATTGTTGAACTTTTATTATTAAAGTGTTGCTCTTAATTAATTTAGTTTCTAGAATTATTTATTGAGGCATGAGTTAAGTTTATTTATTCTTGCTTCTTTAATTAACTAGTTCTTGGAATAGTTAATGCATATGTTTAGTTTATTTACTTAAGTTAAGTATTTATTCTTGATATGTTTAATTAGTGTTTAATATGCTTAATGAGTTATTTTATTGTGTTTATTGCAGGAGTTTCTTCAGCTCACAACCGTTACATTTCAAAGCTGTTACAACTTAATTGAAGTGACCTTTCAAGTGCTATTTGAATACAAAAGAAGGAGCTGTTACAAAGGGAGTTTAATACATCATTAAAGGAAGTTTTAAAGAGCATTATATACTCTTTAAATTTCAACAGCAACCCTTTTCAACTACCAACTATTTTTGTTCTTTCAAAAGAATAAATTAAGCATTCAAATCATCATTAAGGAGCTGATGTCTATTCGGCTAGCCAAGGGACAGTTCAAGAGTCATTTTTCAAGCCTTCATGGACATTCATTCAACTGAATTGAAGAGAATTCAATGAAGGAGTTATTTGTTTCAAGAATGCCAAGAGACTTGAACTTTAATTCAGCTTTTAATTAGCACATTAAGATGAATGCTTGTGACTATTTGGCTACCCTATTTTTGCACTATAAATAGGTGAAATCAGATTTTGTACTGGACTTTTGATGATTTTTGAATGAAACTCTGTTCATTTGGTGAGAATTACTTTTCTCTGATTTTGTACAAAGACTTGTTAGCTTATCTACAAAGCTAGTAGCGTCAACCCGTTCTTTGTTTTATCCCGAACTTATCACTTTAGCAAGTGTGGCGTTTGAACCCTATACCGAGGTTTCTATCTTTCTAGATAGTAGGTCAAGGTTTTGATTGATTTTTTTGTCCATCTCATTAAACGTATAAGTGTTGGGTCGACACTTACTAGTGTTGGTTCTTACTTGTTTCTTGAGCCATTTTTTTCTTTCCTTCAATTTATCATAACCGAACACATCCATTCTTAGCCATTTTTCCTGAACCTTTGTTGTTATAAAATAGTATTTAGCCTATTTTATCAATTTTATTTGTTAGCTATACATTTGTTCCTTAATTCATTGTAGATGACTTGACACCATAAATACGACTTGACTCAACACCAAGGCGGATCGTATCAGAAAGTGAGAGAGAAAGAATAGAAAATTGAACACAATAATTTAGAGTGGTTCAGCCCCAATTTCCTACTCCACTACCTTAGCTTTCTAAAACTAAGGATTTTCCCAAATTTACTAATTTGATAACCTTTAAGAACAATATTTAACCTTTCAAACTTCCTTAAGGTTTCTACCAAAACCTTAAGATGCAAACCCTCCTAAGAGATACAAATAAACAAACAAACAAATAATCCTTATAAGATAAAAGTGTTTGCAATTTAAGCTCAATTACAATGAAAAATGCTTGAGCAAATAGAATGAAAATAAAGCTCACAAGTGTACGAAAGAAAAATATGGAAATATTTGGCACAAAGGTTGTTTGATTGATCTTTTTGCTTGAATATATTTTCTTGTTATTGTAGGACCTTTAGAAGCTGGTATTTATATCTTATAATTCATTTCCAACTGTTGTAGTTATCGAGAAAATAAGTAGAGCCGTTGGGGATGAAAATACCAGATAATTAAATTCACCTGCAGCAAAAAACATCAATATCTTTTTATGAGTATCAATACTAATAGAATTTAATGCCTGATTCAGTCACCATTAAAGTTAGTTTCCAACGATAACAAGGATTATTTATCGATACATGATAAAAGGTATTGATATTTTTGAACAGGTATCAATAGGTTTTGTGAATGTTTAAAAACTTATCAAGTCGAATACAAAAGCGAATCGATATAAAATATGATATCAATAAAATTCAATAGGTATTGATATATTTTAGAAGTATTGATACTTATTGCTTTTGTTCAATTTTTATTCAAGTCGAGAGCAAATTTGGTATTGATAAAAGAATGGTGTTGATAGAAATCATATGAGTATCGATACTTTTGGAAAATATTGATACTTCTTGTAGGGAGCATTTTTCAATTGATTTAAAATTGTTTCAATTAAGTTCAAGTGTTTAAGAACGGTTTTTTAATTTGTCAAAATTTTCAAAGTGTTCAAAATATTTTCTAAGATGTTTGGAAGCCTTGAAATGATCTTTCCGCTTTGAACTTAATAATTTCTTTGTTCAAAAACATTTTTTATATCAATATAAAATAATTTATCAAATAAAACTAGTTTAACAATCTCCTCTTTTTGATATAACAAAACATTTTGGTAATTTTGTTTTGAATTTGTTACTCCCTTTTAAAGTTCAATATGAACCAAAATTTATTTTTATGAAATTTGGAAAAATATTTGAGAGTAAAAATTAGTCACTTGATGTTGTCATTAAAAGATTAGTCATAAAAATAATCAACCAAATACCAATAATTTACCTTTCTCTTCTTTTCTCCCCTTTTTGTTATATAAAATCAAAAATAAAGCTTACAAGAGAGAATTTGTTAGTCCAATAAAAGAAATTGAAAATTTTGAAAGTAAAGAACTAACATAAATATACCAAAATAAACTTTCAAGTATCTACAAATGAGGTACCAAAATAAACATTAAGTTCTAACAAAGAGATAGGAAAATGTGCAATGAAAATGAGTAAAATGCATTAGAACGAAAAATACATATATATCCTAGTCTTCTTGAGGTGGAGGAGGAGGAGGAAATTGAGACATTAGAAATGCAATATTTTCCTCCATCCTACACATCCTAGAGTCTAGACTACTAACATTGGTATTAACTCATTCAAATGAATTATCTAATCGAGTGCGTAAATCTCTAAAATCCTCACTCAAGGATGTAATAACACCAATGATGGCGGTGGACATGTCGTCAGAGAGAGCCAGAGCAGATGGTTGAGCAGATGAAGAAGCCAGAGGAGGGTCCTGCTCGGTAAGAGGAATATCATCATGGTCTTCTTTAAGGTCATCATCATCATCATCATCTTGAGGATTATGATTGTCATCCTTAACCCAATTATTAGGAAGAGGATCCATTTTAAAACTAGCTCAATGAAGGTCAATAAAGCTAATAGGTTGATATTTAACAACAAAAGGAGGATTGACATTGGTTGGGATGTTTAGGCATTTAAAAAATATGACAAGTGTGTTGCCAATGCATTTGGTAATGTCATTAAATAAAATTAAAGCAAGATCTAAACGTCTATTGCTATGAAAACAACCAAACCACCAATAGTCAGTAGATTGAAGAACAACATGTTTTGAAATAGGATGCAATATCTATGTGATAATAAAATGCAAAATGCGACCATGGACATTGAGCTTGAATGCATACGATCATCGAAAATTCAAGGCCGAATTATAAGGGCCTTTGTAATTCGACTCACCGCCGGGAGGAAGTTTAAAAAATTCACAAAAGTTTTCCAATGTGAGAGGAATAGGAGTATTCATTAGAAAGGAATTAATAGCAACCACAATCTCACTGGATTCATCATGTTTGGGCCTAGGATTTGAATAAAATGCTCTAATAAGATTAGCATGCGTTGGTGAACGAATTTAAAAAAAAGTCAACCCAATTCCATTTAGCTAACATTTCAAGAAATTGAAATTTGATTTTGGCTAAAAATTTGAACTCAAGTGTGCGAGTAAAATTAACTTTGCGTTTTGAAAAATATTGATCAAACCGGTAAGTATCATTGTCATTTCTAAAACAATCATTGGAAGAAATGAGTTCACCACTAGATAAAGATGTAGGACTTGAATAAGGACATTTCCTAATAGATATTCTAACTAACTAGACTAGAGAGACACTATTTGCACTTAAAATTCTAGTTGGGGAATTTTATCGAACACCTTGTAAGCAAAGGGTTTAAAGAAAAAATTTTAGATTTTGGCTAAATTTAGGCAACCTCTTGCAAGAAAACACAATGTATATGTTCCAAATTAACCCCAAAACATAATTTTCAACCAATAATTTTACAAAAACTCAATAAAGTTCAAAATGGAAAAATGAGTTTTTACCTAAAAATTGCTTGGAATGATGAAATTTGAAAGCAAATTGGATGGATTCTTGTAGAAAATGGCAATGATGATTGTTTTGTGTAAAGAATTTAAAGGAAAATTGAAGGATTTGAATATTTTGAAAAATAGGGTTAAGAGGGTTTTAAAATAGGGGAAGAAAGTTTTTGGGGGTTTTGAATTTGTTGGAATTATTTAAAGCCTGATTCTTTAAAACTTGATGAGTATCGATACTTTTTAAATGAGTATCGATATTTTTCAGAAAGTATCGATAAAATAGTATCGGTATCGATACCAAATGTTGAAATTATTTTCCAAAATGCAAAAAATTTTCTCAACTTGGCTTTTAAGTTCTAACATGTTCTAAACTAACTTAGAATGACTTTATAGAAATTTGTATTGAATTCATATGCTTAAATATGTGAAATTTGAGTATCATGCATATGAAGAATAGAGTATTGTAAGGCATGATAAAATTGAATATTAATCATTCAACAAAGTCTAATTTAGCACAATCAAAGGTATTCAACAATCATGCAAACTAGACCAAAGGAGTCAACAATAGACTAATCATGCAAAAACAACCCCCTAACTAATTTCATTTTAGATCCATTTAATTATTTTTTCATGCTTTTTGAAACAACTTCAACTCATAAAATATTTTGAAAAACATCAAAGTGCAAAGATTTCAATAAACACAAATTCAAGGTAAGGTGGTAATATATAACTGTCTCCTAAGTGTCTAAAATCTTTCTTTATCTAAAGGTTTTGTAAAAATGTTAGCTAATTGATTCAAAGTGTTAATAAATTCTGTTAATAAATTCTAGAACTACAACTCCTTTCTGGACATGATCTCTAATGAAATGATGTATAATTTCAATATGCTTAGTTCTAGAATGTTGGGTTGGATTTTTAGTGAGACAAATAGCACTAGTATTGTCATAGTTCATAGGAATGATATCCACATCAATTCCATAGTCCATAAATGTTTCATCCAAAAAGCTTGAGCACAACAACTACTGACAAAAATGTATTCTGCTTTGGTAGTAGACAAGGAAACACTATTTTGTTTCTTTGAAAACCATGATACAAGCATCTTGCTTAGGAATTGAAAAGTACCAAATGTGATTTTCCTATCTAATTTGCAACCTCCAAAATCTGCATCCAAGAATGCATGCAAGCTAAAGGATGAGTCTCTAGGAAATAAAAGACCTAAATTAGGAGTGTCTCTCAGGTATTTAAATATTCTCTTAAGGGCTTGTAATTGTGATTCTTTAGGACATGATTGATATCTAGCACACAAGCAAACATTAAACATAATATCGGGTCTACTTGTGGTAAGATAAAGAAAAGAGCCAATCATAGACATATATAACTTTAAATCTACACATTTACCTTTCTCATCTTTGTTAAGCTTTGTAGAAGGGCTCATAGGTGTAGCTTGTGGTTTGAGAGTGTTCATCCCAAACATCTTGAGCATTTTCTTTACGTGCTTAGCTTGATTGATGAAGATGTCATATTTTCTTTTTTTGCTTGATTTGGAGTCCCAAAAACAAATTTAGTTCTCCCATCATACTCATATCAAATTCAACTTACATTAGCTTGGAAAATTCTTGACAAAGAATATCATTAGTAGCTCCAAAAAATTATATCATCAACATATATTTGAACTACTAATAAATCCTTATATTTTCTTTGGATAAAAATGTTGTGTTAACCTTCCCTTTACAAAAACTTTTTTAATAATAAAACTTGATAATCTTTCATACCAAGCTCTAGGAGCTTGTTTTAAACCATTTAAAGCTTTTTAAAGTTTGAAAACATGATTTGGAAATTTTAAATCTTCAAAATCGAGTGGTTGTTCAACATACACTTCTTCATCTATAAAACCATTTAGAAAAGTACTTTTTACATCCATTTGATATAATTTAAAATCACTAAAACATGCAAAAGCTAAGAGCATTCTAATGGACTCTATTCTAGCTACAAGAGCATACGTTTCAAAATAGTCTATTCCTTCCTTTTGAGTGTAACCTTGAGCTACAAGCCTAACCTTGTTCCTTACTATGTTGCCACCCTCATCTAAATTATTTCTAAAAACCCACTTAGCACCTATAGTAGATTTATCACATGGTCTTTCTATAAAGGTCCATACATTGCTTCTCTCAAATTGATTTAATTCATCTTGCATAGCCAATATCCAATATTCATCATTTAATGCTTCTTTGATATTTTTAGGTTTAATGCATGAAATAAATGCAACATAATTACATGTATTTCTAAAAGAAGATCTAATGGTTACCCCTTTGAATAGATCTCCCAAAATCTTACCATCCTTTACAAAGTTGAACGCTCTTGGATGAGTAACTTTCCTCTCTTCTATTGTAAGCTCCTTTAGAGCATATTTTGTTTGTTCTTGAATCTTGTCATTTGATGAGTGATCAACTTTATCATCACTGTGAAATGTTTTTGCATCATCATTATCATCAATATAAGAATCCTTTCTAGGAGAAAGGTTAGAGTCATGAAAAAACATGTATAGACTCTTCTACTACTAAAGTTATTTTGAGAAAAGCTTTAGAATTTAAAGAATAACCAAGAAAAATTACTTCATCACTTTTTGCAACAAATTTACCAAAATTGTCTTTTCCATTATTCAAAGCCAAACACTTGCATACAAAAGTATGAAAATAGTTAATGCTAGGCTTTTTGTTTTTGAAAAGTTGATATGTAGTTTTCTTTAAAATAGACCTAATCATTACTCTATTCACAATATAGCAAGTGATGTTTGTGGCTTCCTCCCAAAAATATTTTGGTTAATTATTTTCACAAAGCATGGTTCTAGTAATTTCTTCTAAAGTTCTATTTTTCCTCTCAACAACTCCATTTTGTTGTGGGGTTTAGTTGAAAGGTTCTATGTGTTGAAAAATTATAGCTAATTTTAATTGAGTTGCAAAAATTTTCAAAACCAAGATTTTGAAATTCGGTTCCCTGGTCACTTCTAACACTAGTGATAGAGTAACCTTTTTCATTTTGATTAATTTTTGAAAATATGATGAATTTTTCTAAAGCTTCATCTTTAGTACTTAGGAAAGAACCCAAGTAAATCTTGAAAAATCATCTACAAGAACAAAAGCATATTATCTTCCACTAAAGCTAGAAGTCGTAATTGGTCTAAAAAGATCAATATGAATTAATTGAAGACCTCTACTAGTAGATATATCATTGATAAGTTTAAAAGAAACTCTTTTATGTTTTTCTTTAACACATGCATCGCAAACTTTATCTAAATCAAAATCAATTTTAGGCAATCCTCTTATTAAGTCATTTTTGGCTAGTTTATGTAATATGGTCATGCTAGCATGTCTTAGTTTTTTATGCCACAATAAAGAATTATTTTCATTTTAGCAACAATGCATATGAATGAATCATGCAAGTCATCTAAATGCAACATATAAGTATTTCCTATCCTATGTCCTAGAAACATAATCTTATTAGATAAAATGTCAATTACTTTACGTCCATTAGACTAAAAAATGACATTGAGACATTTATCACACAATTGACTAATACTTAGTAGATTATGCTTAATAACGTTGACATACAAAACATTTTCAATAGGAATTGATGAGTTTTTACCAATGGAGTCAATTCCTTCTATTTGTCTTTAGAGTTGTTACCAAATGATAAAGTGCCTCGTCACCAGCCATGTGCCTTGAGCATCCACTATCAAGATACCATGAGTTTTTGCTTAAATTGTCCACCTTAAAGCAATGCTCCTCTTCCTACAAACATAGAATTAAATTCTTATTTTTGGTACCCAAATTCTTTTGGGTCCATAAGTATTAGTTCCTAAAATTTTTGTCCCCTTGGGAATCCATTTTGAAAGCATCTCTTTGTCTTGAGTAACAATAAGTCCTTTAGGGACCCATATACTCTTAACAATTTTTCCTTTGTAAAACCTTGAGGGACATCTATATTTATAGAAATTAAAGCTTGATTTAACAAATTTTGCTTTTGAACTTTCTTTCTTTTTAAAACCTTTGGAAGAAACTTTGTTAGATTAAGCATTTTCTTTTTCAAGCAACTCAAGTAGCTTTTGATGATCGTCATGAACTTTTGAAAGAAAATTATGCAAGTCTTGATTCTTTTTCTCAAAATCATTTATAATATCTTGCATATCATGAATTTTACTTTCAAGTTCATGATTGGTTTTGTAGAGTGAACTATTTTCATATTTTAATTTTGAACTATTTTTCTTATATTATGAAATCATAGTTTTAAACTTCAAACCTAGTTCATCATAGGCATCATGCAACTCATCAAATGACTAAGTAATTGAATTAGACGAGTTAGAAGTTACCTTAGAATCATCAATGACCATAAGGCAAAGGTTAACTACTTCTTGATCTTCATTGTCGGATGAATCCTCATCACTCCAAGTAGCAACATGAGACCCCTTTTTCTTCCGTTGGGGACAATCGAGCATGATGTGTCCCAAATTCTTGCATTCATAGCATATGATAGGATCCTTCTCCTTAGTAGATTCAAGCTTGAATCCTTCCTTTGGAATTTTCTCCCTCTATTGGACCTCATAAACTTCTTGAATCTCCTAGCAAACATAGCCATCTCTCTATCTTCATCCACCTCTTCACTTGATTCACTATTTTCATTAGTGGTGGATTTAAGTGCAACACCAACCTTTTTCTTCTCATTTTTGGCTTCTTTAACCCTTTCATTGAGCCTTATCTCGTGTGTAAGCAAAGAATTGATGAGCTCATCCAAATTCAATGTTTCTAAATTCTTTGCTTCTTGCAGTCACCTTGGCTTCCCATGATTTAGCAAGCTTTGAACCATCTTCCTTACTACATTTGGATATGTCTTCCTATAAGACTTCAATCCATTAATGATGATAGTAAACCGATTGGACGTCACCTTGATATCTTCTTCGGGCTTCATTGTGAAGGTTTCATAATTTAAAGTAAGAATGCCAACCTTAGACTTCTTAACTTGGTTGGTGCCTTTATGTGTGACTTCGAGCTTATCCTATATCTCCTTGGCATTAGAACAAGATGAAACTTTACTATACTCTTCCAAGCCAAGTGCACAAAATAAAGTGTGCATAGCCTTGGCATTCAACTAAATACTTCTTCTATTTTCTCATTCCACTCTCT
This sequence comes from Gossypium raimondii, assembly GCF_025698545.1. Classification (NCBI taxonomy): domain Eukaryota; kingdom Viridiplantae; phylum Streptophyta; class Magnoliopsida; order Malvales; family Malvaceae; genus Gossypium; species Gossypium raimondii. The sequence continues at coordinate 25,335,342 of NC_068565.1, forward strand.
CTTGCTCTTTAGAATAAAGAGCTCTCCTTCTTGCTTCAGAGGTATAGAGGGACTATCCATGATGATGTCCCATACGACAAGATCATTCACTTGTATGAACAACATCTTTCTTGTCTTCCAATAGGAGTAGTTGGCATTTTTGAAGTAAGGAGGCTTGGAGATAGATTATGATTCTCCAAGGAAAACTAAACTGGATGTAAACGTCATCTTTTGTGGATTGATTTGTAAAAAGTTGAGCTTCCTCAAGGATCTCCTCTTTGGTTGTTAAACCGTCTAAAAGATACTAGGTCTGATACCAATTGTTAGCTCAATAAATTTGTAACTCTTAAACCCACCTAGACGTTATGGCCAAATCTCGAAGATTACATTGGCCATAGAAATGGCATGGAAAATGTTCTACTACTTTCATTAAAATCGTTGCCTTTTTAATTTAAGAACAATATGTTGATTTGCTTCAGAAAATTTATAATAATATTCTTAAACTTCTTTGGAATTTTAATAAAAAAAATTGATATCTTTGAAAAGACTAGGTTTGGACATTTTGAAGAAAACGTCTTGATTTTAAGCTGTCATAACGAATTTGACAAAAATCATATTTTTGCTAAAAATCATTATTCGGTAAATTCTATTATAATATCATTTAATTGAATAAAATAGATTTAAGTCTAAAAAAACTCTTACTTTTTATAATAAAATTATTCTATTGAAATCTTATTTGTGTTGAAAATCAATTTTTCACATGAATTGATAAATCATTTTAATGATTGTTTTAAAAGTAAATCATGCAAAAATAACTAAAAATATCAAAATAATATTCCATGCCACAGTTCGAAAATAATAATTAAACAGTCTAAATACTATAACAATAAAGTATAAAACATTTATTCGAAAATCATCTGAGTACTCCTCCATCAGCCGTGCCCAAGTCCTAACCCGGGGGTTATTTGAAATGTTAGAAAATTAAAGGGTGAGCTATTTAAGTCTAGTGTGAGTTCTAACTTAAATAACAACAGAATTTAAGACATACATTTCATAAATATAGCAGAATTTATAGATCAATACAATTTCACAGATAATTGTATGCATAAGGATGTCAATGCAGAACTTTTCAGAAATCAATGTAAGATTTTTCAGAAAACATTCCTACCCAACTCCGCTACACACCATAAAAGAGTTCCTCAGATCTCGTCCATCCAATAACATAGCACAATATGGACAAACCACCAGATATTGTAGTAGATACAAATATATGTAGACAAGCCATCAAAAATTACAAATAAACTGCTAGAAAAATGTAGTTAAACCACTATAATGTGCAAATAATTAAACTGCCAGAATCTTCCTCCTTTAAATATTGTCCCAACCCCATGCATGTGATATGGCATACATATATAGAAATTTCAATGGGCATGCCTAACATGTGAATAAGAGTTTTATTAACAAAAGCGATACGGTGGGCATGCTTATTTTCATGCTTATCAAAACAAAACACCATATTCATGATTTGTCATGATGTCAAATTTTCACTTATTCAAACATTGCCATAAAATCACTTGAGTATTAGAACGTATACATAATAATTCATCCATCAATACACCACACAAACATATTCAACATATCACAAATTTAACAGTTTTGAATACTTACTTGGGTATCATCCTTTCAAAGGATCTATCATCCACTTTGAATACTTAATGTATTCATGTACAACCATATTTTCAAAGCGTTAATAATATAAATCAATGTTAAATGTTTTTTACCAATTAATTATACAATTTTGTATTAGGTTAGATCTACACCTTGATTAGTAACTCTGTCTACACTGGTTCCGTTACCAAACTCCAAGGAAGGAGATCTGACCTTGAATCCTTTAGATTTGATAAAAACAATACCATGTGTTAAAACAATAAGATGTTTCATGTAGATCTCATATTGAAGAGCAAGTGAGAAATCTTACCTAATCATTTGTCCAGGTAAACACATACTTCCTATAATAAGGATACAAATCTAAGCGATTCAGAATGGAACTCTTCACGAGTATGCAAAAACTAATGTTAGAATCAGCCTAAAGAGATGGAAAGGAAAAAAATTTGAGATCAATGAAATTACATACTACTTACGTTATATCGAAAAATATGAGAGTCTATTATTCCCATTGTGGTTCAATTAAAGAGGAATGGCGACTACCAAATATAAATAATTAAAAAGAAGGGATTAATAAAAGAATGCAAATAATTCTTTTATAATCGAAATATAAGTAATTAGATGATAAAAGTTCAATTACGAGTAATAGCATGAAAAGAGGAAGAAAAATAGAGAAAGATATGGGAAAATGACGGTGGTAACACGGTGACGGTACGACAGTGGTGATGCAAAGATAGTGGTTCGGTGAGGAAATGATGGCCAGTGGTGGTGTTTTGATGGTAAAAAGTGTGAGAAATGTGGTTAAATAAGGAGAAAAAGAGAAAAGAGAGGGGAGAATGGTTGAGATTGAAAACAAAAGAGAATGTTTTAGTGTCTAGGTGCAAGGGACGATTATAGCATTGTAAGGGAGGGAAAAAGGCAACTTGGGAGAGAATGACATGAAAGGTGGATCAAGAAGGAACCAAAGGAGTAAAAAGGGGGCTATTGCAGGAAATTTGACTAGATAAGCAGGGAAAGAATCCTCCCTTGCATGGTAATTAGGTGTAGACAACAATGGGGTGTTGACCATGATTTTATGAGCCAAGAATTAAATAAAAATAATGAGGATGTTAGGAATTGAATCTAGGACCATAAGAAATTTATTTAAGATATTAACCACGAGACTACTACACTTGTTCACAAACAAGGCAATAATAAATGAAATATATGGGGCGTGACAAAATCAAATCGAAATTGCCAACAAAGGGGTGAATTAGCATTTTGAGAAATCTAAATAGAAAGGATAAAAATTTGAGCATAATAATTTATAGTGGTTTGACCCCAATTGCCTACTCCACTACCTTAGCTTTCTACAACTAAGGACTTTCCTAAATTCACTAATTTGATAACCTTTGAGGATAATTTTTTAACCTTACAAACTCCTTTAAGGGTTTTACCCAAGCCTTAAGATACAAATCCTCTCAAAGAGATACAAAGAAGCAAACAAAGAAAGAAACCTTACAAGATAAAAAGTGTTTGCAATTTAAGCTCAATTTCAATGAAAAACACTTGAGCAAATAGAATGAAAATAAAGCTCACAAGTGTATGAAAGAAAAATATGGAAATATTTGGCACAAAGGTTGCTTGATTGATCTTTTTTCTTGAATATATTTTCTTGTTATTGTAGGACCTTTAGAACCTGGTATTTAATCCCTATAATTCATTTCCAATTGTTGTGGTTGTTGAGAAGATAAATAGAGTCGTTGGGGATGAAAATACCAAATCATTAAATTCACATGTAACAAAAAGTATCAATACTTTTTCTACGAGTATCGATACGAATAACATTTAATGTTTGATTTAGTGGTCATTAAAGTTAGTTTCCAACGATACCAAGGATGATTTATCAATACATGATAAAAGGTATTGATATTTTTGAACAGGTATCAATAGGTTTTGTGAATGTTTAAAAACTCATCCAATCAAAATACAAAACTTGTATCGATATAAAATATGCTATTAATAAAATTTAATAGGTATCAATATATTTTTAAAAGTATCGATACTTATTTCTTTTGTTCAATTTTGATTCAAGTCGAGAGCAAATTTGGTATTGATAAAAGAATGGTGTTGATAGAAATCATATGAGTATCTATACTTTTTGGAAAATATTGATACTTCTTGTAGGGAGTAGTTTTTCAATTGGCTTAACTTTGTTTCAATTAAGTTTGAGAGTTTAAGTATAGTTTTTGAAATTTGTCAAATTTTTCAAAGTGCTCAAAGCATTTTCTAAAATGTTTGTAAGTCTTGAAATGATTTTTATGCTTTGAACTTAATAATTTCTTTGTTCAAAAACAAAATTTATTCAAAAATTTTTTATATTAAAATAATTTAACAAGTAAAGTTAGTTTAACAAGTCTACATTCTTGTAGTCTCAGAGGAAGTTGGCAGCGATGTGGCGGCTGCAGTAAACAGATCTCCACAAGACACTAAAATGCCTAATCGTGACAATTAGTCCCTTCGATCTATCAGATATAATGCAAATATTGTTTTCTCTAACAACATACGTCCATAAGCTCCTGAGGAAGAATTCCTACAATTCCATGTTCTCCGACTCCACAGTGGCAAACGCAATCGGTAGCAAGTTCTGGTTCTCGTCTTGTGCAACCACAATAAGGAGGACCTGCGTATATTTTCTATATAACCAAGTTCATCAAACTACATAAACAACTTGCAGTGAGGAAAGGCTCCCATGCATGGATCGACTGTCAAAAACATCTAGTGAAAAATTCTTCTTCTCGATTGTAGTTGATTTTTCGGGCCATAATAAGGTCGTGTCTATAACTCAACGATAATCCCTGACACGTACTCCTGCATAGCGGTTATCCACCCTTGAATTTCATTGTACGACGCATATAAATCTTTGTACAACTACTGCATGGCCATCTATTTAACTATTCATGCTTTCTAGTATGACATTCGGTAATAAAATTGTTCTTGCATTTTGGCAATCAGTACTGTTACAAGAATGGTCGATATTTCCTGCACCATTGGCATGATGCAATTGTAGATATTTCTCACATCAAGATTGCGATGATCTTGCATCATACGTGCAAAAGTGCATGTATGAGGCCCAACAAATTTCTGGATCTCCTACAATTGTGACATCTAGATAAATGCAGCTTATACCCGCCAATTGCACTCTTCTACCGACCTCCAACACTCCCCAATATATAATGGTTGTTTATAGACAACGACATTGAAGTCAACCGTCACCTTCATGCTATATCGCTTAATGGAAAATATGCAATCTTCCTTGTTCACAAATTTTTGGCCCACGAATAGCTCCTCTTTATCGGGATCTATGACCAATAGGTAAGCATGTAGTATATCGAGGTAATTAAGTAACTCGAATACATGCGCCACATCGGGATCTACGATCGACATATGGGCCCTAGGATCATTGCGTATGACAATACCTCAACTCAGCTTCTCGACTGAAGACGCGTAAACATTTCCATCATCATTTGCGCATTTGTCGTCGATATCGTTTGGCACCTCGTCTAGATCGGGATCACTATAACCTTCAACCTTGTGGTCAGAACAACCATTATTATCATATCCATCTTCACCATCTGCGTCAATCTCAATCAACGCTAGATATATTTCTGGGACCCGAGTTAAGGTTCTCAAATGCAAGTGGAGCATGAAGATCGATGTCAAACCCACGTATAGTTGATTGCCTATCGATAAAAGATCTTGGAACCTCCGTACCTGGATCTTGAACTCCATATTGTTCACTTAATGGAGTGAAATCTTCAACTGACTCCGCAGCAGCTAACTCAGCAAACAGCTGAATCAGTTCAGTGTTCACACTCCTAGTCGGGCAATAAAGTGCGACCATTGTCTCCATGTCTTCATCGTCTACAAGTTCTATCTCAATAAATTTGATGCGATTTAAAAAAATTGGGAATTTGTAGAATAGTTTCGACATCCTCCTCCCATAATGTCTAACAATTTTTGCATTGATCCTTTCTTTCATACTATCAACAGATACATTTCTTTTAAATTTCATTGCTATTTATTGGCGAGATTCAAAAGTACAAAAAAACTGTTGTTCTTAAAATTACTCCATTAAAATAAACGATATACAAAAATTAATTATCCATCTTCAATATTAAATATGTAAAATAATTAAAATGATTAATTTTCTCAATAATTATTTAAAAAATTCTACTATAAAATATAATTAAACAAAATTAATTACTGTACTAATCTTACAAATTTTTCTTTCTTTTCTTATTTGCTTACTCCTCCTTTACAAAATTTTTTTCCCTTTTTTTCTTATCAGTTAGCTGCTACAACTCTTCAAGAAAACACAAGAATTTGACATATATATAGGGATCTGATGCCGCCTGACAGCACCCTTCCACCTAGGTGTCGCCTGACAATGCCCCTCCAACAACTTAAAAGACAATTTTTTCAAACCCGAATTTTATCCAGTATAAGTGCTTCATACCGGTGCCGTTGTACAGGGACTATTTATATTGATCAAAAGTTTTTGATAGTTTACAAATAAAGACCCATTTATGTGTGTGATAGGTACTGTAATGGCCACAACCAGCCAATTAATGTGGCACATGAAATAGTTGACATGCATGAACAAAAATGATTCATGTATTTCATAGGTTCAATGTATGGCTAAATACTCCTCCCCTTGATGTGCGTGTATATTGAAATTCATCTCCCTTTTCAAATGCATCTCCTTTGACATCTTCTTTTGGCGTACATCCCCCTTTTCCGTGCATGAACTTGGATGTTCAATGTAACTTCAAAAAGGCACATTCCTCTCCGTTGTTCACCATCCGTTATGGAAAATCAAACAATGAATCTGACCTTGAATGTATGTAGGAAATTATTTAATCATGGTTGGAAATTGAAAGGTAATAGGTGCATAGTGATGACCATGAATTCTTTAGGTGAAAAGTATATTGTCGTACGTGAATTTAGGAAGGAATGTGAAGAGTCATCACGTGCATGTATATCCATTTTGTGACCTTCCAATGTACCTACAAAATCATATAAATAGGCATCATCCATTTCATTATTCAAACACTTGAAAACATGAGACTTTGACGCATAAACAAGTGACAATTTAAAACAAAAAAGAAAATAACTTGGACTTGATATACTTAAACAAACATAGGAGGCAACATGATAACTGAGAAAATGGCTCTTCAAAATATAAAACACAAAAATAATATTTAGACACAAGCAAATGACGCAAACATGTATGACACTTTAAAACATGACACAACAATATAAAGTATAAACACAATTAACATAAAATAGTCCTAATGACACAACTAACATACTTGGAAAAGAAATAGATCTAACAATAATAAGACCAGGATATAAAAGCATGAACTATAATCAAACACACATTAGGACATTGAACATCAAGCAGACAACTGAAACTTCAGTGTTTAAGTTTCATTTTGACTTTGGGCTTTACACGTTGTGTCCAAAGATCTTGGGTCAGTCTGTGGTTAACTTCTTTAAGTCTCATGCCTATGATATTGAACTTTGGCCCAATTGACATGTTAAAATTATTGTTCCTCATCTTGCACTTGATATGGCCTTGTTATGCCCATCATTCCCAATTCTTAGAAAAGGCTTTATAAGCTCTATAAAGTGGACAAATGCCCCATTTGGTTCTTTAAGTCTTGATTCATTTGGAATATGTGATTGGATCTTGGCCCAATCAGAAGCCCACACAACCGGATAATAACATGATATAGCCATGCATACATCATACCCTTCCTCTTAAAAATGATTTAGCCTTAAATCAGGCCATTTACTAAAAAAACATTTTGATGGTCTCAACCCCTTATCAAGTATTCCTCGAGAATTAAGTTGAGGAAACCACTTTCAGGAACCTGTAAAGCAAACTCATCTTTGTAAATAGAAAGATGATAAGCTTGTTCAATCCTTCCCTCATCGAAAGGATCTGCCTTCAAATTGTGACCTACAAAAAAATGAGATAAATCAGAGATATTGCATATTGTACAAACATGATATTGACCTAGATTGTAACACCCCTCACCCGGTCTGGTCACCAGACCCAAGTAACAAGATGCTACAACAACTATCAGAACTTATACACATGTAAACACAATTTTAAATAAGAGAAACAACCACTACAATTAACATTTAAAGATGAATTCATGAATAATTAAATAATTAATCGATAACAGAAATAGATTTATCCATAAATAAGTACCATTTCTAAAATTTTCGAAAAACAACAAAAGCATCGATACTAAACAAGCAGGTATCGATATTTTGGTCCTGAGTATCGATACTTTTTCCCAGAATGCTAAAATTTTCAGAGGTTAAAACGTTCTTCATGCTTAAAACATGATATTACTCAACATACAAATAATGTTTACTTCAACCTAGCCTACTATCATCTTTCAACCATTTTTCATGCTACATTAACACGTATTCGTCAAACAACTATAAAATGCATTACTAATATCAATCCCAAGCATCAAAATTTGTCCACCTCCAAAGTCCATATACAAAATCAACAGTTCATAAGTCTATCCCAAAATAATGATAATAATAATAACTATAAACTATTACCCATATTGCCTTTATTTCGTGTGTTCAAAAGAATCACAAAACCACCTACTTAAAAATTATGACTTGCTTTAAATCACTTCCTTTGCCACTCCACTCAAACCGAAAGTGCTACTTATTTGGAAATTTTAATGTGGAATGTGTGAGCTTAAATAAAATCAATGAATGTTTAAAATTACCACAAAGTATACAAAACAACATAAGTTAAGCAAAAGTAAACTAAGGCACATTCACAACCATATATTCATCAATGCAAAATAATATAACCATGCTTCATTATCTCACAAGGCTAGCATATACTCTCATATGCATTTACACACAACATAACTCATATATAATTCAAATAATGATAATTTGACAGCTTGAGATTATGAAATGGAAAAAGTGGACTCTATCACCACGCATTGGATAAATGGATCTCCATCACACCAATAACTCAAAGAGTCTAACTTGTTGCATAAGTGTCGCATTAAGCTAAAAAATCTCCAACACACCAACATGTTTTGATGAATAGAGCTTAGCTCGACATTCCCTTATCTCTGTAACCTATCGCGGGGCCTCAACGCCCAAATCACAAAACACAAAAGTGAGTAGTCACAATCCTATGCTATGCCAACTATATCCAATGGTTTCAACAGATCACAAAACCAAAATATCCACAATTACACATATTTAATTACTATTTTAATGCACATAATCTCTGTTCATATTCATTTGATCACATCACAAACTTATACACAAAGCATGCTTATCAGATTCACATTTAATTGCACTTTAAATGCCACAATAATGCTCATTGACCTATCATATATCAGACCACATATATGTGCATTAAAATAAATATGTCATATATCGTATTCATGTAATTTCTTATATTATGTACTGCAATAGTATAACATATCACAACTTATCTTACTTAGGCATAATTTTACAGCAAGGAAAAAAGTACAATAAAAGTTTACTCTCAGAACTCAGGATAAAGGTTCAGCTAATTTTAAGCTCTTAATTAACACTACGAATCATGCATACCAGCAGCAACTCTGGAATACTCACTAATCACGCTTCCACTTATTAGTCGAAAGCTCAAACAAGCTATTCCTTGCCTTTTTTGAATCATTTAAAACCCAATTTGAGTTAAGAACACTATTCATTTAATCCTAAAAGTCAGAATATTACCTTAATTTGATGAAAACGATGATCTAAAACTCTAGTTTGGGATTTGAACTCAAGAAGAACAATGACGAATTTAGGGAAGAAAATGTGATTTTCGTTTGAACTTGGGGGTTATTTTGGTGTTTAGGAGGTTAATAAATCCAAAAGAATACGTTAATTTCGAAGGAACTCTCTGATTTAAGGTTTAGAAAATTTTTTGGGGTTTTGAAAAAACTCCAAGTAGAAGACCAATTTTAAAAAATTAGGTAATTTTCCCTTTTGGTCACTCTATGTTTCTTCCTTTTTTTAATTAGGTCCTAACTTAATTAGAATCTCTTTTTTTCAAATTAGACCTCAAAATTAGATTTTTAAGCTATTTAATAGAATAAAACTTGATTACGTTACTTTAATTACTTACGACCCTAATTTTTGGTATCCGACTCAAACCCTCAATTCAATAACCCGATTCTACTAACCCGAAACTACTAGGTTAGGTTTAGGGAAGTGATAGATCCCTTTTTAGAATTTTTACACACAAACTAAATCTAGGATCAAAGACTTGGTTTCAGTTTCCCTAGTTAACATGAACCAAAGACTCCATTTTCGAAAATAAAGAATAAACATAGGTCAAAATAAAGTTATTCACACAATCATGCAAAATGAAAATTCGATGCTCGAATCCCCTCACTAGTGATATAGAAAAAACAAAACTTCGATATTAAACACATGGTTTTGATCCATTTCCGAATGACTCAAGTATTTCTCCTTCAAAAACTAGTTTCCCATACCAAACAAAGAAAAGTTTGGTATAAGAGTGTTCAAGTAAAATTTACCTCCTAACTTTCTTCGGATAGGCTTGATTATCCATAAATATTTCCCACAATGAATCAGACATTTCACATAACAACTAAAATCGAAAGAATTAAGATTTGTATGTGACATTTCAATTTTGAAAACACTAGTCCAATGAAATAGCTTGTCATAAGGAAAAATTAAAAAAAAAATCTTAAGCAAACTTGTCATCAAATTTCAAAGTATTCCTTCTTGATTTAATCTCCAAAAGTTCTTTACCATCCTTACCTTCTTGTACCTGTGGAGAAATTTCATCTTCCAACTTACCTTTCTCCCACATATGGAATCGTCTTTCGTTGGGTGAGTAATCAAGTTGTAAATCCATCAACTTATCCTTGGAAATCTGTAACAAAAGAACAAAGAGAAAATTTGCTGTAACAAAAGAACAAAAAGAAAATTTGAGTTATAGTTAGTTAAAATATCCCTCTCCTTTGCTGGGATATTGCCTTGCTTTTCTTTTTCTTCCCCTACTTAGGAGCTTTCCAATTTTTCCTTATGTTTTGTTTTACTCGTCAAACTTTCATCACTCAAACTTTCTTTTCTTTTCTCTCTCTCATTTTTTTACAGTTTCCTTTTCTCTCACTTTTTTCTTTTTCAATCTATTTTTTGCTCACCTTTTCTTTTTATTTTCCTTTCCTTTCAATCTCTCTTTCTCACTTTCTCTTTCAATTTCCTTTTCTTTCTCAATTTCATTTATTTTTGAAAACTCACTGTCATTTTTCATTTCAGTTTCTTTTGCCTTTTCTTTCTCACACTCTTCTTAATTCCTCACTGGAATTTAATTTCAGATGATCTTTAAGTATTTGTTGAGGAGTCAATGTGCTAGAGTAATGGATTTCCTTAAAACTCGAAGGAGTGATAGTTGGAGTGACCGTCATATTTGGCACTACGATCAAACTGCCATGACTTTCCTAATAAGATATGGCTAGTTTTCATGGGGGCCACATCATATAGAATTTCTTCATGGTACCATCCAATGAAAAATTTAATCATCACTTGCTTTACTCAACAAGTTTCCATAAAAGACTTATATAAAAGGGGCAAAGAGCACAATAGTAGTATAGCTTGATCTTCATCATCAATCTGAACCTTGACGTTCTTCAAGTCATTCAAGAGGGAAACAAACACACTAATGTGAGCCCTAATGGATTCATCTTCTCCCCTATGGAATGTATACAGGCGCTGCTTCAACACCAAACGATTAGTCAGAGACTTTGTCATATATAAGGTTTCTAACTTTCTCCACAAGGCTTTTGTTGTTTTCTATGAAAGTAACTCTTACAACATACCGTTCGTAAAGTACAACTGAATTGTAGACAGAGCCTTCTCATCAAGCTCATCCTATTTTGACTGATCTAAATTTTCGGGCCTTTTCTCGATAATGACTTTTTTCAAGTCATTATGTACTAGAATTGACATTATTCGAACTTACCCATCCTAGACATCATGGTTGGATTATGGAGGTTACAAAGCTTAAAAAAAGAGAGACAAATGTTTGATTTGATCCTATGATCCAAAATCTCATGATCCAAAATCTGTATTGGTTCCTCTTCAAAAGACAAATCTGACCTCAACTCAATCTCCTCCACTAGAACCACATACGATGGATCAGATTGATAACGTCTCAACATAGACACATGATAGACATCATGGATGTTATCCAACTCAAAAGGTAACTCGAGCTAATAAGCAACTGGCTCAACTCACCTCAAATTTTGATACTGCCCAATGAATCCAGGGCTCAACTTGCCCTTACAACCAAACCTGAGAACTTTCTTCCAATGAGACACCTTAAGGAAGACATAGTCCCCTACCTCATACTCAATCTCTCGTCTCTTAAGGTCTGCATAAGACTTCTGTCTATCAAAAACGGCCTTAATTCGATCCCGAATCAAATGAACTTTGTCCTCAGTCTTAGCCACTAACTTAAGACCCAAAACTTTCCTCTCTCTTAACTTAGTCCAACAAAGTAGACTACGACATTTCCTACCATATAAAGCCTCGTAAGGCGCCATCTGAATACTAGACTAAAAGCTATTATTATAAGAAAATTCAACTAACGGTAAAAACTCATCCCAACTCCCTCGAAAATTAATCACACAACTCCAAAGCATATCCTCCAAAATCTGAATCACTCTCTCTGACTAACCATCAATCTGAGGATGAAATGTCGTACTAAAGTCAAGTCGGGTACCCAAAGCCTCATGTAACTTTTGCAAAAAATGAGAAGAAAAATAAGGATCCCAATCTGAAATAATAGACACGGGAACCCTATGAAGTTTTACAATCTCGAAAATATATAGCTTTACTAACTTCTACAATAAGTAGTCGGTCCTAACTGGAATAAATGAGCAAACTTAGTTAACCGATCCACAATAACCCAAGCTGAATTCTTCTTAGTGGGTGTCAAAGGCAACCCATTAACGAAATTCATAGCTACTCATTCCCACTTTCATAGTGTAATCTTAATAGGTTGAAGCGATCCAGAACGAATTGGTGCTCAGCCTTAACTAGCTGACATGTCAAGCAATGTGATACAAAATTGGATACCTCACGTTTTAACCCAAACCACCAATACAAATCACAGTACATCTTATTACATTCGAGATGCATAGCATAAGAGCTACTATGCGCTTCCCACAAAATAGATTGTCTCAAATCCGTATCCTTAGGCACACAAATACAACCCTAAACACATAGAATACCATCATTATTATACCCAAAATCTGAAGTCTTACCCTCATCCATCTGCTGAACCCAACTAATAAAAAACTCGTCCAAAAGTTGCTTACTCTTAATCTTATTCAACCATGACGGCTTAACCTGTAACTTAGCCAGAATTCTACCATCATCAAAAAAACTTAGATGAGCAAACATCGCCTTCAAATTAGACATAGATATCTGACTAAGTGCATTGGACACCACATTGGCCTTACCAGGATGATACTCAATCGAATAGTCATAATCTTTAAGCAAATCGATCCAAAAACATTGCCTAAGATTTAACCCCTTTTGAGTGATGAGGTACTCCAAACTTTGATGATATGTGTAAATGATGCATCTCTCACCACACAAGTAATGTCTCCAAATCTTAAGTGCAAAAACAACCACAACAAGCCCGAGGTCATGAGTTGGATAACTACCCTCATGCTTCTTAAGTTGTTTAGATGCATTAACAACCACTTTACCGTCCTGCATCAAAACACACCCCAAACCAATGTGCAAAGCATCACTACAAAACAAGAACTATTTCCCAGGCTCAGGCTGAATCATGACAGGTGCCTGAGTCAAAACCGAATTGAGCTTCTCAAAGCTCGATTGTTGCTCAACAGCCCATACAAATTGAGTATTCTTGCGTACAATCCTAGTCAAAGGTGTTGCTATCAAAGAAAACCCCTCAACGAACCTTCGATAGTATCCTGCCAAACCAAAAAAACTTCGTAGTTCAGTCTCATTTAGAGGCTACTTCCAGTCCAGAATAGCCTCTATCTTCCTAGGATCCACTCGAATACCTTCAGCATAAACCACATGCCCCAAAAGTATAACCTCACCCAATCATAACTCACATTTACTTAACTTAGCATACAATTCCTTTTCATGAAGAATATGAAGAGCTGTTCGAAGATGCTTATCATGCTCATCCTTAGTCTACAAATATACCAAATTGTTGTTGATAAACACTATGACAAACTAATCAATATATGGCTAGAAAACTCGATTCATGAGATCTATGAACACTGTAGGAGTGTTAGTCAACCTAAAAGTCAAAACAAGGAACTCGTAATGTCCGTAACAAGTCCTAAATGCGATCTTATGCACATTAGCTTCCTTAACCTTCAACTGGTGATACTTGGAATGAAGATCAATTTTCAAAAACATAGAAGTCCCACGGAACTGATCGAATAGATCATCAATCCTTAAAAGTGGATACTTTTTATTTATCGTCAATTTGTTCAATTGATGATAACCCACACACATCCTCATCGATCTATCATTTTTCTTAACGAAAAGAACTGGTGCTCCCCACGAGAACACACTAGGCTGAATAAATCCTATATCCAAAATTTCTTGAAGTTACAACTTAAGTTCCTTTAGATCTTTCGGCACCATTCGATATGGAGCGATGGACACCAGAGCAGTACCTGATAGTAATTCAATCTCGAAATCAACCTATCTATCTAGAGGTAATCTTGGTAACTCCTTACGGAAGACATCTGGAAACTCATTCCTTAATAGTTGAACTCACACTATTCATGTTATGCACACAAGCTAAATATGCCTCACAACCTTCATAGTTTACCTTTTCAGCTACTAAAGCAGAAATTAAATTAGACAAATAATCTCGACGCTTCCCAACCATCACAACTTCCACATCATCACTAACCTTAAAGGTCAATCTTTCAGTCTCACAGCCTAACCCTACACAATGCTCTACCAACCAATCCATACCCAAAATCAAGTCAAACTCCCCAAACGACAACTCCATCAAATTAGCAGTTAATACATTCCCCTAAATCTCAAGTGGACACCTCCTATAAACCTTACTAACTAGAATAGATTGACCCAATGGCCTAATCACAAAAAGTTCACAACTAGTGTCCTTCGCTCCAATCCCCAAATTTCCCACTACACTACTAGATACATAAGATTGAGTAAAACCACAATCAATTAAAGCAAAATAACGGAAAGAATGGATAATGAACGTACCGATAATCACATCCGTCGTGTAACAGCCTAACTTTCAGTGGTGTCAAAAATAATGGTTCGAGACCACTAAATCTGACGAGTGAGTTCAAAAATTTTATTATTTAGTAATTATGATTTAAATGTGATTTTAGAAAGATTTGTGAAATAGTGGTTTGGGTTTAGAAGAAATTATTAGGTTAATTGGTTTTGAAAACGGGGTATCGAGACTAACTCATTAGTAGGCATAGGAACCAAATCAAGAGGGGTAATGGGGTTAAAGCCATATACTACCTCAAAAGGAGAAAATTTCGTAGCGGAATGAACGATTCGATTGTATGCGAACTCCACATGAGGTAAGCAATCTTCCCACATTTTCAAATTCTTTTGCAAAATAGCTCGAAGCAAAGTCGATAGCACACGGTTTACTACTTCGGTTTGGCCATCCGTTTGAGGGTGGAATGTCATCGAAAATAGAAGTTTGGTGCCCAATTTCCCCCATAATGTCCTCCAAAAATGACTTAGAAACTTTGTGTCACGGTCGGACACAATGGTTCGAGGGATTCCATGCAACCTAACAACTTCCTTGAAAAATAAATTGGCAACGTTAGTAGCATCATTAGTTTTATTACAAGGTATGAAATGGGCCATTTTTGAAAAACGGTCTACGACAACAAATATTGAATCTCTTCCTCTTTTGGTTCTTGGAAGGCCTAGAACGAAGTCCATTGAAATGTCTACCCACAGAGCATCGGGAATAGGCAACGGGGTGTATAAACCATGCGGTTTGATTCGTGACTTTGCCTTCTTGCAAGTGATGCAACGATCACATTTCCTTAGTACGTCGCGTTTCATTTTGGGCCAATAGAAAAGTTCATGCAATATTGCTAGAGTTTTAACAATTCCAAAGTGGCCCATAAGTCCACCGCTATGAGCTTCTTCTACAAGGACGTTTTGCACCGATCCTTGACGCACGCAAAGTTTTCACTCACGAAAAAGGTAGCCTTCATGTTTAAAATATTTTTTGTGCGCACCATGCGAACAATTCTTATAAATTTCACCAAAGTCAATATCAGACATATAAAGATCTTTTATAAACTCAAAACCAAGCAGTTTAGAATCCATTAAATTGACAAGTGCGTACCTTCGTGATAGAGCATCGGCTACAACATTTTCCTTACCCTTTTTATACTTGATCACGTACGGAAACAACTCCAAATACTCCACCCACTTGGCATGACGTTTATTGAGCTTCGTTTGTCCTTTAAGATGTTTTAGGGCCTCATGATCCGAATGAATTACAAATTCCTTCGGCCATAGATAATGTTGCCACGTTTCGAGAGCTCGAATCAATGCATATAATTCCTTATCATACGTTGGATAATTCAGCGAAGCTCTGTTGAGCTTTTCACTAAAGTACGCAATAGGCCGTCCATCTTGCATCAAAGCAGCGCCAATGCCGATACCTGAAGCATCACACTCTATCTCGAATGTCTTGTTAAAGTCAGGTAAAGACAACAATGGTGCATTAGTTAGACATTCTTTAAGTTTATTAAAAGAATTCTCTTGTTCATCAGTCCACACAAAAGGAGAGTTTTTCTTAATTATACCTGTCAAGGGGGCAGCTACAGAACTAAAATTAGGTACAAACCTTCGGTAGAAACTTGCCAACCCGTGAAAACTCCTTACTTGGCTGATGTTAGTTGGACGCGGCCATTCGTTGATCACTTTGACCTTTTCTTGGTCAACTTCTAAACCACGAGCACTCACAACGAAACCTAAGAAAACAACTTCATTAGTCTAAAAAGAACATTTCTTTAAATTGGCATAAAGTACCTCTTTTCGCAACACTTCAAGCACCGCACGTAGGTGTTGAATATGATCTTCCAAACTTTTGCTATATACTAAAATATCATCAAAATACACAACACAAAATTTCCCAATGAACGAACGTAAAACATAATTCATGAGACGCATGAAAGTACTAGGAGCGTCGGTAAGTCCGAATGGCATTACCAACCATTCATACAAACCATACTTCGTTTTGAACGCAGTTTTCCATTCGTCTCCCTCCCGCATTCTAATTTGATGATACCCACTTTTTAAATCAATCTTCGAAAACAATTGGGCTCCACTAAGTTCATCAAGCATGTCGTCGAGGCGGGGAATAGGATGGTGATATTTTATTGTGATTTTGTTGATAGCGCGGCAGTCAACACACATTCGCCATGTTCCATCCTTTTTAGGAACCAACAATACCGGAACCGCGCACGAACTTAAGCTTCCACGGCTGTAGCCCTTCTCCATTAATTCGGCTACTTGCTTTTCCAATTCCTTCGTTTCCTCAGGATTACTTCTATATGCTGGCCTATTTGGAATTGTAGCACCGGGCACAAAGTCGATTTGGTGCTCGATTCCTTGAATGGGAGGTAGGCCATTTGGCACTTCTTCGGGAAAAACATCTCCAAATTCCTGCAACAAAGAAACGATAGGAGTAGGCAAAGTATCTTCAAGTTCGTTAGTTTCCAATCAACACTCTTTGTACATAAGTACAAAGATGGGTTGCCTCGCCAACAATAATTTCCGAATCTCTCTTTTTCTGGCAAAAACACTTGTTTTTCCAATTTCACATTCTTTTTCTTTTTCTTTTATCACTCTTGTTTTTATCTCACTTTTATCACTCTTTTCATTTTGAGTTGGTCTTCATGCACTTGCTTCGGTATGAGAGGAGCTAATGTAACATTCCTTCCAAGGTGGTTGAATGAATATCGGTTTGTATAGCCGTCGTGGACTACTCGCCGGTCAAATTGCCAAGGACGCCCCAATAGCAAATGTCCCGCGTGCATAGGTACGACATCACAAATCACCTCGTCTTGGTACTTGCCTATGGAAAACTCCACTTTTGCTTACTTCGTCACCTTGAGTTCACCTCCATCATTTAGCCATTGTAACTTGTAAGGAGTTGGATGCTTTGTGGTGGCTAAACCAAGTTTTTCAACAAGCATCAAACTCGCGACATTGGTGCAACTCCCTCCATCAATAATCAAACTATACACCTTACCTTGAACATGGCAACGAGTGTGAAATATGTTATCTTGTTGTTGCTCTTCCTCGGCTACTTGGATATTCAAACTCCTTTTGACAACGAGAAATTCTCCTTCAACGGGTAGCTCGAGCTCTTCGCCTTCCTCCATGGGAATTTCAGGCTCCTCCTCTTGTTCATCTTCTGACTCAATCTCGCCATTTGAATGAACCACCATCACTCGTCGATTAGGACATTGACTCGCAATGTGGCCTCTTCCTTGACACTTGAAACACTTGATATCGCGAGAATGACTCGAAACAGCCTCATTTTTATTTTTGCTAGCTTCGCTACTTGTTTGATTGGATTTGGTAGCAACAAAAGGCTCCTTAGGCCGATTAGGAGCTTTGCTAGTCCATTGAGCCCATTTGTTGGTAGAAGCCGTCGGGTATGTTCGGGTGGGTTTTTTTCGTTTCAATTTTTTTTCAACTTTTATCGCCATATGCACCATGTCCATAACTTCAACGTAGTGTTGAAGCTCGACGATATTGGCAATATCCCGATTTAGGCCGGCTAGAAACCTCGCCATTGTTGCTTCACGATCCTCCTCCACGTCGGCTCTTATCATAGCAATTTCCATTTCTTTATAGTAGTCCTCGACGCTTCGGTTACCTTGCGTGAGATTTTGCAATCATTGGTACAACTTCCGATGGTAATAGGAGGGGACAAATCGTTTGCGCATAATAGCCTTCATTTCGGCCCACGTAGAGATAGGCCTCTCCCCATTCCTCCTTCGGCTAGTCACCAATTGATCCCACCACACGATCGTATAGTCCGAGAATTCAATGGCGGCGAGCTTTACCTTCTTATTTTCCGAATAGTTGTGGCACTCGAAGACGAGTTCCATTTTCTTTTCCCACTCCAAGTAAGATTCGGGATCATTCTTTCCTTGAAACGGTGGAATAGACATCTTGATATTCTTGAGATTGTCATCGGGACGATCTCGATTTCTTGGGACCCGATTTTGTTGGACTCGTTGTGGGCAGTTTCGATCAGACAAGTGATCAGTTTCGGAATCACCTACCTCATCAAAGTTGTCAATTGGCCGCTCTCGTTCTTGCCTTGTAGCTTTCGGAGTCGCTTCGCATTGATCTCGGAGTTCAACTCGATATAAGCGGTCTTCGATTGGTTCTAGCTTGCGATCAAACAATCGCTCCATTTCTCGCATAATGGCTTGTAAAGTGAGATCCGGTACTCCACCTCCAACGTTTCTTATGGGACGAAATCCACCTCCCTCATTTGGATTCCTTTCCGGGCTTCGTGACATTTTAATTAATTTTTTTTAAACTCTCAACAAGAACTTACCAATCACTCACAAAAAAAAATATCACTCACTTCGGGTTTTACTTCCCTCGGATAATCTCACCAATCTCTCTTGCCTTTTACCACTCGGTTTTTGCCTCTCGAAATTCTTCACAAACTAAGTTGACAAATCAAAATCATTTGGGTCGGTTTACAAAATAGATGTGGCTTGGTAGGAAAATATTTTAGGATCGGGTATGCTAACAAACAAAGAAAATAGAAGGGATTAGTGTGGCTATATAGATATGGTCTTTCGGGCAGCAAGCAATGCTTTTACAATCCAACTACGAACTTTTCTTTTTTTTTTAATTTCAAATTTTTTTTCTTTTTTTTACACTTTGTTGAATACAATAGAAAGTTTTGAACACAATTTTTTTTCAATTTTTTTTTCAATTTTTTTTACAATCTCGTAATACCGATTACAACGATTCTTACTCTAATTCAGCAAGCTCTGATACCAACTTGATACGCCCTCGCCTCGTTAATGAATTGAGTCGTAAAAATTGTCCGATCGTGAATTAGGAGTAAATCGAAAGCTTTACAAAGTAGGCTTAGAAGAAAGGATTATTTAAGCTCAAAAGAGTTTGTTGGTTGAGGAAATGAATTCAAATTTCAATGGATGCAATTTGGCTAAGGATTCAAAGTCGAACTAACACAATAGTAATGTGTTAACCCGTAACTTATGAGAATGCTTAGGTTGGTAAGGTGTTGATGGAAGGTTTGTTAAAAGGATAGAAACTTCGACCCACTATCAAAGATGATAGGAACCTTAGTATGAATTCGAACGCCACACTTTTGGGATTAAAGTGATAAGTTCGGGTAGAAACAAAGACAAGTTTGATGCCATAAAGATGCTTGATAAGTCTCACTAGTCTTTGGAGAATATCGAGATTTGAAAACAACCTCACAATTTAGCAAAGCTATAAAATTGTTCATTAACCTCAAAATGTGAATTACATGGCCTATTTATAGGATGGACTAAGGCAGCCGAATAGCCTATGAAATTAGATTCTTATGCCTTAAGTTTCTTTAGAAAACTTCCTAGAATTTTCCTAGATACATTCATGAACAAAATCTGAAAATTATCCTTCTAGAAAAGATGATTCGGCTGGCCCTTTTAATGGTGAAAATTCACATTTAACTAATGCTTTAAAAGAGCTTAATTACTGTTTTGGAGAAGAGAAATGGTCAGCTTGAAAAATCATGCTTCTTTGGCCGAATATGAGTAGCCATCAAGTGAATTGGCTGCTGGAATTTATGAAGCACTCTTTGGCCATTGCTCTCCACGAAATTGACCCTTGGAGAAGCTCAAAACAGCAGCTTGAAGTCTATGAGTTGCACGAAAAGTCAGCTGGAAACACAAGGCAGCTACACTTTAAATGCCGTCCATGCATATGCCCAAATACTTGCTCCTTCTTTATTAGCTTCCTTTGCCATTAAGCTAGCTGATTCAACTGAAAATACATCAAATAAATGGGGTTAAGACATGTTTAATACTCATGAAATCAGCACTAGACACATTAAAAATCCTGCACATTAATTCAGCTCAGACAAATTAATTAGCAGCCCCTAATAAATTTGTCTTAATTAAGACACATTAAAACTTTGTAATTAAACTAAACATATTTAATTTATGACTTAATATGGACATATTAATGGCATGTACTAAAATAAAACACATTTAATAAGCTGAATTAAAATGTCCAAATTAAGACATATTTATTTAATTAAATGATGTGAGCTGATTCTAAACTAGCACAACTAATTTAAATTTATTCAAAATGAATATAATCAGCTCCTTGAACTATTTAAGTGCCGAATTGAGTTGAATTGAGCTGACACGAGCTAAAATCAGCTTGTAGGAAGGTGCGAATCAAACTAGTTGAGCTGGGCGTTTTATGTGCAATCAACCCATCACTCCACAATCGAGCAATATAACTTGCTACGGCATCTTGGAACTTCTTGGCACGTGCTCGAGTAATTGGCCCCAAAGGCAACTCCATGGATTCGACACCTATCTTCATGGGCAAGCTCATATCACATGGGCATGTGACTTGGCCGTGTGTCCCCTGTACCTTAAAATTTCAAACAGAATGCCCAGGTTTTACACACAGCCTAGCACACGGGCGTGTGGCTTGGCCGTGTGACCCAAATCAGGGGGTTACATGGGTAATGACACGAGCTGGGACACGGCCATGTGCCTCACATCAAATGCCCACACGGTGTAAGACACGGGCGTGTCCCCTGATTGTGTGAGCCACACGGCCGGTCACATGGGCATGTATCCCCTTCTTCTAAGAAAATTTTTGAGATTTTGGAAAAAAATTCCCTAACTACTCGGTTTAGTCTCGATTTACTTCTATGGTGAATATTGGGCCTAGAGGGTTCATTTAAGAGACAATATGAGTGTTATATGATTGATTCTTAATATGTGTAACAAAGGTTGTGAAACGATCATATTTAATTCGTAAAGTTTGATCATACTTCGTAACCCTATTTCGGTGACGGATAAGGGTTAGGGGTGTTACACGTTGCATCTATGTCCTCATGATGCCTCACCACATAAACCAAAGCTGCCTGCCTAAGCTTAACCTAACCCGCACCTTTGCTCGGTGCTCAACTGTAAGGGGACACTTACTAATCTTATGTCCCACTATCGCACACCTAAAGCATGCCCTAGTCCTCCTCCAACACTCACCCGGATGGCGGCTATTACAATACCCACTTATTGAAACTTGCTCAGCTCTAGCAACTAGCTCAACTCTGGTAGCTAGCTCACCCTATAGAGGTCTATCAAATTTGGCCCGTTTCATGGGTCACTGAGATGAACTAGAATAAACCAAATCCCTCTTATTTTTATTCTAATTTTTCTCTCACTTCCTCTTCTCGCTCTTAATGCACTTAACCTCATCAACAATCTTGTCATTTCCACCAAAGCCGCAAAACCTAGTCCCTCTAAGAAGCTATCAAGACCTTGAGATCATACCTCAAGCTCTCCTCAAAATGCACGCTCTTTTCATAGTCATTAGCAACCAACCCTCTAGCATACCTACTAAATTAGAAAAATTAGAACTCATACTCGGCCACCGATCTGTCCCCCTAAGTTACCCCTATAAACTAGCATTTACGAGCCTCAACATGGCTTGCCCCACATATTTACTTTGAAAGGCATTCCGAAAATAATCCCACGTCACCTATTCATGTAACAGCCCGATTCTGGGCCTAGTCGGAATAGTGGTTTCGGGACCACAAATCCGACGAGGGAAAATATGGTTATTATTATATTTTTATGGTCTACAATTTCACGGAAAATTTTTGTAAAAATTTCGTTCGAAAATTTCAACGTTTGGGCACTCAATTTAGTCAAAAGGACTAAATTGTAAATAGTGCAAAAGTTGAGTTCTACATCTTAGAGGTGTCTAATTGTTATGAAATTTTAAATTGGAGGTCTTTATGTGGTAATTAGACCATTAGTTAGTTGATGGACAAAAATAGACATAAGAAATGGGTGAAATAGATTTTTTTAAATGGGGGCATTTTAGTCATTTGGTTATTAAATAGAATTAAATGGGAAAAAGATAGCAAAATATGCTCATCTTCTTCATGGTGAACGAAATCAGCAAGGAGGAAGCCATATTTAGGGTTTTTAAGCTTTCAAGCTCCATAGTAAGTGATTCTAAGCCCCGTTTTTAATGTTCTTCGTATTTTTGGAGTCCCGATAACTTGATTTAGCTTATTCTACCATTAATTCGTGTTAGGGTTCATATTTGGAAAAATACCCATAGGTGAAATGTGTTTATTTTGCTGTTTTATGGTGGAATATGAAGCTAGAGATTATGTTAAACAACTTTTGCTAAGCAATTTTAAGCGAAAACGGGTAAATAGACATAATCGGTAAAAATAATTAATATTCAAAAGTATGTGTTGGAGTGGAATTTGATGTTGCCATAGAAGGAAAAATGTTCAGCATGTTATAAAACTTAAGAATAAGTGATGAAGTTTAATTTCCGAGCTTGGGGACAAAAGTGTAATTATGCAAAAGTTTGGGGCAAAATTGTAATTTTCAAAAGTTGGGTGGTGGATTATTTTAATAAATGTGAATATTAAACGAGTTAAATTTGCTATTATAGATCAAGAAAGACGTGAAGAGTATATCAAACGGGAAAAGAAAAGATAGTGGAGTAAAGTGAAAATTACGATATTTTGCACCGAGGTAAGTAAACACGTGACTTAATGTATTATTTTGATATTATTTGATATATGTTGAGATTTATTTGGAATTAAAATAAATGTTTGGCAATATCCTAAAAATGTTGTTAAATTGGGAAAGGTGATAAAGGGTTGCAATATATGGTTTATGGGTTGAACACTTAATAAGTTTGGAGTATGTTGTATATAAAAGGGGTTGCTGTGTGCTGATTCCCCGATTCATGGGTGGTGCTATGTGTGTGATCCACCATATCTTTGAAATGAAAAGGGGGTTGCTATGTGCTGATTCCCCCGAGGGGTTGCTAAGTGCTGATTCCCCGATTCAGTGGTGGTGCTAAGTGCGGGATCCACCAATAACGGTTAACATTCCGAGTGTTCAACGAAAAAGTATGGAAGGTGAATATTGCCATATGGTGGAAAATTTTATGGGGTAAATATTGAGTTGAATACTGAATCGACCCATGTATGAGATGGGAGAAAATATCAAAAACGCAAAAGGAACGATTTAATTATAAACTGTGTTGAACAACAGCAATTGGGTAACTTTGAAAAAAATCACCATAAATGGTGGAAAATGAATGGGAAGCTGAATAATATATGAAATTGAAGTTGAATGTATCTATTCTCATATGAAAGAAATAGAATAAGCAAAAGAGTTGTATTTTGGAGATATCTGAATTTTACTGAAACAGGGCTGGATTGATTTCGAGATCCCTGTTCTAACTTTGGAAAATTACCAAAATTGTAAAAAATAATTATGGCATGAAATTTATATCCCTGGAATCCTTATTGAGTCTATTTTTATTAGAAACAAGCGAAACCATTTTTCAAATTTTGTACAGAGATTTAAGTGAATTTTAGTGAGGAAGGATCAGAACCGTTGGGCAGTGAAACAGGGGAAGTTTTAATGAATAAACTGTACTAATTGGCTGGGTCAAAAATTCTAATATTTTTATGGTGAAATGGTATATGAGTCTAGTTTCAGGGAAAATTTACGGAACTCAATTTGGAGCCCTGTATCTCCAGATAAAAATAAATTAGCGACTATGACGCAGAAAAACAGCTTGCTGGAAATTACCTAAACAATAAAGTTATTCATGAATAAGTTTATATTTTGGTGTAGTTATGGGAGTAATTACTTATTTATCATGTGTTTACTTACTAAGCTATATGCTTACTCGATTTTATTTTTCTCTTGATTATAGTGACTTCCAACAACTCGGAAATTGGAACGAAGTCAGACAATCATCTACACTATCCTTCACATTTGGGGTATTTTACTACTAGTGTTCCGAAATTTTATGGCATGTATAGACAATTTATGTAATGTGGGATCATCATGTAAATATATGTTATGGTTCCCTTTTAAATGTAGTGTTTATTAATAGTTAAACTGTATGTGTGTTTATACAAATGAAATTGGTTGGTATATTGGAATGTGTTCTAAATTTGCAGGAGGTTTAAGCAAAAATAAGTAGGAATGCTGTCGAAATTTTTTAAAAATTTAGTAATACCTCATACTCTGTTCCGGTAAGGAATACGGGTAAGGGGTGTTACAATTCAGGTTGACCACCCTCCTGGAAAATCAACCACCACTGGTATGCTTCATCACGAAGCAAAGATACTGCACCCTTCAATTTCTGCTTAGGGGTGCAATCCGAATCATTTATTATCCTTTTTGTGGCTTCTAACCAGTACTAAGCCAAAGTCGGGGCGACTTCAATGACGCCCCTAAACAGTTCAACGCCATTGGACCAGATTTATTCAGTTATCGACCCTCGACTCCTAGATCTAGATCCTGTATGGGTCCCAGCAACCCTCTCTAAAGCCCTCAGCATTATCTAAGACAGTACATTATCCCCGGTAGTCTGAGCCGTAGACTTAGTCTCAGCAATCGGAGTTCCAACAGTCTCACTCTTATCTAATTGGGGCATACTGCTCATCAAAAAAGCTCAACCCAAGATCCCCGATGGCGGCCACGAGTGCTCATTGTCTTATCTACAATTTTCAAAATTTTGTGAAATTAGTTTTAGTTTTTAAGCCTTAATCTTAAAGTTTTATCGATTAGTGTTTAAAGAGTGTTTTACTATTCTACAGTCTAAAAGTCATTTATTATACTAAAGTATCACATGCAACGTATCTCTAAACCAAAACTAAAGTTTAGATTTTTTACTTGGATTTGCGCTGGAGTCTCAATTTCATTTATCAAAAAATTCAAAAACCATCTCAATAAAATTCCAGTTCAAAACAAAAATTTATTTCTTAATATATTTTGGACCCAAAAAACACAGTCGAATTTCACAACCTGGCTCTGATACCATCAAATGTAACACCCACACTCGACTTAGACATTATGGTCGGATTATTGAGGTTACAAAGCTTAAACAAAAAGAGACAAATGTTTGATTTGAAGAAAAACCAATTTCAGCGGAAGAAAAATTCTATCGATTCACTTTTTTTAAAAAAGAACATATTGCCTCTCCAAAATTCAAAGCTTATTTGTGTTTCAAAACCCAAAACTAATATATGAAACACCATCACGTACTAAAACATTTTGGAGAAACTTACAGTTAATTTTGAAACGGAAAAAAAAATTAACTTATTGTTTGTAAAACTACAGTCCAATTTTAGTTACCTTAAGTTGGGTGTATTTAAGATAAAGCCATTTGCGTAACAAAAACCCAAAATAGTCTTAACGGTCTAAGCAAACATAAAGTGTCCAAAAATAATCAAATTCTAGAAAAAAAGTCCAAAAATGTCCAAAATAATAGCTAAAAATTCCATAGTGTTTAAACCATAACAATTATGAAACTCGAACTCCAGTGTCACCGACCAATCCTAATTTGGAGGATTACTTAAAACCAAACAAACAAAGATGTGAGTGCATATTAAAAATACATATAACAAAATGTCACATAGCTTATCATTTGAAATATTTCATATCGTATCAAAACAAGGCGATCGTATCATAACATATCATATCGAATCGAATCATAATCATAACATATCATATCCTACCCCATCTGCTACACACCATCTCCGACCAGCCAATCACACTAGATAAGAACGTAGGGGTCCATCCATCCAATCACACCAATACGTGGCGGTGTGCCACTCATATTTATTTGCAGCTGAGCTACCATACATTTAATTTACGGTCTAGCCGCCATTTTTTCAGCATGAACAGCCATATACGCTTCCTCCATCATAACATACCCCACCCTAAACATATGCATATCATACACATAAACATAAAGCGTACATACATATAGCATATATCACATGGCATTCTTACATACATAATTCATACTTATTATAACATGGTATATGGTTTAATTATAGCTTGTTCTCCTTATCAAATCTGTTAAACCTACTCATACGAACTTACGTCCTAAAACTTACGACTTACAAAGTCTTTGGACACAAATTTTGAGTCCCTCAAACGACCTTAAATCATGCAAAAAAATTAGCCAAAAGGGCCTACACAACCTAAAACCTAGCTCGTGTGGTCTACACGATCTACCCACACGGTCTACACAATTCCACATGGCCTGATGCAATCGAGACCCAAGAGCTATCAAGTGCTAACGACACTTCTCTCGAGCTGCCCAAAGGACCTATTACTCGAGCTAGGGCTAAGAAGTTCAAAGATGCAATTTCAGCTTTGGTTGATCGGGTTTGGGGTGAATCCGTGGCTAGTCTACTTGAAAGCTCTTGGACCAACAAGACGAGCAATTCGTGCACTCTACTTCAAGCTCACTCAACTCAACTTTAGCTCAACGAGCTCATTCTTAGCTCATTTAGCTCATCTTAAGTTTATTTGAGTTTACATTTATTTTGCTGGAATAATTATTTAATTTGTCAATAGTTAAAGTAGTTAAGTAATTAATTAAGTTTTATTCTGGTCAAATAATAATTGAGTGTTATTAAATATGTCCTAATTAGTTTAGTGTCTTAAATATGTCCTAAACTCATACAAATAGTTAATTAGTTCACTGAATTTTATGAGCAGATTTTTACATTCAATTGTTGTCAAATTTAATGAGTTTGATGCATGATTAATTTGCTGATTTATTTTGGTACAGGAATTTACCTTGGACGGCATGGGTGCGTGCACCCTAGGTTCAATGCATTTGGGCGATACATGCATGGTTCTCCAAATGGATGTTCAGCCGAATCTGTCAACTACATGCAGCTCATTTTAAGCATTCACACCAAAGACTATTCTGCTGATGATGTTCACACACAAGTAACTCTCCAAAACCGACTTTTCACACTTGTGTGGCTGTTCAAAGACCCTCTTCAATGCTCCTATCTTTTCAGCCAACAAGTGCCAATTTAAGGAGTCATTTAAAGGCTTGGCTGAATCTAGACATGGCCATTTGTCTATCGGTGCATTCATCTTTACAAGATTCATTTGCTTAATTCTTAAGCTGCCCATTGGAGCTCCCATTCAGCCGAATCTTCCTAGGGAATTAATTCTAGAATTTTCTTGGTTTTTCTTAGCTCTTAAGTTTGTCTATTCGGCTAGCCTATGAAGAACTATAAATACTTGCTTGTTAATTTGTAAAAGGACTTTTTGCCAATTTGATAATATATTGAATATTTGTGAGATTTTCTTCTAATTTCGTCCAAAGACTCCGTTGGCTTATCTACTAGTTAGTGCCGTAAACCCTGCTCTTTGCAAACCGAACTTATCACTTTCAACCAAAGTGTGGCGTTCTACTTATACCGAGGTTCCTATCTTTGATAGATAGTGGGTCGAGGTCCTTTTACATCGGTCATCATCCACCTTAAGAACATATAAAATTCGGGTCAGCACTTACCCTTAGTGTTGGTTCTTTCTTGTTTTTAAGCCTATCAATCCGTTTTCCATTCAAACCGAATTCATCTTTCTCAAACTAAACCTTTTCTTTTAGTAACTGAACCTTCGCACATTAACATCCCCATTGCACATAATCTGAGCCCCAAGTGCCATTTAAAGACGACTACATCTTTACTTAAAGTAAGACAAACGGCACTTCTTCGTTAGATGATCGGGCAACAAAAGCGACTCAACTCAATCAAACGAGGCTGGTTCGCATCATGGCCTAAACACAACCTTCTACAAGGCTGTATGGCACACACGGCCTAACACACGGTCGTGTGGTCACTGGACAATTTTGAAACAGCCCTTGTTTTCGTAATTTTATCAAATTTTGAATGAGTTTTTGGGTTATTTTCACACACCTGATCGTTGCTATAATTAACCACACTCTTGGAATTTACGAACCTACAATCGTTCATCAAAATGCCCTAATTAATCATGAGAAAACTCATCCAAGAACACATTATTAAACCAAAATTTTAGAACCAAAAGACAATTTGATTATTTACTTCACTGAACAACACTTAAAATCGAACCTACTCTGCCGGAGGGTCTTGGTCCACAACTCTTCCACCTAACAAGAATCACGAAATCACTAATTATAAATCCAAACAAGATCAAATACCCAAACAACCATCACTTCTCCAAAAATGAACTAAGAGTAGGGTAACCAGAAATAATTGACTAGTTCTTACCCCTGTGATATAGTTACTATCCAAGAGAGATGATTTGTAACACCCCTAACCCAAAACCATAGCCGGATTAAAGTTACGGAGCATTACCAAGCAAGATAACATTTAACATCGAAATACATTAATAATTCATCTCAGTCATACATCTCAGTATCTTATAACAAACATATATATGTAGACCATGTAACTCACTGACTTAAGTCACACGGCTGTGTCGCATGTCGTGTGCTAAGTTCTAAACCGTGTAACTCACTAACTTGATATACACGGTCGTGTCTTAGGTCGTGTGATACTCACACCTAATATATAAATTACATACGGCTCTGTAGACAGGCTGTGTGTGTCACAAGGCCATGTAGCTAGACCGTGTGACACCTTGTGTCTCAGGCTCTGTGCTCCCTAATTTGACCATATAAACAAGTTAATTTAAGTCCAAAACTTGCCCACAACAATCCACTCCATTTATGCATACATCCAATAGACCTAAACACCTTTGAAACACATATAAACATACCAAATCAATCAACCTCTTTCTCCTAACCAAAATGCCATTCAAAGGCACCTCATTTAACCAAAACAACTTCAACCAAAACAAAGCTATATTGCCACATCTAAAGCACAAAACCTTGTCAATACCTACATAAACAATGACAAAAACATATCAAAATCACACATATACAACCTAATTCCATCAACTAACCAATGTACCATCATTTGGACCACATGTAAATATTCAGTCAACCCAAACCTCATCACAATCAAAATGTAAACTAATTCAAATATTATATATATGCATCACATATCATATTTACAAGCATAAACACCAAAATATGAAACATTTCATACAAGCATCAAAATGGCCATTTTTAAACTTCTAGTTCCACAACAAAATATCATAGTACTACAAGACCCCTTTATATTACATGCCACTTTTAACCAACTTCAAAACAAAGCACAAAATGACTACCAAGGTATGGATGATAGTGTGTGAACTTCCAAGTTAATCCAATCGATGCTACGATTCCAAGAGTCCTACAGAATCAAATTAAAAGAGTATGCGCAAAGAAACTTAGTAAGTTCAATAAGTCAACTCATTTCCTACTTATTACCAAGTTTCCAAGGAATGTGAACATTTAATACACTAGCTCAAAGCCTATTAGGCACTAAGCCTGAATAACATCGGAACTAAGCCTGCTAGGCGCTAAGTCTGAATAGCATAGTATGAATTTAAAGTGCACCTAATATTGATAAATAAATAGAAACATAAATTGTATAGTACGAACTTACTGAACTTGTTTACAGTAATCCCAAAAGCACAGGGACTACTCCGCGATCTTTTCTTTTCCACGATCGTCGACACACTCGTGATCTAAAATAATAGTTTCATTCAATTAACAAATTCAACAGCCAAAATCAATCATTCTGTACAATTTAGTCCTTTTTGACATTTTACAAAGTTTCCTTCAACTTTTCACCTTTATTCAATTTAATCTCTAAGCCCTAAACATGCAAATTACCCATTTTCTTTTACACCCAAGCCTAGTCGATTCTTCCTTGGCCTCATACCAGCCCCTACTTGCATTTATTTACTTTCAAGTACAAACTATTTCATCATTTTAGCAATTTAGTCCTTCAACATTAAAATCATCAAAAACTACTTTACAAAATAGTCTAATTTGACAACAAAGCTTAGAAATCTTTCAAAAGCTTCAAGAAAACAACCCAACTCATCAATGTCACAATCCACAATATTTGACAGTTTTACAAATTAGTCCTCTGGTTAGCTAGGTTAAGCTAATACGACCTAAAAAATATAAAAATTAATAAAAAAAGAGCAAGAAAATCACTTACAATCTCCAACCCTAGCTTGATCGAGCTTTACCCTTCTAAAAATGGTGTTTCTACCAAGCTTGGACGATTAAGACTTGAGGAAAGTGATGAAATTTTATTTCATCTTTTTACTTAAATTTATTTATTTATTGACTAATTTATTCATTTACCCCTTTTTTAACTTAATAAGTTACCAAAATCATAAACATTTTTCTCCACCACCATTCTATATGGTTTCATAACCCTAATAATCCTTATGTTTAACTTCCTTTATCAATTTAATACTTTTAGCTAATGGAAACCAACTTCCTCCGCTTTTACGATTTAGTCCTTTTTATTTGATTAACTATCTGAACGATAAAATTTCTTAACCAAAATTTAATACGATACTAATTACCTTACAAATATTAAATAATTAATGTTTACGAACCAGAACGTTTAAGTTTTGGTCTCAAAACCACTATTTCTGACACTGCTAAAAAATAAACTGTTACAACTCTCCCCTCTTAATGAAATTTCATCCCAAAATTTCTTACCACTGAATAGATTCAGATATTGTGATCTCATCAAATCTTCAATCTCTCATGTAGCCTCTTCCATCCTATGACGATTGCATAAGACTTTTACTAATAATACTCTTTTATTCTGGAGTTCTTTTACTTCACGTGCTAGAATCCTGATTGGTTTTTTCGAATACGATAAATCTAGCTATATCTCAACCTCAAAGTGAGTATCACATGCAAAGGATCTGACCTGTACCATCTTAGCATCGAAATATCAAAAACATTGCGAATCTATTCAAGTTCTGGGGGTAGAGCCAACCTATAAGCGATAGGACCAATCTCCTCTGTAATCTCATATGGCCCAATAAATCTTGGACTCAGTTTTCCCTTTCGGGAAAATCGAAGTACCTTCTTCCACGGTGAAACTCTCAGAAACACTCGATCACCAATAACAAACGTTATATCTTTTCTTCTCAAATCAACATATGATTTCTGACGATCAGATGCCGCTTTCAAATAGTCTCAAATTATTCGAACTTTATCTTCTATCTCTCGTATCAAATCAGTACCAACCAACTTAGGTTCACTCAACTCAGACCAATAGAGCAACGTTCTACATTTCCTTCCGTAAAGAGCCTCAAACGGTGTCAATTTAATGCTGGATTGATAATTGTTATTGTATGCAAATTCCTCCAACGGCAAATATCTTTCTCAGCTACTTTCAAATTCAAGTATATAACATCATAACATGTCTTCTAGAATCTGTATCACTCATTCTGATTGCGCATCTATCTGTAAATGATATGTGGTGCTGAAATTAAGTTTAGTACCTAGAGCTTTGTGAAGCTTACCCCAAAATCTCGAGGCGAATCTTGGATCTCTGTCAGAAATAATTGATAATGGCACTTCGTGCAATCTGGCAATCTCAGATACATACAACTCTGCTAACTTCTCAAGTGAATAATCAGTACGTAGCGGAATGAAATGAGCTTATTTCATTAGTCTGTCAACTATAACCCAGATAGAGTCATTTTTCCTCGGTGTCACAGGCAATCCTAATATAAAATCCATCGTAACTCGCTCCCACTTCCATTCAGGAAAAGTGACAAGCTGTAATAATTCTGATGGTACTTGATGTTCGGCTTTTACCTACTGGCAAACCAAACATTTAGTCACAAATTTTGAAATCTCTCGTTTCATACTTTGCCACCAATACATTTCCTTCAAATCATTAAACATGTTTTTGCTATCCAGATGGATAAAGTATGTGTTGTTATGAGCTCCCAATAAAATATCCCGCTTTAACTCGGGATTATTTGGAATACACAACCTGTTACGAAAATACATCATACAATTATCGCTTATAGTGAATCCCATAGTCGAGTCACCTTGGATCAACTTTCGTTTGGCTACTAACCTCGAGATATAATTTTACAATTTCTAAATTCGTTGAAGAAATAACGACCTACCCTAAGCTCGGCTATAACAGAACCATCATCCTCTAAAAATATATGTGCATTCATTGCCCTTAAAGCAAACAATGACTTCCTACTTAAAGCATCTACAACTATATTTGCCTTCCTAGAATGGTAATTAATCACAAGGTCATAATCTTTCAATAGCTCTACCCACCACTACTGTCTCAGATTTAGTTCTTTCTGCGTCATCAAGTACATCAGACTCTTATGTTTTGTAAATATGTGACACTTTTCACTGTAAAGGTATGGCCAAATCTAAGTCATGTGTCAGGTAATTCCTCTTACAAGGTTTCAACTGACGAGAATAAGCTATTACTTTTCCGGCTTACATCAGTACACATCCCAATCCACTAAGCAAAGCATCATTGTAAACAACAAATTCTTTTCTAGACTCAGGCTGTG
Organism: Gossypium raimondii; assembly: GCF_025698545.1. Taxonomy (NCBI): domain Eukaryota; kingdom Viridiplantae; phylum Streptophyta; class Magnoliopsida; order Malvales; family Malvaceae; genus Gossypium; species Gossypium raimondii. The sequence goes on from NC_068565.1 coordinate 25,368,662, forward strand.
TCAAAACTGGAGCTTCCATCAACATTCTTTTTAACTAATAAAAACTCTATTGGCACTCGCTAGACCAAACAAACTAAACATTCTTCTGTAGTAACTTGGTCATTGGCGAGGCTATTATAGAAAAGCTTTTAACCAAATGATGGTAATAACCTGCCAGTCTTAGAAAACTACGTACCTTAGAAACATTCTTCGGAGCTTTCCAATTTATAATGGCAAAGATCTTACTCGGATCCACACGAATACCCTCTACGGAAACCACATGTCCAAGGAATCCAACTTCCCGCAACTAGAACTCGCATTTACTGAATTTTGCATACAACTACTTATCACACAAGGTATGTAGTGTTGTTCTCAAATGTTGAGCATGCTCGGTCTTTATTTTGGAGTAGATTAGTATATCATTAATAAATATAACCACAAATCTATCTGATTGAGGCTAAAAAACCATGTTCATCAAATCCATGAAAGTCGCTGGGCATTAGTCAACCCAAAAGACATTACCAAGAATTCATAATGTCCATATCGAGTTTGGACGATAGCCTTCGGTACATCACAATACTTTACCCGCATTTGATAATATCCAAATCTGATATCTATCTTTGAAAATACAGTTGCATCTTTCAACTGATCGAATAGTTCTTCAATACGAGACAATGAATATTTGTTCTTTACCGTTACCTTGTTTAGCTGTCGGTAGTCTATACATAATCTCATTGAACCACCTTTCTTTTTCACAAACAATACTGAAGCTCCCTAAAGAGATACACTCGGTCGAATGAAGCCTCTGTCTAGTAATTCTTGCAACTATGCTTTAAGTTCTTTTAACTTAGTCAGTGCCATTCTATATGGCAAAATTGATGCTAGTGCAGTCCTGGGTATTAGATCAATGACAAATTCCACTTCCCGCTCTAGCGGCAATCCCAATAGCTCTTTAGGAAATACGTCTAAAAATTTACATATTGTCTGTACTTGATCCACCTTCTTCTCTGGCACTCTAGAGTCCAAAATGTAAGCTAAAAATGCATTACAACCTTTCTGTACTATTGTCTGGGCTTTTACTACCGAGATCATACTCGAAATACCATCGATTTTATCAAATCTAATAGAAATTATCTCACCATTGGGACATCTCAAATCAACTCTTTTTCGTCGACAGTTAATCACAACATCATGTAGATTCAACCAGTCCATTCCAAAAATGGCATCAAACTCATTAAAAGGTAAAAGCATTAAATTGGAGGGAAAGTTGTAACCTTGAATTTTCAGTGGACATTGCTTGCATACCAAGTCAACTATAACACTATGACCTAAAGGATTCATTACTTTGACGACACAACCAGTGGACTCAATAGGTAAATTCTTTTCTATCACTAATGTAGTGCATACATATGAATGTGTTGACCCCAGGTCAATTAATGCACATACACTAACATTAAACAGAGAAAAGGTACCAGCAATGACGTCGGGAGCCGACGCCTCCTCTCATGTACAAATAACATAGTTTCTAGCAAGAGCTTTAGCTTCAGGTCTATTCAACTTCTCTTTAACTCCACTCCAATTAACTCCAGCCGAATTACTATTTCCCGATTGTTGACCCTGTGTAGGAGTAGTCACAAATTTTGTATTTTGATCTTTATTAGGCTCATTTCAATCTGAACAATCCCTTTTAAAGTGATTAGGGGATCCACATATAAAGCATGTCCCGTCATTAACCCTGCATACTCCAAAATGATATCGATCGAGTTGTTTGTACTTCGTCCTGTTGGTATTTCACACACAGCCCGTACTAGCCACTAAAGGAGTTTGAGCTTTCTTGCCACTCTGTTTCGAACGATCCCTACTTGAAAACTCTGATTGTGTTGAGAATCTATCCTTAGATTCCCTCAAATTTTTTTGTGAAGAATCAGAGAAAGTTTTAGATCCAATGCGTTTAGATCCAATGCGTTTGCCAAAATCATCGGTTTTCGCCTCATTTCATCTTTTGCTAACATAAATTTCTTCCATCTTTTGGGCTCAGTCAAACAGAATCAAAAACTCACGAATCTCTATGGCTCCAACTAACATTTTGATTTCATCATTTAATCTATCTTCAAAACATACACACATGTCTTCTTCTGTAGGTACAATCTTAGGAGCATATTTACTAAGCTGTATAAACTATCTCTCATACCCTTGCTTTAGTTCAAGAAATTCTTTCTTCTTTCGCTCCAAATATCATTTACTAAAATACCTTTTATGAAACTCAGATTTAAAGAAATTCCAATTGACTTTTTCCTTCAGTACCACTGACGTTATGCCTCTTCTTTTAGCAACGACTTCGTGCACCACAAACAATCCTCTAGAGAACACATCATTTCATCGAACACCCTCTGAGTATGCTCTAACCAATACGCGGCCTTGGTTGGGTCATCACCCACATTACCACAAAATTCCATGGGACCACATTTTCCAACTTTATTGATAGTAATTCTCGAAACATTTTATTGAGTCAAACTTTCAAGATAGAGGGAACAAGTTTGTTGAGCTGTTGAATTTAACTTTAAGTATGCCTCATACATATCGTGCATCATGCGGAGAAAAGCATTCAGTGCCATATCTCCAGGCCTTTGTAATCCGGACTCATTTTGAGTACTACCTTTATCAGTAGCTAAAATAAAACTTTCTACCTCGTCGAAATTTGCTCGATTGGATCCGGATGACATCTTTTATCTATATGAAAACATTTCAAAAATAATCAAAAGCCACCACACTATCATCGATTAATAAGTGGCATGTATTTATAGACTCCAAACATGTTACGTTCAGTCCAAGAACTAATATAGATAAAAGCAGAGAGAACGCAACAAAAGAGGGCAGAAATCGACAGCAAATCAAAAAAGAGAATAGCAGAAAAATAGGAGAAAAAATGATGTATTTTTTAATTTTATTTTGGCTATAAAGCCATTTTTAGAATCTGTAAGGACACCCATGCATATTGTATCACAAAAGGCAGAAAAATCAATACAAAAAACAAAGGTTTTCTCTTCCTTCGGGTATTTTTTTTCTTCTCCAATTGTTTGTTTTCTTTTTCGTTTTGTTATTTTAGCCTCATATAAGCATAGATATATAGGGTAAATAATAAAAGGGGAAAGGGAGAGTACCTGGTGACGAGGTTCGGACCCTCTCCGTTGTCGTCAGAGAATGGGCTTGAATCGGAAACCATCCGAGTGCTCTCGGTACACAGAGCGACGCTGAGAGAGGGGGCGTTTGTTTTTTATTTATTTTTTTATTTTCGTTGTGAAAAATGAAGGGAAGGTTGCTGATTTAGGGTTTTAGATGGCCTTTAAGTGGCACGCTAAACGGCACCGTTTGGAACCTGACCAGTGGTTCCAAAACAGTGCCGTATTAGGTAGTACTCGTGTGCGCCACTCGACCCGTTAGGGGGGATCCGCGTGTTCTCCCTTAAGGGGATATTTGTGTAGTAGATCCCTTCCCTTTTTGTGCAATCTGGTCCTTTTTTTTGTTTCTTTAATTTAGCTACATAACTTTATATTTGTTTCATTTTAGCCCTAATCAAAGTAATGCGTTGTGAAGGGAGGGATATTTTCCCTTCTGGTCCCTTGCCTTTCACACGTATTGTGATTTGGTCCTTTTAGTTTTTTTTTTCTTTTTTAATCTCGACACTACACTTTGTTTTTTTTTGTAAATTTAATCCCTTTTGTTATTTTTTTATTTAGGAAATCCATTATTATTATTTTATTATACTTATTTTTTATTTATTGTATTACTGTTATTATTTTATATATATATATATGTATTTGTTTTATATATGTGATTAACTTTAAACATTTATATATTACTAACTTTATATTTTATAAGAGGTTAATTTATATTTATATAACTATGTATGTATAATATTTTCTCTTTTTTTTGCTATACGAGTGTATATATAATGATACATTGTTAATTTCAAATGATATAGTTATGTATGGAAGCCTCATTCCTTCTAAATTTGTTGCTTTATTTTAACTTCCATATATTATTGTTATGTGTATACTATTATTTATATTAGATTTTATTTATATAAATCAAGATGTAGGTATTAATTTTAAGATTATTCACTTTTATTTCATTTCATTTTTATAAACCTTTCATTAAAATTCATTCAAACATTTTATTTGTTTTCTTAGTTCTATTACATTTGTATTATTTATTGTTGTTATTGTCTCTTTTTTTTAAATTGATTGTGAATTCATGGGTCGCTTAAATTTTAATATGGATGTTTGCATAGTATGCTTTAAATCGATGTTTATAATTGCCTATTATTAGTCTAATTGCCTCTAGTTTAAGTTTAAATTGTTGCATGTATCATTATTCAATCATGTTTCGTTTGAGTTGAATTTTATTAAAGCATCATGACCGTCTTATTCTAAACTTTAAAAGGGGTTGGCGTTCGTAGGTTCTCGAGAGAATTAGGCCCTAACTTACTGGGCCTCGATTCTTCTTGATGAATTTAGATGATCAAGCATCTGTTTTATTAAAACCACATTGTTAAATAAAGTTCTTAAGATTTCAAAATGTTTGATCTTAACTTACTGGATACAACATTTTGTCATCTCGATTTCGCAATAAAGGCAATATCCGATGTTTGGAATCTTCGAGAGAATTGAACCTAACTTACTGGGTTCGGGTTTCCCAATCGACTTGAATGATCAACTATCCTTCTTAAAACACATGATTTTCTTTAAAGGAGAACAAACTTAATTTCGAAGAGCGACTATTGCGCTCTAACTTACTGAGCGTGGCAATCTATTTCTTTGAAATAAGTGGGTCTTATCACTCATTTGAATTTTCTTTTTAAATGACCGTATTTTAAAATGTTTACAAAATTTACACATTAAGACATTAAACAATCAATTCAGTACCAATTTTGGGCGTTACGGCCTCGTACGTAACCGACTCCCGGACCTATTTTCTCAAATCTCGCAGACCTAAAATTTATTTTTAATGGTGAACCGATCACACATTAATAAAAGATCGGTGGTGACTCCCATTTCCATTTTCAAAGTCGACCCCTGTTTTTAAAATTATTTCAAAAATGGTTTCGACAGCTTGGTGACTCCACTGGGGACGCCTTTAGAGAGTCAGGCCGTAAAATTGATTGTTTCTGTCTTATTGTCAAAAATTGAAAATTTGATTTGAAAAATTACGATCTTTTCTTTGCGCTTTTTTGCATGATTATTGTAAATTGATTTGTATATTTTGGCATCATTTTGCATAAGATTGTTTAGTCTTTTCCTTTTAAGTGGGAGTGAGAAACTAGTCCTTCGTGAGGTTTTCACCTCCGTGCAGGATAGTGGATCACTTTCGGGATACATCCGTACCTATGTCTTCGTGAGATTTTCATCTCCGTGCAGCCATAGGGAAATGTATTCCCCTGAACCGAACTCGGTCTGTATGAGCCTATAATGGGTGAGGATCGAGGAATCTATTGGTTCGGGTACCTTGACCTGAGAACCAAACCTCATATAGTGGACTTAGGAACTTGACCTAGGTAGGGTCACTCCAAATCCCTAGTTTTACCTGATTAGGTACTTTTGGTTTTCCTTGTTTACTTTTGTTTTGTACTAACCCCTCTTGTTGTGTTTTGATTGTGATTGCATTGCATTTGCATCTTAGGAAAGAGATATTGATTCAGTCTCGGTTACTAAATTAGAAAACTTGTCATGGAATACGAATTCCTTGATAAAGTGGAAAACAATACGACTTCTCGAATATATTCTGAGTAACACAAGAAGGGCGATCGAAGAGTTCGCGACCTTGCTTCGTGGCCTGAAGATTCAAGGCGATCGTCTGAGAGCCTTCGACATTCCACCCCCTTAAAGAAGCTGATGAGCCTCATGAAGATGGGCAGTGATGGATCGCGACCAAGATCGAGAAAAGGAGCTAGCAGTGGCGTCTATTGGAAATTGGTGAGATTACCTTAAACATGCTGATGAAGAAAAAGACCGATGTTGTTTTTTGGAATATGAGGGTGAGGCCGTACATGTATCCATTTTATGTAAGGGAATTTGCTTTCTAGAAAAGTTTCCTAAATGTAAATGAATCAGAATCAACGTCTCTTTAGGCATTCATTTCATGCATTTGCATTACATTGCATTACATGCATTAAAATCTATTAAAAAAGTCTAAACGAGTAAATTTATTTCAGCTAATCTGGAAAACCAACCAGACAAACACCCTTACAGAATCCAGGCAAAGACTAGAGAAATGGAACGAAGGTTGGAAAAATTAGAGCGAATGCAGATTCAGATGCAAGAGCAATTGACTGAATTTCAATAGGAGATGAGAGATCAGATGCTAGAATTACGGAGAACTATGATAAACCAGTTCAACCGATTGCTAGCTGGAAAGTCAAAAGAAATGAAGGACCCAGTGGTTTACTTTGGGGTTGATAATAAGGATCTTGTCTATTTCTCAGATTGTACTCTAACAAGTGTCCAGGTCCAGCCAGATGGGCGTCCACAAGGGGCACTCTTTACTCTCGGATCCCAATATTATCAGACTGGTACATTGACACCAGTGAATTGCCTGACAGGCCCAGGATCCAATTTGAGGAACGATTTAGCTAATCCTGTTGCTAATCTAGCCAAAATAAAGCAGATGAGGGTAGAGTACCCAGATACTATAAAGGCCCCAAGGAAGAAGGGGAATAAAAGGGAAAATGTAGGCGAATATAACAAGGGCCACTCAAAACCAATCACTGTGGGTATGCCGATATAGAATTTCAAGAGGATGGTATTGGAAAATGCATTGAATTTGAACAATAGCACTATAGCTGAGGTCTGAAATCAATTCAAAAGTGGACACCACGATTCGTCACTGAATTGCCTAGAGTTGAACATCAAAAATTGAAGGAAAATGACTGAGACTTACAAGGATTGACATTAGAAATTACTATTTTCCTTCCTTGCTTGTCGAACATCTGTACTGGGGCAATACCTTTCTCTCTGGTTTTCGGGGTTTAGGTAGTTTTACCTATTGAAATCCTTTCTCTCCGGTTATTAGTTGAGCTAGAATTGGATGAAGCAGAATGGATCCAATCGCGATGTGATCAGTTGAACCTAGGAAAGAGGTTAAAAGCTATTCTTCAGGGTCAGATGTACCAGAAGTAAATGATACGAGCCCATAATGAACAGGGTCATCTCAGAGAATTCCACGAGAGGGTTGGATGTCAAAAAAGATCATTCCTATCCAAAAGGATTTTAGAGGGAAATGAATCCCAAACCGGGAATACCCCTATATTGTAAAAAAGGACTTTTTTTAGAGGAGCACTGGTCCTGAGTGAGATAGCTAATCCTATAAACTCGGATCCAGTCAAGAAATACTTCGTTCAAAGAAGAAGAAAGGACCAAGGTGAAAACCCGCAAAGGGCACTCTGAGTCAGAAAATATGAAAAATGAAAATGAAAAATGAAAAATGAAAAATGGAGAGGATAAAGGGAAAACCTGCAAATGGCACCTTAGGCCAAAGGGGATTTGAGTTGAAAACCTGAAAAGGGCGGCTCAAATATTTGTTCATAATGGGGCATGTGGTGATCTTGCTATGCCTGAATCAACAAGAAAGGATAGGCGACATCTTGGGGCATCGACAGAGCACTGTAGATCTCCTAAGCACATGTCTAACTCAAAATGGTCTTCAGAAAGTTCGAACAGAGAAGTTCAAGATGCGATATCTGGGGTACCCAATTCTCATATTATTTGTTGTTCTTGGAATACCTTTTCCTTTTCCAAGATATACATTCCCAATTAATTTCTTTGCCATCCTTCTTTGCTATTTTCGATAATTTATTCTTTCGAGCTATGCTCAGAACCAAATTTATTATTATCCATTGTTATGACCTTTTTTGCAAACATGTTGCATTGGAATAATGATTAATGGACTAATAAAACTTTCACAAAGAAAGTTTTGCATATTACTCTGAAAAGTTTCTAAATAATATAGGAGCCTGAAACAGGACTATTGTTTAGAACACGCCGAATTTAAAGGTTGGAAATTTGAGAAGGAATAGTCTAAATTTAGACTTTCTCTTTAGATTTTTGTCAAATGCGTTGATTGACAAGAGGCCATGTTGGTAATTAAGCTTAAATAAACAAGCAAGCGATGATCATCAGGTAATAGGAGGAGGTTACCTTGGAGAAGAGAGCCTCTATTTGCGTATGAGTCTTTGGTACGACACCCTGGGAATGGTGTAGGGAACCAGAACGATTCAGATCCTATATCCCTGAATTATGATAAAAGAGGACTGAGGAAAAGCCACATATTTCTACCCTTGGATTACAGTAAGAGAATGATGGCACAAATTGTGGGCCCAATGGATTAAACTTTGAGGTTTACAGTGGGGGAAATCTGACTAAGTGATTCTTCAGAAAAGCCAGTCAAGTGAGAAGGCATTGTAGCACTTCAGTGACAAAGCCGTAATAAACTTCGAGCAATGACAACCTAAGCGGGATCATTCTCAAAACTAAAAATTCTGCATTCATGCAAACACCATTCACACATGTCTAGTTGGGAGCATTTGATTCATTTTGATCATGCCCTCCTAATCATTAGGCATAATTAGGTTCATTATATAGGTCATGTTCCCCAGAGAACAGATCAGTGAATATTGCAGATCTTATCTTCCCCATGAGTAGGGAAACAGATCTAAGCGGCGAATCTTATCTTCCCCAGGAGTAGGGAAACAGATCCAAGCTATGAATCTTATCTTCCCCAGGAGTAGGGAAACAGATCCAAGCTACGAATCTTATCTTCCCCAGGAGTAGGGAAACAGATCTAAGCATGAATCTTAACTTCCCCAAGAGTAGGGAAATAGATCGAGGACGGCGAATCTTATCTTCCCCAAGAGTAGGGAAGCAGATTTAAGCCACGAGTCTTATCCCGCTGAAGTTGCAGTGGGACAGATCAAAGACGGCGAATCTTATCTTCAAGTGTTAGGAAGCAAATTGAAGCTGATAATCCTATCTCCCTGAAGTTATAGTGAAACGGATTAAAGTAATAGATCTTATCTCTCTGAAGTTGTAGTAGAGTGGATCACATCAGGTCTTAACTCCCTGAAGTTACAGTGGAGCAGACTAAGTAAGCAGGTCTTATCCCGACTGAAGTTGCAGTGGGGCAGATCGAAGATGACCAATCTTATCTCCCTGAAGTTACTGTGGAGCAGATTGAAGCTGATATTCCTATCTCCCTAAAGTTGTAGTGGAGTGGATTAAAACAATAGACCTTATCTCCCTAAGCAGTAGTGGAGCAGATCGCATCGGGTCTTATCTCCCTGAAGTTGCAGCGAAGCAGACTGAGAAAACAAGTCTTATCCCCCTCAAGTCACAGTGGGGCAGATTGAAGGAGTAAATCCTATCTCCCTGATATTACAGTGGAGTGGATCGAAGCACCAATTCCAATACCTCTAAAGATGCAGTAGGAGGGAATGAAGCCACTGGAAGAAGAAGAGCACCAAGGTCCAAGCACGACCGGGCAAAATTGGTCCTCTTTAGTCTTTGCTCTATTCTTGTTACACGACAATGAGCAAAGAGGGGCAGCTGTAATAGGCCCAATTGCCCGGCCCACTATAGATAATAAAACCAATATAAAAAATTTTATTATTATTAATGTCCATAGTTACAAGCCAAAAAATAATACAGACCAAACCAACGTGGCCCAACTTGTTTTAACCTAAATACCCAACTCTACCCTAGCCCAAACCTAAACCCATTAAGCCTAGCCCAAACCCGAATCTCCTAAGCCCAAAACCAAGAACAGAAACCCTAGGGTTTCTGGAAACCAAGCCGCCGCCAACATCCCACGAGCGCGCCTCCAGCCTTCCCTCCTCCTCCCACGAGCCACTCGTCACGCACATATCGCCATCACAAGCCTCCAACTGGCCTCGTACGGCCTCGCACCTGCAAGAAGGACACAGCAAACAAAAAAAGCAACGAGAACGCAACCAAAGAGGGCAGAAATCGACAGCAAATCAAAAAAAAGAATAGCAGAAAAATAGGAGAAAAAATGATGTATTTTTTAATTTTATTTTGTCTATAAAGCCATTTTCAGAATCTGTAAGGACACCCACGCATATTGTATCAGAAAAGGCAAAAAAATCAATACAAAAAAAAAGGTTTTCTCTTCCTTCGGGTCTTTTTTTCTTCTCCGATTGTTTGTTTTCTTTTTTGTTTTGTTATTTTAGCCTCATATAAGCATATATATACATGGTAAATAATAAAAGGGGAAAGGGAGAGTACCTGGTGACGAGGTTCGGGCCCTCTCCGTTGTCGTCGGAGAATAGGCTTGAATCGGAAACCATCCAAGTGCTCTCGGTACACAGAGCGGCGCTGAGAGAGAGCATTTTTTTATTTTTTTATTTTCGTTGTGAAAAATGAAGGGAAGGTTGCTGATTTAGGGTTTTAGATGGCCTTTAAGTGGCACGCTAAACGGCACCGTTTGGAACCTGACCAGTGGTTCCAAAACTTGTTTTAACCTAAATACCCAACTCTACCCTAGCCCAAACCTAAACCCATTAAGCCTAGCCCAAACCCGAATCTCCTAAGCCCAAAACCAAGAACAGAAACCCTAGGGTTTCTGGAAACCAAGCCGCCGCCAACATCCCACGAGCGCGCCTCCAGCCTTCCCTCCTCCTCCCACGAGCCACTCGTCACGCACATATCGCCATCACAAGCCTCCAGCTGGCCTCGTACGGCCTCGCACCTGCAAGAAGGACACAGCAAACAAAAAAAGCAACGAGAACGCAACCAAAGAGGGCAGAAATCGACAGCAAATCAAAAAAAAGAATAGCAGAAAAATAGGAGAAAAAATGATGTATTTTTTAATTTTATTTTGGTTATAAAGCCATTTTCAGAATCTGTAAAGACACCCACGCATATTGTATCACAAAAGGCAGAAAAATCAATACAAAAAAAAAGGTTTTCTCTTCTTTCGGGTCTTTTTTTCTTCTCCGATTGTTTGTTTTCTTTTTTGTTTTGTTATTTTAGCCTCATATAAGCATATATATACAGGGTAAATAATAAAAGGGGAAAGGGAGAGTACCTGGTGACGAGGTTCGGGCCCTCTCCGTTGTCGTCGGAGAATAGGCTTGAATCGGAAACCATCCGAGTGCTCTTGCATACGTGAGCTACCGAGAGAGAGCGTTTTTTTTTTTTATTTTCGCTAGAAAATGAAGGAAGGTTGTTGATTTAGGGTTTTAGATGGCCTTTAAGTGAGCAAGAACGGCACCGCTTGGAACTCCGACTGGTTCCAAAACGGTGCCGATTAGCAAGATTGCGTGTGCTGTGACCACCGTCGGGGATCCGTGTTCTCCTTAGGGGATATTTATGAGAGATCCCTTCCCTTTTATGGCGCAGTAATCTGGTCCTTTTTTTGTTTCTTTAATTTAGCTGCATAACTTTATATTTGTTTCATTTTAGCCCTGATCAAAGTAATGCGTTGTGAAGGGAGGGATATTTTCCCTTCTGGTCCCTTGCCTTTCACGCGTATTGTGATTTTGTCCTTTTAGTTTTCTTTTCTTTTTTAATTTCGACACTACACTTTGTTTTTTTTTTAAATTTAATCCCTTTTGTTATTTTTTTTATTTAGGAAATCCATTATTATTATTTTATTATACTTATTTTTTATTTATTGTATAAATGTTATTATTTTATATATATATGTATTTGTCTTTATATATGTGATTAACTTTAAACATTTAACTTTAAACATTTATATATTACTAACTTTATATTTTATAAGAGGTTAATTTATATTTATATATATATATGTATGTATAATATTTTCTTTTTTTTTGCTATACGAGTGTATATATAATGATACATTGTTAATTTCAAATGATATAGTTATGTATGTAAGCCTCATTCCTTCTAAATTTGTTGCTTTATTTTAACTTCCATATATTATTGTTATGTATATACTATTATTTATATTAGATTTTATTTATATAAATCAAGATGTAGGTATTAATTTTAAGATTATTCACTTTTATTTCATTTCGCTTTTTATAAACCTTTCATTAAAATTCATTCAAACATTTTATTTGTTTTCTTAGTTTTATTACATTTATTTGTATTATTTATTGTTGTTATTGTCTTTTATTTTTTAAATTGATTGTGAATTCATGGGTCGCTTAAATTTTAATATGGATGTTTGCATAGTATGCTTTAAATCGATGTTTATAATTGCCTATTATTAGTCTAATTGCCTCTAGTTTAAGTTTAAATTATTGCATGTATCGTTATTCAATCATGTTTCGTTTGAGTTGAATTTTATTAAAGCATCATGACCGTCTTATTCTAAACTTTAAAAGGGGTTGGCGTTCGTAGGTTCCCGAGAGAATTAGGCCCTAACTTACTGGGCCTCGATTCTTCTTGATGAATTTAGATGATCAAGCATCTGTTTTATTAAAACCACATTGTTAAATAAAGTTCTTAAGATTTCAAAATGTTTGATCTTAACTTACTGGATACAACATTTTGTCATCTCGATTTCGTAATAAAGGCAATACTCGATGTTTGGAATCTTCGAGAGAATTGAACCCTAACTTACTGGGTTCGGGTTTCCCAATCGACTTGAATGATCAACTATCCTTCTTAAAACACATGATTTTCTTTAAAGGAGAACAAACTTACTTTCGAAGAGCGACTATCGCGCTCTAACTTACTGAGCGTGCCAATCTATCTCTTTGAAATAAGTGAGTCTTATCACTCATTTGAATTTTCTTTTTAAATGACTGTATTTTAAAATGTTTACAAAATTTCAACATTAAGACATTAAACAATCAATTCGGTACCAATTTTGGGCGTTACGGGGGTGCTAACCCTTCCTCGTACGTAATCGACTCCCGGACCTATTTTCTCAAATCTCGCAGACCTAAAATTTATTTTTAATTCTGAACCGATCACACCTTAATAAAAGATCGGTGGCGACTCCCATTTCCATTTTCAAAGTTGATCCTCGTTTTTAAAATTATTTCAAAAATGGTTTCGACAAAACCAATTTAAGTCCAAAACTTGCCAAACCATCCACTCCATTTATGCATACATCAAATAGACCTAAACACCTTTCAAACACATATAAACATACAAAATCAATCAACCTATTTCTCCTAACCAAAATGTCATTCAAAGGCACCTCATTTAACCAAAACAACTTCAACCAAAGCAAAGCTATATTGCCACATCTACAGCACAAAACCTAGTCAATACCTACATAAACAATAACCAAAACATATCAAAATCACACATACACAACCTAATTTCATCAACTAACCAATGTACCCTCATTGGTACCATATATAAATATTCAATCAACCTAAACATCATCACAATCAAAATTTTAACTGATTCAAATATTATATATATGCATCACATATCATATTTACAAGCATAAACACCAAAATCTCAAACATTTTATACAAACATCAAAATGACCATTTTTAAACTTCTAGTTCCACTACAAAATATCATAGTACTACAAGACCCCTTTATATTACATGCCACTTTTCACCAACTTCAAAACAAAGCACAAAATGACTACCAAGGTATGGATGATAGTGTGAGAGCTTCTAAGTTGATCCAATCAATGCTACGATTCCAAAAGTCCTAAAGTATAAAATTAAAAGAGTAAGCGTAAAGAAGCTTTGTAAGTTCGATAAGTCAACTCATTTTCTACATATTACCAAGTTTGCAGGAAACGTGAACATTTAATACATCGGCTCAAAGCCTGCTAGTCACTAAGCCTGATTAATACCGGCACTAAGCCTGAATAACATAGTATGAATTTTAAGTGCAGCTGATATTGATAAATAAATATAAACATAAATTGTATAGTACAAACTTACCGGACTGGTTTGCAATAATCGCAAAAACACAGGGACTACTCCGCGATCTTTTCTTTTCCACGACCGTCAACACACTCATGATCTAAAACAATAGTTTCATTCAATTAATGAAATCAACAGCCAAAATCAATCATTCTATATTAGTCCTTTTTGACATTTTACACAGTTGCCCTCAACTTTTCACCTTTATTCAATTTAATCTCTAAGCCCCAAACATGCAAATTACCCATTTTCTTTTACACCCAAGCGTAGTCGATTCTTCCATGGCTTCATACTAGCCCCTACTTGCATTTATTTCTTTTCAAGTACAAGAAATTTCATCTTTTTAGCAATTTAGTCCTTCAATATTAAAATAATCAAAAACTACTTTACAAAATAGTCCAATCTAACAACAAAGCTTAGAAATCATTCAAAAGCTTTAAGAAAACAACTCAACTCATCAATGGCACAATCCACAACGTTTGACATTTTTACAAATTAGTCCTTGGGTTAGCTAGGTTAAGCTAATATGACCTCAAAAACATAAAAATTACTAAAAACGGGCAAGAAAATCGCTTACAATCTCCAACCCTAGCTTGATCGAGCTTTACCCTTCCAAAAATGGTGTTTTCACCAAGCTTGGCTGATTATGGCTTGAGAAACGTGATGAAATTTTATTTCATCTTTTTCTTAAATTTATTTGTTTACTAATTTACTCATTTACCCTTTTTTTTAACTTAATATGTTACCAAAATCTTACCCATTTTTGTCCACCACCATTCTATATGGTTTATTAACCATACTAATCCCTGTGTTAAACTTCCTTTATCAATTTAATACTTTTAGCCAACTTCCTTCGCTTTTACGATTTAGTCCTTTTTACTTAATTAACTATTTAAACGATAAAATTTCTTAACCAAAATTTAATACAATACTAATGACCTTGTAAATATTAAATAATTAATATTTACAGACCGACATGTCGTAGTTGTGGTCCCAAAATCATTATTGATACGAGTCACAAAAGCCTTAGGTGCGTACACGAAAGAAAGAGAAAATCAAGATTCACTTTCTTGATTTCAAGAAAATCAAGAAACCGAATCTTGGCCCAATTTTGCTGTTTGGAGTGATTTCAAGAATCAAGAAAATCAAGATTTCAAATCTTTGAAATCTTGGTCCAAGAAACCGAATCTTGCAGCCAAAGCGCATTGGATCTCCGTTACGAGCATCAACGAGCCAATTGCGGTAGGAGATGGACTACAAGCCCAAGTTCTTGAAGGCAAGGCCCAATAAGAGGATTTCAAGCCCAACCAAGAAGTCAAACCATACTTAGTTGAAAATTAGGCCAAATTGTTAAAGTGGCCCAATTTGTAAAAATTTTAATTGTTTAATTTAATTTTTAGACTTTAGGAGTATTATATGTAAAAATTCGGCCCAAGCGGCCCATTAGAATGCCTTGGCCGAATTTCCCTCTTAAATTTGTTAATTAGGTTTTTTTTAAGTTTTCTTAATGAGATTAGGAAATAGTTATAAGGCCTATTTATAGGCATGGTCGGCCACCCTTGTTACACACATTACAATACATTAAAATTTCAGATTTTTGCTGAGTAAAAATTCTCTTAGAGTTTTCTCCAAGAATTCTCTCTTGAGTTTCTTTAGAAGTAGTTTTAACAATCTTTTTTATTGTGGGAGTCATCTTCAGCCTTCTTATTGCCATTGTTCTTCATTGGAGAGGAGATTAGAGCCGTTTGAAGGGAGTTGTGAAATCTTTCGGGATTTCAAGGCTTCTTAGGACTTTATCTTTATTTTCCTGCTGTTCAATCTCTTTTAAATTTCTGCTTGTGTCGATTTTTATTAGCTAATTTGTTTGCTGTTCTTGTTGCGTTTCAGCCTTTCTAAAACTCCAAGATCTGATTCGGCACTTCCTTGGACATAAAGAAACGTTTTTGATTTCACAAAAACCCCTCTTTTCTTGCCGTCCAATCCCTAGAACTAGTTTCAATTGATTTCGTAATATGTTTTAATTTATTTGCTGTTTTGTGTTCTTTGATAGATTCGGCTGATTGGAAGTTAATCTTGGGGCTTAATTTTGTGTTCTTGGCTTCTAAGAACATCTATTCATAAGTGTTTTGATTCTTGGCTGTTCTTTATTGATTTGGGGATTTTTAGTTTCCAGATCTAATTGATTCTAATTAAGTTTTACTGTTTCGTTTCAGATCCAAACGTTTAGAGTTTTCGTAGGAGTTTCCCGTGACTTGACAACTCGATCTTGGTCCGTGCGCAACCCTCTATCAATTATTTTTGACACCATTGAAAAATAGACTATTACATGATCACACCAACACACAAAAGACAAACAATAAACAACAATCAAAAAACAAACAATGAGAGAACCAAAAAGAGAAACAACTATGGAAAAAATGGGAAAAGAAAAAATAGAGAAAAAAAACATGGGAACAATGGGGATTTCTTTGGACATAGTTTTTGAGAAACAAAATAGGGATATTGGTGGTTAAGTCAAACATAAAAATAAAATAAAATATTACTAACAACTTATCCCCCACAATATTATAATAACCCAACCACTGGCTTTTGTAATTTAAAAAGAATTCAATTACTAACAAAGACAAACAACAAAAACATTCCATACGCTCAAAACAAGATTCAAACTCAAGACCCAAGAAAACAACCCAAAACACTTAACCAACCCACCATAACAAATTACTTGACAATCTTACACAATTAAAAATCCAAAAACTTTAGGACGTTACAGAACTTGCTAAAAACTAAAATTTATGTAGTCGTTAAACCTCTCAATATCGAACCTTATTATCATATCTGAATATGTCGATCTGTGGAATCCAAACCAAGCTATTATAGTAAATTGATAGAGATCGACTCATAGAGGCAACGAGAAAACAAAAATAAAAGTAGAGAATATCAAACACATAAATATTTATGTGGAAAAATTTCTCCAAAAAATAGGACAAAAAACCACAGGCAAAGAAGACTTCACTAAATGACCAAAAACCGAAAGAGTACAAGATAAAATAATCTCAACAAATAAACTTTAAACCCCAAAAAAACAAAGCACTTTGGCTAAAACCCGAAATTCCCAAAAACTCACAAAAACTCTCTCAATCACAAAGATGATGATGATTACTATAGGTTACAAAAATCCCTTTTATAGGCTAAATTTGTAGGTTAAATGCGACTAAAGTAACCCTAGCCTAATCAGAGTTTAACTAGGAAACAATAGTAGAGTTTAACTAGGAGAAGAAAACATGGTTGAATTGGGAAACACATTGCCACATCATATGTCCCTCGTCAGGATGTTATTCTTCGCATCGTCGAGACATCGTTTTCTTCTCGTCTGGACATCGAGTGTCTCGTCATCGGGATGTTAGCTTTTCCTCGTTGCAATGTCAATTCGTAAATTTAAGGCACACTCCACAAAAATCTTTTGTTTGGAATTGAACTACAGTTGAAAAAATAAATAAATTTCAAGAAATTTTTTATACAGTAAGGGTCTATTTGTTTCACTAACAATGGCTTCCGAAAAATGATTTCCAGAAAATGACTTACTTTCCTAGAAAAGTTAATATTTTATGGTGTTTGGACGAATCTATGTAAAATATTTTTCATTGTTTGATGATTTCTTAAAATATTTCATAAAAGTTGTTTTCAATGAAACAAACATATATTTAAGATTTTCTTATCTTTTCATTGTTTAATTGAGTTTATTTTATATCTATAAATTTATATTTTACATTGTTTTTATATATATTAAAAATATTTTGTTAAATTCGGGTTCATTACAAGGCCATTTTTAGTTACGTGACTACCAAGTGAGTATTTTTATTTAAAATGTGACATCAACAAAATTGAAAAAATTAACAATGTCAACAATTGGACTTGATTTTCAAATCAAAAGTAGAGGGACTAAATTATTAAATATAAAAGTAAAACAACTAAATTGCAAATTCGTGAAAAGCACATAGACTTATGATATATTTTAACCTTTATACTACAAAAATTTATTATTGATATATTTATAATTGTAATAAATATTTATTATTAAAATATAAATATTGAATATTTTCAATAATATGTGAAGAATATTATTTAAAATTATTATTTTAAAATTTATTATTAAAATAAAATTTAAATATTAAATAATTTATTAAAATAATAAATTATATTAATTATATTAATAATTTATTATATGACTAAATATAAATAATTAAATATGTATGTTTAATAATATTGGAAAATATAATATTTTAATAATTTTAAATGTTTTAAAACTAAAATAAAATTTATTATCAATATAATAATATTAAGCTTTATTTAAATTAATTTTATATAAAAATAAAATTACCTATAGAGTAGCTCTTTTCCGTAAAATAACTTACGCTTTTTTAAAATGATAAGTCATTTTATAGAAAAATGACTTATTTTGAGATGATCTGTAAGTCATCTTCCGTTGACCAAGCTATTTTCTGTTAAACAAACACAGGAAAATGTAGAAAATATTTTCTGTAAAACTTTTTACATGTAAACAAACGGGCCTAAATGTTTACTCTGTTACAATTTGGGCTTAATTATTTTTTTAAAAAGTATAAGAATTAAAATGATCCATTTATTAAGAAAGAGAATAATTTAATTCAATTCCAATAATATAGAGAACTCCTAAATACCCAAAAGAATCATATTTCTAATTAGGCCCAAATTAAGCTTGGGTGAAGGTTTGAAATTTAAGTTTGAGGTTTGGGCCCAAATGAATATACAAATTTTAAAATTAAATTCACAATAAAATAATAAACAAGCCAGTAGACTAGAACAAAATAAAAACTTGGATTTAATGTTGGTGTTGCTTGATAAATTGAAAAATTAAATGCTGAAAAATAAATGTTGAAAAATTAAGTATTAAAAATTCAGTCAGTTTGAGTGAATTAAGATGCATAATATCCTCAAATATAATTAATTATGAGATTAAGAGGTGTGATGTCAAAATTGGACTAAATCAATCAATTGTGTTGGTTAACTGTTAAATAAAAATCTATGATCCAATTGGTGGTAAAAATCAAACATAAAGTAAATTATTATTAACCGGTAAAAATTATAAATTGAGAAAAAATCAGGATTCAATTGGCGAAATCTTTTTACTTTTTTCTAGATTTTGTTGAATCATAAAATAGTGAGATGAATTCGATTATTGATCCAATTTTTACAATATTGGCTGAGGGTTAAAAGTAGATTGAAAAAAAATCAACTCTCCTTAAGTCGGACCATTTTAAAACTCAAAGAGTAGAAATGGGTCGAATATTTGTACTTTTTTACTTATCTAAATTTGAATTAGCAAATGTGTCTAAAAATATGAATCCGTAAATTATTGAGTATCTAAATCCGAATTAGCAAATGTGTCTAAAAATATGAATCAGAAACTATTGAGTATTATTGTGTAAATCCAAATCCAAATTCAAATTAAATATCATTATTCGTCATATATTTGAATCCAAAAAATATAAATTTGAATATCTTAAAATTAAAATTTTGAAAATAATATAAAATAAAACAAAACAAAATTTATTCATAATTAAAAATAAATAAATGTAAAATGAATTAAGAGAAGTAGTTAAATAAAAATCCAAACAAATTAAACTTAACAACTTCACAACAATATATATGTACCTAACAACTTCTTTTTTGTTTGAATATAATATACCTAATGACTTAAACATAAGAATTCTAAATAAATTATAATTGCATATATTATAATCTACCATAAAGTTAGTTCCACATTTAGAGTTAAAGCTTACATATCATTATATAAAAGCATACATTTAATATCATAATTGTATATAGGATTACATATTATTAATAATATACCCTAATTATATAATGCTAATTGTATATATTATAATTTACCATAATTTTAGTTACACGTGTTAGAGTTTGTGTGACCCGAATTTTGTCACTTGTTGAAAAAATAAATAAGGGGATCTGTGGGGGTGAGAGGTTAAGGGTTGTAGATTTTTTCAACCCTTAAATAGGTATAGTTGAAACTCCTCTTGTGATACAAATTTCCAAACTTGGAGGGTTTGGAAAATAGCTCGAATGGAAGGACCGTCTTGAATAGGTTCAATTGGTGGAAACCTTGACCCGTAGCACTTGAATACTTTAAGGAACCGTAGCTATATTAGAACTATGACCCACTTAAATGTGAAAGAATACTCGAACCTTGGTAAGCAAAGCCGCCACACTCCCTGATGGGAAATGAATTGATAAGACAATTGGGTGAATGCCACAAACTCATAAAAGTTTGATAAGTTCATCTTAGTCCAATGAAGAACCGTGAGATAATAATCTCACCAACAAAGTTTATATTCAGAATAATTGTCTAACCTCAACATCGTCCTTTTATAAGATATATATAGGCCCTAATTTGACTATTCAAATTCAGCAGCTACACTAGCTTTTATCACAACTTAAAATTCGGTTATAACTTTATGATGGGCAACCAATAAATCATGACTCTTCACTTGATTCAGATAGCTAAAAAGTCATGTCTCTTCATTTGTTGAAAGCTTAATGTTCCATGATTGTGCTGTTTAGTGTCCCTTTATCTCCCTTATGACCAAATGTTATGTTGCTTGACATTCATCTCTTTTAATGGCTCCATAATGATCCTTAAGGGCATGAAATCAATCAGATTTTGAAGAGTCACTCATGATTCATTTGAACAACCACCGTAATGAGCTTTAAATGAATGAAATCGATTAGACTTGAAGAGTTATTCTTAGTCCTATAAATAGTCACCTACAAGATAAATAATTAGACAAACATTGACAACTTTTCATATTCATATTCACCTAAAATATTTAACTTAAAACACACATATTTATGATTGAAATCAGCATAATGTAAATACACACATGCATTTATTTATGAACATGTAACTCCAACCTATGCTTAAATATAATTAACATATAAGATGCATAAATGCATGGCTTAATTAAAATGCAAACTTATTTTCATAATGTACATAATTAAAACACAAACTTAATTAACATATGAGATGGTTTTATGCATGACTTAATTAAATGCAAAATACATAATGCTAGACACAATTAAAGATGCAGACATACAATGCAAGACATAATTTAAAGATACAAACTTATTAAACTGAAATGAAACTTAATTAAAGCCTTCTTAAACTGTCTCATGATTAACCAAACCCAATGGAGGTCTCATTCAACTCTTGGATCAGCATTTGACTTGGTCTTGGCCAATCAGAACATAATTAAGTTGGGCTTGTTCCCAATGTCCACACATAGGCCCTTTAAACTCTTCTTTGACCCACTTTGTTCGCCCCCCATAGTTGACCTAATTGGTAAACACAAATGATCAATCTTTGTTCTAGCTATCTCAAGAAGATGTGGTTCATGGAAATTCGGCCCAACTTCAAATTGTTTCACCTTGGCAAGAATTGATTCAGCCTTGGTGGGCAGAATCACATCATCTTGTATCATTTACTTATCGATATTAGTCCTCTACTCATGGGTTTTTTCGAAAAGGTTTTTACGTAAAATTTGTATGTTTTTATTTTTATTTTTCTTATTATTTTGAGATCATTCTATTACCATTATTGACGTCTATCATAACAATATGTTTAGGGTTTAATCTTACATATCATTAATATAAAATGTACATTATAATAATGTAATTGTATATAGGGTTAGTAATCTTAAATAATCTACCTTAATTATATAATGTTAATTGTATATATTATAATCTACCATAAAATGAGTTACATGTTTAATGTTTAGGTACATATCATTAATAAAATAATACAAATTATAATATCATAATTGTATAACAATATTATTATACATTCATAATTTACATATATATATATATAACAATTGATATATTATATGTCCTCAAACATGTATGTATACAATTATTTATAATATAACATGTATTGAATATAATTAAGTGATATTAGAAAATAAATTTATATTATAATATTTATTTTAATTATATAAATATTAAATAATTTTTTAAAGTAATTTAACTAATCGAGTTAATAAAATAATAAAAAAGCAGTGAAAAATTTAGGAATTACAATGGTCTCATCTCATTGTTTGCTTAAGTTTACAAATAAAAAATAAAATTTAGAAGAAGCTACATGACATTTAAAAGAAGACGAAATAGTTAATTTCAATTTTATTATTAATTAGTATATTTATTTTATAAAAAAATATTTTTATTATATTTTTATATATTAATTATTAACTTTTGTAAATTATAACTAATGTTTAAGAGCAGTATTAGTAGTTAAAACATGGTTTTATGTATAAGAGGTCTTGGGTGCAAACTTGTTAGAAGGGGTCTATTTGCATCCGCTTTGAATCCGTAAAATTTGAATTGGATAAATCCGAAATTCGAATTGCCATCCCTATTAAAGCTATAAAGCTTTGGGACTTGAGCTTAGCAATAACTTTCACCTTGAGGTGTGAACTTTTTTTATCCAAATTAGTCATTGAATTTGATAAATGTTTCTATATTGGGATATGGACTAGACAATTGCTCTCACATTGGAATTTTAATTTTTTTATTTAAATTAATCCCTAAACTTAAGAATTGTTTTCATATTGAAGTCTGATATTTGACAATTATTCTCCCATGAAAGTCTAAACTTTAAAATTTTGAAGGAAACATTAAAGATTAATTTAGATAAAAAAAAATACATACCCAAAGTGAGAATAATTTCGAATTCCGTATTCCAAAAGGTAATAGAACCATTGAACTCTTGAAAGAAAAGGGGAAGGAAATATAATGGCCTGGAGAGCCCATCCTGGAAAAAAGGGGCTCACTTAGAAAGCACTTGTTAGAGTGTATATGAGCCAGTTATGTTGAGTAAAGTGGGCTGATATTAAAGGCCTAATTGAGGTAGCAAGTTCCAGAATTGGGGTAGATCCTGAATGAATTCATTGAATTGAAAGTTGATGGGATATTTAATGGTTGAAAGCAAGATACTTTGCCCAATAAAAAGAAACTCCCATAACTTTAATTAATTAATGCTTGAATCAAAGCCTTTAAACATTTCTTATGTTTCATGATTAAGCTTTCCAAAGGTGACAACTCACTCCCACAAATCGATAAGACAACTTTTAACTACAATTCAACCCTATAAAACAAAAAACATTGGCATTGGGTTGCCAACCCCTACTCCTCTTTCTTGGGTGTTTTCCGGGCTCCGGCTAAGTAATCAACCCGTGGTCTCTCCCCACATAAAGTGCCCAACCGAAGTGACACTGTCTAAAGTATCTTATTATCATATATATATTTTATAATTTGACATATTATATATAAAAATTTAAACTTATAATGATTAATTGTTTACATAATTCTTCGACTTTCAACCATTTAAAACTTTTGAAAAGTGTAATTGTATTAATTATTTAAACATGTAATATATATATCTACAAACAATTATATTTTTAATTAAACAAATATTTACACTTAAATTTAATTTTGTTTGACTTTTTAAAACATCCTAAAATTTTAGAGGTAAAATTTAGATAAAATCCGTCCACCCCAATATATTGACTAATATGTTTTATAACTATTTTATATTTTTAATTATTATTTTTAGTTTATAAGAATATATAACATATATCTTGATTCTAAAAATATTTATATATTTTTATTATAATTTTTAGCTATTATAAAATTTTATAAATATATATGACTTGATTTTTAAAAACTAATATACTTTTAGAATATTATATAAAATTTCGGTATGAATTAAAGAAACCATTCTAGAGCCGAGTTGAAAACAGTATTAAAATATATTAAATAAAGTTCACACAACATTAATTTAAGTGTATATAAATAAAAATATAGTTCAACTCAGCTGTGATCTTAGTTTTGATTCACCAGGTCAATATTTACTATATAACCAATTGTGATAGTATCTATGTCGCTCACAATCACACTTAAATCCTTGATCTAAATGTCACAAATTGAAATATGTGTTTCTCAGTGTAATTATTGAGCAATCCCATCTATCATGCATGGGGTCGATACCCATCATTCGAAAGGTGCCCCCACATTTGGATCTCGATGAATAGAAATTTCTTATCATAGGCTGCAATATTGAAATGAAGATATGGAGGAGACATAGTCTCATTGAATACACTTGCTTTCCAATAGCCTTATATCTTTAAGTGGACCCTTTTTATAATGATGGTTGCGAAAATTTTGCTCTTACATTTTGCTGCTTTGCATGCCATGATTTGATTATCTCTTTCAAAGCAAACACACATAACCCTACATAGATATATATATATATATGGTGGACTGTAGATATTTGATATTAAAATGTCTTTTTTATTAAGACATGAGATGAGTGAAGGAATAGGAGGGCAAATAAAGAAGAAAGAAGGAAAAAGGAAGGAGGAAGGAAATAGAGAAAATGGTTAATTGTAACTTAACAAGCCTTTTTAATTTATATACACGGTTTGTTTAGGTTAGACATATGGATTGAAAGAGTACTTTATTTGTTTACAGAGGAACTATTCTATTGAGTGCAAAACAATGAAAGTAAACTTAATTATGTCAATCAATTTACATCTAAGCTTTTAGGGGAAAAGTCTTGAAGAGAGAGTGATCATGTTTAGAGTATAGGAGCGAGGTTGCTACTTGGTGAGTGAGTGAGACTTAAAATCACAACTTGTACTAATTGAAGCATAGTAGATTAACTCTCTAAGTAAGGCCTTGCAAACATAGGAAGTTTTCAAACTGTGTGAACAAACCTTTGGTGTCTATCTCTATTTATCTATAGTAGTGACCTAGTCCAATTGCAACTTAACCTATAGATGGATGTATATTTGGAAGGAAAAAAATCAACATTCTCACACTAAAGAACCTTACAACCCTAAAATCAAAATTGTAAACCAGACAAATATATGTTCTGTAACGCCCCAAAATTTTAATTTTGGGTATTGTGAATTTGTGACACAAAATATCTGTCTGCTTTAGTGGTTATGTGTTTTGGTTGTGTTTGGGAGGTCCCAAGTTCAAGCTAGGACTTGGGAAAATTTTGGTATTTATCTTTGGTCGGTAGGCTTTTAAGTAAAAATTGGCAAATAATTAACAGAATGGGCCTGCTGGTCTGGTGCATAAGTGGAGTGTTGATGTGAAGGAGGTCCTGTGTTTGAATCTTGGTGTGGGCATTATTTTTGGTCGTGAGTCCAGGAGAGTTTGAGATGGACTAAAAATCTGAGTTGTGGATTTAGTGGGGAGTTTGATAGAGAGAAATAAGAGATTGGGGTGGTTATCAAATATTTTGTTCATATTTTTTTCTTCCTTTTTTTTTTACTTTCCCCAAAATCATTCCACCCTCTTGCTGTTTTTCTTTTCATTGCTGCCAAATTTCTGCTCTCTTTCACCCTTCATCTTCTTGATTTTTCTTTTCTCACTCTGCCTCGTGTCGCTCCACATTTGTCTGCGATCGTTCGGTAAGTTTTATATAAGTGATTTGTCTCTGTTTGTTAACTTTCTTCTGAAGTGTTTTGTTTATGTCAATTAGGGGAGGATTCAAGGGCTCGTAATCACCAATCGGAGCCTTAGATTGTGTGAGAATTACTGTTCATCGGTTGAAGGTAAGGTTTAGTCGCTTATGGGTTAAAACCTGGATACGAGTTCAATTTGGGATCACATTTTGTGAGATTAAATTAGTGTTATTTGTTCAATTATAGGCTTTGGAGTGCTCGGAGACTGTTTTAGCATCAAACAAAACCAGGTGTGTACCTGAAACGCAGAAAATGAGATTCGGCGAAAAGCTAAAATTGCTTGCTGTTTGGACAGCAGCAGTAAGCTAACTTTGAAAAATAACCATAAATTGTGTGGATCAAATTAGAGGATGAAAAAAAATATGGAATTAAATCTTATCGAATCTATTTTTTCATAGAAGAAACGATGTAAGTAATGGAATTGTAAATCGTGAGATATAATAAATTTTGTAAGACAATGTCAAAATGAATTTGAGTTCCCCTATTTTGACTTTGGAAAATCATAAAAAATTGGAAAAAATAATTAGGGGTTAAAATTTACATGTTTAAATTATTAATGAGTCTACTTTCAATAGAAACAAATGGTAACATCATCCAAATTTTGTACTAAGAGATAATTAATTTTTAGCAAAGAAAGGTCGAAGCTGTTAGACAGCAGAACAAGGGTAAGTTTGAAGATTTTACTGTACTTATTGCCTGAACCAAAAATTCTAAAAATTTTATGGTAGAAAGTTATTTGAGTCTAGTTTCAAAGACATTAAGCAGATCTTAATTTAGTATTCTTTATCTCAAGATATAAATAATTCAGTAACAATGACTCAAGTAGACAGCTTTGAAGGAACATATAAGTAAATAGTAAAAAATATATGAATATTTAGCTAGCACGGCTTACATAAAAATGGACCACACGGCCAAGGCCAATTTGGGCCGAGTGGGCCACACGGGCATGTGGGCCAACACGAGCAGACCACATGGGCGTGTGAGCCCATTTTCACTGAATTGATTGTTAAGGTTGCACGGGTCACCCAAGTCGACTGTGAACATACTGTAGGGTTGGTAAGCATCAGTTAGACCCCTAATTGTACGAACTGACTGTTTGATTTATATATGTGCTGAGCATGATGATAGTATGCTTGTTTACTGAACTGGTTATATGTACTGATTTCCTGAGTTAGCATGTCATGACTTGTATGTTGCACTGCATGGGGTTGGGTTAAGTATATTTGGAGGAAGTGTACTGAAAGGCTCTTAAGCCTAACATACTGTAGCTCAGCTGCAAATTACTATTTTGTGCTGCATTCGCACTACCTGGAGTGTAGGGATGGGTGGGTTGATTTGATCCCCACATGGAGTGTAGGGTTGGACGGAGATGGTGTCTAGAGGCTGGTTGGGTAGGACTTTGTTACTGAATACTGCATGACTACTACTGATACTGTGATGGGCTAAGGCCCTACTGCATATTTGATACTGTACTGAGATGGCTAAGGCCTAAACTGTTACTGAAAAAGGGCTTAGGCCAATGACTACTTTAACTGTGCACTGTAACTTGCTATTGTTTGTTTTCTGTGGGATTACACATTGAGTTTTCGTAAACTTACCCCTTTTGTTTAAATGTGCACAAGTAATCCCTAGATCTAGATGGATCGGTGCGGCGGAGGTCTCGGCGGTGACCACAGTTTTGGACTTTCATGATTTTTAACCCATATTTACGATAATTGGTTTTATTTCTATTCTATTTTTACTGGCTAAGTTTTTGGGTTGTAATTGGACTTTCAGACTTTGGTTTTGGGTTTTAATTATCTTTACTTTATGGATTTCAACTGCTAGTAGTAGGAAACCTCGGTTTTCAAAAGAAACAATTGGTTTTCCTAAACGCACGATTGTTTAATCTGTTTTAAAAGCTTCCGCAAACGAATAACGTTTTAAAACTATCGATTAAATGAGCAACACAATTTTGGAACTAATAAGATATTAAGATAAGTAATTCAATGGAAATGGTTTTAACGCAACGACACAATTTTCAAACACCCTATCATGTGACATCGCTAGATCCGACCATAATGTCTGGGCCAGGTTTGGGGTGTTACATGTTCAACCTTTTTATTTGTTTATTTGGCTTCCATACGTGTAATATTAGCGAAATATGCAAATTTTCAATATTAAAAATTGATGCGATTTCTCGAGACTCGAAAAGTTCAAAAAATAGCTTGTAAGAAGGATCGTCTTGAATATGTTCAAATGATGGTAGAAACCGCGAGCTGAAAGACTTGAATGTTTTATGAAACCGGAGTTATAATTAAACTCGACCCTCGTAAATTTGACAAACACTCGAACCTTGGTATAATGAAGTCGCCACACTTCATGTGGATAATAAAGTGATAAGACAGGGTTGAACGTTACAAACTCAAAGGCAGTTTGATAAGTTCAAATACATTCAGCTAAGAATCGAGAGAGAAACAATTCTTACGTAAATAACTCTTTGTATTAAAATGGTCTAACCGAAAAGCTCAAGTACATAACTATTTATATAATCCTAAATGACTAATGGAATTCTGCATCTAATGGTGTTCATACACACCATAAACATGTTCATACTTAACATAAAGAGGTTTACATGAGTCATTAAAAATGGTTCTTAAACTTTGTTGATGCATGCATGGCCAAAATTAATGTCTTTCACCCCCCTTGGACGTGCATGAACACTTAACCCTTAAGAAAGTTTTGATTCATCTTAAGCAATTAAAAGGCTTCTAAAATCCATGCACATGCTTTAAGTTGAAAAGTTCCTCATGCACTTCATTGAATGACCGAAATTATGGGGCACATTTTCCTTGATTGTTCATGGATTCTTCCTCATTAAGCAAGCTGAAAAAATGAACTTGGCACACCATATGATGAGTCAAAAATGAATCAGCCTTAAAATCTTGAATCTTGATCATTTTAGATGGTTCTTTGATACATGCATTCGACAATGAATGGTCATCCTAAGCCTATACGAATAGACACTTGCACCAGATATAAATAGTCATCAAATGCTTGCAAAATTCATTCCAACATTCGACTAAGACAACACAAAAATTAGTCACTTGACTTTTGACTCACATGCATAGAAACATAGATAATACTCTACCACGAATGCACACGCACATATGACATACTTTTAGACAAATGAATCAAAATGCATATATAACAAGACTATGATTAAAAGTAGCATTATAACATTACTTCACATGCATGTATTTAGGAACATATGACACAATCTCACACATAAACATATAATAACATATCAAACACTTAAACATATATGCATGATAAAATCTGTGGATAAAACAAAATAATAATATCTAGCACGTTAGATCAACAAAACATGAAAATAAAAAACAAAACATTCGTTTGAAGAATTTCATTTTAGTTTTGGGCCCCTCGCACTTGGGCCAATCTCGAGCTTTTATTGTCAAGTCACATGATGTGACTGGAATCACATAAAAAATGGCATATAATCTAATTTTTTTTATTTATTATTTGTCTAACACCCCTTGGAGGGTAGAATTCATCAGTAGTTTCTTCATTCCAAAGTAGATGCATAGACAACGGGGAAGCAATTCATAATCACTTGGATGATATTCAGTGGTAGTTGAGCATATCATTAAGGGTATTTTCTAGGAAATCCAATCGGAGTCTATTAAAAGTCTCCTTAAGATCTACTTTGATAGCCATCCACCTCGTACAATTTTTTCAAATCCACATAGTATGAATGACTTTGGTAAATGATAATATTATCCAGAAATTTACACATTTTTACATACCCTTTTTAATTTAAAATCATACAGTTTTGATAAAATTCTTGTCGAAAAAAATTAATTTTTACAAAATAATTAAGGTGCACTTAAAATATGAACATGTTAAATTTTAGTTAATTTTATAATTAATTTTGATGAATTTTGGTTATTTTCGATAGATTTGCACAAAGGGCGAAAAATGGCTCGATAAACACTGCTAGAAGCGCAAAACCGAGAAGCAATTTGAAGTATCGAGGTGAACTAAATTTTAGCCTAAGACAGTCCAAAATTATATGTATTAATTCATAATATAATTAATTTTAATTTATATCCAATTTAATTTGGGTTAATAAATTATTATTAATTAATTATGAAAAAGTGGTCCAGTTGAACTGAACCGAGTGAACTGAACCGACTAGGAAATGGACAGCCCAAAAACCGTCCCAAGAGCTGACCCAAATCAGTTTATTAGCTGGTTATTTAAGCTTGCAAAGAGGCCCTTGAATACTTGTTCAAGTTGCATTCAAACCCTTCCACAATTGGTGGCTTTATAGATTTGCCCCAAGCCTAAATTAGCAAAGTTGAAACTATCAACCTTGCCACATGTGTGGCCGGCCAAGGGAGGGCTCTTTGGATCATAATTTTAGCAGGCCTCCCCAGCTATAAAAACCCCCTCAGGATGGTCATTTTAGAAACATGCCTCAAGCATTCTCATCTTTCCTCTCTTCTCCCCACTTTCTCTCTTCTTTTCCATTCCAAAATTCCCTTGCTCTCTTGCCGATTTCTCCTATTGGGAAAGGGGCATTCATCAGCTATTTGAAGAAGTAATTAAGTGTTCATAGCATCCTTGGTTGACGAGGACAACGGAGAAGGAAGAACCGAGCAACTAGTCAAGCCACGGAAAAACACCGGATTTGATTCTTGTTCCCTATCTCTTTAATTTTTGTTGTTGTTATGCTGAACATATCTATGAATATTTATGTTGTTGGAATGATTAATTTAATCAATTTAGCTTGAATCTAATTCGTGTTAGGTTTATTACATTTCATTTGTTAAAATTATTGAAATTGTGTTTATGTTGTTATAGGCCTCAGTAAGATGCTTGATTAAGTAAAATCATGACTAAGTTATTCTTGCATTACAATTGTTAGTCCTTGTTGGTATGATAACTCAACATTTACTTGTCACTTTATTACTTGTTGCGATTGTGTACACTTGCACATTTTCGTCATTCCAAGTTTTTGGCACCATTGCCGGGACCGTGTTTTAAAAAAGTCATTATTTGTGAAGTTGTTAGTTTTGCATTTTGGTTTATTTTTCTGTTAAAATTTTAACTTAGTTAATTTTTCTGTGATTATTTCAGGTGTTTATGAGTATTGACCGAATCATTGATTTACTCCCTGTAGACCCTGAGATTGAACAAACTTTTCGACAGCAAAGAAGACAAGTAAGTCAAAGAAGGACTGAAGAGATGAACTTCGAAAATCTGAATCAAGAAAACGGATCAAACCTTGCTCAAAATCCTATCCTTATTGCTGATGATAGGGATAGAGCTTTAAGTCAGTATTTCGTGCCAGTATTTCATGATCTTAATATGGGTATTAGGAGACCCAAAATTGAGCCACAACAGTTCGAGTTGAAGCCAGTCATGTTCCATATGCTTTAGACAGTGGGCCAATTCAGTGGAATGCTTTCCAAAGATCCTCAACTATACTTAAGACTGTTTATAGAGGTGAGCGATTCTTTCAAGTTAGCCGGAGTACCCAAAGATACATTACGATTAAAGTGGTTCCCATATTCACTAAGGGACAAAGCTCGATCTTGGTTGAACTCATTACCACCAAACTCAATTTCAACATGGCAAGAGTTAGCAGAAAAATTCCTTATGAAGTATTTCTCGCCTAGCAAGAATGCTAAGTTGAGGAATGAGATCACTGCTTTCCAACAAATGGTCGATGAGTCATTGTATGAGGCATGGGAAATGTACAAAGAATTATTAGGAAAGTGCCCTCATCATGGAATCCCACATTGCATACAACTTGAGACATTTTATAATGGTCTCAATGCTCACACGAGGATGGTAGTGGACGCTTCTGCTAATGGTGCTCTCCTTTCTAAGTCTTATAATGAGGCTTATGAAATCATTGAGAGGATTTCCAGTAACAATTATCAATGACCAACCAATTGAACAGCGTCAGGAAGACGAGTCGCTGGAATTCATGAAGTAGATGCTCTCACTTCACTCGCATCTCAAGTATAATCAATATCCTCAATGTTAAAAAATCTTACTACTAATGAGTGTAATAGTTTTGCAGTACAGCCATTGAATCAATTTGAAAATGTAGGCTGTGTTTATTGTGGGGAAGGACATTTGTTCGAAGAATGTCCATCGAACCCAGAATCTGTGTATTACATGGGTAACCAGAACCAAAATCAAGGAAGGCAAGGGCTGCAATCAAATTTCTATAACCCATCATGGCGAAACCACCCGAATTTTTCCTGGAGTAACCAAGGGGCAAGGACCAGTAATAATTATGTCCAACCTAGATCGACCTAGCCACCTAGTGTTTCCCAACAAGCTCAGAAACTAACCCAAGCTGAACCATCCAATAGCCTAGATAATCTATTGAAGGCATACATGGCGAAAAATGATACCTCTCTAAGGAATTTGGAGAACCAAATGGGCCAGCTTGCAGCTGAACTCACAAACCAACCACAAGGTGCTTTACCTAGTGATACAGATAATCCGAGGAATCTAAGGAATGAGCATTGTAAAGCGTTGACATTGAGGAGCGAAAAGACTTTAAATCCCAATTTTTTTGAAGTTAAGAATGAGCCAGCTAACGCTCAAGACTTAGAGGAAGTTCAAGTGAGTGTTGAAATTCCAGTTTCACCGAAAATTGGCTTTGTAAAATCCGACAAGGTAACTTCTAAACCAGCTAATTCTAATCAACTAATAACTTCGTTAGATGTAGAATTACCATAGAAAATGAATCAACCAGTTCTAGTAAAGAAACCTTCACCACCCTACCCTCAATGACTTCAAAAGCAGAAGCAAGAAATTCAATTCAAAAAGTTCCTAAACGTACTCAAGAAACTTCATATCAACATCCCGTTGGTTGAAGCACTTGAAAAAATACCGAACTACATCAAATTTATGAAGGATATCCTGTCTAAAAAATAAAGACTTGGAGCATTTGAGACGGTAGCCCTAACGAAGGAATGCAGTACATATCTTCAAGATAAACTACCCCTAAAATTAAAGGATCTTGGATATTTTACCATACCTTGCAAAATTGGAGCAACATATTGTGGTAAGGCACTATGTGACTTGGGTGCGAGTATCAACTTGATGCCCATGTCAATATTTAGGAAGTTAGGATAGGTGAAGTTAGACCTACTACGGTTACACTTCAATTAGAAGATCGATCCTTAGCACATTCAAAAGGAAAAATCGAGGACGTATGGGTACGTGTAGACAAATTTATCTTTCCTACTGGCTTTGTGATTCTAGACTTTGAAGTAGAAAAATAGGTGCCAATCATCCTAGGATGACCATTCTTAGCAACCAGAATGACCCTTATTGATGTCCAGAAGGGCGAGCTTACTATGCGTGTTTAGGATGATCAGGTAACATTTAATTTTTTAAGCCTATGCGATTTCCTGACACAATTGATTATTGTTCTGCAGTGTTCGATTTAAAGGATTTACTTATTGAAAAGGAACTCAATTATGTTGAGCACTCATTGGAACAAAATTTGAAATCAGATCCTCCAAATGATGAAGAGAATGATGAATGCTTCAAAGGGGATTTAATCCGCAATCCCGCTTTGAATCTTTGGAGTTAGAGAAAAAGGATTATGCCCAACCAAAAGCGTCAATCGAGGAGCCACCTAAATTAGAACTAAAGGTGCTTCCCTCACATTTGAAATATGTTTATTTAGGTAACTCTTCCACTCTACCTGTGATTGTTTCAGTAGAATTAACTACTGAGCAAGAAGAGAAACTAATCCTGGTGTTGAAACAATTCAAGAAGGCTATCGGATGGACCATAGCTTATATTTGCAGAATTAGTCCATCTGTATGCATACACAAGATTATCTTAAAAGATGGCAAAAAAGGGATGATTGATGGACAACGAAGACTAAACCCCATAATGAAGGACGTACTCAAGAAAGAAATCATGAAGTGGTTAGATGCAGGTATAATTTACCCCATCTCAGATTGTTCATGGGTAAGTCCGGTCCAGTACGTGCCAAAGAAAGGAGGTATCACAGTCATTGAAAATGAGAATAACCAGTTGATACCAACTAGAACAGTTACGGGATGGAGAATTTGCATCGATTACCGGAAGCTGAACAAGGCAACTAGGAAAGATCACTTTCCTTTGCCGTTTTTAGACCAGATGCTGGGTAGACTCGTAGGGCGAGACTATTACTATTTTTTTGATGGATACTTGGGGTATAATCAGATTACAGTAGCACTGAAAGATCAGTACAAGACAACATTCACCTACCCGTACGGTACATTTGCATTTAGGCGCATGCCATTTGGTTTATGTAATGCACCTGCTACATTTCAAAGTGATTGTTTATACGGACCGCTCGACAATTAAGTTTTTGCTTGCCAAGAAAGATGCTAAGTCGGGACTGGTCCGATGGGTACTTCTAGTCCAAGAGTTCGATCTAGAAATTCAAGATCGAAAGGGAGTTGAAAACCAAGTAGCAGACCACTTGTCCAAATTGGAGCTGCAAGAAGGGAACTCTCCTCTTATACCAATTCAAGAGATGTTTCCAGATGAACACATACTGAAGGTAAATCATGTCCATAATACCCCTTGGTTTGCTGATATTGCTAACTTTTTACCTTGTGGTTTGATGCCGATTGATAAGACGTATCATCAAAAGAAAAACTTTCTTCACGACGTGAAATACTATTTCTGGGAAGAACTGTATTTGTTTAAAAAGTGTGTAGATCAAATGATTAGGAGTTGCATGGAAGAAGATGAAGTACATAAGATTTTATACCATTGTCACTCAGCTCCGAGTGGGGGACACTTTGGAGGTACACGTATTGCAGCCAAGGTATTGCAAGCCGGATTCTTTTGGCCAACACTATTCAAAGATGCATATGCTTACAAAAAGAGTTGTGATTGATGTAAAAGGGTCAGAAATGTCACCAATAGAAATGAGATTCCTCGAACAAACATCATTGAGGTAGAATTATTCGATGTTTGGGGTATTAAATATCTCGGTCCTTTCCCTCCGTCTTTCGGTCACAAGTACATATTAATAGCAGTAGATTATGTGTCTAAGTGGGTTGAGGCAGAGGCATATCCAACAAACGATGCTAAGGTTGTAATGAAGTTTTTGCAGAAACATGTGTTCACAAGGTTTGGAACCCCAAAAGCCATCATTAGTGATGAAGGGTCCCATTTTGTGAACAAGTGGTTAAAATGGTTATTAGATAAACATGGGGTGAAACACAAGGTCACTACACCTTACCATCCATAGACGAATGGGCAAGTTGAACAAGGAGATCAAGGGCATACTTGAGAAGTAGTTTACCCGAACCGACGAGATTGGTCCAAAAGACTGAATGATTCTTTATGGGCTTACATGACAGCATACAAGACACCTTTAGGGATGTCACCCTATAGGTTAGTCTTTGGGAAAGCCTGCCATCTACCCTTGGAGTTAGAACACAAAGCTTACTGGACTCTCCAATGACTCAACTTGGATCTTAAAAGTGTCAAAGAGAAACAGATGCTTCAACTTAATGAGTTAGAAGAATTCCAAATGTCTTCATACGAGAATGCCAAATTACTTAATGAGAGACTCAAGAAATGGCATGACAAGCACATTCGAGTTCGAGAATTTGAAGCAGGTCAGCAAGTCTTGTTATTCAATTCCATATTAAGGTTCTTTCTAGGTAAGTTAAAATCACGTTGGTCTGGTCCATTTATGATTCATCGAGTCTATCCATACGGAGTTGTTGAACTTCAAGGTAAGGGAGGTAATTTTTGAGTTAATGCTCAACATTTGAAATATTACTGGGGAGATAAAATTGAACAGAATCAAATCTCATTTATTTTATTAGATATTTAATTTTTCTTGTTCTTCTGTTTGAATAAATGATTTAGGTATATTTTGGGATTAGTATGTTTAAATAAATTACATCTAGGAGATTGAAACTTAAGCGGACGACTTGTGACCTCTCCAATCTTTCCGGGAATTGATTTTAACATAATTTTCAAGAAATTATTCCTAAATGACAAAATAAATTTTATTTTTAAATAAAAGGGTCAATTTTGATCCAAGTTTTATGTTGCAACTCAATTTTGAATTTTCATTAAGTCTAGGAACTTAATTTAATTATTTTTAAAAATTTGGTAACTCTTTTATAAATATTAAAATTAGATGCCTCTTTTGTAAATATTTTCAAAAAGCATCTAGAATAAATATTTTAGTTCAATAAAAAAGAAAATATGATAATTATTTATATATAATTATATCCATTATAATATATATTATTTATTATCGACTTTATTTAGAGTTAGGGTTAGTTTTAATTTAATCATATTTTATTTGATAAGTTTTATCTTATTAATAGCAAATAATAATTTAATATGCGTTATATTAATTATTAATTGTTATTTACTTAGAGTAGAATTAGAACTTAGAATTTTTTAAGAATTCTACTCTAGTTCCTACTCCTTTATGTGCTTATTAAATCGAGTTAATTGTTTGAATTGACATAGGGATATGTACAAGAGATTATTTCGATTTAATAAGTATGTATGTGCAAGCCTATTAAGATTTGTTTAATCGGTTGAATTGACATAGGGATATAGTCAAGAGATAAATGGATTTTGGTAGGTGAGTATGTTCATAAGTTAGCAAATTACCGAGTTGTCGTGAACTTATTCGTAATAGTATAAACATGAGTTTAATAATTCTAAGTTAAGAAATGTAATTAATCTAACACAATTATGTCATCTTGATTAAAATCGTATTTTGAAATCGTGCATTTGAGATTTATTTATTTAGTTCACTTAGTTTAAAATCTTAGTTTTTAATCACCCTCTTCAAACAAAATATTTTTCTTCACCAAAGTGTTTTAAATAGCATTCATAAATAATTCTTTTTACAGTCCCTGTGGGTACGATAACTCAACATTTACTTGTCACTTTATTACTTGTTGCGATTGTGTACACTTGCACATTTCCGTCGTTCCATCTATTTGTGAAGAACAATGTTGTAAAAAAGGAACTTAAAAACAAGAGGATGTTGCTTGAGGCATGACTAGAGTTGTCCTTAAGGATATTCCGTGGATTCATGTCTCCCTCAAAATTCAACAAGCACTATTTTTAATCAAAGGAAAATAGGGAACATGAAGAATTTATTAATTAAATACTTAACTAAATGAAGGAGGAGGAAGCTTGGAAAGCAAATAATGTCGAAAGAGGAGAGGAGAGGTTCACAACTTTAGTGATTTGAATGTGTTAAAAATAATCAACTAAATACTCAACTAGAAAAGGAATGAGGAAGAAGGTTGGAAAGTAGAGAGTGTCAAAAGATAAGAGGAGAGATTCACAACTTCAGTGATTTGGAAGTGCAGTCAAATACCATGCATGCCTAAAATGGAAAATTATGAATGTAAATATGATTCTAATTCTACTGAGAAAATTAAGGAGTTTCGAACAACCTTGTTTGACTAAAATGGTAAATTAAAAATTATAAAAATAAACTAAAATTGAAAAGCAAACCCAAACTTGAGCCTAGTATCATGCATATGGGGAATTTGCCTACTTAAACTAAGCTGCGGGCTCAGATCTCGTGGGTGGATGCCCATATTTTGTTTGTGTTCTTATAGGCTTTGTTCTGTTGGGATCTAGTGCCCTTAGTGTAGAGATATCGTCTATGTACTTATAATTTTTCAAACAAATTAGTTTAATAAAATTTCCATTGTTATCATTAATATATTTTGAATAATGTCCTCAATGATTTTTGCACGCAAAGAAAAATAAAAGATAATATTAGCTCATTGATTATCTAGTGTTTAACTAATATTAGTTGCATAATGTGGTCAAATCATAATGCGAGAATACAACTTATATTAGTATATAATCTACATGGTTTTTAATCTAATCAAATTTAGCAAATCGATTAAAATACTATTATGTCATCTATTAAATCTAATTGAAGAGATACCTTGCATTTGGTATCGAAGCGGATGACTCCTAAAAGATAGAAAAATAGATGCGACTAATTGGATTGATAGTACATCGGACAGGACCCAAGTAGAATAAATCCTAGATCTGTTTATGGAATTATTCACTTGTAACATTCATAATGCAACTCACCTCAATCTTGACTAATTAACGGGCCATGTGTGCATGAGTCGCATACTTTTGACGTATTAAAAGATTGAGTTCAATTGGTAACAGAGCCAAAATTATTGGGATCTGTGCCCTTCATGTAGTGATTCCATCTATGTACTTGTAATTTTTCGAACAATTTGGTACAATAAAATATCTGTCAAAATCATTAATATCTTTTTTATATTATCCTCAATGGCTTTTGTATGTGAAACAAAATGAAAGTAAATATTGGTTCATTGATTATCTAACATTTAATCAAATATTTAGCAACATTTTGAGGTTGGATCGTAATGCGAAAAAACAACTTGTACTAGTAGATAATTTAAACATGTCCTTAGTCTAATCAGAATTGAGAAAATTGATTGAAAGACTAATATGTCATTTATCAACTCCAAATAGGGAGATACCTTGTCTTGGGAATTGAAACGGATGAATTCTAGAATATAGAGATATAGATGTGGTTGATTAGACTGACAATACATCGGACATGACCCAAGTAGAATAGATCCTAGATCTGTTTATGAATTTATTTACTTGGGATGTTCATAATGTGGCATACTTGAATCTTGAGTGGATGATGGACTATGTATGTGTGACTCATATACTTTGATGTAAATGAAAGCCTCAGTTCAAATAGATAAGGAACCAAAAGCTAGTGCGTTGGGTATACAACTTCTACATGACGTAGCATCATTCCAAAAGAGTGGAATTCATAGCCCAATAAAGGGTAAATGATATCCTTTCATTGGTATTACATGTAACGGCCTGAAAGTCAATGGTGTTAGAAAGTGTAGTTTTAGGACCCCTTGTTTCAAAATCGAGGCGATAAGTATTTTTATTACATATTTATGGAGTAGTAGAAATAAATTGAAATTTTAAATAGGTAAGTTTATTGAATTAGTGATTAATTAAGGTGTAGGGACTAACTTCCAAAAGTAGTAAAAGTTCAATTGATAGTGAATCTTTAACAAGAGTTTCGTCAAGGGGCTTATGTGGTAATTAAACCACTACAATTTTGATAGTGGACGGTGATGGCTAGTGGGTAATGTTTTAAATTATAAGGTTTTATTAAATAAAATTTTAATAAGTAAATAACTTAAGGTATATGCTAGTATAGTAGAAAGAAAGAAAAAATTATTTTCCTCTTCTTCATCTTCATGCAAAAACCAAAATCACTTTAGGAGAGTTGAGGCATTCGACCTTTAAGGGTTTCAAATTTTTAAAGCTTCAATTGGTTAGTTCAATTTAGTCGTTTTCTAGTAATTTTTATGTTTTTGGAATCCCAGGAGCTTAAGCTAGTTGACCCATTTGTTAATTTTTGAAACTGTTGAAGTTTTAGAATGATACCATTGTTTAATCTTTTAAGTTCTAGATACCAAATGGATAAGTTTTAAGCTTAGATTTAAAGAAGGACTAAATTGTGAAATGAATTGATAGTTTTGCTCAATATGGACAAAAATGAACAAATTCTAAAATTTGTGGTAGAAATGAGAATTGGAGGTATTAAAAAGGACTCTAGTGAAATCAGCTTGCAAATTAGAGTTATAGATTCAAAGTTATGTTAGTCCTGATTTTAGGGACTTAATTGAATAAAATAAAAAATTGTTTAAATTAGTAATTGAATGTGAATTTGTTTGTATATTGATGATTTGATATGTTTATGTTGATCCGTAGCTAAAGTCAACCATGATTCTCAAAAAATGGAAAGGAAAAGACAAAGTCATCCATGAATAGCTTGGAGTATCCGAACTACTTTGATTTGTTGCATCATGAATTGTTCTGCCTGGTAAGATCATAAGGTGAGTCGCTTTGATAAAAAGGAATTGGATTGATTTTATTTGAATCGATTGATATAGATGATGACCATACTAAATACATGTGAAAATGTTGTATAGTGATATAAATGTGAAATTGAACTTATATTGTGATGAGTTATGCTGCCAGATGCATGAATCAATGATTTGATGATGAGATTATGATATATATATCGAGATATTGGCATATAAATGAAATTGAGAAATGGTTACGCTATTAACTGTTCGAGTAAGGTTGGGTATAATTGGCATCCCATAAGATAGGAAGAGTTTAGGGTTACTTCGACTACGAGTTGATGAGTGTTGGGCACATTTATACTTTGATTATACTGATGAGTGTTGGGCGCAATTTACTACTTCGGATTTACCTGATGAGGCACTGGGTGTCAAACTAGTGTGATTGGTTGGATCTGTGTATCTTTCTGAGTCCGAGTTAGATTAATAGGGAGTTAAAATATATAAATGAAACAATGAATTCTGAAAGAGAATTGGGAAGACAATTTCCTATGTTGATTGATATAAAATGTTTGGGATTGAATGAGAAATGTGACAATATATCTGTTGTGATGTCATTTATGGTGTGAATATTTTAGACGATGAAATGGTTATGTATATATGACTAAATAACATAGTTTAATAGTTGAAAGATATATGCATATTATGATATTCAATTCATTGCTTTTGTATGGTTTAATATTAGGATTCTATAATCGGATTATGGAAATACCACTAAGTTCATACTCAGCAAACAGTTTTGTTTTCTGTGCGCAGGTTAAGTACTCATCAGATTATTGAGTGTCAAATTTAGCATCAATTCCAAAATCTGGATCTCAACTTCTATGGTGAATTTCTTTTGTTGAACTTATGGCATATACCTAGGGAAGTCTTTTAGTATTTTTGTTTTAAAAGGAAATGATGATTTGGGAGATATAATATGTACCATCTAGTTATATGTGAGCTAATGTAACAGCCTGTTTTTCAGTTGTGTCAGAAATAATGGTTTCGAGGCCACAAATTCGATGAGTAATTTCGTAAATATTAAATATAATATTTACGAGTCAAATATGTTTTTAAAAAATTTTTGATTCAATAATTTATGCTATTCGAATGATTACTTAAGCTCAAGCAGTAAGACCTTCAGGTCAAGTGGTTTTAGAAAATGAGGTATCGGGACCTCGTTTCTATAAACCGAGCCATAAATATTTTTATAAATATTTACAAAATGTCATTAAGGTGTTATTAAAGTTTCCTTAAAAAATTTACCGTTTCAATAACTAATTAAGCGAAAAGGGCTAAATCATAAAAGGTGAAAAAGCCAATCGCTATTAGTTTAAAGGTGTTAATTGATTAAAGGATTATAATTGGATGACCTTATTGAGTAAATTAGCCATCCTAAAGATAGTGGGACGGTTGGAAGCTTTAATTTCTTTTAATTATAATGTTTTATATGTTATTTTATTAATAAAATAAAATAAAAGGTTAATAAAATAAAGAAAACATAATAGTTTTCTTCCCCATTTGGTTTTGTTCTTCACCGAACCACCATGGAGATTTTGAAGCTCGGCGAACCATGTTTTTTTTGTATGTAAGTCCCTAAGCTATCCGTTGTTTTTGAAATCGTTGCAACTAGGTCTAGCTAGGCCGTACTTTCGATTTTGAAACTGTTAAAGATTTTGAATGTTGCCACTAATGAATCTAGTGATTTTTTATGTTAAATTATGAATTTGAAATATTAGTTGTTATTTAAAAGTATTTTGTTAAGTGATTTTTTATGAATTTATCGATTAAGGACTAAATTGTTAAAATAATAAAAGTACAAAGATTTGGTGTGAAATTGTTGCAAAAATGGGCTGAAATGGGTACCATGAATATTCGGCTGATATGAATTGGTTATAAAAAAGGATAATTTGCATGTTTTAGGCTCATGGACTGAATTGAATAAAAGTAAAATGTTAGGGTAATTTTTAAAAATGTAAAAATGACTAAATTGCATAAAATAATTTTTTTCACTATCTAAATTAATAAATTGAATGAAATTATTAATTTAGATCAAGATCGAGTGGAAAATCGAGGAAAATAGAAAATTACCAAAATGCCTCTATACTTTGACATTTCTACAATTTAGCCGTAAGTTTGTATGAACTATTTTATGTATAATGTTGATTAAATTTAATGTTAATATATGATTCTATTGAAAATGAATCAATATATATATATGTTATTAAACAAATTATCATGTCATGAGACGACGTAAATCCATCGACGTATGACAATTATCAAGCCCCATTTGAACCTTAGGAATTCGTAGGATACAAATGACATGTCATTAGGGTTTACCATGTTTCGGGTGTTGGTCTTGAATGTCCTATTGATGGCTGAGTTCTGACATTTGTTGCGGGTACTCGACAGCTTGTGGAACAGCACCGTATAGCTACATTTCGACTGATAGCTTGTGTGAGTAGACCCAGGTTACCATGTTTTGGGTGCTGGTCTCGAATGTCCTACCGGTGGCTAAGTTTCGAAATTTTTTATGGATAATCGATAGCTTGTGGAGCAGCATCGTGTAGCTACGTTCTGACCGACAACTCGTGTGAGCAGGCCCATTTCGCAGCTCATGTGAGCATATATGTAAAGGAAACTAAAAACTATGGTTATATGTTTAGCACAGTTCGTGTGAGCTATCTCGCGTATCCAATAGTATTCTAAATGGTTCAACGGATATGAATTTACAAGGATATGGTAAGGTTTCTATATGAACCAAGACATGTATGTATGAAAGACTTTGAAATGGTGAGCTACATGAAAAATATGTTATGTTGAGATGGATGATAAATCCAATTGAATCATGCTTAAGTATAATGGTTATCCATGTCAAATTCATATGAATCATATTTAAATGAACTAACATGTGTTGTTGATGTGCTTAGGCTTACGTCAAGCTTGTGGATATGATTGATGTTTATAATTATGCTCATTCTATACATATGAAATGGGTAAGAAAAGGGAATGAAATGGTAAGTATGTAATTGGGATAAATTATGATGTTATAAAAGGTTTAATTTGATAAATGATGTATTTATTTGTGAGAAAATTGCTTATGCTATGGATGAATCTACCTATGTCGTGGATAAATACACTAAATTTTGAATTAATAAGGTAGTTTAGGCTTATGATAAGCATTGGGGATAGAATGGAAAGTAAGTAAATAGAAAGATATATAATCTTATAAAAGGTTTATGATTATATACTATGTCTCATGAAATCCTATCATGTTATGAATAGCCAATAAATATGCGACATTAATGAACTTATTCATTTGTGAGATGATAATTATGGTTTGATAAATCTTGAGGCATTATTATAGGTTTATATTTAACCTATAAATTTCATTATTGAAATGTAATATTATGTTTATGGTTTATACAAGCTTACTAAGCATTCATTGCTTACATTGTTATCTTTCTCTTACTTTACAAATTCGGAAGCTCGATTGGGTTGGAAGCTAGTCGAAGATCCATCACACTATCCATCAATTTTATCGAGAGATTTTGATGTTTTTAAGTC
The DNA here is from genome assembly GCF_025698545.1 of Gossypium raimondii. Classification (NCBI taxonomy): domain Eukaryota; kingdom Viridiplantae; phylum Streptophyta; class Magnoliopsida; order Malvales; family Malvaceae; genus Gossypium; species Gossypium raimondii. The sequence continues at coordinate 25,411,645 of NC_068565.1, forward strand.
ATGGTTATAGTGGCATGTATAGGTGTTTTGTGCTTGATGATATGACCATTATGTTTGGCTTGTAAATATGGTTTATGATTGATGACATTTTGGCATATTTGGGCTTGATGGCTAATGTTTAAATGGTTTAGTGATGATATGTTTTGAATGGCCAAATTAGTATGCTTGTGTGTGATATTGGCATGAAATTTTGCTTTAAATTTGTGAAACTTATGTTATTTAGATGCTTTGATGGTTAGTGTGCTTTTGGCACTTTGATGCTTAATGGTTGGTGTTTATAAGATCAAATTGATGTATGGTTTTTATGGCCAAAGTGGTAAGTGTTGCCATGTTTGCAAAATGATCATTTCGGGCATGATTTGATATGGAATTTAGTCAAGTATAATTGGTTGAATTATGACCCATTTGGTATGTTTGAATGTGAATTTGGCTTGTGGTCAATTATGGTATAACTTGATATGAAATTAAGCTAAATATATATATGGATGAGTTATGGTCATATATATATTTAAGTTAGGTATATGTGTATTTGAGATGTATGAAAATAATGATTCAAATGATAAGTTATATTGACATATTATAAGCCAAGTATGATATGCTTAAACATGCACATGTTTAGGTATGTTTGGAATGACCATGTTTGGTATGTTTATATAAGTCTGAGTGAAGTTATGCTTTTAGGTAAATATGAACTAATTATAATAGTAAAAATGTGGTCAATCTATGATGAGTTTTGAAATGGAAAATGAATTAAGTATTGATGAATGGAATGTGTTAAGTACATATATATGTTTAGATAAATTGTATGTTTGCATTTCATGTGCCTATATGACATATTGGTTATAAGGATAAATGACCTAATGAATTGGTCTTAATACGCATGCTTTGGTATGTTTGAAAGCTTGATTACATGTGCGAATGTCTTGTAGGTGTGAGCTTGTAATGCGTGAAAGGAATAACTTGAAATTGGCCTATTTCTTGTTCACACGGCCTAAGATACGGGCGTGTGTCTCAGTCGTGTGTGACATATGGCCATGCAAATGGCCATGTGTCCCCTGTAGGTTTTTAAAATTTGCATTTTAATAATTACACGGCCTAGCACACGGGTGTGTGGCTTGGCTATGTAACCCAAGTCAGAGAGTTACACGGGCATGGACACGGGCTGGATCATGGCCATGTGTCCCTCTTTCAAATATCCACATAGCCTGAGATACGGGCGTGTGTCTTAGCAGTGTGAGTCACACGGCCGTGTGACCTCTACAGTTCAAATTTTTTGACTTTTTCCTAAACTTTTTGATTGTTTCTGATTTAGTCCCGAATCATTTATAAAGTGTTTCTAAGGCCTCGAGGCTCAAAAAAGGGACGATATTCATGTATTTGAATGAATTATGATATGTTTTATCTAATGTTTGGAAATGAATGTTTTAAGTTAAAATTTTTTGGTAATGCTCTGTAACCCTATTTCGACGATGGATACGGGTTAGGGGTGTTACAGCTAAAATGTACATATTGTTTAATTAGTTGTATGTTATCTAAAGAAGGTCTAATAGTCTGTAAGGGCTTGTACTCATATTTACAGGTTATGACAGTCCGCAAGGACTTGTCTACAAGCTTTCAATATAAGATAGTCTGCAATTTGTTATTTGGGAAATAGTCCGCCATAGGTATGTTCGCGTGACTGTCCGCCATTTAACGGTTCGCGAGGTAGTCCACAGATGCTAAATGTATGTATGAGTCCGCCAAATCAAATTGCTATAAGTCTATTCGTGAGATGTCTTTACGTAAGGCAGCTCGCATTGTATCTGCTTGCGAGATCTACTCGCATTTCCTCTGTCCACTAATCGTGCGAAATGAATCCACAAAGAGTCATTTTAAGAGCTGTACATTATGTGGGTTGACATTGTGTAGACTGTATTAAATTTATTCTAATGTAATTGTTTGTGTATGTGATTACTCTGTGATTGTGGTAGCACTCTGTAACTCAGGTTGGACGACCGTACTGGGTAAGGGGTGTTACATTACATAATAGATGTAAAATAGCGTGGCACAAGTCATTTGTCTTAGAGATAATTGATTTAATTACTATTTGTTTGTAATTGACTTTTCATGAAAGAAGATATAATGGTTGTCATGAGCTAAAATAGAATCATATTTGGAGAATGAATTTATCCCAAAGAGATTAAGTAAATCCTATAAGGGTAACACACTTATGACAAGGTCATTGCACGAGCTCTTTATAAGTAGCTTTTGTAATGGTATATAATAAGGAGAGATTATTACTTTAGTAGAATAACTTCATGACTAAATAATGTTGTAATTAATAAGTGAAGAGCGATTTTAATTACAAATTATTTGGGACCTAATTATATATGCATAGAGAAATATATGCATGTATCACTATACGTAGTGAATGTATTTTCGACTAAGTATAAAAGATGGCTTAGGAATTAATTTAATTTCTTTTGAATTATTATTAATAGAAATTAAATAATTGAAGTTCAAGTAAGAATTAAATTAATTAATCATCATAGATTTGTTGAATAACATAATGAAATATATTTCCTCATAGATTCCAAAGACGTTAAAGTTGTCATCACTTTAACAAAATTAGAATTGGGTTGATGAATTAATCTAATTGATAAATTAATTTAGTTCATTTTAATTAATTAAATTTATTTATTAAATAAATAATATTTTGGGAAATAGAAAATGGTTATTGGGTTGGATAAATTATAAGTTTTGGATAAAAGTCCAGATAACATATATAATTAGACCCAATATATGAAAGGTCCAAATAGGACTTGTGGCATATAAGAAGCGGCAAACCTTAGTGTTATTTAGGGCATGTCTCCACCCCTAGGAATTCTACTTAGAGTAGAAGTTATCTTTCCTATTAAAATATTATTATTTAATTTGACCTTATTTTAACATAACTTTTGTATCGTTTTTCTAAAAATAAAAGCTATGTTTTGATCTATACACACACATTATTTACGTTGTTATTCTATCAAAAAATAGTGGTATTTTGATTTACATAATAAATTCTATTTTCTAGGAAAATTCCATAGTTTCCCGTTAAAGAGAGAATTAACTTTCCCACTGAAAGTTAATAAAAGTTTTCATGCTATACAATTGGTTTGTGTTGTTTGAGCCCATACTCTAAGCATATTGTGGTTCGAGAATAGCGAAGAAGGTCATTCGATTGAAAACTAGGTTCAACTTAATTGCCTCGTACAAAGACCATGTATAATTTTGGTTAATGGTTTATTACTATAAATATCACAAAAGCTCTGTTTTAAAGAAAATTTTAAACTTCTATTGTGCCTAAAAAAACATTGTTTTCTAAACCAATTTTTCCAATGGAAATCTAGTATGTTGGATATAGGACTTCTGCATGACATAGTTTCACTTACAATAATGGAATTCATAGCCCAATAAAGGGTAAATGATATCCTCTTATCGACCTTACATGGTAGAAGTAACATGATCATGGGTTATTTTTCCTAAGACTAATGATTTAGTTACTATGTGTTAGTAATTGACTTTTTCATGAAGAAAGATGTAATGGTTACCATGAGATTAAATAGGATCATTTGGGAGAACAAATTTTATCCCAAAAAGATTAAGGATATCCTTTGAGGGCAGCACATATATGACAAGGTCATTGGACGAGCACTTGATTAGTAGCTTTCGTAATGGTATATAATGGGGAGAGATTAATCATGGTAATTTAGTGGAATTACTATAACTAAATATTGTTGTAATTAATAGACAAAGAGTCAAAACTTAATTACAAATTATTTGAGCCACCAATTATATATGTCTAATGCTCCTTTTGCTAGCTTAGTATAACACTGATGGTTGCATTAGAATTGATGATATGAAAATGTGGAACGACGAATTAGAGAAATAAATTGCATGTATCATTATCCGAAATGAATGTGTTTTCTCACTTTGAAGAAGAGATGATATGGTAATTAAATTAATTTGTAAATATTATTTAATTAGTTTGTAATTGATTAATTGAAATTGAACTGAAAATTGAATTAATTAAGTCACATAGTTTCATAAGAAAAGGTTAATTAAATTAATTTGCTCTAAGATTCTAGTACAAGAAAGTCATCATGACTTTAATAGATTTAGAATTTGGTGGAGAAAATAATTTAATTAGTTTAATTAATTTAATTTAATGAATAAATAATATTTTGGGCATAAGAAATATGTTTTGGGTTGGATAAATTATATGACTTGGTTTAAAGATCAAATAACACATATAATCGATCTGATACTTAACAAGGCCCAATTAAAAAACTAGAGGTCACAAACCTTAGTCCAAAAAATGGTGGTTGTCCCCGCCTCTAGCATATCCTTGTGGGAGTATGTTTTCCTATTAAAATATTATTATTAGATTAAAACTTATTTGATTGAAACACTTATTATTTTGTCTATAAATAGAGTTTAAGGGTTAGGTCAAATATACACATTACTTGTGTCGATATTTTATCAAAATATTTTCAAGTTATTTTTCCCAAAATAAATTATATATTTTGATAGAGTTCATCTTTGGTTTTTAGCGTTTCAAAGCTTACATAGTTTTCATCGATTTGCAAATAGATAGCATTTTGACGGATAGCATTTGTAGATATGTTCATTTACATTACCTCTACATCTATTGACACTTTAACTTCTTAAGTTGATAATGTTTACATTAGGAGTAAGAAAATTAGCTAGATATCATTCTTAAATTACATGTGAATTAATTCTTGTACAAATTTGATGTTGTACGACTGTATAACTTAATTACCTAATTTAGTCCAAGGGTCGTCATTTTGCATGTTTTGTGTGTTTGCTTGAGGACAAGAAAAGACTTGAGTGTAGGGGAGTTGATTTGCCACAAATCGAAGTGGAAAATTAGGCTTTTTCGATGCACTTAAGGAGTTTTTTCTTAAGCAGAATAGAGTTTTTAGTATAGTTTTTCATTATTTTCGTTATTTTCATATTTTTGGATAATAAGTGAAAATGTCTCATTTTGTCTATTCTTTGATCCAAATTGGCTGATAGTGCCATTGGGAGGTCTAACTTGTGTTTGAGTGATGTAGGAACGTGTTGGAGACCGAAAATGAGCAAGAACGACACCAAGGGCAGTGGTATTATGATATCCAACCGTTGGAATCGTGATATCCCGGCACTATCGAAGACCAAGGATTCCCTTAAGTGGTATCGCGATATCCCATTGGGTATCGCGATATCCATCTCTCAAGGAAGACCTCAATTTTCAACACTGCCTGAGATATCGTGATATCACCTTCATTAGGGGGACAAACTTGGACAAAAATGGCAACCTTTTTCTACCAAGCCCACTAATCACATAAGGCTCGTGTACGGGCATTTTTGGCATAAAAAATTCATCGGAATACACTTCAACATAGCTAAAAATTTCCGAGGAGGAAAGAAACACATTAACTTAGTGTTAGGTTTAATTTTCTCTAGGTTTTCTTTAGTTTCCTTTGCACTTTTTCTAGGGTTTTTATTTTTCTCTTCTTCTACCTTAGATTATAGTTTATTTTTCTGCATTTACTTATTGTTCTTTATGTTAGTTAACACTGTAGCTAAGGTTTATTTGCATTTCTAGCCCCTGTACTTTGTTTTAAAGAATTTTTAAGCATTAGGTTCATTTTTTTTTTACTTTAAATCTATCAAAGCTTGTTCCTTTTATGTTTCTTGCTTTAGATTTCTCTATAAATGCTTTTGGCTTCATGTTATTTAAGTTTTCTTGTATAAAAATCTCAACTTTTATATTTTTCTCAAGCTTTACTTTCACGGCTACTTTGTCTTCCATTGCTATGTTTATTTTCTTTACTTTGAGCATGTGTAGCTAAACTTTTAAGGAAGTTGGTTGATGGAGATGTGGATAAACTAAAATCTTTGGGTAAAGGATTAAATCGTAACAAATTGAACTAATTTTGAATAGAACTAAAAACTTAAGAAGTGGTACCCCTAAAGAAATATCAACATAAAGTGAGACCTAAAGGTAATCTTATCGCGCACCTGTTCGTTAGTCTTGTGTTAACTGGCAATATCAGAAGATAAATCAAACCTAATTTGTCTAAGTCGGTAAAATTGAGACCGAAAGATAAAATGGAGCCACTTAATAATTTAAGTGATTTATGTCCCTAGTCAAAGATTTGGTGAACCACATCGAAACCAACCAACTCCCATTAGTTATTTGCTAGATAATCCCTCTAGTTTACATTTCTAACAATTTAGTCCTTAGAGTAAAATATTTAATTTTCATGCAAACTCATCTTTTTCCGAATTGTCGTACTATAAAATCATTTTAGTAGTCAGTTAGACTCTATTGTGTAGGTTAGATTTTGCTTAATCGCCTCTTCCTTTAGGTTCGATTCTTGGAATACTTTGGTGTTTCATTGTAACACTATAAATATTATAACTGACCTATACACTTGTAGTAAAATCAGGCTTTGTAAATAATTTCATAAAGTTGTTTTCTTAATGTGCATGCGCGTAGTTGGTCACATATCCATGCACAAGGTGTTTTCACATATTCCTCTTGTTTTCACATCTTGGATGGATCTCTTATCAGTATACTTGTCCACGTTCCCATATGTCCCATTACCATTATGACAGACTTGTCGTCACGCGAGTCATATAGTAGTTTTCACGTACATGCCCTAACGAGTTTCCCTGTTTACTGTCCTGGCAGAATTCATTTTTCCATATGGGCGAATATGTCTTCCACTAGATCATCTCATGGCTAGCCATGGACTTTTGACTCCGATGAGTCAGTAAACCTCTTTCAAGGTATCGTTCCATAGAGCCAATAGACCATTTCTATGATGCCGCTTCGTAGAGCCAGTAGATCATCTCTATGATGCCGCTCCTTAGAGCCAGTAGATCATTTCCATGATGCCGCTCCGCAGAGTGAGTAAACTATTTATCCAACCAAACCTTATCAAATCCCCTCTCAATTCATCCATTCAGCCAATACTTACCTCCGCACTCTGCATTTTATAAACATGCATATCACACACATCACCACAAGTAGTGCAAATTATTCATACCATATCATGCAGTACGCCACATTTTAATCAACACAAAACTATACTCGTTTAATCGTGATATTCTTACAATTTTTATACTTGCACAGACCTATACATGCATTTAGTCTCCTTACAATCCTAGACAATAATATTCATATACAACCATAGACTCAGACCAAATTCAGTACAGAACACGCAAGCAACACAACAAATAATACAACCCAGAATAACACCTAAATAGTAGAGTACAGAAACTCACTTGCTATCCTTTGTTCTCACGAACAAGGTTTTCCAAATGCCAGATTCACTTTCGTCCTAGAAGCTAAGCACGACAACCCATATACCAGTTAAATTGAGGGTATTCAAACTTAAATACCCAAAATATCATGTAGAAGATTTTTTAAAGATTTCAGAAATTCCTACTTCTCTTTTTTCTCAAATTCACGAACACAGAGAGATTAAAAAGATTACAACTCATGGATTCTCTACTTTCCAGACTCAAACCTCACGACCACTGTCCCATGTAGAGCATTCCTCAACTTTCTCTTCTTCGGAGCAACTAAAGAAGATAATGCAAAAGAGAAAATAATAAAATAGAAATGAGAAGAATTCTACCTCCAAAATAATCTTTCTCACTCATATATGTAACCCTCCACACATGGTTACCAAAGCCCCAAATAATAATCCATCGATAAATATTCCGCCTCCCACTAAGGAACCAACCAGTTCCAACTTAACTAAACCAAATTTGAGACCTAACTAATGGCCATTCAACCATTAAAATTCCCAGATTTTTTAGTAGAGTCCGCCGAACTTACTATCTCTTTCAATTAATTCCCAAATCTTCCTTAATTTTCGGACCTTAATGAAAATCGAGTGTGACACAGGTGGTTTAGATTCTGATAGGTTTGAGGAATCGAGGTTTTGATTTTTTTTCATTGTACATAATGGTAAAGTGTTTAGTTTTGTCAAGTGGAGTATTAACATGAGTGTCCCTAAATTGCAATGGCCTAAGACTAAGACTTGGAAAATTCATATTGCCCAAATCAAGGCTTTGATTTTAATTAGTCCCATCTATGACTTTATCCATCTATAGGATACCTTACCATTAGAAGACCTTGAAACATTCTTGGTAGGCCCAACCTGATTCACAGCCTATTTAGGTGGTAACTTATTAGACTTACTTACCTTATTACCTTATTTTATTTCCACACAATGCATCTTTGTGATTCTCGAAAGTTAAGTTTGATCCTTTCCTTTGTTGTCTCCTTATTTTTTGCTCTATGTTCATCCATGAGCCAAAGTTTTTTAATTTTACTTTTATGTTTAAATCCAAGACTGACAATGTCTTATTTTCCAGTATATTGACTTCTTTATGACTCATAATCTTATAACATCCCTCTTGAATGTAATCAACCATAGACTTTCTGAAAAAACCTATTGTGTAATCCTCTATTTCTTAAAATTTGACCAGGTAGGATTCATTTCCTAGGTCCTTGAGTTGGAAAATTTTCAACAACTTCCTTAGTGAGAAAAAATATTATTTTGTAAAGCATTAAAGCTGGTTCTCCTCTTGAGTAATTTGATAACAACTAACTTAGCTATACTATCCTCCAGAGCGAATGTATTCTCTATGAAAACTTGATTGAGGGAACACCACTCGTTGTCTTTGTAATAACATTGCTCTCTAATAACTCAAAGTCATCAATCTATTCGTGTTCCATAGGTTCATTGAATTCCTCATGGCATGGAGTACGGTTTTCTTAAACGACATTTTATATGCATATGACAAGTGGGGTTTATTTAAATTAAATCGCATTCCCACACCACATAGAATGAATATGTCTGTCATACCCACCTATGTTGTTCGTCACAAGTATTAAAATAGATTAAATAATTACATATTTAACAATTCTAATTGACAAGACAAATATTCTAAACAATTGAATATAAGCCCTATATTCAATAAACATGAATATTTGTAATTAAATTAGAAGATATAAAAATACGAAAGAACAAAGAAAGGATGAGGAGTAATTAGATCTCATAAACTTTTAGAATCAAATGTTGAAATTCTTTTAACTATAAAAGAGAGGTTTAGAAATTCAAGGAGAAAAAACTAAAAATAAAAATAATAGTAAGGTGAATATATCTAATGTGGCTCCTAAGTATTAACCTAATAATGTCTATTTAAAGGAAAAAAAATCATATAATGGAAAAAATACAAAAGTTCCATTAATTAAACAAAGCAAAATTTTCTAAATTTCTTCACAATTTTTGCATCAAGCTTACATGCCAAATTTGGGCACCTTCTTGACTTTTTTAGACTTGAGTCATGACATAACTTTGGTTACATCTCTCAATTTGTTTTGAAATGATATATTATGGACTCAAAACAGAGTTCTGTAGCTTAAGTTATAATCAAAATATTGAACTAGTATTGTGTTAAAAGTCCAATATGCAAAAACATATAAAAATAATCTTTAAAATTCTTTTCTCTAATTATTCACTTAAATCAATACTAAATAAAATATAAACCTAAATAATATAATTAATAGCTTAAATAAAATAATTAAAATATATATCTTAGAAAATTACGCAGGAGGCCAATAAAAATTCTTAAATTCTTTGATAAAATGAAATTTTTTTCTATTTTATCGTTACAACTATGAATTTCAAAATCATTCATAAATATTATATTTATATACATTGTTCCGTACAAATTACACTTTTTTGTTCAATCATAGAGCTCTTTCAAGAAACAAAAATAAAAACATGACTCCAACAAAAGCCAAGAGAGATCTACACACCTCTTTACTCAATTAGTTCATCAACCACAGATTATTGATGACTATTTCATGTGGCAATCTTAAAATAAACAAACCTTCAACTTCGAAATGTATATTCTGAATTTGGATCCATTTCCATAATACTAAGATCCGTAGAGAATGAACTAGCGAAGCAAACAAGACAAATAAAAACCAGAAGGGCCTCCATTCGTCTTAAGTGCCGAACATACTGCCTGCAACTGCTCTTTCTAGTTTGAAAGCTTAAACTGACCCAAAAGCACAAACACAATTGAAACTGACACTGAAACAGTGGATGGTTGTCCACCATTTCTTGGAAACTCCGTTAATGAGCCACCGTTTTCGGCGGCGCTCACTTATCTTCGCTCCATATTTCACCCGATTGTTTAACCTCATCCCCTCCCTTGGTCTTCCTCGTCCCTATGTTACATACCACAGATAAAATCGACAAGTTTACTATGACTCATTTCTCATTTTAGTCATGATGCAACTCATAAATATGTTGACACGACAAGATGTTTTTTTCTTTCAAGTGTTTGATAGAAAAAAAAAAGGGTTTTAAGTGAGGACTTTTGGCGACGGTGCATGTTCACCCCAATATATCATGTTTTTCTTCTCTTTACAACAAAAGGGGTAATAAAACCACTGGATCTCGTTAGAAGTTTACTATTTTAAGACGGTCATCCCCTGTCACCACCACCGTTGCATCATTGACCGCCACCTCCTCGTCGAATGTTCCATCGGCGCTGCCGCACCACTGTGTTCCTTCCTTTTGCGGCACCATTTTTCCTCTCTCAGCACTAACCACCATCTTAAAGGTATAATTATAGCAAAAGAAGTTAACTTGTAATTTCATTTATAATATCCTTTTGAAATATTAACTATAGGAGAGATTGAAGGCAACAGGTAAGGAGAGAGGCCCCACCTGGCCATTTTTGGCAAAAATGGCATTCAATTCAGTCTTTGTTGAACAGAACAAGAACACGGTTAACTTAATTTATACAACCAATTAAATTTGAATATCTTAATACTTGATTTGAAGCTATCTCAAATCTAATCGTAACTTTATTTATAAAATACAGTTATATATATATATATATATTAGGGTAGGATGGATTAAATGAGTGTTTCGACAAAAGCTTTAAAATAGATAAAATTTGGCTCGATTCTGTTATTAGTTATATTTGGTTATTGTAGTTTAATTTGGTTATTTTTAACTTCTGTACTTTTCGCATTATAAAATTTTAGATTTCATCAAATTAACTTCATTAAGTTCTGTTATTTTCAGAATTTGATGCAATAAACATATTATCATATGTATAATGTCATTATTACATATTGCTCATTAAGAATTCAGTTAATCGATTAACGATTGTCATTTGTGTCAAAACTGAAATTTCAAAATTAAAAAGTATAGAGACTTAAAATGATCCATTTTGAGAGTATGGTCTAAATATACAAATGTACTTATGGTATAGCACTAATAATTGGATTTAACCAAACGAATTTAACTACTATTGTTTGGGTTGGTAATAAAATTTCAAATTTCAAAAAGTACAATATTAAAATTGACCAATTCAAAAAATATAGAGACTAAAATTGATCAAAGTATAGACATTAAATGTAACACCCCAAGCCCGACCTAGATGTTATGGCCAAATTTGGAGTTGTTACGTAAAATGATTGAAAATTTGGTTTTCGTGTATCTTGAAAATCGTCGCAAACTCTGAAAATCTCAGATTATTCAAAAACATATCTTATCTAACTATTTTATTGAAAACGATGTTTGATTATACTTTCTAAAACTTATGATTTTGCAGTTGAAACTCTTAGAAAGTTGTATTTTTGAAAACACATTTTGTTATTTGAAACTTGTTGTTTTTGCAAAAAACAATCGTTGTTGATAAAATGTTTAAACAATATTATACGAAAAACGAAAAATAAAGTCGAAAACCCAAAACATTCCAAAAGTCTAAAATTTGCAAAACACTTAAATCCTAAATTAAAAATATTTAAAATGAACACAAAATTTTAAAAGTCGAGCTCTCATTGCATCGACCCGTCTAAGTCTGAAGATTACCTGAAAATATCAGTCAAACAAAATATGAGTTTTCAAAACTCAGTGTGTAACACATAATCTAACAGGTGATTTATACAAGACAAATTTTACAGAAATAAAATCATATCAGAGCAAAACAAATACAGCCATGCTTTCCTACCCCCATCTGCTACACACCATTTTTGACCATCTCAACAACCATATGGGCTACGAACCACCTATCCAACCCTACACACCACTTAGTGTCATGAAAACACTTTTTAGAATATTTGCAGCTGTGCTACTAGTATAATGGGCGAGATATCACCTCTTACAGAAACATTTGCTTCACATAATATAACCTGACCCAGATGCAGATATAATCAGAATAGAAATCATACATGTTACAATTATACACGAATGTCATAACAGATAGCTTATTACAAGATTAGCTTATCATATGTTGTCTCAAATATACATACATATAAAATAATTATACTAATAGATGATCAGATTTCACGATTTCTAAATTATTTGATCACATATTGACCCCACGGAAGGCCCACGATCGATCGGAATGATGTGTACGGCCATAAGGAAAAATTTTGGATTTTAGGCCCACACGGCCAAAATGGTCAACCCGTATGGCCCACATGGCCTCACATATGCCCATGTGGTCCACACGACGAAAATAGCCTAGCCCATGTTGCCCACACAGCTTCACATATGCCCGTGTGGTCCACAGTGCCCAAATAGCCCAGACCATGTGTCGCACAAGGCTGTGTGGCGTCGACAGTGCCCAATTTCGACATTCACTGTTCTCTATTTTTTTGGTTTCCCATTACACACCTGACCCGATTTCGAAGCCAAAACTCTCATGAGCAATCTAAAACCTAAAATCGTCCATTAGTTCACGAAATCAGCCACATTTTCAATTATCAAATTTGACTCACAAAATCGTTATAGTCAACATCACAATTCTAATCGAAAAATTTCAACCTAACATCTCAAATTAACCTCTTACCTTCTAACAAAAACAGTAGCCCACCAATGGAATTAGGTCACTGGAGAATCAATTGCCTCGCCAACTTCCCCTAAAACTCAACGATTACTTATATGGTACAAATTTACATTACGTACTAACAACGAGAGAAAACAACAATAAGAATAAATTCACTTACCATCGAAAGAAAAACTTAATGGCACAAGCACAAGTAATCAATAAAATGATTACCCTTCAATGACGAATGAATTTTGCACAAATAAAAATAAGTAACAACTGTTTCTTGATAACTTGTGAAACATAAAGAAAACAAACATTGTATAGAACGACTCAAGAAAAACAGAAGAAAGAAATTGGCCAAGTGGGAAAAACCAAGAAACGTGGGAATTGAGGGAGAAGAAAGTGGAGAAATAAAATTGAAAAAGAAAAAGAAAAACAAAAGCTAGAATTGCAAAACAGAAGGGAATAATAGTGGAAGCCTATATAACACCATCAAACTCACAAGTTAGTATATTTGTTCATGATATATAAGAAACCAACCATGTATAAACATAATAGTTAATTTATCATCGTTACAATACGATCCTGATTCATTCCATTTGGTTACTTACCGTTTCCAATACCATAAGTTTAATATAAGCCTATTCAAGCATCATGAAGCTCACTTGTTAATAGATTCATTGACAATCATATAAACTCATTTATAACATAAATAGATTTCATAAAATTCATTACATAAGCATCACCCTTTTTATATAGTTATGAACCTTTCCATTAAGTCACTTACAGTTCCATTCCTTTTCTTACCCGTTGAACCATCTAGAATTACATCGAATACTCGGGAAAGCTTACATGAAGTGTGCCTTTACATATAACCGTAATAGTTCCTTTACATCAATGCTCACACGAGCTGTGAAATGGACCCATTCACACAAGCTGTGGGTTGGAATGTAAGCTACACGATGTTGCTCACACGAGCTATAGGGAATCTGCAACAAATACAGGACCTCAGCCATCGGTAGGACATTCAAGATTAGCACCCGAAATATGAAATCCCTAATAACATGCCATTTGTATCCTAAGAATTTTTAAGGTTCAACCGAGACTCGATATTCGTCAATTCGTCATAATGTGGATACATTCACTTATATATTGAGTCATTTACATTAAAAACAACATGTTAGACATTTAATTTAATTAACATTATAACTATTATAGTTCATACGAACTTACCTAACTAAATTGCAGGAATGACAAGTATAGGTGCTATTTGGTAATTTTCTCTTCTCCTCGATTTTCTACTCGTTCTTGATCTAAAATAATAATTTCATTCAATTCACTAATTCTAATAAAAAACAAATTCATTTTAAGCAATTAAGTCATTTTTGATAATTTTACAAAATTACCCTAATATTTTACTTTTATACAATTTAGTCCCAAAGCTCAAAACATGCAAATTAACCATTTTTATTCAATTTCAAGTTTAGCCGAATTGTTTGGAACCCTATTACAACCCATATTTTCTATTATTTACACCAAGTCCTTGTAGTTTTACTAATTTCACATTTTAGTCCTTAAACATTAAAATTACCAAAAACTACTTTACAAAATAGTCCTATCTAGCAACCAAGCTTAAGATTCTACCATAAAATTTCAAGAACATAAAAAATTCATCCATGGTAAAATTCTAAACATTTAACAACTTTACAAATTGACCCCCGAGTTAGCTAGATTAATCTAAAACGAGTTAAAAAACATAAAAATTACTAAAACCGAATAGAAAAATCACTTACATGCAATGTTATTGTGCTAGCCGAACTTAAAGCTCAAAAATGGTGCTTTTCCCTTCACAATTTTGGTGATGAATCAAAGAAAGAAGAAGATGACACCAATTATTTGTTTATGTTTATTTATTTTCTCATTTACTAAATTACCCTTAAAACAAAAGCTTAAAATTAACCAAACAATATCCTTAACCGTCCATTAGCTAAATATTTGGTATATTTAACAATTAAACCTATGAATTCATGGTTGTTAAGCCATTTAATACAATTAAGCTAATAGTGATTGACTTTTGCATCCATGACAATTTAGTCCTTTTCTTTAATTAACTATCTAAACATTAAAATTTCTTAACAAAACTTTAATACAACCTTAATAACATTCGTAAATATTTAATAATATATTTACACTTAATTTATAGAAACGAGATCTCGATATCTCATTTTCTAAAAGTACTTGACTTTAAGGTCATATCACTTAAACTTAATTATTCATTCAAATAACATAAGTTGCCAATTCAAAATTTATTTTAATACTATATTTGACTCGTTAACATTTAATAATAATATTTACGAGCTTACTCGTCAAATTTATGGCCCTAAAATCTTTATTTCTGACACCACTGAAAAACGAGCTGTTACACAATATGGTGAGCAAATGTGTATTGTACAAACCATATGTCTTATGATCGTGAAATCTTCAAAGAGCTTCATCAAATTGTTGTCTCTAGAGTCAGAATTGGACATGAGGCATATATTGCTGTGGAAGGCAAAGAAATAGTGGCGATTGAAGGTCACGCAAGTTTGAAATTTATTGCTGATGTCTTATATGTGCCTAAAATTAATCAGAATCTTTTGAGTGTTTCTCAATTGTTGGAAAAAGAATACAATGTGTGTTTTGAAAAAAAAATTACATAATTAAAGATGCAGAAAACAAAGATGTGTTCAAAGTCCATATGAAAGACAAAAGCTTTGCCTTAGACTTAATGCAAGAAGAGTATATTGTTGTTCACAAAGAAGAAAGCAATACTTTTCTCTACACCAAAGGTTGGGGCATTTTCACCATGTCACTATACTTTTTATGAAGAAAAACAATCTTGTAAAAGGCTTGCCTCATTTGGAGAAGGAGCTACTTGCATGTGAAATTTATCAATATGGGAAACAAAAAAGGCTCTATTTTTGCACAAAATAAGGCTTGGAGGGTTGTTCAGAAATTACAGTTAGTACACACTAACATAGGACGACTCATCAAAACACCATCATTGAATGACAGTAAGTACTACATTGCTTTCATTGATGATCACACAAGAATTTGCTAGATTTATTTTAGGAATTTGAAATCTAACGTTGTTGAAATTGTTTGGAAGTTTAAAGCCTTCGTGGAAACTCAAAGTGGTTGTAATATGCAGGTGATTAGATATGATAACGAAGTTGAATATACTTCTGAAAAGTTTAACAAATTTTTTCAAGATGTAGGCATCGAGCATCAGTTGATTGCACCCAATACTTCACAATAAAATGGCATGGTAGAGAGAAAAATACAAACCAATTATGGAGATGACAATGTGCTTACTTCATGACAAAGGGCTACATGAGGAATTTTGGGCTGAGACAGCAAACACAACGATTTATCTACTCAATAGACTTCCAACCAAAGCTTTGCATAAAAGAATCCCATTTGAAGCATGGTATGGCTACAAACCTGAATTTGTTAATATGAAAGCATTTGGTTGCTTGTGTTTCTTTTACATTCATCAGTTAAAAAAGACAAATTGGACAAGAAAGCAAATGCTAGAATTTTTGTAGGCTATAGCTCATCCTCAAAGGCCTATAGAATCTACTTGCTAGACCACAACAAATTCCTAATCAACATAGATGTCTAATTCCATGAATCAGATAGTTGGAGCTGAAATGCTAACAAAAAGATTGAGCTTCATGAGGAAGATGATGACATAGATGATAAACTTGTTAGAGGAACCCCGATCACTTTCTGGCTTCAATCAAAGGTGTAATATTATTGTGGTGGAGCCTGCAAACTATGAAGAAGCTGAGAGTGATAAAAAAATTAGAGGGCTACAATGAAGAAAAAGCTTAGCATGATTAAAAAGAATCAAACATGGGAACTAGTGGACAGACGTGATCACAAGAAAGTTATAAGAGTGAAATGAGTTTATAGAACCAAACTTAATTTTTATGGTTCTATAAACAAGTACAAGATGAGGTTGGTCGTTAAGGGGTATGCTCAAATATTTGGGGTAGACTTTTCAAAAACTTTTACTCCAGTTGCCAGGATGGATACTGTGCGGATGTTATTGGCCCTTGCTGCACAAAAAAGATTAGATTGTACATCAAATGGTTGTCAAATCAACATTTTTGAATGATTATTTGGACAAAGAAATATTCATTAAACAACCACAAGGCTTTGCTATTCAAGGAAAAGAAGAGAAGGTGTATCGGTTGAAAAAGGCTCTATATGGCCTAAAATAGGCACCAAGATCTTGGTACAACAGAATTGATGCATATTTGCTTGACTTAGGTTTTGAAGAATTCTTAAGTGAATTTACTTTGTATATCAATAAGAATGGTGATGAATTACTTGTGGTGTCTCTTTATGTTGATGAACTACTTGTGACAGGAAGTAGACTAAAGTTGATAGAAAAGTTCAAAACGGAGATGAAAGAGGTCTTCAAAATGACAAATCTTGGAGAAATGACATCTTTTGTTAGTATGCAGGCACGACAAAAGCAAAATGAAATTTTTGTGTGCCAGCAAAAATATGAAAAAGAAGTTATTAACATGGAAGCTTGCAAGCTGACTGGAACTCCAATGAATCAAAAGGAAAAATTTTCAAAGAAGATAGAGCTGAAAAAGTTGATGACAAACTGTTTAGAAGCTTAATTGGTTGTTTGATGTATTTGACAACAACCAGGCCAGACATCATGCATGCTGTGAGGTTGTTATCAAGGTACATGAACTGTGCTAGTGAAATTCATTTTCAAGAAGCAAAAATTATTCTGAGATATGTAAAAGGCACGATTGATTGTGACGTAAAGTTCAATCAAGTTGAAAATTTTAGTCTCTATGGTTATTTAATAGTGATTGGGCTGGATGTGCTAATGGTATGCGTAGCACCTCAGGTTACTATTTTAGTATTGGTTCTGGGATTTTTTCTCAATGTTTGAGGGAAAAAGAAATTGTTGCATAATCCACAACAAAAGCAAAATATGTGTGTACTACCCCAAACCCGGCCTAGAAGTTAGACTCGAATCTGGCGTGTCACATTGGAGTGTTTTTCGAAAACCATGTTTTCATTAAAAGCCCTTCTTGAAATTTCAAACTTCTTGCCATTTAAAACTTGTATGAAACCTCAGTTTGCATTTGTTTATTTTCAATCGATGTTTATTAAAAAGTTATTACCTTCAAAACCTTATTGTTGCGGAAGCTTAAGTTAAAGCAAATGATTTACGAAAACGTGATATTTAAAAAAAAATAGAGGTGCGGAAACGTAGTGTTAGAAAACAGTTATTGTTTTGGAAAATCGTGTTCTACTTCTAGTAGTTATAAATCACAATCACATCAAATCCCAAATTTAAAATCCAGAAACTATAGAGGCCTTATTACAACCCGAATCAAAATCAAAGTGCTTTAGTAAATGAGCAAAACATAATAAAACATGTGCAGTTGTGTGGCCCTATCTGAGTCCCTCACAGCTCCGAACTGTCTAACGCTGGGGTTTACTTGAAAGGTTAAAAATGGGGTGAGTTTTTGAAAACTCAGTGTGTAATCCCCTTATTAAAGAAACAAAATCAGTCTAGGCCTGATCCCTTTAGCAGTAACCGAATCAGTGTGGGCCTTAGCCTATTACGGTAACAGTGGCAAATGGCTCTAGCCCCCATCAGCCTCGGTTGGGCCCGAACCCATATTAAATGGAACATATCACACGTATATGGGTCAAAGCCCATCTCAATATCAAAATCAGAATATGCAATGCATAAATACCCATACCAACCCTGCACTCCATCTCCTATCCAACTCTACACTCCTGTGGGGATTAAATCGACCCACCCATCCCTACACTCCTTATGTAGCACTGGTTGCAGCACTAACCAATATTGCAGCAGAGCTTCCAATCACATAATCGGCTTAAAGCCATCGGTGGGTCTACAGTCGTCTCATGCGACCCGTGCGACCCTCACATATTAATCACTTCCTCTAATACAAGATCCCAACCCCATGTAGTATGTCGTGTATGCAGAAAGCCATGCTCAGAATCAGTCATACAAATCACAGACAAATCAATCATTTCACCACGAGGGGTAAAATAGTCTTTTACCCACCAGGGCATTACGGTCATTTTACCCTACAGGGGTATTACGGTTAGTTTTCCCTACAGGGGTATTACGATCATTATCCTATTTTAGGGTTTCAGTACCAATAACGACATTTTCAAAGGTCTACAGTCACCTCGAGCGACACAGATAATCCATACAGTCAAAAAAGTGTAAATGGGCCCAAAGCCTAATATTCGGCCAAAGTGGCCCACATGCTTGTGTGGCCCATTTGACCCAAATTCAATCACGACTATGCGAACTACATAGCCCAATCCAGTTTCTGCCACTCTTCGTAATTTTTATCCGTGTGGGACCCACGAGCCTAATGGGTCACACGACCCATTTCAACCCAACGAGGCCCATAACGACCCAAGAGCACGAGAACGCTCGTGGCGGCCTCTACAGTCTAATACCCATATTCGTGGGCTCAGTTCACCACATGAGCGTTCGCACGCCCACGTGACCTCAAACGCCATATTTTTGGCTTTTTGGCTTTTGCCGATTTGCAGTAGAGACAATGTGAGTGCACACACTCCTTTAGCTTTACGACAGTAATGTTTTACGGTGTACAGTTACACACCTAATTACATAGAGTACTAGAAATCCACGCGCGCCAAAACCTTGACTAGACCGGTCGACTGAGATTTGCCTACTTGATCCAGAGCTCGATGCAACCACCTTTCCGTATCCTGGCAGAAAATCTCGAACAGCTGATACCTTACGCTGCTTAAACTTGGGAGTGGAGGTTGCACGCTCAAACTCAGTTGGTACCTTTGCCATCGCTTTATTACTAGCACCTTCTTCACCCATCTAAAGTTATGTGATTATTCCCCTTAGATTGCTGGTTGAAAATGATTACCCGTTGCTTGCCAAATAACTGGTTTACAAGTGCACTCCTATTAAACATGATTGCCTAAACCCAAAGGTTGATCATACTCACAAAACCCCTAGGTAAAGGAAAGTAATATTCGGCCACAACAAAATGTACAACCAACACACTCTAGATTGAGCATAATAATAGCAACAGGGTTACCTTTAGACGAATGACGATAGGAACATTTCGAAATGCTTCAGTATTTCTTAAGTACTTCTTTGCTCCTCGCGGAATTCTAGAACCCGAAAAACACAATTTGCAACAAGAGAATCAAGAGGAGAAAGAAGTATTTAGCTTAATACCAAAAGAAAGAGTGATGATAGAATCAATTAGAAAGAAAAAAATAGGTGTATTCGGCCAAGCACAATAGAGAGAGGAGATGATAAAATGAAAGTACTTGAAAGGCCTATGATGTGTTCGACTAGGATTGTGAAGGAATGGGAAGCAGAGAAGAAAGTGAAGAAAGGTGAGGAGAAGATTAGGCTTAAATGAGAGTCCAAAAAGAGAAGAATTAGAGAGGAAGGGGAGAAGCACTCTTCGGTTTTGAGAAACAGAGAAGTAGAAAGAATGGAAGAAGAAAGACGATTTGGCAAATATTGAAAAGTACATTCGGCAATACTAACCAGTTTTCCCCAAATGGTCTATTCGACAAAACTTCAACAACCAAAAACAGAGAATAGAAAACTATTTTTGGTACTTAAGAATTTAGAGCAACCGACCAAAACAAAAAAAATGACCAAAAATTGAACCAAAATGAGAGGAGAAAGTCTCATAGCCGAATTTTCCATACACCAACATACCAATCGGCACAACCTTCTACAATTCAAACTCCTCCTTTCTCTCCACAATCTACTCTTAAAAATCCTCCCTAATACTCTCCACATATCACTCCAACCTCTTATCTTTCAGAATTTTACTGCGATGCAACCACTAGTTGAACCAAGCTACAAAATTAATACCCCATTGCGCAACCTAGGACTTGAACCTCAGACCTCACAGTTACACAACACGCCACCTTGCCACTACACCAGGTCTAAAGCCAAAGTCCAAGTTCCTTTAAAAGAAAACCAAAATAAATTGCAAGAGCCAAGACTTAAACCTTGGCTCTCTTGCAACCTTACTGACGCCACAACCACTAGACCACATGCTACCTTATGTCATTTTTTTAACACAATAATTTAAAAGGCCTACAATTAAGCATCCAGGGTTTTATCCACTTAAAACCAAAATTTTTGCTAAAGCCCAAGTTTGAACCCGGGACTTTTCCAACTCATTACAGGACCCTTAACCACTAAAGCAAACATACTTTTGTGTCATTTCCTAGCTCACATAAACTTTTATGCTCAGCTTCCTAACCGTTCCCTTGCTCAAGGCCCAATACTTCTAGGCCCAAATTTCGGGGCGTTACAATGTGGCCGTTGCTACTACTGCAAATCAAACACTTTGGATTAGAAAATTTTTGACAGGTTTGCATATAGAGAAAGAGGAAAGCACCCATATATTTGTAGACAACCAAGCTACAATATCAATAGATAATAACCCGATATTCCATGGCAAAACTAAACACTTCAAAATAAAATTATACTTTTTTCGTGATGTTAAAAAAGAATGAGAAGCGCAGCTAATTTATTGTAGTACAAAAAATCAATATGATGACATTTCACAAAAAACATTACCTAAAGTCAGATTCGACTTCTTAAGACAAAAGCTTGAAGTTTGCAGCCCAACATCAAGAAAGAGTGTTAACTTTTTATGATTTTTGAAGCTACATAACTTATAATTTGTCCTAGTCTTTAGGAAATTATCAACCTTTACTTTTAGGCAAATAAAGTAGTAAAAAATAATTTAGATTATGATTTAGTAGCACATTTTTCTACACTTTAAATTCAAAAACTTGTATAAATAGATAGCTTGATAATTCAATAAATGCAATGATTTCAACAAGTTCTTTAAAAATAATTTTAGTTCTAGTTTACCAACACATTTTCTCTGGCTGGTCATGTATCGAAGATTACTTATGAATGTTAAAAGGGTTAGAAGAAGGATGTCGAATGAATCTTGTTGCTCGATTTGTGGTGGCATCCAAGAAACAAATATGCATATATTGAGGGATTGCAGGACTATGATTAAATGTTGGTGGATGGTGGCTTCTCACGATTTGTAGATTTGGAGTTGACCAATTGGGTGGTGGCCATTAGGAGAGATGAGTTCAAACTCAAAGTAGGAGGTTTAAATCCTCGAGTTTTCTTTTGCAACTTTGTGTTGGTTGTTGTGGAAGAATAGGAACACCTTCATTTTCCAGTAGGTAATTAGTACAGAAGATGAGTTGATTAAAAGATCTGAATGCTTAGCTAATAATGTTTGTAATGTGGTAATTAAACAAGGAAAAATGAGAGGTGATCAGGTAGAATTGAGTAGATGGAAACCACCTAATTGTGGTTGGCTAAAATCAACACTGATGGCGCGTTGAGTAGGTTTGGAAATTGGTCTACAGTTGGTGGTGTGGTTCGTGACTCTCATGGTAATTGGGTTCATGGTGGTTTTTCCCGGCAAAATGCAAGCCTTCAAGAAATAAAGTCAAGGAGGTTGTTATTCATTGGGTTCCATCCCCCCTCGGGTGGACAAAGTTCAACGTGAGTGTTGTTAAGGAAGACGAAGGTAGATGTTGTGGGGGTGTTGAGAGACAAGTAAGGATTGGAACTTTCATGATTTTCTGGGCCGATGATGCCGTTGGGCCTGAAATAATAGAGGAATTCTTGGTCGTGGTCATTGTGAAATCTTTTAATAGGTATTGATCGTTGTATTAACCGGCCGGTTCGAGTTCACTTCGCATTTATTCATTGTCAAGGTAATGGTATGGTTGTTGCTTTAGCAATAGCAGGGGTGAGAAGGCAAACGTGTTTTTAAAGCTTGGGGTGAAATGTTTTTTTCATTTCTTTAGTTGTTTACACAGCGGATGGATGTCTCAGGTTATCAGGGAGTTTTGTAATATCTTTGTTTATGGAAGAGGTTGACTTTTACCAATGTCTTTCTATTATTAATATATTCTTATCGACTAAGAAAAAAAATTCTTTTTAGACTCATAAACAAACTTTGCAACAAAATTTAAAGAAATTTCAATTTCTTTATGAAAAATTGCAATGCTAATGTTAAAGGGAGTGTCAACAATCTTGGTAAGTAAAATTGGAATTCTCAAAGAAGAAGAAGAAGATAATGACTTAATGAGTAAAAGAAAATTGCTAACACTCAAATAGTAAGTATGTGTGCGCGCTTGTATGTGTGATGATGGAATCTTTATCATATTATTGGAATGGACATTGCAAAATTTTTTGGGAAATAATATAATCTTCAAACTATTAAGAAAGGGTGGTGAAATTTCATGAAAATGTCATGTAGAAAAACTTGAACTTGCCATTCCTACTAGAAGAAAAAAATAGACATTAGATCCTTAAATAAGATTGAATTAAAAAGATAAAAGAAAATTTTCAGATGGAATACATTATTAAAACTTGTAATTCAAAGATAAAAGAAAGATTCAGATCCATAGATGTATGGATTGCAAAATGATTTTCACCGACTACAAAAATTTCTTAAGCAAAATATATTAGTGTTGAGTATGCCTCATATTTCAGCTTAAATTTGAGAGATAATCTCTTAGTTAAACTCTATTTATTTGTTTCACCAAACTCGATTAGTCTAGACTATTTTATCATTATTTGACCTAAGAATTTAGCATATAAATAAGTGTTTTTACAACCTTAGAAAATACACCCATTAAAAGATTAGAACTCATAACACTTTTGGAGAATTTTATGTTTACATTTTGAGGGTTTTTGTTTTCGAGTTTTGAGGTTTAGTTTTATCTCTATCTTTTGTACTCTTCGTTCTTTTGTCATTATAGTGAAATTATTTTATTATTATTTAACCTACAAATTTTAATGAAATTATCTTTCCACTTTAAATTTATGTGTTCATTTCTTCAATTTCTTCTCGTTATTTTTACATGTTTGTTGCTTAATCAATCGATCCCCAACAAATAGTATTTATAGTTTATTTTGTCCGATTATAATTTTAAAACCGGATACAACTATTAAAGCATAAAAGGAACATTTTATAAATTATAAACATAAATGATAGGGTAAATAAGAAAAATATTCATTGTTCAAAGATTTTAGCTAAAATTTAGCCATATAATTTTATTATATTTATCCTATATTAATAAATTATTAAAATTGAAATTTTATCGTTGTTTATACTATTTCAAAATAATTTTAAAACATATTGTCCATAATATATGATTCTAAATTATAAAATTTTATTAATGAATAGCATTAGTTAATATATTTAAAATATATTTATTGATCCATGCAAATATAAAACATATTTATATAAAGATCAGAAAATATATTTTTAATTGTACGATTGATTCATTTTATATAATTACCATAAATTTTTTGTTAGGAAGGAAACAATTTAGAGCCTTATTAAAAGACTGTTTATTAGATAATTAAAGAATGATGGTGATTTTATATTATTAAATTAATCTTTAAATATTATAACTAATTACATATAGTAATGTTTTAAAGAGATAAATAACAAAATTTTAGATATACCACGTAAAAATGTTCCCTCAAATAGTATACGCTTAGAACACGTTTGGTTTGCTGTATTGGAATAGAGGCATAATAGGTAATTCTTTTGTTTGGTTGAATGGAATGGAATAGAGGCGTAATGGTATTCTTGTGTTTGGTTGAATGGAATAGAGATGTAATAGCATAAGGAAAAAACTAAAATGACTAGAATACCCTTAGCAGAATTTTTTTTAGGTAGATGATTATTGTTATTGTTATTAAATTTTAATAAGCTTATTAATATAAATAATAAATAATTTAATCATATTTTAACACAATTATTATTAAATATAATTTAATAAAATATATAATTTAATAAAATATATGAATTTACTAAAATCATAATATATAATACTATAAAATATAATTTAAAATAATAATTATTAAATATAATTTAATAAAAATATATAATTTGATAAAATTCTTAGTATTAAATATTATTATATGAATTTATTAAAATCATAATATATAATACTATAAAATATAATTTAAAATAATAATTATTAAATATAATTTATAATCTACTTTATTATTTTTAAACGCAATACATATTTTAATGTGCTAAAATATCATTAGTGGAACAAATAATTTAATTATTCTACAATAAAAAATATTACCAGTAATAAATAATTTGAGAATTATATTTCGCATAAACATAATTTTCATATATTAACAAAAGGTTAAATGAAATTCATGAAATTCTATAGGATTTTTGCATCTTTTAAATATGATTTTTTAACCTTATCAAAATAAATAAAAAATCCACTATACAAGTAATTTATCCAGCATTTTAGTTAATTTTAATTACAATTATTATTTGGTACCATAACCAAAATTATGATATCAACATGTGTCTCATTATTTATTTTTATTTTTATTTTTAAATGAAAATTAAGAATAAAGTGATAGTTTCTCAACTTCAATGTGGATTTGCAAATTTTTACCACTAATATATTGAATAATTGTTTTTAATCAAGTTGTTTACTTGATTATATCTAATGATCCAATTTTTATTTTATTTTATTTACTCATGATTGGAATGAGTTTAATTTATAATGGTTCAAAAGTCGATATATATGTAATATTATTAAAATAATATTTTTAATTAATGTGTTGTATATGAATATACACATTTAATTAGTTTTATTTTAATAAAATATTTCTAATTAATTGCTCAATATTAATCACCTTACAATTTATTCATTGTATTATATCTAACGGTTCATCTAAGTAATCACTAGTGCAAGAAATCCTATAATTTCGTACAGGTCTTATAATTGCTCGATTAAAATTTTCGAACTACCTCAACTTAAGAAATTCGATCCCAAATTCAAATTTTTCAATACCAATAAAAATCAACTTATTACATCACCACTTGCAAATAATACGCTTTCCTTTCTGATAAGCTTGCAACCTTCAATAGGATCAAAACCAGGAGGCAGATTTCCACTTGGGATTGGCTCTATCTGCAGAATAGAAAAGTTCCATGGATTGTGATGCAAAGTCCAAGATTACAATTGAAAAATAAGGTAAAATTGAAAAACATGAAGTCAAGATCATTGTTAATTGTGATGCACAAGTCCAAGATTACAATTTCGGGCATCATAAAATGTTTTGTAAAACTATCCGCACTCACACATTTGGCAGACATAAAGCATAAGAAAGGAAACTCTATGAGAGGTTAACATGAAGCATGCTTCACTCAGTAATACCTTATATACGATGTCATAATAGGCAAATCATACATGATATATTTGTCACTAGATCTTACAAAAGTGAAACTAACATGCTAAAGCTGCCCATCGATTGATCCAAGCCCAAATTTACACCTAATTTCTAGTGAAACTGAGCTGATACAATAACTACATCATAATCTAACACTATGCTCCAGCACCAGCAATTTCCATTGGATTTAAGGGAATCTAAACTATATACGCAGTACATTGCAACAAAGAGTAACTTCAACAACACAGATGTGTATAAAAACAAGGCTATTCAATAGAATAGGGTACCACAAAAGAGACTAACAGGCAATGATTAAAACAAAAACTTACACATACTTTAACAACTAATGATGTAGTTTAACCAAAATAAATTGGGAGTAAAAAAGTACATGGATACAGCCATGGGTTATGTCAAAACTCAAAATAGCACACCATATTCCTTTGTTTCAAACAAAAGGGCTGGTCAGCTCTTTTACTTGTTATTTCGCACGCTAAGCACAATCAACTCCCAACTCCAACAACAGCAATGATCTTCATTTTCTTTCCCTTCTTCCTTAACTAGCGACCCTTATCTGTCACTTTTCAGGTTTGGTCTTTCCTGCCTACTTCTTTCTTTTTCGGTCCCTTCTTTTTCTTTTTTCTTTTTTTAAGGTTTTTTTATATGTTTTTGCTATTGGGTTCTTTTCTAGAAATAGGGTACCACAAAAGAGACTAACAGGCAAAAAAGGTGCCAAATTATCTAGAAATAGTACAATATGGCACGTAAATATTCTCCGAATGGTTACTGCTTGCTTAAGACTAAATAAGGTTGATTCAGCTGGATAATAGATAGCTAAGAACTAAATATGTAAAACAAAATTACATCTCTTCAAATCATTCCAATTAATAAACAACACATTCAATTTCAAGCATTGAATGAGGAACAAAATGAGCACCATCATTAAGCAACAAAATCCAGAAGGTAAACAAAATGAGGAGCAAAATGAGCACCATCATTTGCAGCCTACGGAACAAAATGAGGAGCAACAAAACAAAGAAACATTGGATTCCCAATATGCAAAAATAGAAGGTAAATAAAGAGCATCATCATTTAAGGATGTATAATAGAAGTAAGAAATTTCAAGCATATACCATCTAGATCATATGATAAGCCCACACAGTAAGTGGATGCACAGCCAAAGAACCATACTTTAAACTGATAATTAATAGAGCTATGGTAGCTGCAACCGAATATTATCATATAATAAGCTGTCGACACTTTCACTTGTTTTCCTTAGTATTATTGACTCTTGACTAGCATATTTGAGCATATGAACCAATCTGAAATTTTGAGAGGAAGATATTGAGTCTCTCATATACCTTGAATGATAGAAATTATCTTAAAATGAGTTCTAAAAAAAACAACATTAAAATGATAGAAATTATCTTAAAATGATTGGTATAATATTCATTATATTTACTAATAACTGATGACAAATAAAATGATGAAAAATAAAATGATAAAATTAATCATGGGGAATCCTTTTGTGAGATGCATTAGAATTTTATTTGCACTAAAAGATTGCTAGGAATGTTCCCAGTCTAAGATGAATAAGATAGTTGTTTTAGCAATCAAGCATGGTTATCCTCGACATACAAACTTGAACTGGAATTTGGTCTGCTAAGTTTTCAGAAAATTACCAATCTAAAAACGTACCTATATGATATACTAGGAACAAGATGATTAAAAGATGCATGCAGATAATTACATAAATAGAGGCTGCCAAAGCTATACCTTAGTTCGTTGTTGTGTTCTTCTTTCCTCCTGCAAAAATTATGGTTAATTGTTAAATTTTCAAAAGCAATGCATACAGATTTATACGAATTACTAAACCAAAATTTTCATGCTTTACAAACATCTGAAGCTCAATTCTATGCAACTGGTGGTGGCCAGAGGAGGGAACAATTAGGCGTACTTATTCACATAGAAGATGAAATACTTTGAACAGAATAGGTAAACATAATGAATATAGAATAAGCATTTTTTAGCAAGTAGCATCTATAACAATGCTTAACAATGCTTAACAATTAATAAACCATGAATTCTTAACAATGCTTAGGAAATCAGGATGCTGACCAAAAGTTGAAGAATCGAAGAGGCTTAGTCGAAAAAGCGCAATCTTTCATCGTTGAAATTGGGATTCATGATTCAATTCAACTAGTTTAAGCCCTAGTTTTCAGAAACCTTAGATGTCACTTTTTAATGATAGTTACATGATTAAACTTTCTAAAACCTCATGTTATAGTTACATGATTAAACTTTCTAAAACCTCATGTTAAAGGTAAATGCATGATTCAATTTCTAGAAATGTTGAATCTTTCGTCATAAAAAAACATAAAAGGGAAAACATGTTGAAAGAATGTTAGGGCAGACAATGTTTACCTTGATTGAATTGGAAAGGTTTTCTTGAGGATTTATTTGGAGATACTTGGGATTGATCTCTACTCACTGCATTTGAAGAACACAAGTCTGTTTTGGTCGACAAAACAGTGCTCTGAAAAGGTGCAAGAAATCGGGAGAGTTCTAAAAAGGTGCAAGAAATGAAACAGGAAGCGGCTGAAAGTGAAACAGGAATAGAAATCGGGAGAGGGAGCGACTGGAGGTTTGGTTTGCTGGCAGCTTCTGTTGATGTTGGGAGGGAGAGGATGGGGTGGAGATTGATTTCGGCAAAGGGAGGGTAAAACAGAGATCAATTACCTAATCTTTGCTTTTGGAAGGGATTAGGAAATCGACGCTGAAGCAGAGAAAATGCCGAATATGTCCACAACATAATAGGCCCGTATTAGGGAAATACAGCGAACCAAATGGCGTATTGAGTAGGGCCACGGAATAGGTGTGTAATGGCTAATCCATTACACCCATCCAAACAAGGCATTAAGATGTAAAAGTTTCTCAAGTTAAAAAAAACAATAAAAACAATTAAACCAATTGGTTACTTGAACTTTTAAAATGTATAAAAAAAAGTTCTTAATTTTTTTTTAAAAAACAATTAAGCTCTTTCTTTTTTTTTTCACTCAATTAGGTACTTGAACTTTCAAAATGCATCAAAAAAGCTCTCAAACTTTAAAAAAAAAAGCAATTAAGCCCCTTCTTTTTTTTTCACTCAATTGAGTACTTGAACTTTCAAAATGCATAAAAAAAGACCTTCAATTTTTTTTCAAAAAAAAAACAATTAAGCCCTTTGTTTTTTCTGCATCCAATTGGGTACTTGAACTGCCAAAATGCATAAAAAAGACCCTTTGACCGCTAACTTTAACAATTAACCTTTAAAGTTAATTGCCCCTAATTTTTCAGCTAAAGTCATCTCGTGTTACAACCATGGGTGGCATGTGACAAAAAATTATAAAAAATAAAAATCAGTAAAATTTATAAAAATCACTAAATTTTAATAAAAATATAAAAAAAATTTAAAATTGATTAAAAATTATAAAAAATTTATAAAAATTATAAAAAAATTATAAAAATTATAAAAAATTATAAAATGCATCAAGAAGGCCCTTTAACCATTATCTTTAACCATTGACTGTTAAAGTTAGCGACTTCTAATTTTTTTCAGTTAAAGTCATCACGTGTTGCAACACAACGTGACATGTGACGAAAAATGATAAAAAAATCAATAAAAGTTATAAAAAAATATATAAATGCTTCTTTTGGTACGATAATCTTTATAATTTTTTTTATGAATTGTATATTTCTTTACATTTTTTATAACTTTATTATGACTTTATAAAATTTTATAAATTTTTTTATATTTTATAAATTTCTTACAAATTTTATAATTTTTAATATATTTTATATTTTTATTAAAATTTAATAATTTTTATAAATTTTATTGATTTTTATTTTTATCATTTTTTACCACATGTCATGTCATGGTTGTGGCACGTGATGACTTTAACTGAAAAAAATTAAATGCAATTAACTTTATTGACCAATTGTTAAAGTTAATGGTCAAAGGGTTTTTTTGATGCATTTTAGCTGTTCAAATACCCAATTGAGTGAAAAAAAAAAGGCTTAATTGTTTTTTATGAAAAAGTTTGAGAAGTCTTTTTTTATGTATTTTAAAAGTTTAAGTATGAATGTAAAAATAAAAGTTTAATATTTTCTTGAAAAATTTAAAGATATTTTACACCCTTAAAACTATAGTATATACTTTTAATTTATAGGGATCATTTTTACCGAAGATTTTTAATTTATATACTTTTTGTATATTTTCAACCTAAGATCAATTCTTCCTTAATTTTATCAAATAATTTGATGGGTTTATTTTCTAAACATATGATAACGTGACATCTGTATTTGGGTGTTTTTTTTTTACAGTTGGAATTTTTCTGCACATTTTAAAAGACAAGAAAAAATATAATATTTGTCCTATTATATAAAAATATCAAGATGCATATGACACATTACCATATGTTTAATAAGCCATGTCAAATTATTTGGTGAAATTAATGAAAAATTAACCTCATGACTGGAAATACAAATTTCGAGAAGTATAGGACTATAAATGGTTAAATTATAGTAGAGAAGTTAAATTCACTAAAATGCCTAATATAAGGACTTTTATAAATTTGACCAATTAAAAGCTCCAATGACAAGTATATATATAATACGCACAAATTTAACTTTTAATGTTTACCTTTTTTTTATTAATTTTGCCCTACTTTTTTAAATTGAGAGGATAACTTTGACCTTCAATCTTTCATATTTAGTTAAATTGATTTTTATTATTGAAAATTTGATTAAACTATTAAAATTTTAATAGCGTTGACATGGTAACTCACATGATAATTCACATTTACTTCATTGCTATAGTTTGGATAATTTTTATTAACTTTTTGAAAATGATAATATTATGCATATTGAATTTTTATGAAGTACACGTAACTTACAAGTTGGGCTACTAAATCAATGTCATTAAAATTTGAATAATCTAATTAGCTTTTGTCCCAAAAAATAATTTAATTAAATTTGAAAAGATGAAAGCGAATGTGAATAAAAAAAGAATTAATGCCAAAGTAAAAAAAATATATATTAAAAGTTGAATTTATTATTATGCTTATATTATAATATAAAATTAGTGTATGCCAAAGTCACATTAACTCAATTAGTTAAAATGTCAAAAGTCAAAATCATTAAGTTTTAAAAGTATAAAAATAATTATGTTATCTAGAATAAAAAATCATATGTACTTTTAGTTTATCCCTCCTTTAAGATTATCCACATAATGAACCTCAAGTTGTGGCCTATTCACGGTGTTCACCTCTTTTAAAATGGTCTAATTACAAAGTATCATTATACAAAAAAAAAAAAGAAAGAAAGAAATTATCTACTTAAAAAATCCAAATTTATAATTAAACAACTGTTACTTTTTTGGTTAAAAATTAAAATACACAATTATTTTTAGACATTAATGCCTCGTTTGGTTACTAATATAATAACAAGAGAAAAAATATTTATTACATATGTATTAGAATAGTTAAACATAGAATAGTTAGAACAACTTTAAACTTAAACTTAGAAAGATAAGTAAAATTCTTGTGAAAAATAAGACTTCTTCAAAATCTGGAAAAAAATTCCTTCTCTTTGCTAAAAATAAGTCATGAGAGTGGCTAAAT
Organism: Gossypium raimondii; assembly: GCF_025698545.1. NCBI lineage: Eukaryota > Viridiplantae > Streptophyta > Magnoliopsida > Malvales > Malvaceae > Gossypium > Gossypium raimondii. The sequence goes on from NC_068565.1 coordinate 25,443,553, forward strand.
ATCATCAATTAAATTAGTTTATTACTAACTTATATACTAAAGCATGCGTAAAAATAATACTCCTACCAAATGTAGCATAATAGTAAAATCACATTAAAACCATAATTTCGCTTCAAATTAAACCTTAAAGTATTTTTTATACAATATTGGGAGTAGAAGACAGGGTAACACAACTCGAACTCGTGCCAAATAGGTATCGATAAAAACTTTAACCATTAATCCATACAAATCAAGACTAAAGTATTTTAATCAAAAGTAATCCTAATTATATTTTAACATAAAAATAATGTCATTAGAAAGATAATTAATTAAATCATGATACTTGGCAAATTAAACCACAATGGTATCTTCACTGTGATAAATTCTAGGGTAAACTATACCATTAGTTATTAAATTATGGGCCAGTTTTCGTTTTGATCATTTAATTAAAAAAAGTTATAAGTTGGTCATTGAACTATTCAAAAGTTTTCATTTAAGTCACCGGACTATTGAAATCGATGCTATATGACTTTCTATGTTTGCACTGCCTGCACCAATGGAAAATTCTCTTTTCTAATATTAATCGTTAGATCGACTTGAATCTAAGGTATGTTATGCAACTTGACGATAGGTACTGACCTATTGTACAAATAATCAAATCATTGCTTAGAGCTAGCTGGTGGAACTTTTTCTAAAATAATAACCTAGTGACTTAAATAAAAACTTTTGAATAACTCAGTTACTAAATTGTAATTTTTTGAGTTAAGTGACTAAAATGAAAATTTATACATTATTTAATGATTAATAGTGTAGTTTACCCTAAATTCAAAAATATAATATAGTTTATGAAAAGTAAAAGCAAAGTTATGAGTGATAATATGCATGCATGCATGTGCATGGATGGAACGTTCTGCAAATAGAAAAAGCATAGCGATCATCAGATCTGATGCACTGACCGTTGTTTGTCAATCTCTCTCAGGAAGGTGTCAGATTTTTCTGTTCAGTTGTTGTCTCAAATTGCCCCATCTTCTAATGTCTTAAGTCTTTACGCATGCCCTGCCTGCCCACCTTTTCCCTTCATTATTTATTTCATAATTTTCAACTGTCACCATCCAATTATTTATTTTTTCTTTTCTTCTAAAATTTTTTATATGTTAGGTCTACGGTCTAGACCTCATTTGTTTTCTATGGATTTGAATACTACCAATTCCAACCATATCTAATTTCAAATATTTTAATTAATATATGTAATAAACTTAAAGTGAAGGTAGATATTTAACTATTAAAATTTATTATTCAAATTTGTTCTATTTTACAAATAATTGATTCGTATATTTTAATCCTTCTCTCTTTTTAAATGGACTTAATTAAAATTGAATTTTAGCTAATTCAAATATTAAATGAATAATTTAGTTAATTAGGATTCTAATTAGGATTATAACACTTGGATTTACTACAAATAATAAATGAATTTAGATTTTAAAGGAGATTCACATCATTCAAATTCAGATCTCATAAAAAATTGTAAATATCAAAACTAGTATGAAAATAAAATAAACTTATTCAAAAATCAAATTATGCCCCATCATACATGTAGGCCTTAAGGATTATTGGTCTTGTTATACCAAACTCCATATATTATTAACTGGTATTGTTATAGCAATATGACTACGCTACACTTTGGCACTATAAGTAAACTTCACAAACTCAACAAATCAAAGGCAGATTTAGGGGGGCTGGCAGGGGCCCCGACCTCCCTTAAAATGTAAAATTGCTATTTAGGCCTTTAAATTTTTTTTAAAATTTTTAAATTAGTAAAGGTAAAGTTGCATTTCAACCCCCCTAAAATTATAAATATTTGATTTAATCCTTTAAAAATTATAAAGATATAGACTATAAAAATTTAAAATTTCATTCGCCCCCTCTAAAAATTTGTTCTGGCTTCGCCCCTGCAACAAACACCTGATGCAAGATAGAAAGTAGGGGAAGGAAGGTAGAGTCTTTAAGCACGACCTTGTTAGGATAAGGATAACAACCTTAGCCAATTAGAAAAACAACAACATATTTTCATACAAAAAGACAAATCATGAGAAGCCCCCAAAATAAAGATAAAGCTTAGGTGTAAAGAAAGATGTATAACCATCTTCCTAAAACATTCATTCTACTATTTCATTACTTTATTTTGACTTATTTTGAATCTATCTTCTTTCTTTCCCTCACTAATTTAAGCATAAAAGAGTGTTTTAGAGCACAGGCTTTTATGCCCCATAGTTTACTTTGTGCGAAAAAGCTTCAAGCTATTCAAATTCAGCCTATCAACCCCTAAACCAAGAACATCCCTAGGAGACATTAACATTTAACATTGTATATGATAACCAAAACAATAAGCCATGGATCCTATTATTTAAGAAAACTATACAACCAACATTACAACTAATACCATTGAGGTAACTGCTACCACGTTTGTAATCGCTAACACAATGGATATTACCCCCATTGATGTCACTACCACTAACATTGTTGCGCCTGACAACATAATGCCAGCAATGATCGCCACTCGACCCACTGATGAAACTTTAAGTCTTATTGCAAACCCTCTAACACATTCACTCTCGTCAACCTTGGCTCACTTTGCTCCTCAATTATGTCCTCCACCTTTATAGTACAACTATCTTTTCACGAGTATTAACATTATCCCTATTTTCCTACTCATTTTTCTCCCTTTTACACCTCATGGGTATTCTTTGCGTCCTATATGCACTTCTTCTACTATGATATTTTCTTTTCTTATGTCATTTTTTACTAGTAACACTCCTTTACTAGGTAATATGTGCATAGGATTCTAGCTCCAACATCACCATTCACCATTATACCATCACTATGAATCCTTTATCATCCACAACTGTCTCTATCCTTGTGCCATGAAAAATTTTTTACCTGACCTTTATCAGTGCCTATTTGCCAAATGACCTTAGCTATGCATATACCCCACCCATCAACATAATTGTTTGTTGCATACCCTATTGCTTTAGTCTACTAACAATCGCATAAACTCCCAAAATATCACCTTAATATTGTCTCAGTTACAACTTTTGACCTCTACTGTAATTGCGTAACAAGAAACTTTGAACAATATTTGCAACTAGATTATTCAACTATTACAAAGTTAGAAGAACTGGTAACATTTTGAGATCAGGTTTGGAAGTTTTGGCCTCGCAAATAAGGGTTTGCCAGTGTTTCATCGAACTAAGGGTTTGCCAGTACTTCAGCAAACTAGGGAATTCACCAAATGAGTATTAGTAAGGAATTCACCAATGCTTTAGGGTAGCAGTATACGTCAAAAGATGTGGTAAGGGGTTCGCCAGATTTATCGTAAGTTGAGTTCGCTAGTCTGTTTGGCAAACTGAGGGTTCACTAGCATGTTTGGTGAATTGGGGGTTCGCTAGTCTGTTTAGCTAACTGAGGGTTTGCCAGTTGAGTTGTGAACTAGTGTTCACCAGTCAAAGTCAGAGTTAGACTCAAATTAAGAAATAAAGATATGGGTTATCTAGGAATACTTTACGTGCAAGTGAAATATTTCCTAAATCAAGTAGGGTATCCTAAGATTTCCAGGACAATTAGGTCTATAAATACGACCCTTATTTCATGAGAATTATCTCATTGATATTTTGTTGTCAAGTTTTTACTCTAAACCAAGTTTGTAGCAACCAAGGTAAGCTTCTGTCCTGTTAGGGTTGATTGTCTAGAAAGATAGGTTTGCTTGCATGTGTGGATTCTGTAAGTTCTGTCTACTTAGTAATCTGTGTTTATTTATATTGCGAACCAGTTAGACCATTTAACAACAAGGATAAAGGCAAAGCCAAGCTTGTTTAGTTTACTAGCTTTTTCAGTTAGTGGTTAAGAATTGCCATAAGTGGGCTAACTAATATATTTTTTAGCATGAATGTTTATGGTTCATATCTCATGTGCGAATTTTTATGATTTTTGAGAACTTTGTTTTTGAACTAAAGTTCTAAGAGTAAGTTCTTCGACAAAACTCTGTTTTTAAGTTTTGAGACTCCATTTTCAAGATATGTTTTAAGCTATGTTTTATGCATGCTCCTAAGCGAGCCTATGTTTTAATAGATGTTTTGAAAGTATGGTTTTATAAACTATGTTTTTATGCACTTTGGTGCGAGCTTTATAAGCAAGTTTTTTCATGCAAGCTTCCTATGCAAGCTCTCTATGATAAGTTTCTGTACGTGCTCCTTTGGGAGTCTTATGTTGGATATATTGGTATACCAAAGGATTGTGAGTACTCATCTCTTAGTTCTGTGATTTTGGGCATTGAGGCCTTGGGACATATGGAGAGATAAAGGAATGTCGAGTTATGCTCCATTCATTGGGACAAGTTGGTGTACAGGAGAGTGTATTGCTTCACGCTACACTTATGGCACATGTTATAAGGACTCTTTGAGCCATTTTGAGTCATTATAAGGAGATTCGTATATCCAATGAGACAAGATTCTGATAAGTGTGTTAAGTGCAAGAACATATCTTATGTTTCCCAGCCATTTTGATAGGACAAGTATGTGAGCATGTTTCATGCTATATATGTTTTGTTTTCAAACAAGCACAAGCTAAGTTTTTAAGTTCAATTTTCAGTAAATACATGATAAACTATTTTACAAACTTATCTTTTCTGACAAGCAGGACCTGCGAACTAGGTCTCGCAATCTTCAGCAAGAACCCAATACGTGAAAATGATGTTCAGACTAAGTTTTCTTTCTATTTTAAACTCTTTTTTTAAGCATACTCTGTCGATTCCTAATTATTCACTAAGTTCTCGATGAACTCACCCACTCTTCTCTTACTTCGTAGCTATGTAGGTCACGGATAATAGTGGCGAGGTAGATGATTTGGCGAGGCTCATTCTTGAATAGGAACTGGCGAACTTGGGAATTAGGCGATAGGGTTTATTATTTTATGTGGATTTAAATTTATCATAAGTTAACTCAATTAGTGAAACAATTTCTTTTAAATTTTAAGTTTATTTTATCTTTGTAAACCATTTCTTAGAATATTATCTTTTATTATGAATAAAGTTGATGTTTATTCATGCATGATTAGTACATATATTTCCTTTTGTCATAATATACGAGTCAGATTTATTAAGTACTATTTTCTGCAACCTTAAAAATTACATGCGTACCCCTAGTATAGATAGTCTTTCTACTTAGAAAACCCAAGTAAATTGTGCGAGCCCATAAATATGCCAACCTATGTCTTTATCCGAACCCTAACAAAGTATGAAAATCCATGCATGCATGATTCCTTAGTTTGCGTAGTCTATTTATATGTGAAGCCTATTAAGTTGCAAACCTGTGTATCTTTGTGAACTTAAGTTTTACATGTTATGCGAACCTTTGTTATTTAGCGAACTTATGTTTTATGCTATTCTGCAAACTCATATATTGTCTTGTTGTGTGAATCCTAAGACTACCCTATTCGCATCTTTCATGTAAACCCTTAAGCCTTTTTGCTGTTGACAGGTAAACCTTTCCTTTATTTGTTTTGTAAACCTGCATGTTATATATACTATGTATAAGTTTATCCTGCTGCTGTATAATAACTTAGTATATTTCATGCTGTAATTAAGTGGTGTGATAGAGGATAGGTTGGGAGTTAACAGAGAGTCGCTTTAGTGGCTAATGTGGCATACTGAATTTGGGTTGAACCTACTCGGTCGAGTTTAGGGTGTTACAGAATTAGTGTGATAGCGTTGAGCAGATTTGTCTTGCTGATGTTGACCACCCAAAAAGCTCCAACTCAATACCAAGATGTAGAAATAAAAACTATAACAAGCAAGCCATCATAGAAACTAGACCAAATAGTGGGAAAATAAATGCTACCCATCAAAGACAAAAAAACCCCAACAAAGAGAGGTCACTACCACATCATCAAAATCCTAAAGTACAATGAGTTGATCCTCATATACAACATTCCCGTGTTAACCTGCAGTTGGAAAAATAGATGGAAACTCTTAAGAAAGAGTTAAAGAGCTTCAAGCAACCCACCAAAGATGACTACAGGTCGCTAGATGCTAAATATAACCCTTTTTTTCCCATTATTTGTTAGGTGAAGTAGTTATGAAGATAAACCTATATCCAAATACATATAGAGGCAACATTGACGCTACAGACCACCTCAACCATTTCTATTATTTCCATAACTTAAGAGGTGCCTCTAACCTAATATAATTTCATATTTTGACTACCACTTTCAAGGGGCTCACTAGAACTTAGTGGTACTCTTTAAAGCCAATCTCTATCTTGAACTTTGACCAACTCAACCACCGCTTCTTGGCACATTTTGTTGGATGGTAGCTCAAACATTGTAACACCCTTTACTTGATCTAGAGGCCTTGTCAGATAAGAAGTGCCACATTGATCGTCGAAGCTACTTCGACCATTATATCATTAAGAAAATTTTCTTAATCAAACATGAGTATTAGAGGTTTAAAGAATATTTTAAATACCCACAAATGATTACGAGTAAACTTTGGATTCAAAAAGGTTAAAATATCTTTTAAAAGTCCATTTTTACAAATAGTGACCTAAGTATCGATATGAGGGTTAAAAGTATCGATTCTTATCAAAATTTCAAAAAAATTAGCTACGGTGTTATGGAGTATCGGAACCTATGGGTTCAGTATCGGTACTTCAGCCATGGTACCAATACTTGGAGCAGTGTATTAATACTTAATTGCTCTGTTTGCAAATCTTAGCTATTGTTTGGGGAGGTATTGGAACCGAGGACTTGAGTATCAATACTTAAATCAATGTTCTTTATATACCAATATTGTTGTTCAAAAATGCATAGTTTAAGCCAAAACAAAGTAGCAACACCTACATCAAAATTTACCTAAATGTGCTAACCATAACACCAATGTATTAAACACTTAAGAACACATTAAAAGCACATTTTTTGTACTGGAAAAAAGTACAAAATGTGACATCCTACACTCGATACAATCACTGGATTCGAATGTGTGACATCACGTTAGGTTACTAGAACAACTCAAACTAACTTAATTTATTATGTCAACTTAAGAAACAAAACATGGCACAATCACAATATTTTATGCAATACTAGTGTTACAAATTAATTTTAATCAATAGACTTCAAATACAATTATTCAGGATAATACAGGGTCCTATTTGGATTTAGGATTCAATTCCAAACTCAAACTATCAAAATTAAATAATGTGTCTTGAGACAATGAGGTCATGTCTCGAGACATGCTTCCCTTGTTTCATAATTTCGGCTTCAAAGTTAAGATGTCTCGAGACTTGACCTATTATGTCTCAAGATAGATCTCAAGACATATGTAACACCCCTTACCCGTATTCGATGCCGGAATAGGGTACGACACATTACTAGAACACATACATTTGCAAACGTATTAAACCGAGTTACAAAATTTCATTCAAATTAAGGTTTTCCAAATTATTAACATGCTTTTATAAATCTTTACATTATAACTTCAAAATACTATAATTATAACAAATAGGGCCTACGAGACCCGATACTTACTCATGTAATTCAATGCTTCATTTTTATTTAATTCAATTCACAATTCAAATCAATTTCTCAATCCAATATACATTTCAGTACCACCATAATTCTTTTAATTCAAAACATATCACTAGAAACTTCCATTTAATTCACGTACAATTCAATATCATTAAGTTTAATACTAATACGTATTCACCATTTAACTCAACGTTTATCGATTTTACCCTTCATTAACACATTTATAAAATTCTTAGTATTGCAATACAAACATCACTTAAGCTTAAATAACAACATCGAATCAACTCATCATCCTCTTTTTTGTCATTTTATTCTTCAAGTATGAACTTAGTATTTCATTTCCTTTCCACACCCATTTCCTACGAATATGACACAAAACAATAACATATCATTCAACCATAGTCACAAGCTAGTGCATTTAATCCATATACCATTCATGGCCTTACTTCATACCAAATCATATACCAAATATACCATACATACATACTATGAAACTTTATTTTCCAATATGAGCTTAAACCATGATCAATAACATACAAATGTAATCATCATTTCTATTTCCACGCTTATCGATTAAAATCGATCATATAACCAATTATACATAAATCATTCATATATATATATATATTTAATTTTCCTCCTCCTCTCCATTCCACATCCTTAGTGTACTTAACATTTTCAGAAATAACATTTTCTATAGTTTCTTTATTCACCCTTATGTATATTCAAAGCTGTCTATCCGAGTCAGTATCACTAAATTATTTTTATCTGGAGCTACAGAACTCCAAATTAAGAACCGTTAATTTTCCCTGAAACTAACTCACATATATTCTTTCCATAAAATTTTTAGAATTTTTGGTTTATCCAAATAGTACAGTTTATTGTTTAAATTTTACCCTGTTATGTAGTCTGACAGTTCTGAACACTCTTCACTAAAAATAATTTATCTAATTTTAAAAAATTCAAATGGTGTTTGCGTTTATTTCTATTGAAAATAGACTCATTAAGGATTCTAAACATATAAATTATAACTCATAATTATTTTTGTAAAATTTTTAATGATTTTCAAAAATCAAAACAGAGGATTCTGAAATCAATCCGTCCCTGTCTCACTAAAATTCAAATATCTCAAAAATATATAACTCTTTTGCTTGCTCTGTTTCTTTTATGTAAAAATAGACTCACTAAGTTTTCATTTCATATCTTATTCACTCTCTAATTATATTTCCACCATTTTTGGTGACTTTTCAAAGTCACATGATTGTTGCTGTCCAAAACTGTTTTGTTGCTAATTCTACTTTTTCATAATTTCACTTTTTCACTTTCAATCACTTTTCCATTTTCAAGTCAATATTCAATTCAATTCCACACATACCTCATTCACATAGCACTATAACCATTTATTTTATAACACAATACAAGACTTCATCACTTCAGTCACTCTTTCGCAACTTATCACGTTCAAATCACATACTCATATCTCATTGAACATGTCGGTATAACAACAAATATTTAGGGTTTTTCACACAGTACTACCCATGTTACTTTAATTATTCGATACACGTAGTAGCCTTCACATAGTACTACACACGTGATCAAGTTTTACGGTTCACGTAGTAGCCTTCACATAGTACTACACACGTGATCAAAGCTTTCCGGTACACATAGTAGCCTTCACTTAGTACTACAATGTGACCATCATTTATCGATTCATGTAGTAGCCTTTACACAGTACTACACACGTGACCAAAGCTTCTCGGTACACATTGTAGCCTTCACTTAGTACTACACATGTGACCATCATTTATCGATTCACGTAGTAGCCTTCACACAGTACTACACACGTGTTCATCGATACCTTATTCAAATCTTTACCATTCCGACAGTTCTACAAAGATTCTTACTTTCCAATAATTTACAATTTCTCCATAGCACATTATAATATCAATCTTTCCACTCAACTCCATAACCAATTTAATAATTCGATTTAAATCACTTCAACCATTACTTGTAGTTGGTATATCCATAAACCAAGCTGATTTTAAACAAATCAACTATCAATTTCAAATTTCTAACTTTAATATAACTATTTCATATCCAACCCTTTCGCATATATTGTCACGAAATATAACAAAAATAATTATAACAACGTATTAATTACATACAACTTACCTCGATATAAAATGTAAAGATTTTGAAATTTAATCCCCAATCTTCTCTTTTCCCCGATTAATGTTGACTTCTCATCTTTCTTGATCTATAATGACACATTTAACTTATTTAACACTCACATTTATCAAAACAGTCCTTGACTCGAACTTTAGCAAAATTATGATTTTACCCCTAAACTTTTGCATATTTACACTTTTTCCCCAAAGCTCGAAAAATAAACTTCATCTCTTATTATTATGTTTTATGACATGCTGAACATTTTTCCCTTCTATGGCAACATCAAATTCCCACTCTAACACTTACTTATGAACATTAGGCATTTTTACCGATTATGTCATTTTACTCGTTTTTACTTAAAATCGCTTTGTAAAAGTTGTTTAACATAATTTATAGCTTTATATTATACCATAAAACATCAAAATAAACACATTTCACCTATGGGTATTTTTCCAAATATAAATCCTAGGTTAAATTATTGCTAGAATAAGCTAAACCAAGTTACCAGGACTCCAAAAACGTAAAGAACATTAAAAACGGGGTTAGAACGGACTTACAATCGAGCTTGGAAGCTTGAAAACCCTAACCATGGCTTCCCCCTTGCTAATTTCAGCCATGAGGTTGAAGATGATGATTTTTGGCCTATTTTGTCTTTTTAATACTTTTTAATTACTAAATTACCAAAATGCCCCTAACTTAAAAATTTCCTATTTCACTTATCTCATGTCCATTTTTATCCAAAATTTAACCAATGGTCTAATTACCATTTAAGGACCTCCAATTTAAAATTTCATAACAATTGGACACTTCTAACATGTAGAACTCAACTTTTGCACTTTTTACAATTTAGTTCTTTTGGATAAATTGAGTGCCCAAACGTCGAAATTTTTGAACGAAATTTTCACGAAATTTTTTCGTGAAATTGTAGACCATAAAAATATAATAATAATTATATTTTCCCTCGTCAGATTTGTGGTCCCGAAACCACTGTTCCGACTAGGCCTAAAATCGGGCTGTTATAACATAACTTCCATGTTCTAGACCTTTAGCTCTGATATTTAGGTGTGTCAAGACAAATGGGGTTCTTGTGTCAAGACTTGAAATAAGGAAATTCTAATTTAGATTTGATATTTACTTGTCTTGAGACAAATTATTACTTGTCTCGATACATGGAAATGTATGTCGTGAGACTTACTCAACATGTTAAGACCTAAACCCAAAAATGCATGAAATAGTAATTTTTTTCTTTAGGTCTCGAGACATGCTCCTAATTAGGGATGAACAAAACTCGATTCGACTTGAAAAAACTGAAAAAAATTTAAATTTCGAGTTAAACGAATCGAGTTATTCGAATTTATCGAGTCAACTCGATTTTTTTAAATTTCGAGTTCGAATCGAGTTTGGTTTTCGAATTCGAATAACTCGAATAATTCGAATAAACCGAATACCAAACAATAATATTTTACATTTTTACCCCAAACTCCCAAATCTCTTTACTTTCCCCTAAACCTTTTACTTCCTTCCACTTTCCCTCCAAAACTTTTACTCCCCTCCCATCCCACCCCCTTCTACCCCCAACCCATTCCCACCCCCCAAATTTTTTTTGAATATTTTCCCTCCAAATTTTACTCCCTCCATTTATATTCGCCCCAAAATTTTACTTCCTCAACCTCCAAAACTTTTTATTTTCCCTCTAAAATTTTATTTATCACATTTTACCCCCAAATCAAAAATTAAAATTATCCAAAAAAATCTCTAAACCTAAATAGTAATAATTTTATCTATATCTACTATTTATATTATTAAATTAATTTTCACATTTTGTACTATTTATATTATTGAATTGTTTAATCATATTGAATATTTATAAATTTTGTTAAAATTGAATTATTGATGATTCCATAAAATATTCGTGTTAAAATTTTATGTTGGTATCGATTTCACATTTTATCTTTAAGATAACTTTTATGAAAAAGTCACATTTTTACATTTAATATATTTTAATTTCAAAATACATAGTGACAAGAATTAGAAAAAAACTTATAGAACCAAAATATAATTAAGTATACCAAATAGATAAAATAGCAAGTAAGAACCTTAATCAAACCTAGGTACATTCCATTGACAATCGATAGACAAAAGAGTATGAACCATGTACGAGCTAAGTTGTAGAGCTTTGAATGCTTCAAGGAACCATGAATTATCAAGTCACATGTCTAACACCTATGGACGAAAACAAACACATCCATACATTGAGTATTGAAACTTAGTGGTGCTAATATAATTTGAATTCAAGATATAATAATATTAAACAATGAATATGTAAATTAGACATTAAATCATGAAACAAAAACTAAGTACTACATTATTTGCAATTAACATAAATCGATAGGTCATTATTTTGTGCCACCCTCGGGTAATAAGAAATTAAGCATACTTAATTAAAAATGAAATTATCACCATGTAAGTTTACATAATATCGATGCAATTTACATAATCTATAATAAACATATTTTATCAAATAGTTATTCTGTGCCACTCTTAGGGTATTACAACTTACAATTTTCATACCATTTTCACATTATGCATATAATATCTCATTTCTTTTAGATGCACCATAAGGAATTCAATATCAATTCCATGTATCAATAATCAAGTTCCTTCTCATCATTTAGCCACATTTCATATATGTATTCAATAACATGATATTTCTTGTATAACCACATATCACTTTCATTATTAAGTCCCTATTAATCAATTTCGAATTCAAGGACAAATATACAGATTAATATAGCAATATATGCCTACAACCCTTTGGGAATTGGAGCTCATAATATGTACTCTAACCTTAGGGAATTAGAGTGTTTTTCTTGACCCTCTAGGAATTAGAGAACTCTCCCACCCTCTGGGAGTACGAGAGTAAAACACAATGTAGTCAATACTTACCCTATGACATGCCAACTATACTTGCAACTCTATCCGACACTATTAACAAGGCATTTCCATTATTTTATCACATCAAGTTATATGTCCATACAATTTCTATTATATAAATAGATCTTATCAAGGCACATATGTATTTATTCCATATTATGCTAATCATAATCAAGTTATCAAACATAATCATATAATCATATCATAAAATGCAAACTTCAATTTGTAAAACTTATGTAATTTTACTTTCACCAATCATCATCAATATACAACTATATAATTACATCATAGTATCATAACTTAAGATCTTGTATTTATATTCATATATATATAACAATAAACCAAGCAATTCTAAAATCATCCAACACAATTGAATATAGTTTTTATCACAATATCATACTCACATATAAGCTTAATTTCTTACCTATCATTCCAAGAAAGTCAATATAAGGAATTTACCTTAAAATTGTTTACCACTTTGAATGCACTAAATTAACACTAAGGAAGAGCATGTAATGAAAACATATTATAGTAGCACGAACTAAAATAGCTACTCGTCGACGGTTTTCACCTTTCCTTTATCTTTTGACTTCCCAACTTTGTCTTGGACTATGTTTGATAATACAATTATGGAAATATTGTTAATTACATAACCATAGTAATCATAGAAAATCAAATATGAAAACATATTTTTCATTTAGGTCCCTTTGAATCCTATTATCTAAAATTCTCATATATTACAAACCACTTGTTTGAAACTAAATTCGACTTCGTAATTGTACTTTAGGGACCTCAAAATATTATTATATACTAATAAATCTCATATTTCTCATCTCTTAGAAATAGGTCCCTAATAATTCAACAATGGCCTTAGAGCTTAAGCTTAATCAAGCTTTGTTCCAACATCACCTATTTCACTATTAACATGATTCTCACTTAAATTAAGCTTAACCACCAACCATTTTATGATTTCTACTTCAAATTCTCTAGTTATATTTAATAAAAAATTAGTCTAACTTGAAAAATCCAGATCTAACGCCTAGATCTAACATGATCTACTCGAAGGAAGCCATATCTAACGGCTAAAGCTACTAACGAGGAGTAGTAGGTGAGGCTCTATGAGACCCTGTAAGGCTCTGTGAATATTATATGGTGTAAATGTCTTATAAATGGTAAGATAAAGTGAGAAAGTTGTGTGTACCCTGTGTGGGTTTGGTGAGTAACCATATAAATTCCTTGAGTGTTTTGATTGTTGATGCATGGTTCTCTGTGCTGTGTGGTTGTTCTTGTGATGAATATGTAAACTACATGTGAAATGATGATTATGTAGAGATATGTATATTTGATATGTTGCATGTGTGGCTTGACACCAAAATGAGGATACGCCTCTGTTCTGAAAGAAAGCATGTGATGAGTGACATGCCTTTGTTCTGTAATGATGTACGTGCTTGAAGAATATGCGTCTGGCGAGCTTGAGTATGTCGCTCGTCTAGCACCTCTGTCTAAGTATGTGCATATGGTCATGTGTATGTTACAAGTCTTTGTATAAAGAGTCATACATGAAGACAATAAGCGTGTCACACGAATAAAAGAGTAAATACAAATGCATGTCAAAGTCTATGAAAATAGTCAATGATGCATAACTCTACATATTGAGTATGTTTGCGTGTGCAGGTCTGTCGAGACAATAAATACAAATTCTGATATGTGAAAGATTATGGCCATGGCAAGCGAAGACCATATCATGTAAGACTTAGTTTATGACTTTGGCAACATATGGGTTATGTGAATATAGTGTAAGTCCTAACCATATTAATATGGCATCATATGGCAAATGAAAACCACGCTTGAGTATGTCATGTGGATATCTACAATGGATGGTTAGGTGAGTACCAGGAGATGATGGGCAAACCTCATGAAGATGAGTGTAGGTGAACCCCTATTATCGATAACACCAAGTTACCGATTTTGTTGAAGCCTTTGTGGCTGTTCTGTGAAAGCGTTTGTGGTTTTTCTGAGGAAGCCCTTTTGATTGTTTTCTATAAGCCCTTGTGGCGCGTACTTAGTATATGTGAGCCTTTATAGCGGGAACTTGCTATATGTGAGCCTTTGTGGCTGTTAACTAACGTGTAAGCCTTTGTGCCATAACTTGTTGTATGTGAAAACCTTATGGCTATTTCTATTATATGTGCGCTTTATGGCGATGACTGTTTGGATGCAAGTGGATGCTTTAGTGGCTATCTGATGATGTATGGATGCCTTTGTGGCTATCTATTGACAAAGCATGTGTCGGCAACTTTTGAAGACAAGGGAAAACATCAGAAGTGAAGTGTATGTCATAGTGGCATAGTTCATGAAATGATCTCAGGAGAAAACATTCAAAGGCATCGCCAAAGTAGCGAACTCTGAGTGAAGAGTGAGTTATCCAAATGAACCTATAAGTAATTCGAATGACGTCAACTGAGATAAGAATGATAATTGAATGTGAAAGAGCATCAGGTATGTCAGAGAGTTAGATTTTTTCACACCAATTGAGGTAAGATAATCACTAAATGTGAAGGAGTATCAGGTAAGAAGAATGTAATACTTGTGTTGTGCGAAACTGGATGAGTGATTGTTTGATTCTATTAACTGTGGTGTTATGTTGTGATGTATGCTTGTTGTGTATATATATAATGTTGAATGTATGTATGATAATGCCTCACTAAGTTCTTGTGAACTTATTATGAATGCCTCCGATTGTAGGATCCGTTAGAATGAAGGGAGATGATAGACAATGCCAAGGCTAGGCCATGGGAGTGGCAATTCGTGCTGATATGCATACAGAGAAGATTAAAAGAAAGTTTGTGGCGAAATTACGGTTTAGGTCAAAGGAAAGGCCAAGAGAGCCATATGATTATTGTTAGCTAAAATGTATAAGTACATGAGAAAAGCCTTAGGGCAAAGTTAAGTCTGCTCATAAAGTAACACTTTGATTGTAGGGAAAGCTATACATGCTCGAGAAGTTCAACCGGTGGTAACCGTTGGCTTAGCCAAATCAGAAAATTCTAATTGGCGTAGGGAAATAAATAAGATTAAATGAGAGTAATGATGAGTTAACAGTTAAGTTAGGTGACATTTTTGCATTCCCAAATTGAGAATCGATAATTGTTCAAAGAAAATCATTCAGAATTTAAAGTTGCAAATGGTGAAGTTGAAAGGTTGAAAGGTATAGTTAGGTGAAATATGTGAATTAGGAGGAAACTGAATTGTTACTGGCATGTAGTCACAACGACTATGCCTAGGAAAAGAAAAATTTTAGGGACAAAATTTCTTAAAGGAGGAGAGTTGTAACATCCCACCCGATCGAATCTTAGGATCCGAGTACTGTTCAAAAGAATGAGACAAATACAATAAGTTTAAAGGTGCATAGAGCCAAAATTTAGTTTAAAAGATAAGAATCATATGAGTGTGCCTGGACGCCTTGTTGTTGGCGGACACTAGGTTAGCACGTGGTAATTAAGAATTAAGGAAGAATTCACCCTAGGAGCCTAAGACTGGCATGGATAGGATTGGCAGAATCTATTATAATACACAAGGAAATAACCGTGTAAATCTAAATTAACAATAAGTGTACTTTGTATCGATGGCTTTGAGCCAGCAAGGAAATAATGGTTAGAGCTTAACTGAAAATGAACTAAAATAGTTAGGAACTAATGGAAAGTATTTGATTAATATTATTAGAATTTGTAAGATTTGAATAATACCATTGAATGATTGATGTGATGCTTATCTGGTTAAAGATTTTGAGATCTCTTCTCGGGAGAGTAAGATAAAGAAAGATAGAAAGACACCCCTTAAACTTAGTATAAGGCCAGACAATAGGTGAGGTCCGTAGTTGTAAGTAAAACGTTGAACGCCCATTAAGACACTTAGCATAGACATAGACACGGAAGTCCCTATATGGCGAGGTATCCTTTGGGAATGTATTTAAAAGAGATGGCGCCAATGACGCGTGATGTACCAAAACATTAACAAAATGCCACCAGTAATGCTCTAATGAGATGACAAACAACCACGGTTAAGCGGAGACTTAAGGCTAAGCCTTGGATGTGATTTCACATACACACAACCTTACAGTTGTCGCTCATCTAACTAGTGATCACATGGACTAGTGTACATGTCGGACATCCACTGGAACCAAGGAAAAATATCTAATAATCAGGTAGGTGGCGGGCTCATCCTAAAGGATGAGAGCCTGGAATGGGAGAATCAGCCCTAAAATGCCCCTTGAGAGGTAAGTCATCCGGCCTTGCATTCTAATTTGTCGAAGAACAGTTCTATTTAGTTTAGTAGAGCAAGCTTAATAGAGCTTTGCTACATGATTTGGTGCTTAAAGTAGAAGAAGAAATGAGTTAGATAAGCAGTCCTTTATGTGTTTTCTATGGTTCAGTGTTTAGGGGGTGAAGATATACTCTAAGGAAGCCAAAATCTAACGCTTGAAGCTGCTAACGGGGAGTAGTAGGTGAGGCTCTATGGGACCCTGTACGGCTCTGTGAATATTATATGGTGTAGATCTTTTGTAAATGGTAAGATAAGGTGAGAAAGTTGTGTGTACCTTGTGTGGGTTCGGTGAGTAACCCTATAAACTCCTTGAGTATTTTAATTGCTGATGCATGTATGTGTATATGCATGATTCTATATGCTATGTGGTTATTCTTCTAATGAATATGTAAACTATGTGTGAAATGATGATTCTGTCGAGATATTTATTTCTGATATGTTGCATGCGTGGCTTGACACCAAAATGAGAATACACCTCTATTATGAACGAAAGCATGTGATGAATGATATGCCTCTGTTCTGTAATTGAGTATGTCGCTCGTGTAGCACTTCTGTCTAAGTATGTGCATGTGTTTGTGATGAGTCTCTGCCTGATGAGTAATGCATGAGTAAAATAAGTGTGTCACACGAATAAAAGAGTAAATGCAATTGCAATTCAAAGTCTTTGTAAAGAGTCAGTTATGCATAAGTCTACATATCGAGCATGTTTGCGTGTGTGGGTCCATCGGGACAATAAACATGAATTTTGATATGTGAAAGACTATGGCCATGGAAAGCGAAGACCATATCATGTAAGGCCTAGTTTAGGACTATGGCAACATATGGGGTATGTGAAGTCCATATAGTGTAAAGCTTAGTTGTATTGCTATGGAATCATATGGCAAATGAAGACCATGTTTGAGTATGTCACATGGATATCTGCAATGGATGGCTGGGTGAGTACCAGGTGATGAGAGGAAAACCTCATAACGATGAGTGTAGGCGAATCCCTATCATCGAAAACACCAAGTTATCGATTCTGTGGAAGCCTTTGTGGTTGTTCTGAGGATGCCCTTGTAATTGTTCTGATATATGAGAGCCTCTTTGGCTATTTTCTTTAAGCCCTTGTGACGGGTACTTAGTATATGTGAGCCTTTATTACTGTAATCTAACATGTAAGCCCTTGTGGTGATAACTTGCTATATCTGAGCCTTGGTGGCTGTTAACTGACGTGTAAGCCTTTGTGGCGAAACCTCTTGTATGTGGAAGCGTTATGGTTGTTTCTGTTATATGTGCTCCTTCATGGTGATGACTGTTTGGATGCAGATGGATGCCTTAGTGGCAATCTAATGATGTATGGATGCCCTTGTGGCTATCTGTTAACAAAGCGTCTGTCGACAACTTTCAGAGACAAGGGAAAACATTTGAAGTGAAGTGTACGCCATAGTGGCACAATTCGTGAAATGATCTCCTATAAAGCATTCAAAGGCAACGCCAAAGTGGCGGACTCTTAAAGAAGAGTGAGTTGTTAGAACAAACCTGTAAGTAAATCGAATGACGTCAACTGAGGTAAGAATGATAAATTAATGTGAAAGAGCATCAAGTATGCCAAAGAGTTATACTTGTTCAAGCCAATCGAGTTAATATAATCACTAAATGTGAAGGAGTACTAGGTAAGAAGACTGTAATACTTGTGTTGTGTCGAACTGGATGAGTGATTGCCTGATTCTATTAAGTATGGTGCTATTTTGTTATGTATGATTGTTGTGTATATATATAATGTTGAATGTATGTGTGATAATGCCTCACTAAGTTCTTATGAATTTATTACAGATGTCTATAATTATAGGATCTATTAAAATGAAGGGTGATGAGAGCGATGCCAAGGCTACGCCATAGGAGTGGCGGTGCGTGCTGATATGCATAGAAAAAAGATTAAAGGAAAGTTTTTGGTGGAATTATGGTCTACTCCAAAGGAAAGGCCAAGAGAGCCATATGACCGTTGTTAGCAAAAATGTACAAGTATATGAGAAAAGCCTTAGGGAGAAGTTAAGTGTGCGCATAATGTAACACTCTGATAGTAGGCTAATGTAAACAAGGCAAGAACAATAACTTTAGTATTTATGTTGTAAAAGGAAACATTACACTATACAAGTAGTTGAATAATAATAAGTAATACAAGGTAATTCAGTCAAAAGACTTAGAAAATTTTATTGAGTCATTACATAGGTGAATAGAAGAGTCTAGGCTACGTCTGGGTTATGATGTAACACCCTTCACTCGGATCCAATGGCGGAAGTCAGGTGGAGGGCATTACAGAAAATATAACCGAGTAAGTTCATACAAACTTAGTGAGTTCTGAAATTAACTAGAGAGCACATACAAGTCGTACACATTAATACTTAAGAACACCAAACCTTTCAAAAGGATCTAAACAATATGATAACAATACGCCCAATGGTCTTTATAGACTACAAACAGATTCGATACGCCAACTTACATAACACATGGACGGTTACTATCCACCAACTTAACACGAAACATATAACCTATCCTTATTCTAGCCTCGTACTGAGAATTTAGAATCAGAACATATCAAACAATCATATTCGTATACATACCTCCCCATTAACTCCTCAAATCATTTTATTTCATCCAAGTATGTTTTCTTGTGATCTGCCTATTCGGTTTCCACTATAGCTGCCCTACTAGAGGCATCACAAACATATCCCCCTTCTTTTTCATCACAAATCACATCATCACATATCATATCATCACATATCATACACAAATGGTACTGGCTTGAGCAAGAAGGATGATATTTACTTCATAACATAGACAGACTATACTTGTACTAATGACATTGGATTTTTCCACCACTCACACAAGCATTCGTCATGTGATACTAAGATTGGTTACTTACCTTACACAATTTATACAACAATGGAATTTACAACACATGGAAGTAAGAAGGAACTCACCAAAAACTCTAGTACAGTGATCTATATAGTAGATCCTTTGCCCTTATCGCTTGGGCATTCGTTAGCTTCTTGAGCTAAAAGAAAGGTATGTATCCCTATTAGATCATTAAACTATCAAAACTTAACATGCATGTAAGAATCAGTATCAAATAACCCAGAATCAGGAAGTTTCCTTCATCAGCAAAAGTTTTAAGATCTATGCATGCACCACTATAAACACATAAGTTCTTGGATAATAACCTAAGGGCTTTACCAAAAATTATCGATAAGATGGTACAAACATAGGTGTTGGCTAAAGTCTACGAACCTTCTTTGGCAATCTCTCTATTCTAAGGCTTTTCAAAAACTTACACAGAAATTCAAGGAATAAGAAAATGTAAAGGTAACCCCTGATGGCCAACGTTATCCTTATATATTCATGCAATGTAGACAAGGTTTAATGGGAAAATCAGATAATTCCTCTAACACTCTTGATTCCCGTGATTAAATGCACTTAACAAGTATTAGGTCAAATCATCTACAATATTCTAGTTAGATTCTAACTAAGAATTAACTAAGTCCCAACATAACTAAGTCATCAAACACTAAATATAAAAATAACTATAATCAAATTGCGAACTTATCGAGTTCGCCCAAAAACAACTAGGGTGGGTGGATACTTAACAGAAGAGTCTGCCTAACCCTAGAGTTTGCCAAACCTTGAAGTTCACCAATTGGTGAATCCCACAAAGAACTCTGCTTAGCCAAAATAAATACTTTACTTACTTAATTTTACCCTTGACTTTACCAACTATACACTAAACAGTAACTGCATATTGGGTATCTGCCGAGTGGACTGGTACAATTCTCCTCCATTTAGAAAATTTCATCCTCGAAATTGATTTGAAAAGTTGAGGATACCGCTCTTTCATTAAACTTTCTCTTTCCCAAGTAGTTTTTTCTGTATTATGACTCCTCCATAACACTTTTACCAATGGGATCCTCATATTTTTTTAACTTTTTTACATCTTTAACTAAGATGCAAACAAACTCCTCTTCATAAAATAGATTTGGCTCCACTTCTATGTCTTCAATTTGTACCACATGATTTGGAACATAGACACGTGGAACAAATTATGAATCTTCAATAATTTTTGTGGTAATGCCAACCTATACGCCACTAGTCCAACTTGCTCTAATATCTCATATGGTCTTACAAAATGTGGACTTAACTTTCCTTTTTGACCAAACCTTATGATTTTCTTCCAAGGAGAAACCTTTAGAAACACTTTATCACCCACTTCAAACAAGATTTCTTTCCCTTTTTAGATCAGCATAAGCTTTCTGGCAATCTTGGGTAGCTTTTAATTGATTGCAGATGGTAGAAACTTTTTCCTCTGTTTCTCGAACTAACTCAGGAGCAATCAATTACTTTTCTCTGAATTCCATCTAGCAGGTGGGTGATCTACACCTTCTTCCATATAGAGCTTCAAATGGTGATATACCCAAACTAGCGTGATGACTATTATTATATGCAAATTCTGCAAGTGGTAGATATATTTCCTAATTCAGCCTAAAATCCATCAGATAGCTTCTAAGCATGTCTTCCAGGACTTGAATCAATCTTTCAATCTAACCATCTGACTGAGGATGAAAGGCAATACTAAATCGTAGTTTGGTGCCCCAAAACTCTTGTAGTTGCTTCGATAACCTTGATGTAAACCTTGTATCTCGGTCTAAAACTATGGATGATGAATTCCATAAAGGCGTACTATTTCAGAGACATAGAGGTCAACCAACTTCTCCAATGAATAATTGGTGCATACAGGTAAGAAATGAGCTGATTTAGTGAGTCGATCCACGATCACCTATATTGAATTCTTCTTAATATGACTAAGAGGAAGGCTTGATAAAAAATTGACTGCCTTCGGACGTGCCAATGTCAAAGTAGAAATCCTGTACAAAAGATATGGAAAACAGTATCTGCAAGTATAAGGGTCAGATTGTAATATAGTTACAATGGAGTAGGTGAGTACTCCGAGGATCGTACCAAAGGGAGGCGAGCACTAAATTAATTCTAATTTTAACATAAATAGATCTAATTAATACTTTAATCAAATTATAGTACGAACAATTAAAAGAATAGTTTTTAGATTATAATAAAACAATAATAAAATAAATAAAGGAAAATTAAATGAATGAAATGTAAGAAATCAATGAAAGAAATATATATCAAATCTGGCCATGGGTGATTAGCTCACTTCGGTAATCTTAATCAACTATTGTCTCAGGTTCTCTTGTTCAATCAACTAGTTAGTACCCCAGTAAGATCTTTCGATACATCCACTAAAATACTGAGTCGGCCTAGGGTTGTCAGGCCTAGGGATAATTCCCACCTTAATGACTTCTTAAGGTTGTCAAGCCTAGGATTTAAGTTCTTCCTGTCCCGAATAGCTGATTCGTTAAGAAATCCCTGCAAAATAGTTAATTATTCATACCTCCACTCACTAATCCCTCACAGGAGGATTAGTTCCTCATGGATCTAATAAACAATATAAAATCGAATAAGAGAATGAACATGATGAAGAACTTTAAGAATAGAGTTTAGAAGAACTCTGGCAGTATTGAGTTAAAGCGCAGAATCCTCACAAAGTTTGAGAATAGTTTTATAATCTAATTTATTCATGAAAATAAATAACAAGAATGGAAATAAAGTTTAAATCCTAAAAGAAAACAAAAACTAAAATCTAAAACTAAAGAGACAATTATAAAAAAAATGTGTATAAAATGTGTTAGCTAAGCCTATTTATAGAATTATGATGGTCGTTGTCCTTAACCCTAGTTCAGCTAATGTTTTCGAGCTTAAAGTTGGATTGTGTAGACTAGAATGCCCCTGGCTCGTATTAATTTCCCGTACAGAGGCAATGTCGTGACACACCAGGTCCTATGTAGCGATAACAAGGACAGTATGTTCAGCTTCTAGGGAATGTCACAACATCCGTAAGCTGTGCCGAAACATTGAAAGCAATCTTGGACTTCTTCAATTCTAGTCCCTATGTTGTGACATCTAATGCTTTGTGTTGCAACCTAGCGACAAATATTGAGTTATTATGCATTCTAACAGTCTCCTACACACTCACAAAGTATATTAGCTCACCCTTAGGCCTCTTTCGAGCCTTAAGGTTAATAAAAGACTTGAAATTACACTTAACTAAATTTGATGAAAAGTAATTAAAACATAACTAAAATGATTATGTTCATGCTCCTAAAGTGAGAAAACTAGTTTAATCTACTACACCAAAGTATAATAGATAATAAAAATACATGTTGATCTTATCTCATTTGTATTCAGTTACCTCCAAAGGATACAGCTTACCTGAGGAAACTTGATGCTCTACTTTAATCTGTTGGCAAGTCAAGCAAGTTGAAGCGTATTCTACTATTTATTTCTTCATTATAGGCCACCAATACAGACTTGTCAAATCTCAATACATCTTAACATGTATTGGATGAAGTGTGAAGGGTCCATGATGAGCTTCCCTTAACAACTCTTGCCTTTAACCATTCCCAACAGGCACACACATTCTTCTTAAAAACCAAAGTTCCCTATCTTTCCCCAAGCAAAAGCTCATTGCATCACCGAATACCATACATTGCTTATATACATCACACTACAGATCTTTCAACTACTATTATAAAATCTGAGTTAGGAAGGTTGGTTGAATAGTTAACTCCACCAAAAATTACCTATCAGCAACTAGACTTACTCTTGCTCGAAGGGATGCTCATGCTGCCACTTTTTTTTTTGCTTCAGGCATTTGTCACTACATTATCCTTTCCAGGATGATACTCAATAGACAAATCATAATCTTTTAGAAGTTCCATCCAACTTCATTAGCGTAGATTTAAATCTTTTTGTGTCATTGGATACTTCAAACTCTTATGATTTGAAAACACATGAAACTTTTCCCCATAAATATAGTGTTTCCAAGTCTTTAATGCCAAAACCACTGCTGCCAGATCTAAATTGTTTTCTCGATGGACACTCAGGGTACAGCCAAATCACGGTAGCATCAAAAGACCAACACAAAACAACATTCACATGCCCGTATGGTACGTTCGCATTTAGATGCATGCTATTGGGTTTATGTAAGGCACATACTACATTTCAAAGATGTATAATGGTTATTTTTACTAACATGGTGCAAAAGTTTTTAAAATTTTTTATGGATGATTTTTAAGTGTTTGGAGGCACATACAATGATTTCTTAGCCAATCTAGCCAAGGTACTAAGGTACTGCAAGAAATAAACCTTGTACTCAATAGGGAAATGTGTCATTTCATGGTATGTAAAGGTATTGTTTTGGGACATCGAATAACGAGACAAGAGATCGAGATAGATAAGAAAAGGTAGATGTCATCGAGAAACTCCCACCTTCAATATCTATAAAGGGTGTTAGTAAATGTTGGAAGTGGGAGTTTCTTACTATAGTATTTACTTTTGACAAGTTTCGATCTTATCTTGTAGGTACCAAAGTGACGGTCTATACGAATCATTCAACAATTAAATATTTACTTGTCAAGAAAGATGTCAAGTCGAGATTGATCTGATGGGTACTTTTACTTCAAGAGTTTGATTCAGAAATTTAAGATAAAAAAGAGGTAGAAACCCAAGTAGCATGTCACTTATCCAGATTGGAGCCACAAGAAGGAACTTCTCCTCTTGTACCCATCTGATTTTGCTAAATATTTAGCTTGTGGTTTGATGCCGCTTAATAAGACATATCAACAGAGGAAAAAAAATATCCATGATGTGAAGTACTATTTCAAGGAAGAGTCATACTTATTCAAACAGTACGCAGATCAAATGATCAAGGGATGTATGGAAGAAAATAAGGTACAAGAAATCTTATACCATTGTCATACAGATCCAAGTGGAGGACACTTCGAAGGATTACGCACTGCGACCAAAGTATTGCAAGCGGGATTCTTTTGGCCAACTCTATTCAAAGATGCGTATGCCTATGTAAAGAGTTGTGATCGATGCCAGAGGGTTGAAAACATCACCAACAGACATGAGATGCCTCGAACTAACATTATCGAGGTAGAATTATTCGATGTTTGGGGTATTGAATTTCTTCGTCCTTCCCCTTTTCTTTTAGTCACAAGTATATATTGGTAGCAGTAGACTAAGTATTTAAGTGGGTTGAGACTGAAGCATATCCGACGAGTGATGCAAAGGTAGTAATGAAGTTTTTGCAAAAACATGTGTTCACAAGGTTTGGAACTCCTAGAGCTATCATTAGTGATGAGGGTTCCAATTTTGTGAACAAAGGGTTGAAATGGTTGTTTGATAGACATAGAGTGAAGCACAAGGTTACCACAACTTACCATCCGCATACAAATGGGTAAGCTGAACTGGCAAATAAGGAGATAAAAGGTATACTGGAGAAGGTAGTTTATCCAAATCAATGATTCTGGTCCAAAAGACAGGATGATGCTTTAAGGCCTACAGTACAACATACAAAACACCTTTAGATTTTGGGAAAGTCTGTCATTTTCCCTTGGATTCAGAACATAAAGCTTACTAGGCTCTCCAACAACTCAATTTGGATCTCAAGCTTGCTAAAGAGAAACAAATGCTTCAAATTAATGAGTTAGAAAAGTTTCAAAAATTCTCATATGAAAATGCCAAATTATTCAAGGAGAGATTAAAAATATGGCATGACAAGCACATTTGAGCCTGAGAATTTGAAGCAAGTCAGCAAGTCTTGTTGTTCAATTCCAGATTAAGGTTCTTTCTAGATAATTTAAAATCATGTTGGTCTGGTCCATTCACTATTCATCAAATTTTCTCATATGAGATTGTTGAACTTCACAGTAAGAGGGGTAATTTCAGAGTTAACGCCAAATGCTTGAAACATTACTAGGGGAATAAAATTGAGTAGGATAAAACCTCGCTCATTTTATTAGATTCAAAATTTTTTTTAATTTTTCTTTTTAAATAAATGACTTAGTGTAACACCCCAAACTCGACCTAGACATTATGACCAGATTTGGAGATGTTACCAAATCATTGAAAAATCAAGAAACCATTTTGAAACAGTAAAATAATGAAAGCTAACATGCAATGAATAAAACTCTAGTTTATTTGAGGAAAACTTCCTTTTAAATAATTTATTAGTTTTGGCGATGATCACTTATAAAATCATTTAGTTTTGCAGCGAAATTTCTTAGTTAAATATAATTTTGGAAAACACGATTTGATTTTGAAATCCAAGATTTGCAGATTGGTTTGGTATAATCTAAAAACATTTAAATGATTCTAAATGAAAAATAAAAATAAAATTGGAATTAAAAATAGTCCCAAAAATCCTAACAAGTCCAACGAAATGAAAATAGATTAAACTAGACAAATTTAAGGAAATGCAAAGCAAATTTGTAATATCAAACTCTTGTCACACCGATCTGTCTTGTCTATGGATTACTTGAGAACCGAACAAATAGAAAGTGAGTTTACAAATTCACTGTGTAACTCATTACATACAATAAAGTAAATGTACATGCTTTAGCAGATTAAGGAATTGACAGACATTGATGCATAGCAAATACAAATTCAAATGCATAATAGATATAGATTCAGATCCTACCCTCATCTACTACACACCATCTCTGACCATCCTTACACACCAATTACGGTATTAAATACTCATCCAGCCCCACACACCGTTAAGCGATTATATGTCACTTTACAGAATATATGCAGACTAGCTGCAAGATCAAAATGACGTAACCCACCAGAAATAGATATCTGTGGCTAAGCCACCAAATAAGACATATAAATTAAACCGCCCACACTTCCTCCATAATTATAATCCCACCCCAATGCACATGCAGAACTAAACAGATATCAGATACGTGTATGACATACATGCTTTACACATCAGATTCAGATAATATTAGAATCTAACATATAATGCTATCACATATAACATACTACTAATGCGTTCATAAGTCATATTTAAAATTAATAGAGCAT
This sequence comes from Gossypium raimondii, assembly GCF_025698545.1. Lineage (NCBI taxonomy): Eukaryota > Viridiplantae > Streptophyta > Magnoliopsida > Malvales > Malvaceae > Gossypium > Gossypium raimondii. The sequence continues at coordinate 25,470,511 of NC_068565.1, forward strand.
CAGAAATCATGATTTATGGACAAATTTATACCATACGAACACTACGGAAAGGCTACATTCGATTCACACGACGAATACGACCCTAGGGAAAATTTTCAAAATTTGGGTTCACATGCTCGTGTGGCCCACACAGCCTGGCACACAGTCACACACACACCCATGTGGCCCACGCAGCCCAATTGACCTAGGCTGTAAGGCATTGACAATCCAATTTTTTTGCTTTCAATCATTCGCGATTTGTTGGGTTTTCGTTACACACATTGGAATTTTTCTAATGCCAATCCAATTACAAGGTATGTCGAACCTAAAATCAATATTCAAATTTCTTCCAATCAGTAACGAAACTCTAATCTAATTCACCTAAATAACCGTAAAAATCAATCGATAAACATTAACATCACCAACAACCACTAATCAAACATTCAACCACTGACCCATTCTAGACTGAAACTTCCATAGCCACTAGGATGTCGGAGGAACGTTCATCTCAAGATTTTCACTAGGTGAAATAAAAGTATTTCCACTTGCTCGCGTGGAAACTCAAACACAAGACCAAAGTGTAAGTTGAAGTCTTACCACTGAACCAAATAGGCTCATTCTTGTCACAAGTTGAGCGAAAATTAAATTCAAGGCAGATGTCTAAAGATGGGGATTGAGTAAAAAATTAATAAATTTTTAAAGAAAGGATTCGAACCCAGAACCTTTCACACACTCCTCAAACACATATTTATAGAACCAGATTACTCACACTGACAATTTCTAACAATTCAAATACTTAAAATGTTAGGGCTTTACAACTCTCCCCTACTAAAAAAAAAATTTTGCCTCGAAATTTACCCGATTCAAATAAATATGGATATTGTTGTCAAATCAAATTATCAGGTTCCCATGTGACTTCCTCTATACCAAGATTCTACCATAGAACCTTCACCAATGGAATAGTCTTCCTCTTCAAGACCTTGACCTCTAGATCCAAAATCTGAACTGGCTCCTCCTCAAAACTCAAATCCGATCTTACCCCAATCACCTCAACAGATACAATATGATATGGGTCAAACCAATACCTCCTCAACATAGAGACATAGAATACATCATGGATATGGTCTAACTCTTGAGGTAGCTCTAATTGATAAGCAATCGACCCAACATGTTTCAGAATTTAATAAGACCCAATGAATCTAGGGCTCAACTCGCCCTTACATCCAAACCGAAGGACCTTCTTCCACAGAGACACCTGAAGAAAAACTTGATCACCCACAGAAACTCGATATCTCTTCTTTTGATACCCGAATAAGACTTTTTTCTATCAAAAGCTACCATAAGACGATTTCGAATCAGTCGAACCTTATCCTCAATCTCAAAAACCAGATTAAGACCCAAAATTCGTCTTTCACCCAAGTTAGTCCAACACAAAGAGGTGCGACACTTACGACCACATAGAGCATTATAAGGTGTCATTTGAATATTGTACTGAAAGCTTTTATTATACATGAATTCAACCAGTAGTAGAAACTCCTCCCAACTACCATGGAAGTCGATAACACAAATCTGTAGCATATCCTCCAGAGTCTAAATCACTCTCTGTAGACTGTCCACCAGTCTAAGGATGGAACGCAGTATTGAAATCTAACCGAGTACCCAAAGCTTCATGCAGTTTCTTCCAAAAATGAAACGTAAACTGAGGGTCTCAATCAAAGATAATCGAGACCAAAACCCCATGAAGTCTAACCACCTTAGAAATATGCAACTTAGCCAATTTCTGCAAAGAATAATTGATCCTGACAGAAAGAAAATGAGCAAATTTGGTCAAACGATCCATGATGACCCAAATAGAATCATTCTTAATGGGTGTCAAAGGCAACCCACTAACGAAGCACATAGTCACACACTCCCATTTCCATAGAGGAATCTTTACAGGTTAGAGCAAACTCAAAGGCAGTTTGTACTCAGCCTTAACTTTCTGACACATCAAACAATGAGAAATCAATTCAGTTACCTCTCGTTTCAAATTGGGCCACCAATATAACTCTCAGAGATCTCGATACATCTTATTTCCACCGAGATACATAGCATAAGGGCTACTATGCGCTTTCTACAAAATAGATTGTCTCAACTCGACATCATTAGACACATAAACCTGACCTCTAAAACACAGAACTCCCTCCCTATTTTACCCAAAATCAGAAGTCCTGCCCTTTTCAACTTGTTGAAACCGTAGAATCAAAGAATCATCTACTAACCACTTAACTTGAAACTAATCAATCCAAGTCGACTTAACTTGCAACTCGGCTAACAAGCTACCATCATTAAGCAGACTTAGACGAGCAAACATCGCCCTTAAATCAAACATGGATCTATGACTAAGAGCATCGACCACCATATTGGTTTTACCAGGATGATATTTAATGGTGCAATCTTAGTCTTTAAGCAACTCAAACCATCTGCGTTGCCTAAGATTCAACTCCTTCTAAGTAAAGAGATACTTGAGGCTTTTGTGACCAGTGTAGATGATACACCTTTCACCGTACAGATAGTGCCTCTAAATTTTCAAAGCGAAGACAATCGCAACCAACACAAGATCGTGTGTAGGACAGTTGCTACCTTACCATCCTGCATTAGAACACAACTCAACTCGATGTGAGAAGGATCACTATAAACCATAAACTCTTTACCAGATTTAGGCTATATCAAAACGGGTGCCTGAGTCAAAATGTATTTGAACTTCTCAAAGCTCGATTGCTACTTATCGGCCCATATAAAAGGTGCATTTTTACGCAACAACTTAGTTAAAGGAGATAAAATAAGCTAAAATCCCTCAACAAACCTACGATAATATCTCACTAAATCGAGAAAACTCAAAATTTTAGACATGCTCCTAGGTTGTTTCCACTCAAGAGTAGCCTCAATCTTTTTAGGGTCTATATGGATGTAACAACCCGATTTTGGGCTTAGTCGGAACAGTGGTTTCATGACCACAAATCCGACGAGGAAAAATTTATTTTTTATTATATTTTTATGGTCTACAATTTCACAGAATGATTTCGTGAAAAGTTTATTTAAAAATTTCGACGTTTGGGCACTCAATTTAGCCAAAAGGACTAAATTGTAAAAAGTGTAAAAGTTGAGTTCTACATGTTAGAAGTGTCCAATTGTTATGAAATTTTAAATTGGAGGTCCTTAAATGGTAATTAGACAATTGGTTACATTCTGGACAAAAATGGACATGAGATAAGTGAAACAGGAAATTTTTAAGTTAGGGGTATTTTGGTAATTAGGTAATTAAAATATATTAAAAAGACAAAATAGGCCAAAAATCATCATCTTCAAGCCTTGGCCGAATTTCACAAGGGGGAAAGCCATTGATAGGGTTTTCCAGCTTCCAAGCTCCATAGTAAGTGATTCCAAGCCCCGTTTTTAATGTTCTTTACGTTTTTTGAGGCCCAGTAACTTGGTTTAGCTTATTCTAGCTATAATTTAATCTAGGGTTTATATTTGGAAAAATACCCATAGGTGAAATTTTTTATTTTGATGTTTTATGGTAGGATATGAAGCTTGAAATTATGTTAAACAACTTTTGCTAAGCGATTTTAAGTGAAAACGAGTAAAACGACATAATCGGTAAAAATACCTAATGTTCATAAGTAAGTTTTAGAGTGGGAATTCGATGCCATAGAAAGGAAAAATTTTCAGCATGTCATAATACATAAGAATAAGGGATGAAGTTTAATTTAGGAGCTTTGGGGCAAAATCATAATTTTGTGAAACTTTAGGGAAAAATGTAATTTTTGCCAAAGTATGATTTTAGGACCAGATTGAATAATGTGAGTGTTAAATAAGTTAAATGTGCTATTATAAACCAAGAAAGATGAGGAATTGACCTTGAAAGCATGATGGTAAGTTTGTATGTGAATAATACATTGTTTTAATTTTATTTAATATATTGTTGAGATATGATTGAATATAGAATAAATATTTGATGTAGACTAAAAAATGTGAATAAATTGGAAAATTTGGTAAAATGTTGTGAAGTAAGGTTCCCGATTGAACACTCGGATTTGACCGAGATTCTTTGAATGTAAGGGTTGCTATGTGCTGATTCCCCGAATCATTTATTATAAGGTGGTTGCTAAGTGCTTATTCCACCGTATCCTTGATTGTGAAAGGGGTTGCTATGTGATAATTCCCCGTATCATAAATTATAAGGTGGTTGCTAAGTGCTGATTCCACCGGGATCCTTTGAACATAAAGTGGTTTCTAAGTGCTGATTCAACCGTGTAATGGTTAATATTCCAAAGTGTTCATCGGGGAAATTGGATAAGTGAAAATATATGTGAGTCAAATAAGGTTACGTGATGAATATTGGGTTCGATATTTAATCGACCCTTGAGTAAGATGAAAAGAAGCAATGAAATTATGAAAATGTAAAATGTGCAACAAAACAATTTTGGACAGTAACAATAGTGTGACTTTAAAAAATCACCAAAAAATGGTGGAAATTGAATTAGAGAGTGAATGAGATATGAAATGAAATCCTAAGGAGTCTATTTTTACATAAAATAAATAGAGCAAGAAAAAGAGTTATACATTTTGAGATATTTGAATTTTAGTGAGGTAGGGTCGGATTGATTTCGGAATCCCCTGTTCTGACTTTGGAAAATAATTAAAAATTGTACAAAAATAATTACAAGTTATAATTTATATTCTTAGAATCCTTAATGAGTCTATTTTCAAAAGAAACAAATAGAAATATCATCCAAATTCTGTATAGTGAGATACTTCATTTTTAGTGAAGAGAGGTGAGAGATATTGAGTAGTGAAACAGGGGTGATTTAAAAGAATAAACTGTACTAATTGGCCAAGGAAAAAATTCTGAAAATTTTCTGGTAAGAATACAGGTGAGTCTAGTTTCTGGGAAAATTAACGGATCTTAATGTGGAGCTCTGTAGCTTCGTATAAAAATGATTTAGTGACTCTGACTCAAATAGATAGTTTTGAATTTAAATATAAGTGAATAGTAAAATCATGTATAATGCTATTTAAGCATGTTTTATACATAAAGGATGTGGAATGGAGAGAAGGAGGAGGAAAATTAATTATATATATGAATGATTTGTGTATAATTGGTTATATGCTCGATTATAATCGATAAACGTTAAAATAGAAATGATGCTTACATTTGCGTATTATTGATCATGATTTAAGCTCATATGGGAAAATAAAGTTTCATAGTATGTGAGTGTGGTGTATTCGGTATATGGTTTGGTATGAAGTAAGGCCATGAATGGTTTATGGATTAACTCATGTTGGTAAGTTTGATGCATGAATAAATGTTGAACTTGGCCATACTTATAATGCTTACACTATATGTTTACTTGGCTAACATGTGTAGTGTACACGCTTCAGCTTTGGCCAAGTGGTGGTTGAATTATGCCACGTTAAATTTATAAGTTATGCTTTGAATGCTAAGTGCCTAGGTGGGAATATGCTTGTGATCTTGGAAAGGGTGGTAATGTAACACCCCTTACCCGTATTCCTTACCGGAACAGAGTATGAGGTATTACTAAATTTTTAAAAAATTTCGACAGCATTCCTACTTATTTTTGCTTAAACCTCCTGCAAATTTAGAACACATTCCAATATACCAACCAATTTCATTTGTATAAACACACATATAGTTTAACTATTAATAAACACTACATTTAAAAGGGAACCATAACATATATTTACATGATGATCCCACATTACATAAAGTGTCTATACATGCCATAAAATTTCGGAGCACTAGTAGTAAAATACCCCAAATGTGAAGGATAGTGTAGATGATTGTCTGACTTCGTTCCAATTTCCGAGTTGTTGGAAGTCACTATAACCAAGAGAAAAATAAAATCGAGTAAGCATATAGCTTAGTAAGTAAACACATGATAAATAAGTAATTACTCCCATAACTACACCAAAATATAAACTTATTCATGAATAACTTTATTGTTTAGGCAATTTCCAGCAAGCTGTTTTTCTGCGTCATAGTCGCTAATTTATTTTTATCTGGAGCTACAGGGCTCAAAATTGAGTTCCGTAAATTTTCCCTGAAACTAGACTCATATACCATTTCACCATAAAAATTTCAGAATTTTTAACCCAGCCAATTATTACAGTTTATTCATTAAACCTTCCCCTGTTTCACTGCCCAATGGTTCTGACCCTTCCTCACTAAAATTCACTTAACTCTCTGTACAAAATTTGAAAAATGGTTTCGATTGTTTCTAATAAAAATAGACTCAATAAGGATTCCATGGATATAAATTTCATGCCATAATTATTTTTTTACAATTTTTGGTAATTTTCCAAAGTTAGAACAGGGGATCTCGAAATCAATCCAGCCCTGTTTCAGTAAAATTCAGATATCTCCAAAAATACAACTCCTTTGCTTATTCTATTTCTTTCATATGAGAATAGATACATTCAACTTCAATTTCATATATTATTCAGCTTCCCATTCATTTTCCACCATTTATGGTGATTTTTTCAAAGTTACCCAATTGCTGTTGTTCAACACAGTTTATAATTAAATCGTTCCTTTTGCGTTTTTGATATTTTCTCCCATCTCATACATGGGTCGATTTAGTATTCAACTCAATATTTACCCCATAAAATTTTCCACCATATGGCAATATTAATCTTCCACACTTTTCGTTGAACACTGGAATGTTAGCCGTTATTGGTGGATCCCGACTTAACACCACCACCGAATCGGGAATCAAGACTTAGCAACCCCTGGGAATCAAAGACATAGCAACCCCTTTTTATTTCAAAGATATGGTGGATATCGCACTTAGCACCACCAATGAATCGGGAATCAGACTTAGCAACTCCTCGGGGAATCAGCACATAGCAACCCCCTTTTCATTTCAAAGATATGGTGGATATCGACTTAGCACCACCCATAAATCGGGAATCAGACACAAGAACCCTTTTATATACAACATACTACGGCTTATTCCGAGTGTTCAACCCATAACCCATATATTGCAACCCTTTATCACCTTTCCGATTTAACAACATTTTTAGGATATTGTCAAACATTTATTTTAATTCCAAATAAATCTCAACATATATCAAATAATATCAAAATAATACATTAAGTCACGTGTTTACTTACCTCGGTGCAAAATATCGTAATTTTGCACTTTACTCCACTATCTTTTCTTTTCCCGCTTGATATACTCTTCACGTCTTTCTTGATCTATAATAGCAAATTTAACTCGTTTAATATTCACATTTATTAAAATAATCCACCACCCAACTTTTTGAAAATTACAATTTTGCCCCAAACTTTTGCATAATTACACTTTTGTCCCCAAGCTCGGAAATTAAACTTCATCACTTATTCTTAAGTTTTATAACATGCTGAACATTTTTCCTTCTATGGCAACATCAAATTCCACTCCAACACATACTTTTGAATATTAATTATTTTTACCGATTATGTCTATTTACCTGCTTAAGCTTAAAATTGCTTAGCAAAAGTTGTTTAACATAATCTCTAGCTTCATATTCCACCATAAAACAGCAAAATAAACACATTTCACCTATGGATATTTTTCCAAATATGAACCCTAACACGAATTAATGGTAGAATAAGCTAAACCAAGTTAAGGGACTCCAAAAATACGAAGAACATTAAAAGCGGGCTTAGAATCACTTACTATGGAGCTTGAAAGCTTAAAACCCTAAATATGGCTTCCCCTTGCTGATTTCGTTCACCATGAAGAAGATGAGCATATTTTGCCATCTTTTTCCCATTTAATTATATTTAATAACCAAATGACTAAAATGCCCCCATTTAAAAAAAAATCTATTTCACCCATTTCTTATATCTATTTCGTCCATCAACTAACTAATGGTCTAATTACCACATAAAGACCTCCAATTTAAAATTTCATAACAATTAGACACCTCTCGATGTAGAACTCAACTTTTGCACTATTTACAATTTAGTCCTTTTGACTAAATTGAGTGCCCAAACGTCGAAATTTTCGAACGAAATTTTTACTTAAAATTTTCCGTGAAATTGTAGACCATAAAAATATAATAATAACCATATTTTCCTCGTCGGATTTGTGGTCCCGAAACCACTATTCGACTAGGCCCAATCGGTCATTACAACTCTTCCCCTTAAGGATTTTCGTCCCAAAAATCTTACCTAAAAGAGGTTTGGGTACTGTTTCCTCATAATTTCCTCCGGTTCCCACGTAGCCTCTTCCATTCCATGTTTTTGCCACAACACTTTCACTAAGGCTACACTTTTATTTCTTAACTGTTTGACCTCCCGAGCCAAAATCTTTATGGGTTCTTCTTCATAAGTCATATCTGGTCGAACCTCAATCTCAGAGGAGAAACTATATGTGAAGGATCCGAACGATAACGTCGCAACATCGACACATGAAATACATTATGTATCTTTTCCAACTCTGGCGGTAAAGCTAACCGATATGCTACAGGCCAACTCTCTCAGAACTTCATATGGTCCAATAAAACGTGGACTTAGTTTGCCTTTACGACCAAATCTCGAATCTTCTTCCATGGGGATACTTTCAAGAACACTTTATCACCCACTTGAAACTCAATTTCTTTTCTCTTTAAATCCGCATACGACTTTTGCCGATCCGAGGCGCTTTTAGGCAATCACGGATTATTTTCACCTTTTCTTGATTTCTTTCACCGTGTCGACTCCATGAATCCGATTCTCACCGAGTTCACCCAATATAAAGGGTTCTACATTTACGCCCATATAATGCTTCATACGGTGCCATTTGTATACTTGATCGATAACTATTATTATAAGCAAATTCAACCAAGGGTAGATATTTCTCCCAACTGTCCTTCATTTCTAAAATACAACACCGAGCATGTCTTCAAGAACTTGAATCACCCTTTCGATTGCCCGTCGGTTATGGATGAAATGCGATCGAAATTCAATTTCGCACCCAAAGCTTCCTCGTAACTTTATCCAAAACCTCAAGTAAATCTCGGATCTCTATCCGATATAATAGATTTAGGCACCCTATGTAGTCTCACTATTTCAAAAACATATAATTCCGCCAACTTTGTCAAGTGAATAATCAATGCGTATCGAATAAAATGGGTGACTTTGTCAATCTATCCACAATTACCCAAATAGCATCTTTCTTCTTTGGAGTTAAAGGCAATCCTCACGAAATCCATCGTGATATCGTCCCACTTCCATTCGAATCGTTATCGGTTGAAGTAAACCCGATGGCACTTGATGCTCAACCTTCACTTGTTGATGATTAAACATTTTGTTACAAATTCGAGATATCCTTTTCATGCCCGCCACCAATACAACTTCCTCAAATCATTGTACATTTTCACACTACCGGATGGATGATAAATCACCACTGTGCCTCACCTAAAATAGTCCGAATTAGCTCATCATTTCTCGGTACACATATTCGTCCCTCGAACATCGTGCAATCATCTCAACCAATTTGAAAATCTGAGTCAACACCGCTTCACATCGAGCTCTCTTGGCTTGCAATTTCATCGTCATTCTTTTGAGATTCCGAATTTGTCAAGAAATAACGGTCTAGCTCTCAATTCAACCAACATTGAGCCATCATCGATAAAGTTAACATCGTACCCATAGCTCTCAAAGCAAATAAAGATTTTCTCGCTCAAGGCATCAAGAACCACATTAGCTTTCCCGGTGATAATCAATCACTAGCTCATAGTCTTTGATTAGCTCGAGCCATCTTCGTTGCCGCAAATTCAAGTCTTTTGACTCATCAAATATTTCAAACTCTTATGATCGGTGAAGATTCAGACTTTTCACCATACAAATAATGACGCCAAATTTTTAAAGCAAAAACAATGGCGCCAATTCTAAATCATCGTCGGATAATTCTTCTCATACGGTTTCAACTGTCTCAAGCATAAGCTATTACTTTGCCCTCTTGCATTAACACACACCCAAGGCCATTCAACGATGCATCATCAGAAATTACAAACTCCTTCCGGACTCAAAGTTGCACCAACACCGGCGCCTCGATCAATAATGCCTTCAACTTTTCAAAACTCGTTGACATTTATCGGTCCATTCAAACTTGACATTCTTCTGCAAGAACTTAGTCATAGGAGAAGCAATCATCGAGAATCCCTTGACAAACCGTCTGTAATACCCAGCTAAGCCTGTGAAGCTTCTAACTTCATCACATTCTTTGGTGGCTCCCAATCAACAATTGCTGAAATTTTGCTTGGATCAACCCGAATACCTTCACTTGAAACTATATGTCCCAAGAATCCAACCTCACGAAGCCAAAACTCACTTTTGCTGAATTTAGCATACAATTTCTTTTCTCTCGTAATCGCAACACGCTTCTCAAATGTTCGCATGTTCCGATTCATCCCGAGAATAGATTAAAATATCATCTATGAACACCACCACGAACTTGTCTAAGTACAGTAGAAAAATTCGGTTCATCAAGTCCATAAAAATAGTGGAGCATTAGTCAACCCAAAAGGCATTACCGAAATTCATAGTGTCCATACCTCGTTCTAAAGGCGGTTTTCGCACATCGACTCTTTAACTCTCAACCGATAGTAACCGGACCTCGGATCGATCTTGGAGAACATCATGTTCCTTTTAATTGATCAAACAAATCATCAATTCTTGGCAAAGGATACTTGTTCTTTATGGTCACCTTATTGAGTGACGATAGTCAATACAAAGTCTCATAGAGCCGTCCTTCTTTTCACAAATAACACAGAGCACCCCAAGGAGAAAACTCGGTCTCACAAATCCTTTATCATCAACTCTTGTAATCGAGCTTTTAATTCCTTCAACTCGATTGAGCCATTCGATACGGTGCAATAGAAATCGGTGCGATGCCGTGTAATGATCAATAGAAAACTCAACTTCTCTAATCGGAGGTAACCTGGGCAATTCCTCCGAAATACATCCGAAATTCACAGACTACAGATCGATTCAAGCTTGACCCGCTTATATCAAGATTCAACACATAAGCAAGATAAACTTCACATCCCTTTCTCAAGTATTTACGAGCGGACATGTGCGAAATCACCATAGGCAACTTATTCGGCTCCTCTGTTTCAATCCGAGAATTTCACCATTTTCACACTTTAATTCAAGAATTTTCATCTACAATTCACCTTGGCATCATGCAATATCAACCAATCCATCCCCAAAATAACATCGAACTCATCAAATGGTAACAACATCAAATTAGCGAGAAACAGTGACCTTGAATCATCGGGGCAATTCTTGCAAATCTTATCAACTAAGACATACTTGCCTAATGGATTTGATACTTTAACTACATATTCAAGTGTTTTCAACAGCAATTTCTTACTAGATACCAATTTCATGCATACATATGAATGAGTAGAGCCGGATCAATCAAAGCAATAACATCTATATCATGAAGAGAAAATGTACCAAGAATCACATCGGAGATGAGGCATCCTCTCGAGCACGTATGGCATAAGTCCCGGCAGCGCCTAATTTCGATCCTCCACCGCATCTTTCATCACACTTTTACCATCGACTTTGCTTCCCACATTTCTACGGTCTCCCTCTACTAACAATATCACCCGATCCACTCTTGGCAAATTTTCTTCCTCTCTTCTCTCGGGCAATCTCTTACATAATGCTCTTGGGAACTACACCAAACAAGCTCGTTTAAATCCCCAACACTCACCAATATGTCGCCGCCACACCTGTTGACATTCGGTAGGGTGTTTCCTACATTGCCCACACTTGCTACAGAGGTAGCTCGAGTTGTAGCTCGCATCGACCTCCCTCGGTCTCTGCGTGAATACCCAACTGAACCAGTTGGTCGTGGATCCATCCTTTAAACTTCTTGAATGAGATTGAAATGTTCTGCCCATTGTCCTCTTCCTTACATCTCGAGATTCCATCTCGCCTTCTCTTTCTCTACTCGGTTCTTGACTTTACAGTCCGATCAACTAACACCACAAATTCTTTTAACTCTAAAATCCCAACATGCAACTGATGTCTTCATTTAGCCCTCTTCAAATCTTTTACACATAATAGCCTCCGTGAGGCACACATTCTGGGCATATTTACTAAGCCGAACAAACTCCGTTCATATTCGCTACGGACATTCTACCTGTTTCAACCCGAGAAACTCTTTGCGTTTTGATCAATAAATCGTTGGCTTACATATTTCTTTCTAAATTCTTCCGAAAGAAGTCCCAAGTAACTCTTTCTTTTGGAACCACCGATATCAATGTTTTCCACCAACGATATGCGAATCCTTCAATAAAGACACAAGACATTTCAAACATTCTTCGAGGGTGCAAGATAATTCATCAAATACCGAATAGTATTTTCAAGCCAAAACTCGGCTTTTCCGGATCATCATCAACATTGGCCTCAAATCTTCACCCCATGCTTTGAATTCTATCAACAGTGGCTTACTTGATCTCACCAATTGGCACTCAGTGGAGCTACGGGGACCGGTTGAGGAATAGGAGGGGTGGAGGAGGAGGAACATTCGGATTTACGGACATATTCTATATACCAATCACTCATCATTCGGAGGAAGGCTTCCGAGCCTCATCCCGTCCATGTGTCTCATGTCTACTCTCTTCTGCATGCGGTCCCTTGCGCCGAGCGTTACTTTCAACATCATCTCGCCACACTTCGATCAGGATGCATTTACTATATAAAACAAAATTTTAAATTGTCGAAATCATCACACTATCACAATAATTTTATGGCATGTATAGACGACTTCCACACGTATTTTATTGGTCGAGAACCGACTAAACCGTAGCTCGATACCACTAAAATGTAACACCCTTACCCGTATTCCTTACCTAACAGTAGTATGAGGTATTACTAAATTTTTAAAAATTTCGACAAAGATTCCTACTTATTTTTGCTTAAACCTCCGCAAATTTAGAACACATTCCAATATACCAACCAATTTCATTTGTATAAACACACATATAGTTTAACTATTAATAAACACTACATTTAAAAGGGAACCATAACATATATTTACATGATGATCCCACATTACATAAAGTGTCTATACATGCCATAAAATTTGAACACTAGTAGTAAAATACCCCAAATGTGAAGGATAGTGTAGATGATTGTCCGACTTGCCCAATTTCCGAGTTGTTGGAAGTCACTATAACCAAGAGAAAAATAAAATCGAGTAAGCATATAGCTTAGTAAGTAAACACATGATAAATAAGTAATTACTCCCATAACTACACCAAAATATAAACTTATTCATGAATAACTTTATTGTTTAGGCAATTTCCAGCAAGCTGTTTTTCTGCGTCATAGTCGCTAATTTATTTTTATCTGGAGCTACAGGGCTCAAAATTGAGTTCCGTAAATTTTCCCTGAAACTAGACTCATATACCATTTCACCATAAAAATTTCAGAATTTTTAACCCAGCCAATTAGTACATTTTATTCATTAAACCTTCCTCTGTTTCACTGCCCAACGGTTCTGACCCTTCCTCACTAAAATTCACTTAACTCTCTGTAAAAAATTTGAAAAATGGTTTCGCTTGTTTCTAATAAAAATAGACTCAATAAGGATTCCAGGGATATAAATTTCATGCCATAATTATTTTTTTACAATTTTGGTAATTTTCCAAAGTTAGAACAGGGATCTCGAAATCAATCCAGCCCTGTTTCAGTAAAATTCAGATATCTCCAAAATACAACTCCTTTGCTTATTCTATTTCTTTCATATGAGAATAGATACATTCAACTTCAATTTCATATATTATTCAGCTTCCCATTCATTTTCCACCATTTATGGTGATTTTTCAAAATTACCCAATTGCTGTTGTTCAACACGTTTATAATTAAATCGTTCCTTTTATGCTTTTTGATATTTTCTCCCATCTCATACATGGGTCGATTTAGTATTCAACTCAATATTTACCCCATAAAATTTTCCACCATATGGCAATATTCATCTTCCACACTTTTTCGTTGAACACTGGAATATTAGCCGTTATTGGTGGATCCCGACTTAGCACCACCATCGAATCGGGAATCAAGACTTAGCAACCCCTGGGAATCAAAGACATAGCAACCCCTTTTTATTTCAAAGATATGGTGGATATCGCACTTAGCACCACCAATGAATCGGGAATCAAGACTTAGCAACCCCTGGGGAATCAGCACATAGCAACCCCTTTTCATTTCAAAGATATGGTGGATATCGCACTTAGCACCACCCATAAATCGGGAATCAAAGACACAAAGAACCCCTTTTATATACAACATACTACGGCTTATTCCGAGTGTTCAACCCATAACCCATATATTGCAACCCTTTATCACCTTTCCGATTTAACAACATTTTTAGGATATTGCCAAACATTTATTTTAATTCCAAATAAATCTCAACATATATCAAATAATATCAAAATAATACATTAAGTCACGTGTTTACTTACCTCGGTGCAAAATATCGTAATTTTGCACTTTACTCCACTATCTTTTCTTTTCCCGCTTGATATACTCTTCACGTCTTTCTTGATCTATAATAGCAAATTTAACTCGTTTAATATTCACATTTATTAAAATAATCCACCACCCAACTTTTTGAAAATTACAATTTTGCCCCAAACTTTTGCATAATTACACTTTTGTCCCCAAGCTCGAAATTAAACTTCATCACTTATTCTTAAGTTTTATAACATGCTGAACATTTTTCCCTTCTATGGCAACATCAAATTCCCACTCCAACACATACTTTTGAATATTAATTATTTTTACCGATTATGTCTATTTACCTGCTTTAAGCTTAAAATTGCTTAGCAAAGGTTGTTTAACATAATCTCTAGCTTCATATTCCACCATAAAACAGAAAAATAAACATATTTCACCTATGGATATTTTTCCAAATATGAACCCTAACACGAATTAATGGTAGAATAAGCTAAACCAAGTTACGGGACTCCAAAATACGAAGAACATTAAAAGCGGGCTTAGAATCACTTACTATGGAGCTTGAAAGCTTAAAACCCTAAATATGGCTTCCCCTTACTGATTTCGTTCACCATGAAGAAGATGAGCATATTTTGCCATCTTTTTCCCATTTAATTCTATTTAATAACCAAATGACTAAAATGCCCCATTTAAAAAAAATCTATTTCACCCATTTTTATGTCTATTTTGTCCATCAACTAACTAATGGTCTAATTACCACATAAAGACCTCCAATTTAAAATTTCATAACAATTAGACACCTCTAAGATGTAGAACTCAACTTTTGCACTATTTACAATTTAGTCCTTTTGACTAAATTGAGTGCCCAAACGTCGAAATTTTCGAACGAAATTTTTACGAAAATTTTCCGTGAAATTGTAGACCATAAAAATATAATAATAACCATATTTTCCCTCGTCGGATTTGTGGTCCCGAAACCACTATTCCGACTAGGCCCAGAATCGGGCTGTTACAGGTAATGTTTAAATTATGTAAACTTACTTGAAATGGTTTATCATGTGGTTAATTCCAAAAAGAATTATGTTTAAATGTACTAGCTTGTGACTATGGTTGAATGATATGTTATTGTTTTGTGTCATATTCGTAGGAAATGGGTGTGGAAAGGAAATGAAATACTAAGTTTATACTTGAAGAATAAAAGGACGAAAAAAGGGATGATAAGTTGATTTGATGTTGTTATTTAAGCTGAAGTGATGTTTTCATTGTAATACTAAGAATTTTATAAATGTGTTAATAAATGCTATAATCGATAAATGTTGAGTTAAATGGTGAATAAGTATTAGTATTGAACTTAACGATATTGAAGTGCACATGAATTAAATGGAAGTTTCTAGTGATATGATTTGAATTAAAAGAATTATTGTGGTATTGAAATATATATATTGGATTGAGAAATTGATTTGAATTGTGAACATGAAAGATTGTGAATTGAATAAAATGGAAATGGAGCGTTGAATTACATGAGTAAGTATCGGGTCTCGTAGGCCCTATTTGTTATGAATATAATATTTTGAGGATATGTTGTAAAGAATTATAAAAGCATGTTAAAATTTGAAGTGTTTAAATTTGAATGAAATTTTGTAACTCGGTTTAATACGTTTACATGTGTAAGTGTTCTAGTAATGCCTCATACCCTATTTCGGAGTTGAATACGGGTAAGGGGTGTTACATTTAGTGGATCAGAGCTACGGTTTAGTCAGTTCTCGGACCGAGCGTAGCATATGTGAGTCTAGCTATACATGCCTTGTTATTACTCGTAGTGGTGTGATATTTCCGGGCTCTAACGAAATTGTTTTGTTAAGACAAAGATGATTTTCAACCAAGCTATTTTCGATAATGCTAAAAATGATATTGAGATAAATAAAATATGCTCACGTTATGTTAGAATTTGGAAAGGTAAGAATAGAAATTCGTGATATGTATGTGTTCATGTATGAAAAGAGATGATCATAAGTTGAAAAAAAAAATTAAATGAAAGTTTATGTTGTGATAAGCTCATTCAAGTATGTTAGTGATCATATGATGCCATGTGCTCAACATATTTGATTAAGTGAATATGGTAAACGAATTTACTTAAATAGATGGAATGTGTGTTTATGTACATTTGCTTGTATAAGTGAAATCGGTACGTTCATATGATAGAATCTTATGTTTAATTGTTAAATTAGAGGTAATATGATATTTTGTTTTATGTCTTTATTATTGAATCATGAATATTATAATAGTATGAAAATTGAATTAGATGATTAAATTGAGTAGAACGCATGAATGTGTACTTTCATTCAGTAATATGTGATGAATTAACGAAAAAGACCATGGTTGGACTATGGCAACATGTGATATGTGATTTCTGTATAAGACCATATCTGGGATATGGCATCAGTGTGATATGTGCTACTGTGTAAGACCATAGCTGGGCTATGGCATCAATATGTAAATATGTGTAAGACCACAGTTGGAATATGGCATGGAGAAAACAAAGTACTCAATTCTGTAAGACGTTCTCTAATTGAATAAATGTCGGTAAGTAAAATGGAAGTTAAGTATTGGAATTTAATTAGATATTAATATTGAGCTCGAGTAAGTAAATTCATTGTGTGAAATTGTGGGTGACAGAAAATATTCATAATAAATAGATGTGTTAATTTGCTTGGAATAAACTACGTGATTATGATGGTATTACATTGATGATGAAAGCAAAGTCATATATATGTATCTATGAGAGTAAGTTAGAAGCTTTATGACCTCACCATCACCCCCTTATCAGTATTGTTTTATGACGAATATTATCTTGAAGAGACAGCTATGTTTTTCAACTGAGTTAGTTCTGATAGTATAGAAGTAAACACTTAAATGTTTGAGTGAAAATGTATTGATTATTGTAATACCTAAATTTTGGCCCGGTCCTTAATAATTAAAAATAAATAATAAAAAGTCCAAGTTTGTTTTTACAAAGGCGAATCCAAAACAAATAATTGGCCCAGAATACATTGCCCAAATTGAAATAAAGCAGAGGCCCAAATGTAGTGGCCCAAAAATAGTGGCAGAAACCCTAAGGTTTCTGGGATGAGCCTCGCGCCGCAACCAAGATCTTCACGTTCACGCCAGCAAATTTCAACTCGCACTCGCACGAAAAGCAACAAACAGCAAATATGGAAAGCGAATCAAAGATTCGCAAATCAAATAAGAACAGATTTTGTTTCTTCTTTGTATGATTTTCCTTCGGCTATAAAGAGCCACACAAATACTGTAACACGGATCGAAAAAATCAATAAGAAAAAGATAGGAGCATTTCACACAGAAACGGAAATTAAATCGGAGAATCAATCAAAAACGCAAAAGGTTGATATATTTTTTTGTTTCAGTTATTTATTTTCTTTTATTTTTTTTACATACTAATAAAATAAAGGAAAAAGGTAGAGAGGTTAACCTTTGTGTGGGTCTGTCACGTCGTGAGAATACCGAGGGAGCCAGCCCTAAGGATCGGTGGCCGGAAACTGAAGGGTTTCTTGAATTTCTTAGTATTTTCGGTTTGATTTTGGGAATTCGGAACCCGGATTTGAGTTTAGAAGGTCGAAAGGAATCAAATAGGGGTTTCCCCTTTTTTGGCCACCGCAGACGGCGATGCCGATGCCGGAGATCAGCGGCCGGCGCGGTGGCCGATGACCGGATTGGAGGCTGGACAACTGGGGAAGGAGAGAGCTTTTGAAAGTTTTTTTTTTGTTTTTTTTAAAAAGGGTTAAAATGAAAATTGTTGGGATATTTAGTGGCTTAAATAGCCAACTAAAACGACGTCGTTTTGAGCATGGGTCGACCCAACTCCGACCCGACCCGGCCAAGAATCCGCGCGTTTCTGAGCGGAGGGGTAAATTGCGCTTTTAGCCCCTTCGCCTTTTAACATTTTTGCAATTGAGTTTTTTTTATTTTTTTAATTTACCCTTTTATTTATTTTCGTTTTCAATTTCGTCCTTATTGAACGACGCCGTTTAGAGGAGAAAGGAAAATTTCCCTTTCAGTCCCTCTACGTAAACCGTGAGTTCAATTTAGTCCTCCAGTCTTCATTTATTTGCAGATTTGCCCCAGATTTGTTACCTACCGTTCAATTTAGTTTTTATTTTATTTTATTTTCTTTTCTTTTAAATTAATTTCAATAATGTAATTATTATTTTTATATATAATCACTTTTTTAATCTATATATATGTATATTTATTTTTCTTTTATGTACATTTTTTCTCTCTTATATATATATATATACGTATTTATTTTTATTAATTTCGATTATTATTTTTATATATTTGTATATATGTACATGTGTATATATTTATATCTTTTAACTAATGTTTTTACATTGATATGTATAAATGTGTATATTTATTCTTTTTTTTAAAATGCTCAAATATATATATTTTAACACATGTTTTATATATATACGTTTATATTTTTCTTTGCATTATATATTTTGTTATATAATTTTATAACCCAAAGTTTTATATGTAAATCACATGTATATTTTAATCTTTATAATTTCTATGTGTATACTATATACCTTCTTTTCTTTATTTATTTTGCTTGCTTTCTTCATTCGCTATTTAATTGTGTTTACATTTATATTCTTTATTTATTTGATATTTTGCATGTCAAGGATTTTTTTATATATTCATTTCGTTTATTTTTTATATTATTTATATGCCATTGTTGTATTTGTTATTGTGACAGTCATACATGCAATATAACATCACGTCATTTTTTTACTCGAATTTAAAAGTAGAATTTTTCAAAATAGAGATAATACTCGTATTTAGGATTTTCGAGAAAATTGAGCCCTAACGTATTGGGTTCTAATTTTCTTCGTTAAATCTAACAATCGAGAATTCCTCTTTGATCAAAAATAAAATAAAAACTTGTCATAGTGAATTCAATATGTTGTGTCCTAACGTATTGGATGTGACGCGTTGATTTCTCGAGATAAAGATTTTCTAAAAAATAAAGGAAATATTCAATGTTTAGGATTTTAAGAAATCATGGCCTAACGTATTGGGCTGCGATTTCTTCATAAATTTTAAACGATTAAATATTTTCTTAATTTTATTACACGAGTTTTTTTGGACCAACTCGTCTTGAAAAGAATAAAATATTGTGCCCTAACGCATTAGGTGTGATATTTTATTTTTTCAAAATGAGAAAGTCTAAATAAATAATTTAATTTAACTAAGGATCATATTTATTAATTCTCAACATTAAGACACTAATTAATCAATTTGGTACCAAATTTTGGGCGTTACGAGGGTGCTAATCCTTCCTCGTACATAACTGACTCCCGAACCTGTTTTTTCTAAAACTCGTAGACCAAAATCATTTTAGGTGATCCAATCACACCTTAATAAAAGATTGGTGGCGACTCCCAATTTTTGTTTTTTTTAAAGTCGACAACTAATTTTTGTTTTTTTTCCAAAATAGAAATGGTTTCGACAATTATGAGTTGAAACTTGTAAAGGTATGGATCAAAGAGTATAACATTTTGTTATTGATAAATGTCATAATTATATGAGCACATGAGTTATGATATTTGGATTATGATGCTATATAGAAATTTCGATTGTGAATTAGTGATTTGAGTTGACATATGAATTATGTGTTAATAACAAAAGTGATTAAAAGAAAATGTTTATTAAATGCATTGAGAATATGAAATTAGTAATGAATTGGCTATTTGTGATAGTATGTGTTATGCGCATTTATGTGTAAGATAAATTTGAGGCTCTACTACACTCACCCCCCATATCAGTAAAATGTTACAATGAAATTTGTAAGAATTTGGTTGAATAAGCTTACGAGTGTAGTGTTATAGAAGTTTATGTATGGAAGATTAATAATGTGGTCGGAAAAGTGAATGAATTAGCAAATGAAGACAATATAAAAAGAGAGATATTGGATAGTTCTAAAAACTGCTCAGATTCTGCAAAGTTACTGTCACAAAAGAAGTTAAATCTGATTAAATGATTTATTCAGGTATGTTATTTAAAGAAAGAATTAACCGGAAGTTTTTCTGGATCGATTTCTATTAGTAAAGAGATAATGTGAAAATTTTGATGACAGAATTAGACAATTAAGTAATGTTTGTATTGTATTAATAACTGAGTACAGTAGCTATAATGGGGTAATTACTATGATTCCTTTTAGACATTCTATGTGTACAATTATCTTCAGAAGTATATATGATTGTTTAGTTTCAAAAATAATTCTTATCGTATGAGGATATTAGCTAAACATATTAATAGATGAAAGTATTATTGATCTGTTTGGGTTATGTTCGACATTGCCAAGTCTTTTTCTGGTAATTATTCCCTAGTGTGAATATGAAAATTGACAGTAAAGTCCGAGTGAAGCTAATATTTTGTTTCTACTGGTTATTGTTTTGTTGAATATATGTGAAGATTATATTGCCTCTGTTACTTTAGATTCCGGTATTTATGAGTGGCATTTATCTTTCTAGATATTTTCTAGGATATCATTGAAATTGATATCATTCTCAATGGGTTATAATTTTTCAATATTTTGTGTAGCTTCAAATGTTGAAATATCGCTGTCCTGATTTTCTTATGAACCTATGTGATTATCTGTAAGAGATATGAAAATCCAAATTCATGTGTGAAATTGAAATGTACTGTGTGGAACTAAATTCTTAATCTACTATCTGGTAAGATTTTCGGGGACGAAAATCCCTAAAAGGGGGGAGAGTTAGAACAGCTCGATTTTGGGCCTAGTCAGAATAGTGGTTTCAGGACCACAAATTCGACGAGAAAAAATTTATTTCTTCATTATATTTTTATGGTCTACAATTTCACGGAATGATTTTGTGAAAATTTCGTTCAAAAATTTCAACGTTTGGGCACTCAATTTGGCCAAAAGGACTAAATTGTAAAAAAAAATACAAAAGTTGAGTTCTACATGTTAGAAGTGTCCAATTGTTACGACAAAAATTGGAGGTCCTTAAATGGTAATTAGACCATTGGTTACATTTTGGACAAAAATGGACATGAGATAAGTGAAATAGGAAAATTTTAAGTTAGGGGTATTTTGGTAATTAAAATGTATTAAAAAGACAAAATAGGCCAAAAATCATCATCTTCAAGCCTTGGCCAAATTTCACAAGGGGGGAAGCCATTGCTTGGGTTTTCAAGCTTCCAAGCTCCATAGTAAGTGATTCCAAGCCCCGTTTTTAATGTTCTTTACGTTTTTGGAGTCCCGGTAACTTGATTTAGCTTATTCTAGCATTAATTTAATCTAGGGTTTATATTTGGAAAAATACCCATAGGTAAAATTTTTTTATTTTGATGTTTTATGGTAGGAGATGAGGCTTTAAATTATGTTAAACAACTTTTGCTCAGCGATTTTAAGTGAAAATGAGTAAAACGACATAATCAGTAAAAATACCTAACGTTCATAAGTAAGTGTTAGAATGGGAATTCGATGTTGCCATAGAAGGGAAAAATGTACAGCATCTCATAATACATAGGAATAAGGGATGAAGTTTAATTTACGAGCTTTGGGGTAAAATCATAATTTTGTGAAACTTTAGGGGCAAAAATGTAATTTTTGCCAAAATGTGATTTTAGGACCAGATTGAATAATGTGAGTGCTAAATAAGTTAAATGTGTTATTATAAACCAAGAAAGATGAGGAATTGACCTTGAAAACATGATGGTAAGTTTTGTATGTGAATAATACATTGTTTTAATTTTATTTAATATATTGTTGAGATATGATTGAATATAAAATAAATAATTGATGTAGATTAAAAAATGTGAATAAATTGGAAAATTTGGTAAAATGTTGTGAAGTAAGGTTCCCGATTGAACACTCGGATTTGACCGGGATTCTTTGAATGTAAGGGGTTGCTAAGTGTAGATTCCCCGAATCATTGATCAAAAAGGGGTTGCTATGTGCTGATTCCCCGTATCATTGATTATAAGGTGGTTGCTAAGTGCTTATTCTACCGTATCCTTGATTATGAAAGAGGTTGCTATGTGCTAATTCCCCGTATCCTTAATTATAAGGTGGTTGCTAAGTGCTGATTCCACCATGTAACGGTTAATATTCCGAAGTGTTCATCAGGGAAATTGGATAAGTGAAAATATATGTGAATCAAATAAGGTTACGTGATGAATATTGTGTTCGATATTTAATCTACCCTTGAGTTAGATGAAAAGAAGTAATGAAATTATAAAAAAGTAAAATGCGCAACAAAACAGTTTTGGACAGTAACAATAGTGTGATTTTGAAAAATCACCAAAAATGGTCGAAATTGAATTAGAGAGTGAATGAGATATGAAATGAAATATTAAGGAATCTATTTTTACATAAAATAAACAAAGCAAGCAAAAGAGTTATACATTTTATGATATTTGAATTTTAGTGAGGCAGGGTCAGATTAATTATGGAATCCCCTGTTCTGACTTTGGAAAATAATTAAAAATTGTACAAAAATAATTAAAAGTTATAATTTATATTCTTAGAATACTTAATGAGTCTATTTTGAAAGGAAACAAACAGAAATATCATTCGAATTCTGTACAATGAGATAATTCATTTCTAGTGAAGAGAGGTGAGAGATGTTGAGTAGTGAAATATGGGTGAATTAAAAGAATAAACTATACTAATTGGCCAAGTAAAAAATTCTGAAAATTTTATGATAAGAATATATGTGAGTCTAGTTTCTGGGACAATTAACAGATCTTAATTTGGAGCTCTGTAGCTTCGAATAAAAATGATTTAGTGACTCTGAGTCAAATAGACAGTTTTGAATTTAAATATAAATGAATAGTGAAATTATGTATAATGCTATTTAAGCTTGTTTATACATAAAGGATGTGGAATGGAGAGAAGGAGGAGGAAAATTAATTATATATATGAATGATTTGTGTATAATTGGTTATATGCTCGATTATAATCGATAAACGTTAAAATTGAAATGATGCTTACATTTGCGTATTATTGATCATGATTTAAGCTCATATGGGAAAATAAAGTTTCATAGTATGTGGGTGTGGTATATTTGGTATATGATTTGGTATGAAATAAGGCCATGAATTGTTTATGGATTAACTCATGTTGGTAAGTTTGATACATGAATAAATGTTGAACTCGACCATACTTATAATGCTTACCCTATATGTTTATTTGGCTAACATGTGTAGTGTACACGCTTAAGCTTTGGCCAAGTGGTGGTTGAATTATGCCACGTTAAATTTATAAGTTATGCATTGAAATGATAAGTGCCTAGGTGGGAATATGCTTGTGATCATGGAAATGGTGGTAATGTTTAAATTATGTAAACTTACTTGAAATGGTTTATCATGTGGTTAATTCCAAAAAGAATTATGTTTAAATGTACTAGCTTGTGACTATGGTTGAATGATATGTTATTGTCATATTCGTAGGAAATGGGTGTGGAAAGAAAATGAAATACTAAGTTCATACTTGAAGAATAAAAGGACGAAAAAGGGGATGATGAGTTGATTTGATGTTGTTATTTAAGCTTAAGTGATGTTTTCATTGTAATACTAAGAATTTTATAAATGTGTTAATGAATGGTATAATCGATAAACGTTGAGTTAAATGGTGAATACGTATTAGTATTGAACTTAACGATATTGAAGTGTACATGAATTAAATGGAAGTTTCTAGTGATATGATTTGAATTAAAAGAATTATTGTGGTATTGAAATATATATATTGGATTGAGAAATTGATTTGAATTGTGAACATGAAAGATTGTGAATTGAATAAAATGGAAATGAAGCATTGAATTACATGAGTAAGTATTGGGTCTCGTAGGCCCTATTTGTTATGAATATAATATTTTGAGGATATGTTGTAAAGAATTATAAAAGCATGTTAAAAATTTGAAGAGTTTAAATTTGAATGAAATTTTGTAACTCGGTTTAATACGTTTACATGTGTAAGTGTTCTAGTAATGCCTCATACCCTATTTCGGAGTTGAATACGGGTAAGGGGTATTACAATGGATACCCTCAGTAGAAACCACATGTCCTAGAAAAGTGACCTCCCTCAACCAAAACTCACACTTGCTCAAC
Organism: Gossypium raimondii; assembly: GCF_025698545.1. Classification (NCBI taxonomy): domain Eukaryota; kingdom Viridiplantae; phylum Streptophyta; class Magnoliopsida; order Malvales; family Malvaceae; genus Gossypium; species Gossypium raimondii. The sequence goes on from NC_068565.1 coordinate 25,495,157, forward strand.
TTAACGTAGAGCTTTTTCTCACGGGGTATTTGCAGAACTACTCTAAGATATTCATCATGATCCACCTTAGTCTTAGAGTATATCAGAATATCATCAATGAAAATCATAACAAATTGATCCAAATACGACTGAAAAACTCTATTCATAAAATTTGTGAATGTAGCCAGAGCACTCATCAATCTAAAAGGCACGACAAGGAACTCGTAGTGCCTATAATGAGTCCTAAAAGTAGTCTTATGCACATCAACCGCTTTCTCTTTTAACTAATCATACCCAGAATGAAGATCAATTTTTGAGAACACAGGTGCCCCACAAAACTGATCGAACAAGTCGTTGATCCTTGGAAGTGGGTACTTATTATTTACCATCAATTTATTCAACTAGTACTAATCTACACACATCATTAAAGTACCATATTTCTTCTGCACAAAAAGAACAGGTGCTCTCCACGAAGACACACTAGGCCTGATGAACCCTCAGTCGAGAAGTTCCTCAAGTTACACTTTCAAATTCATAAGCTCCTTCGACGCCATGCGGGAAGGAGCAATGGTCACCAGAGTTATTTCAGGTAGTAATTCAATACCGAACTCAACCTCTCAATCCGGTGGTAACCCCAAAAAAATCCATGAGAAAGACATCTAAAAATTCTCTACTATTCAAATATCCCCAACAGAAGATTCCTTAGAACTTGAGTCATGTACATAAGCCAAAAATGCTTCACATACTTTTCGAAGTAACTTTTTAGCTACTAGAGCAGAGATTACATTGGAAAGGTAATATCGGTGCTCACCGACCACAACAATCTCCACATCATCCTCAGATTTTAGAGTTACTCTCTTAGAGGCATAATCTAGACTACCTCGATGCTCCACAAGCCAGTCCATTCCCATAATCAAATAAAACTCCCTGAATAGTAATTCCATCAGATTAGTCTGAAACACAACGTCTTGTATCTCTAGCGGACATCTCCTATAAATTTTATTAACTTACACTGACTGACCTAGTGGAGTAATTACAGAAATCTCACCAAAAGTACTCTCAACAGAAATTCCCAAATGAACAGAAACAATACTAGCTATGTCTGAGTCAGTTGAACTAATGTCTATTAATGCGAAATATGGAACAAATTGAATAAAGAATGTACCAGCTATCACATCCGCGGCATCTCTATCCTCGCAATGCCTTGCCCCACATACCAAAGTAGGTTGTCTAGCCTCATTGTGATTAAAACCTTTACCCGGTGCTCTTTGCCCTCGACCCATACCATTACCACCCTTGGCCTATTCATAGCCTTTAGGTGGCTATTGATCTGCCCTCTAAGGCTGAACCAAACCCGGAGTTGGAGATTGCATTTGATTAGAACGAAACAAACAATCCTTAATACGGTGTTCCATAGAACCGCATCGCAATCAAGCTCCCAACCTCCTCCCACACTCGCCCAGATGGTGCCTACCACAATCCCACACAACTGATTCCTAACAAAAGTAATTGGTTCCTCAACCTACGGAGGCCCATCAAACCCGGCCATTAAGCAGAGCTAGAAGGTCTTGAATCCCTTTTAGACTTATTTCAGCTCCTATCCTTATCCCTATTTTTGAGCTCCATGTGCTTAATCTTCTCTATAATTTTCACCTACTCCACTCGATTTTCAAAGACTAACTCCCGCTGCAGAGCTACCAGAACCTTGATGTCATATCTCAATTCGTTCTCAAAACAAACACTCTTCTTATAGTCATTCTCAATCATACTATGAGCATACTTGCTCAACCTCAAGAATTTGGGATCATACTTAGCCACGGGTCTATCCCCGTAAGTCAGCCCACTAAACTTGAGTTTATGAGCCTCAATATACCTCGCCCCCATATACTTATTCTGGAAGGCGTTACGAAAGAAGGTCCAAGTCACCCCTTCTAGTTGGGTGCATTGCTCAACAGTTTCCCACCATTGATATACTTCATCGTGAAGCAAAGAAACCAAAATTTTTAATTTTAGCTTGGGGGTGCAGTCCAGATCATTCATACTCCTCTCAGTTGCCTCTAACTAGTATTCGGCCACAGTTGGGGCAACCCCAGTGACGCCCCTAAATAATTCAGCCCATTTGACCGGATTCGTTCAATTATTGACCCATGGCTACCAAATCTAGTATGGGCCCCAACGACCCTTTCCAACACTCTTAACATAGCTTGAGATAGTGTGTCATCCCCAATAGTTTAAGTTTGGAACCCAGTCTTAGTGGTAGATGTCCCTACGGTCTCGCTCGTATCTAAATTGGACATATTACCCATTGAAGATGGCTCAACTCGAACCCCTCTTCGACGCCCGTCATGCCCATGAGTACCTCGACCACATGTTCCTTGCATACTCATTATAAATTATCTACAAGTTCAGAATTTTATGAATCAATTTAAAGTTTGTTATCAGATATCTTATGTTAAAAATCTTATCAGAACTTTTACAATGTTGCTATAGTCTTTAACTAAAGCAAAGTAATTCTAATCACTATAGTGTTTTTCTAACTAAAAAGTATCGCTAAAGAAGTACTTACAGGATCGGCGTCGGAGACTCAGTACTTCATAAGCTCATTTTTTTAGATTTAATCAGAAAATGCATTTTGTTCAAGAACACTTTTCATAAAAATTTGAACCCAAAAATCACAGCTCAAGTTTTGAAGCTAGGCTTTGATACCACCAAATGTAATACCCGAAGCCTGACCTAGACGTTATGACTAGATCTAGAGATGTTACCAAATCATTACAAAATCAAGAAACCATTTTGAATTAGTAAAATAATGAAAGCTAATGTATAATGAATAAAACTCCAGTTTATTTAAGGAAAGCTTCCTTTTAAATAATTTATTAGTTTTGTCGATGATCACTTATAAAATCACTTAGTTTTACAGCGGTATTTCTTAGTTAAATACAGTTTTGGAAAAAAAATGATTTGATTTTGAAATCTGAAATTTACAAATTGGTTTGGTATTATCTAAAAACATTTAAACAGTTCTAAATGAAAAATAAAAATAAAACTGGATAGATTTTAAGGAAATGTAAAGCAAATATGTAATATCAAGCTCCCATTACACCGATCCGTCCTATGTCTAAGAATTACCTAAGAACCAAACAAACAGAAAGTGAGTTTATGAGGTTAGTGTGTAACTCATTACATATAATAAATCAGATACACATGCTTTAGCAGATTACGGAACTGATACAAACATCGATGCATAGAAAATATAGATTCAGATGCATATCAATTACAGATTCAAATGTATAACTGATACAGATACATATCCTACACCTATCCGCTACTCACCATTTCTGACCATCCTTACACACCAATTAGTGTATTAAATACCCATCTAGCTCCACATAATGGTAGGTGATCATATGTCACTTTACAGAATATATGCAGGCTAGCTTCCAGATCAAAATATGGTAACCCACTAGAAACAGATATATGTGGTTGAGCCACCAAATACGACAGATAAATGAAACTACCCACACTTCCTCCATAATTATAATCCCACACTAATACATATGTAGAACTAAACAAATATCAAATACGTGTATGATAAACATGCTTTGCACATCATATTTAGATAATATTAGCATATAACAGATCATGCTATCACATATAACATACTACTCATGAGTTCATAAGTCATATTTAAAATTAACAAAGCATAAAAAATCATGATTTATAGACAAATTTATACCATACAAACCTTACGGAAAGGCTACATTCGATTAGCACAAAGAATACGACCCTAGGGAAATTTTTCAAAATTTGTGTCCATACGCCTATGTGGCCCACACAACCCAATTGACCAACGCCGTTGGCTCACACTATCTAGCACACAGCCTAGCATACAGCTGTGTGGAGTCGACAGTCAATTTTTCAGCTTTCTTTTATTCGCGATTTTTTAGGTTTTCGTTACACACTTGGGAATTTTTTTATGCCAATCTAATCACAAGGTATCTTGAACCTAAAATCAATATTCAAAATGCTTCCAATCAAAAACTAATTCACCTAAATGACAGCAAAAATCAATCAGTAAACCTTAACATCATCAACAACCACTAATCAAACATTCAACCACTTACCTACTCCGAACAACAACTTTTACAACCACTAGGACGTCAGAGGAACATTCGTCTCAAGATTTTCACCTAACAAAAACCATTACAATTAACAAACAAAGTTCTTGGTGTATAGGAATATCAATTGAACACAAGGAAAGAAAACTTAAATCCCAAAGAGAACGAAAAAAATACTTAGACCAAGACTCATGCACAGTCAATTCTACCCAAACACCTCACCAACGATTGCACAAAATAATGGCAATGACAATGCTAATAACCAAAAAGAACTCACAATTAAAAGAGGAAGGAAACGGAATACGAAAGAAATAAGAGAAAAATTGTGGAAACAGGAAGGAAAAAAACAACAAAAATAAGAATAAAAATAATAATTCAAAAAAATGAAACGTGAAACTGAATGGGGAATGTGGGGGATTTGGGGAAAAATAGAATTAACAAATTAAAATCTTTTTTCTAATTATTTTGTTTTAAAAAAATAATAAAAGAATCATGATAACAACCCACCAAATTCTGAAACTACTTAGATTTCAAGAGTTTGAATATAAGAAAAACTTTTCCACACGGATGACATAGAGCACAGAAATAAAAATATTTCCACTTGCTCGCGTGAAAACTCGAACACAAGTCCAAAAGGTAAGCTAAAGTTTTACCACTGAACCGAATAGACTCATTCTTGTCACAAGTTGAGCGAAAATTAAATTTAAGGAAGATGTCCGAAGATGAAGATTGAGTAAAAAATTAATAAAATTTCAAAAAAAGGATTCGCATCTAGAACCTCTCACACACTCCTCAAACACATAACCACAGAACCAAATTACTCACATTGACAATTTCTAACAATTCAAATACTCAAAATGTTGGGGTGTTACACTTAGGCTATATTTTTTTGGATTAGTATGTTAAAATAAATTCTATCTAGGAGATGAGAACTTAAGTGGGACCACCTGTGACCCTTCCAATCTTTCTTGAGAATTGATTTTAACATAGTCTTCTGGGAAAATGATTTGTAAGTGAGAAAATAAATTTTTACTCTTTTGAATAAAAGGGTCGATTTTGATCCATGTTTTAGTTTTCTACTCAATTTTTAGATTATCTTTAAGTCTAGGTACTTAATTGAATTATTTGCAATTATTAGTTGTCATTTTTGTAAATATTGAAATTAGATGTCTTTTTTGCAAATATTTTAAAACAACTAAAATAAAGGTTTTATTTTTATTTTTAATAAATAGGATAATAATAACTAATATATAATTATATTTTATGTAATATATATTAATTGTTATTAACCTTGTATAGGATTAGAGTTGTTCATTATTTTACCTAATAGTTTTATTTTTAAATAAATAAGATAACAAAAAGTAATATATTAATATATTTTTTATTATATATTAATTGTTATTGTCTTTATACAACATTAGGAATAGTAATATTTTATTATTATTTTTCTTTAGAATTTGAGTTAAACTCTTTCTTTCTTCCAGTTTCAATACCACCACTTTTCTTCCCTATTCACCTCACATTCAGCTCCACCTTTCTTCTCTTTTTCCACCACCATACACCATACCCCGCAATCCCATAAAGCCATCAGCAGCTGTGCACCCTAGCAACTAGTAGCAGCCGTGCGCCCAAACTGCCAGCAGCCTTGCGTGTGTAGTGCAACTAGCTCCTGCACCTTGCCAGCAGAACTAGCCTTCCACCCTGATCCTTCGGAAGCTACTGCACCTTGCTCCTTTCCCCTTGCACTTCCCCTACTCTCACACACCTACCCCCTTTGTAACACACCACCACCACAACCTTCAAGCATCTTATCAAACACCTTCCACCAACACCTAAGGTAGCATCAAAATTTCATTCAACCAACCCTAACCTAACACAAATTGATTCACCCTCTCCTTATTCTCTTGAGTTTTTATCGAGTAAATTACAAAGGCGGTATGAATTTTTTTCTCAAAATTTTACTTATTTTAGTTAATTAATTTTTTCAATTTATTGAATTGTTGATCTTTTATTTCTAATTAAATATTGGGAAATTATTATTTGTTTCCATCTTATGTAATATTCAGGTTAAATCATGCCTCGCAAAAGAACTCGTTCCTCTGTCCAAGTTGAAGAATCACAAAACAATTTCTATTGTGAAAAAGCTAAAGCAAGATACGACAGCATCTTCAAAACACAACAAATGCTTCTAGAGAAAGGTTTCACGTTGAAAGAAAGCAACTATATTAATTTCATGGCAATTATTCGACAAGTTGTTGAAGCTTTAAATTGGGAAGTGTTTTGTGAGAAAAGACCTAATACAGATGAAGAGTTAGTCAGGGAATTTTATGCAAAATTGACCTTAAGCGAATTAACAGAAGTCTTCGTCCGAGGAATCCAAGTACCGATAAACTCAAATACTATAAATGAATTCTTTGATTTACCTAATTTCGAAGACGACAAATATTCTATGGAAAATATTGAGGCTGAAAAATTGCAAGAAATTTTAGAAGCATTTACAGTTCTGGGTTCTAAATAGACTATGTCAAAGCGTGAGACTCACACTTGTCACAAAGAATATTTGACACCATTAGCGAATGCATGATTTTATTTTCTTTGGTTTAGTCTTATGCCTATCTCACATGAAACTACGATTTCAGTAGAACGAATGGTCTCACTATACTCAATTATGAAAGCAAAGACCATTAATGTAGGAAAGATCATTCTAAGGGAAATTTGAAACTGTGCTGCTAGAGATTCTGGTCCAGCCCACTTTCCCTTTACGATAATAGTTTTGTGCTTGAAAACTAAAGTTCATGCAAACGTAAAGAAGACGGAGTATATCTAAGGCACAATCACAGATTGGGACCTTTTTTCTAGTAGTAATAAATTCTATTTTGCCATAGCAAGGTGAATCGAGTGATGAACCTAAAGAAGAAGAAGTTTCTACAAAGACAGAACCAATGCAGCCAGTTGAAATTCCTAATTTGGCAGAGCTAAATGAACCAATCTCTGAACCTGGCATGGCTACCACAACATCTAAAACTCGTTCGCCTCGTCCAGATTTTCATGATAAGCTATCAAAGTTGATGGACATAATGCAACATATGCAGTGGCAGCAACAAGCTTATTGGAGATACTAAAAGCTACGGGATGATGCAATGAAGGCACTTTTACGAAAATCTTTCATGACCCATTTGTTTTTGTGCCTGAATTTCTCAACTTTATATTTGATCCATGGACTCCAATGTCAAGGAAGGAATGAGGTAATTCAAGCAAAAACAAGGACGATGAAGCAAAAGAGGGGTCGAATTTTGAGGGGTCTACAAATAAATAAAAAGGGGGATCTTGTCTTTACTTTTTTTTATTTTATTTCTTAGGATATTTTAAGTTTTTAGGCTTAGGTTCTTTTAAGATATTTCTATTTCTCGTATAATAAAACAAGATGTGGAAATAGTCAATAAAATTGAACAATTTGCAAAATAAGAAGTGTGGCAATAGATATGTACATGTCTAGGATTAGATCTGCCTAGGAAAAGCTTGGTATTTAAGCAGTCAAACTTGACTCACTTTATTTTCTTGGGATCCTACCTGGTGTACAGTATCTATTCACTTCTATATTTTCATTCTCTCTAATATTTTTAACAATGGGGACATTTTTCATCTTAACTAGGGGGACAAAAAATTAAAGTTGTTTTTTTTTAGAATACATTTTCTTATAATTATGATTAAGTTATATTTTGTTCAAAAATTTGAATTTTTGTTAATTATGCTAAACTTTAGTATAAATAAAGTTCTATTATCTCAATAATTACTATGTTAGTTGAATTATGACATAAATGTTACTCTTAATAAAATATGTAAATCGAACCATGGAATTTTTAATTCCTTAGGAAAGCTAAGCATGCATGAAAGTTTAAGTCTTTAGAATTGACTTAGTAATTTCTTAAGGCGAAATACTAGGAAGCAATAATGTCTTAAGGCGAAATACTAGGAAGCATGGAATTTTGAAAATGATTTAGGCAAACATTTTTCAAGCATACCTTAATGAATATTTATCCCTTGAAACCCAACTTTGAGACTATATGGCCTGATTTTGTTTGAACCTTGCAATAATAAGTCATCCCTTCTCTTATAATTATCTCTAAATTTTCCCAAACACTAGACTTAGTATATCTGGAATATTTTCTGAAAATAAGTTTGGGGAAGTTGAGAAGAAGTACCAAATGCTCAAAATTGTAGGACATACAATAATATGATCAAAAAAAGAAAAGAAAAAAGAGCATATGTATTCAAAAAAAAGTAAAAGGAGCATGTGTACTCAAATACAAAATTTGTTGGTGAATTTGGAGGTATTTATGCTGAAGGTCTGATGCAAGCTAAGTCTAGGGTTTTTAGCTTAAAATTATCTATCTTTTACCTCCCCCTAACCTAGCCATGTTACAAGCTATTGATTCAGATTTCTGTGCTAACTATATCAGTGGAGAGAAATTGCTAAGTTCAACATATTAAGACATAAATTAAACTTAGTGATTGCAATTTAGTCTTATATGAGGGAATGAAAATTAATTGGTAAAAATGTAGCATATCTTTATTGAGAAAGCATTTAGTCTGTTATTGCTATCATGAGAATAATTAAGAATAATTTGAATAATAGGTATACTTGAGTTGCATAATTTCAAAAATTCTTGTTCTTGAGATAATTACACTAAACTCATAATTGTGAGAAGAAATGATTTCTGAAGAAATTTTTCAAAGGTGATTTCAAGCAACTTCTTTTGAAATTTGTGCATTACTCGAGACTAGCAATGAATTAACTTTGGGGTGTGAAAACACAAAATATATAGACTTTTTCAATTCTGGTTTAGCTCTAATTCATGCAGTTTCGTAGTAATTTTTTGTCGAAATTCATACTTTAATTATAAATAATTAAATTTCACTCAAATTATGAACATCTTAAAGTTTAATTATTTTTATAATAAATTTACACTAATTTGATTTATTTTTGATAGTTTTGCACAAAGGGTGAAAATCGACTTGGTAGTTGCCTTGAGAAGCTTAAACCGTTAAGGCAATTTTTATATCAAGTGACCCAAGAGTATGGTCGATTATTTTTCCAGCCATGGAAGGTCCAATAATAATTATTGAACACATTTTATAATTAATTTTTATCCAACACAAATTGGGATAAAATTAATTACAAGCCTGATAAAGAGAAAGGGGTCTAATTGTGCTAAGTGAAGAGGACTGATCCACCAAGAAATTAGCAGCCCAAATCATCCCATGTAGCTGACCCAATCAGCTTCTTTTAGCTGATTTTTATAATTTCAAATCATCCCTTGAACTTCTCTTTAATTCCGCTCAAACCCCTCCTCTTTTCAAGCTTGCTATTTTTAGCCACAAGCTAAAAATAGCAAATTGAAGTCAATCCATCCCTCCTATCATGCATGGCTAGCCAAGGGAAGGGAGATTAGCTGCTATTTTTAGAATCCATCTCCACCTATAAAGGGCCCCTTTCACTCGCTCATTTCTCATCCCTCAATGCAAACATCTTCTCTCACACATTTTCTCTCTTTTTCGCTTCTAGTTGCTTCCCAAAATTCTTCCTTCTTTTTTCGATTTCCCCTCTAGAAAAAGAGCTTGCACACCTCTTGGAGTAGCAACAATCAAGTGTTCATGAAGACCTTGGATCAAAAAAACAAGTAGAGAAGAGAGGAGCGCCCTAGTCTGGCTTCAGAAAACCACCAAGATTTTTTTTTTCTAGTTCCCTTCTCATAATCTTTGTTTTAGTTTTGTTTTGATCATGAACATGAATATTTGTGTTTTTGTTCTTCAATTAATTAAAATGACTTAAATTCCGTTCATGTTAGATTAATTGCATTCTGTCCATTTAAGATTATTAAAAATGTGCTTGTGTTGTTATTAGGTCTCAATAAATTGTTCAATTAAATAAAATTGTGCTTATGTTATGCTTGCATTTTAATTGTAAGGTAACAATTGAATTAATTATTTAAATGGATTGAAATTGTAATTAATGGACATAATATTTAATTGGTGCATGTTTAATCTTCTAAGGTAGTTGAGGGTTAAATTGGCGATGGTGTTGAACAATACATTAGCCTTGCATAACTTGCAAGATTATTGTGATTAAATCGTTTCATTACAGAGATATATTGTTACCTCATTTGATCTTTTACTTGCTTATTAAAATTTAATTAATTATTTGAATTGACATAGAGATATGATCAAGAGGTTATTAAGTTTTAGTAGGTAAGTATGAGCATTAGTTAGCAAGTTACCGAGTTGTTGTTAAATTATTCGTAACAACATGAACACGATTTTAATAATTCTAAGTTAAAGAATAAAATTAATCTAACACATTTATGTCATATTGATTAAACTCATTTTTAGAAATAGTGCATTAGAATTTCATTTTTTAAAATTTTCTTAGTTAGCACTTAGTTAAAAAAATTTTTTTATTTCACCACTTCAAATCAACATATTTTCCATCACCAAATTGTTTAAATTTGCATTTTATAAATATTCTATTTCACAGTCCATGTGGGTACGATAACTCGACATGTCATTTTATTACTTGTTACGATTGTGTACACTTGCACATTTTCGTCATTCTAATCTTGCTACTGTGTCTTAAGCTCTTTCAATTCCAGTGATGCCATCCTATAAAGAGTACAGGAAATGGGCACTTTACCAGACTCTAATTCAATTGAAAACTCTACCTCTCTATCTGGTGGCATCCCTGGAAACACATTTGAAAAATCTCTTAGAATTGGAACTTGATTGATATCCTTTCTCAATTCAGATGAATCCATAATTTATGCTAAGTAAGCATTCGTGCCCTTAACCGATAATTTTCTGGTGGATACTGCAAAAATTATTCTACCTGCCAAATTGGTCTATACGCCAAGCATCAATACTTCTTTACCCTCTACAGTTATCAAACGTACACCTCTAGCATGACAATCCACTACAACATTGTGTCTAGTTAACTAGTCTAACCCTAGAATAACATCAAACTCATGGAAATTCAATAACAAGAAGTCCTCCAAGAAAGTGTACTCACCAAAACCCAAAGGATAATTCTTAATCACCTTATTAACCACTGTACTTTGACCAAGAGGATTAGTCACTAACACATTTTTCACAAAAATAGACCACCTCATGACTCAAACCCTCTACAACTTTAGTTCAGATATAAGAATATGTTGACCCCGGATCTATTAATGCATAAATACTATTTCTAAAGAAAGAAAGATTACTCTGTATGACTTCTGGCAAATCAACATCTTCTTTAGTCTTCATTACATATGCTATGACGGATACTCCAAAGTTGGCTTAATGTAGCTTTTCCTTAGAGTCCCCTGAACCGATCCAAACTTTGCTGCTACGTAAAACATTGTTTCCTATTGAAATATTTGGGGTCCACGAATAGATTCTTTTGTACTAACCTCAACTCTGGAGGGACAATCTTTAACCTGATGATCCAAAGATCGACATCCAAAGTAAGCTCAAGAATGCCTCCAAAAATCTCCTCTATGATTTCTTCCACAGTGATCACAATTAGAATCTCTAATAATTCTAGATCCACCTAAACTTGTTATCGAAGTAGTCTATCTACTATTTCCATCATGCTTGAAACTCATAGGTTGTGAATCCCTCATTGATGAAGAAAAATTCTTATCTAACGACTTCTTGAAATTTGATGGAGATGGAGGACTAGACATTCCACACTTTATTCTTTCTCTTTCAAAATTTCTACTCCTATCTTGAACAATCGTTTTCATTTTATGAGTCTTAGCTGTCATGGTTGCAAAGATTTGACACTCTAAGGCCGCCACCAGTGCGCAAATGTCATCTCTTAAACCCCATTCAAATTTCTCACACATATCTTTCTCAGTTTGAAACATACTCTTTGCATAACGGTTGAGTCTAACAAACTCACGTTCGTACTCCATCATGGACTTCTTCCCTACTTAGGGTACAAAAATTTCTTCTTCATCTACTCCATATACATTTGATTCACTTTCCAAAAAGTAATCCTAATTTATCAACTCCTTGGGGTTACACTAATCAATGTCTCCCACCATTGATATGATTCTCCTTCCAGCAAAAAAACTATACGTAAAAGACTATCTTCTGGCATTCATTTCAACTTTTTAGTTACTTGGTAAACTTAAGATATCCACTACTCCACTACAGTAGGGTCATCACCCTTATCTCCTAGAAATTCTTTAGTATCTCTCTTTCTTATCTCCTTTATAGGGCCACCTTTATATTGAGTTGTAGCTAGTGTAGGAGGTACAACAGGTACTGGTCGTACCACCTTCGGTTGTGGTTGGTGAGGTTAGGGTGCTTGTGCTGTCCCCATAAACTGGTCTAACATTTAGCTTATCATAGTGAATAAGACATTTTGAAAAGCATTATCAACTACTCCCAAACCAGCTGCAAGAGTTTGCTCTTGAACAAAAGGCACATGGCTTTCTATCTCCTCCCAGTTGCTTCTCTCGATCCTTCAGACATTTTTGTTAACAGTACAATAAAATTTAGATTTGTTCAAATTACAAGGACTAAGCTAGAGATGTATCATGCATGGTGGGCATGACAAAACCTTTGATTATTTTAGAATTGGCTCAACCTTGGCTCTAATATCAAAACTTGTAACACACCTTACCATACTCGATGATTGGATTCGAGTATAGTGTATCACAATTTAAATTTATATGAATTTAAAAAAGGTATTTGAAATTTATTTAAAACTTCTTATATTGGCGTACTCCTCAATACGACAATGACAAAACAATCAAATTATTTATATGTCAAGACAATAACACTTTAAAAATAAAGTAAATAGAGTTAATACCTTTACGAAAGTTCCAATGTACATCATTGGTAGTTAAAAACAACATTCAAACAATTTAACGTAAACGCCTAAAGTACCATATCTTAACCCATCTCATGGTATTTCTTAATCCAGTTTGAAAATGATTTTCTTGCATAGCAAAAAATTAAAAATTTGAAAATATAGTCAGTTTGTGATATTTGTAGAAATAAACTTTACTCGAAATCACACGTGTTTTTAGCTAGATGGATCTTTGTTGTTCTTGGCTTTCAAAATAGCGGCCTTATCAGCTATTCTCGTACCACGAGCTACTTCGAGTGTGGGTTCTAATTTGAATTAAACACAAAACCATAAATTATTTATTTTACTTTTAGTGAGAAATCAAATTTCTCTCTTTAATAGAAATAGTGGAATTATTATTCTAGAAAAGAAAATTTATACTTAGAAAATAAATTCTCACTATTTTCGGGTAGAATAATAATATCCAAAATAAACATCATAAAATAATTTCTCAATTAAATAATTTTCGAACCCGATTATAATTACATTAAAATCATGACAACTTTACTTAGTAAAACAATCTATGAGAAATCTATTTAATAGAGCTACATTCAACATATTCACTATGACCAAATAATTTAATTCCATTTTTAACTTTATTTATTTATTTATTTAAATAATAATTCAAAAATCATAAATTAATTTTGCAGTTTATTTCCATTTAGAGAAAACCACATTCATTTCCGTATGTTTCTCATTTCTTTAACTTAACCATTTCTATACATTTCTGTTTATTTGATTCAACATGCAATTCATTCATGGTTTCAACGAGCTAGCAAAATGACCATTTGGACATGTAATTAGGGCTCAAATGATTTATAATTAAGTTTCAACGTTTCTCTTATTAGTTACAAACTCATTTAGTCATGAAGTCATTCCACTATAGTATCATGAATAAGCTCTCCCTAATGACATACCATTACGAAAGCAACTCGATTAGTGGTCGTCCAATGATCTTGTCATAAGTGTGTTACCCTCATAGGATATCCTTAATCTCTTTGGGATAAATCTATTCTTCCAATATGATCTTTATTTTATCTCTTGGTAACTATTACATATTTTTTCATGAAAAGTCAATTACTATCAAATAGTAATCAAGACATTCATCATAAAGACGAACAACCAGTTACCATATTTACTTTTCATCTACCATGTAATGCCAATGAGATGATATAATTTACTCATGTCTCGAGCTATGAATTCCACTGTTGTGAATGACGCTACATACTATAGAATTCATATACCCAATGCACCAGGCTTCGATTCCTTATCTATTTGAACACAGGCGGTAACACCCCAATTCGGCCGTCTGACCAGCGAACGGCGATGTTACCAAAAAAAATCATTTCGTAATGTCAAAACATTGGTTTTAGTAGTTAAGCCAATCAATACGACTTTAATAAAATAATGTTAAATGACATTAGGTGAAGTAGTATTTTTAAATCAAAACCAAAAGAAAATAATGGTATATGTCCAAAATGTCACTAGGTAGATTAAAAGAATTAGGACATAAATTAGGGGAAAATAAGAGTAAGCCCTAATTCACATAACATAAAGGTTAATAAATTGGCGAAGTGCCATCATTCATTATGTACAAATGATTAATTAAAAGAAATTCAAATTCGCATTTTCATAATTCATATATAAGAGGCTTAGACCACAAGCCAGCCCGATTTGATATACATGTTACAACAAAACGATGAATGGCTCACAAAAGAGTCCACTTGTCTGGCCGAGTTGCTCCAAAAGTCCACTTTCAAGAAATCTTGAAATGGTAAGGGAACTAGGTAAGTTCATATGAACTTATTGAGTTCTAAGAATAAATGATAATAAGCTTTCGAACAATGTTTCCAAGAAGTGAAATTAAGTCAGGCTTTTACAAGAATTAGTAATACCTACAATTTACACATGGATACACTAATCAAGCTATGTACGATCTGTTAGTGGATTCATGCACTAAACAATTAGGGTTAGTTGCAGATACTATCTGCCACTAGATGTAGTCACCAGTAACTTAAACTTTCATGTGAATATTAGTTATGTCTAATCACAAATATAGACAATTTCACACTTCAACCAAAGTTAGTTTACATGTGGATACTTTTCACTGTTAAACACAAATCACGCAAATACCCATTCATTTAAGAACTATTCATGTGCATTAACTTCATGTAACTCTTGCATATTTTGCATGGATTGTTCATGGATCCCTTCCTTGTGTTAGCTTCTGATCCATATATCGCTTTGAAAAGCCACATTTTCGCATTCACAACATTGCTCCATTGAGCCAGTATTTCATATATCCAACTAAACCTTCGTAAATCCTCCTTATTAATTCGAACACTTACATGTTCCCCTACAAGGTGGGGGCATTCACCAATGCAATTTGCAATTACATGCCCTACCGGAAGCAAATCTCATCTCATATCATAATCTTCATGCATTTCTCCCATCACATCTCAACAGTTTCCACAATTTCCCTCATTCCACCATTTTAGATACGGAGCTTGTGCACCAAGGAAGAGTATCCATTTACAATTATTCAGGCGTATGCTATTTTTATTATTTTAGTTTGTTAACACAGATGTGCAGTGCTAATTTTTAAATAAACTTACTTACCTGGAAGACAACATTATCATGAAATTAGCCAGGATTTAACAAGAACACAAGTGAAAGGAACTCGTTAGAGATTACTAGGAAAAAGCTCGCCTATTCTACGGGTTCTTTCCCTTTTGCACTAGGGCCTTCTCCCGTTTCTTTAGCATCAATTGGCTTGAACACGTTAGTTACTAATCAAACTAAAAGCTGGTACCTTCTTCACACAACGAATAACACACTAGGTTTCTTCTGAAAGAACAAGGATGAACAGATAAATGAAAAATAAAGTCCTTCTCCATTAAGCTTTCATTCTATTTATATAAGAATTAGCCCGTAATTCCACAGTAACAAGTTACCTAATAATGTTACATGCATACATGATTCCACTAATCACACACGGTTCCACTAATCAAACACCATTAATGAGGCTTTACAGGTATCATGCAAAATGACACATTTCCTACATAGGACTTGACATGTTTCCTATACATGTCCTACCAATTGCAGATCCTAAAACAACTTATGCGCCACAGTTGAACGCGCCAATGGCGGGTTCCTAATGGAGAAGCTCACCAAATGTGGAATATAAATTCGTAAGATGGCAAAACCTAATTGAACATTCCGCAAGAGAAACTTCGCTAAATAAAACAAGCCAATTATCGCAAATTTTACTAGTTCATAGTGAGTCATCACCAACCTCACTTAGTCAGTCAACCAAACCGTGGATTAGAAAAACTTGGAGTGTGACACAGGTTTTTACTTACATCAAAGTATATGAGTCATGCATACATAGTCTATTATCCACCCAGGATTAAGGTATGTCACACTATGAACATCACAAGTGAATAAATCTATAAACGAATTTAAGATATATTCTCCTTGGATTTAGTCTGATGTACTGTTAGTCAAAAAACACACTAAATCCAACAAAAATCTCAAGATTATGGAACTTCTCTCACAATAGCTCAACTATGGAATATCTCAAGAACTCACTCAAACCTATCTCAAATATGATATTATTGCTTCCAAAGTGATCATAAACTCATTTGCATTCAAAATTTAACCTCAAAATAACAAAGAAATCAACAAATTTGAACTTTCTCTAGTTCTCGTAAAAATGTGAATAAAAAGTTAGAAAGAAAACGTCCAAATCAACTTTTATGATAATAAAATAGAAATTTATGATTAGAAAGCACATTACCTTGTTGAAAATGAAAAGAATTAATCAAAGAAAACTTGAAAACCCAATTCTTCATCTTACTCTCCAAAACTTCAACATTAAATAGATAAAGAGAAAATGTTTGAAATTGATTTTCAAATCTTGTTTTTATGAAAGAATCTAGTATAAATTAAACTTACCAAATTAAACTTGGTGAAATAAAATAAAAATTTAAAAGGAAAATGAGAAAAAATGGTGTGGATGGATGAAAACTTTATGAAAAATGGTTTCTTAAAAACATTCCCTCCATAGCCAATTCCAAATGGGAAATTTGCTATCTCACCCTTGGTATATTTACCTCATAAAGGCCTATCGAGTCTCCAATCCAAATTTCTAATCTTAAGACATTGATCCCTATAATTTTACTATTCTTACAATATTATGTGCCAAAAATTCCAGTTTTTAAATACCAACTAATTAAAGAAACTTAAAAACATCAACAATGAAGTAATGCACTGCAAATCTGATTTTTTACTCATTCCCGAAAATTCACCAATTTAATTTCCCAAAATGGCTCAGTTTAGAAATTCTAGCAGTTCTCAAACTCTATGAAAAACATAAAATTTTGGGTTGTTAAATCTTCCAAGGGAAGGACATCGCTAAATTTATTGGGAACCATTCTTGAAGTACCTTCTTAGGAGAGAGTTCACAAAAATGGACTCCGAGATGCTAAGGAGGATACGTCATTTGAGACTCGGCTTTCTGTACATCTAATGTAGTGGGCCTCTTGGGGATTTTGACAGTGATTTCTTGATTGACTTGTGTTTGTCATCATGTTGGTCTAATGATGGTGGGTGAGGAGGCATCCATCGGTGATTTGATCAAGGTGATACATCTTTAGATTGCTTTTGAATCATTCAATGTTGCAATTACTGTGAATTTGTTTATCTCTTTTATTTAAGCTTTTTCTGGGAGCAGTGACATTTGTGCACATTCAGCTTATATTGTTTTATGCATCATATGTACCAGGTATCATGTCTATGTATTCATTATTTTTCTTTTAATGATAAGTATTTTTCTTCAAAAAAAAAATAAAAATCATTTGTGGTATTGACTTTTGAGTCCAAATAAATTGGATTTCACCTATTACAAACTAACTAAATGAGAAATTATTGGACAGGTTAATCCCAACCTAAAATATAAAGCCACTTAACTATTTTTTACAAGTCATTAAAAAATTTACCAGCATACTCACACTTCCTATTCCTACCCACCACCTTCCCTTATTTTTGAATAACTTTCTGTGTATTGCCTCATTTCTCTTCCAACCACCCACTCTAATAATTCCATCTCTTTTTTTTTCTTTCTTTTTACAATTTTTAATGAAAAAAAAATTATCACTTAACATCTTAAATTCAATTGAATATATATATATATATATATATATATATATATATCGATGACTGCTTTAGTGTTGAAAAGCGTTGGGACCTGACTAAAATCCTCATAGAAATAAACATTGAAGCAAATAATTTAGCGAAAGCAAATGTTAAAAAATCTACCAAGTTTAGACAACATTTTTTCTAGTGCTTGGAATTTTTGTTTTACAACTTTCTAGCCTTTCTAGTGGGATCTAGTGGATCCATTAGTGGTGTTTGAAGGAAAAGTCTAACAAATAATGTCTGATGTCGTAAAAAAAATATATTTTTTATAGAATATCTAAAATTATATGTAGTCCTTTTTTATACATTTTTTACATTTAAATAAAAAGATAAATACGTTTAATGTATTTAAATCTATTTTTTACATTGACAATAATACAAACATAAACACCAATTAAATTAAAACTCAATTACAAAGACTGAAAACTATTTATTCATTTCCTCAGAATCGAGACAAATATCATTATTTAGGTGGAACTTCATTTCAGACTCAAATCTAATTTTAAGACGTACAAAATATAATATAAATATTTGTTACCTGAGATTTTAACTGGAATGTAATAGTAGTCTACCAAGAAATTAACTGGAATACTGTAATTTTATCAAGTTGGGTAAAAGAATCATTATTAGTGTCTTTAAAATTTTATATGTTTGGGCAAGACAATCTATCATTTCATACTCATTTTTTATTTTAAACCAAAACTGAGTTACATATTTGGGATTCAGAATCCATCTATTTCTCAACTAATTTCATTTTAAACGTGATATTTTTATAAAGTAGATAGTAATATAAATATGTTAAAATAAAACTTAAAATCTAGTCATAAATAAATAAATAATAAATAAATCTGGTACGGCTTTAAACAAATCACCATCAGGTCTTTGGAATCACATGGGCTGCCTTCATTTTGTACATTGAAATCCTAGCAAAAAACACATCGAAATAAGAGGGGCCTATGCCTATCTGCATCAATTCTTCAATTATTGATCTTAAAAAACTATTCAATATGTTCTTCGGATTTTTTTAACGTTTTCATTATTATTGTAAATATTATGTTTGATAAATATTTTCAAGATGTGAAATAATAAAAAATTATATTTAAAATTTTAGTTGACATTTTTTTAAATTCGATCTCTACTTACCTTTTATTAAGAAAATGAATATGTTCTTAGGAAGTTTCATTGTGTTGGCCTATCATTTATATATTTAGTAGTGTCTTGAAACATTCTGAAAAAAAGTGGTCGACATGAGTTATAATTTAACATTTTAATTATTGGAATATTATGGATCCTAGTAGTTAATAAATTGATTTATCGTAAGTTTAATTTTAGTACTAATTGTTCTGGTGTGATAGTCATTATGCACACATGTAATTAAAATTTTCAATTATTTTGATATAATTTCAATATTGATTCTTTTAACATTTTGCTTGGTATTGAGAAATAATAGCATTTTAATATATTGTATTACATACGTGGTTTCTCTAAATTAAATAAGTTAATAATTTTATTTAATTAAAACATGTTTAGTAATTAAAATATATTCGTTGATATCAACATTACAAATTTTATTTTGATACAATAATAAAAGTGAAGATAAAATTACACTATTTAAATCTGTAAATAAGTGTTTGATATAAATTTTAATTACATAAAATTTTAATAAAAGGACTTTTAACTTTTTTATCTCTGGAAATGTAATTTTGGGTTTTGTTATATTGCTTTACTCACTTTACCTTTATAAACTATTTTCATTTTAAAATTTAATTACTTAAAATTTGATTACAAATGTAAATACCCTTAAATTATTTTCATTTAATATGCTTTCTAACCAATTTTTTAGAGTTGTAACTAAATCTTTAATTGAAAATTTATGGAATCTTTTAAATTATGTTAAAATATTTAATATTACTAAAATATTTTTAATGTTAATAAGTTATAAATAATAGTATTATATTTCTAATAAAAATATATAATAATTATAATTATTCCAATTAATTTTAAAATATTTTATTTTCTAATTGTTATATATAAATTTCTTTTCCATATTTTACAAAAAGAATTATACAAAATTTTAAAAATGATTTAATATATTTTAATGGCCCTTATTCCTTTTAATGACTCTTTTTGAAATACTAATGGTCAAATTTAGCTCAAAAAAAGAATAAGTGTCAAATTGATAAAATATGTAATTTTATACCCTCGACCTGACCTAGGAGTTTCAACTAAGTCGAAGGCATTACATTCGATCATCAGAGTGATCCTATAAAGCCATTCTTTTACTTGCGTTGATTTGTAAGGAAATTGATCTATTGTATTTTAGGAAAATATTCATTCATTAAGCCGACTTGACTTATTAATTTATTTATTGTGTTGATTAATGTGAAGTTTTGAGAAAACGACTTTTAGGTTTTTAAGAAAAGATCTATCAAAAGTTTAAGTATGTTGTAAAGCAATGAAAAACATTTATGAATATTAGTTTTCTAAATCATATAGCATGCATTCATCGAGTTTTAATTAAGTATCCTAATAAATTAAATAATCTCAAACCTAAGATGTAAAACTAGGAAATATTTAACAATTACAACCCAAAAAGAATTAAATAATCATAAAAACTTTTAATGAAAACTTTTAATTAAAAGTAAAATAATCTACTAATCTGAGGTCCCTCTGATGCCATTCTAACTCTTAGTTCTCTACGCTACCTGAGAGGTAAGAAAAAAAATGGGAGTAAGCTTATGACAACTCAATGTGAGTCTAATTTCTAAACTATTTTATATATTTCTACAATAGTAAATCATTCAATTCATGGGAGCAATTTAAGCATGACATAAGAATTATAAATCCATGCATGTACAATATATATACTTATGATGCGATGCAATTATAATTTTAATTTCCCACTCATCCATCCTATCTGCCCTCGAGCATTACTCGACACTCTAAAACACATATCAATAACTAACCATCCCAGATTTCCCGATGAAGATAGTTGCTCACTTGTCATTTGTGATGCTGACTTTTACTATAATAACTTACCATCCTAGTTTCCCGATTTTGATGGCTTTTTAACTATCTTCTCAGTTTAGTCCAGTTTTGATTAAATTGTCACTATCTCCTATGGAACTCATCCATTCTCCGCTCCCAATTTCATGTAATTATGCACATATACTTAGCATGATATGTTATTTGTCATCAATCTGTGCAACATTTGAAATCTTAAACTTTATCATATAACGACATGTGTTCATGCATCCATTCGCACCAATTTCACATAAGTAATTAATTTATGCGAATTAAAAATAGTATTACATATACAACAACTTCAAGCGTTTTAACATGGGCTAACACATACATAAGTAGGGTTTGCAAAGGGGTCACACATATAGGGTGCAAATATAGGCTCGCAAACTTAGGGGTTCACGTAAGTAGGGCTCGCACCTAAGGGTTTGCACATACAGAGTTCGCACATAGGGTTCACGCATACAGAGTTCGCACCTAGGGGTTTGCACATCCAAAGTTCGCACCTAGTGCTCGCACAAGTAGGGTTTGCATCTAGGGGTTCGCACATATAGAGTTGGCACCTAGGGTTTGCACATATAGAGTTCACATAGATAACATGTAGGGTTCACTTGTGTTTTTAGACAGGCTCGCATAGAAGTGGTTTGCATGTAACATGTAAGGGGTTCGCATGTAATAATCATTCAGGTAGTTCGCATGTATTAATATGACCATGAATGTAATAATAACTTAGGGTTCATATATCATAACCTAGGGTTCACATGTAAATCATAGGGGGTTAGCATGTTATAAACAGATAGGGTTCGCATAAATAACATGTAAGGTTCGCATGCATTATCATATGGGTCGCATGTATATTCTTAGAGCTCGCATATTTAGTCCTATATGGTTTTTCATATGGGTTCGCATATGGGCTTGTCTATAGGGGTTCACAACACTGGGGTTTGCAACTGAAGGGGTGTTCGCGATACAAGAGAGTTCGCACATGCAAGGGAGTTTGCAATACAGGGGAGGGTTGCTCATGCAAGGGAGTTCGCATAGCAGGGGGTGTTCTCATACATACTACCCGATTTTAATTAATCATACATAATGGTCTAAGTTAGATCCCACACCTGATTTGAAGATAGAAACCTTAATTTAGGAGAGGAGATTGACGATCCACTTGAGAGGAAATGATTGATTTTGAAAAGTTTGAATCATTTTGCTTGAAATTTGATTTGGAAATGGTGGAGAAAAAGAAATATCTTTTGGGAGTTTTTCTTTGAAAAATTCTCTAGGTTAAGAATTCTAGGGTTTGAAAAACTTGGTTATTTATAAACTCTTTTTCCTTAATCGCAATAGGATTAGGAATTATTTTAAAATTGGGGTTGATTTTAAATTAAAGGATTGAAATAAAAAAAACAGTTTTTGGGTTGGGCTAGTTTGAAAATTTGGCACTTTTATGGGGTAAAAATAAGAAAATAAAATATTTTAGCTAAATGCACACAAGGGGTTTCAAACTTGAGGTTTAAGAGTAAGTTAAGGTCTTACCACTAAACTAACAAACTCATTCTTATTATTTCTTAGCATAAATAACTTTTAAGGCCTTCTAATTCTCTTGCCCTATGTTTTTATTTTAAAAAAAAATCCTAAATTTTTATCCATATTTCTTTTAGCTCTATTTTTAAAATGTGACATGTAAATCGTTGAAGGCTAAATTTGATGTCATGCCCATTTTAATTAATACGCATAATTAACTTGTGCATGGCATGAAAAGAAACTAATATAGATATATATTGAACCAATGGTCATCATAAGTTCTTGATAGGATAGCAAATTGTTTACAAATGGGTTTATATATATATATATATGTGGTTCCTATCATTTGGTTTCTTGTACTTGGTATTTAATTTTCTTTTGGACTTAACTAGTATCTAAGTTTGGAATCCGTCACACATATTGGTACTTATACTATAACATTGTTCGAATATGATGACTTGACATCGACAACCAATAATATGACAATAATATGACATGTGGCAACTTTATATTATGGCACATGTGCAAGCATAAATAAAAATAAAAAATTATAAATTTATAAATTTATAAAATCATAAAAATTTATTTGAATAAATATGGACAAATAGAAGTCCAAAATCAAATGAAACTGGATATTATGTTATTCAAATTCATTTATGACATGTTTTTTTAATAATTTTATATATGTTTAATTTTAATAAAAATTGATTGTGTGAATATCGAAGTATATAAAATCAAATGCTACAAAATCAATACTTCACAAAACTTCAAAGAATTTAAAAAATCATGAAAATTTATTAAAAAAGTATTTTTAATATTTCCTTAAAACTCATGATAATTTATTAACATTAAGAAAAAATTTTCAACCAAAATCATTAACAACAATAATATTAATAATATGATAACGATGATGATGAAAAATGAATGATCTATTTAGTGTACAAAAAGTGATAGGTAAGGAGAAGATATCCGAGCAAAAATAAAGCCAAGCGGATGGCCTTATTGAAGATGAAAGAATATTTTAGAAGATAAAAAAATTATCCAAAAAGTATAAAAAATTTAAAAAATAAGAAAAAAAACCTAGAAATTTTTCTAACATTATCAAACTTTTTATATTATGGTTTTGAAATTTAAAAAAATATAGAAAATATTAAAAACTACAACCAGAATGAATTTGGATAAAATGACATTCAAGATCATTTAAATTTGGATATCCATTTGTCTAGTTATTTTTCATAAATTTATATAATTTTAGAATTTTTTAATTTTTATTAATGTTTGTCATATGTCATAATATTAGATCACCACATGTCATATTATTAGATATTAGTATTACGTTATTACATTCTAATGATGTTACATCACACAAATTAAAGTGTATGATAGATTTTAAATTTAAGTATAAATTAAGTTAGAAAATTTATATGGAAAAGAATTATCTATATATATATACATGAAAGTGATACACTTTATATCAAAGGGTTATAAAATCATATTAAAAGTTATTAAAAATTATATCAGAAGCTACCAAATTGAAAGTATGCCAAATTAAGGTTAATACAATTATATCGAATATTATAGGTTACTAAAATTATATTAGTGGTAATGAACATGCTACCAAAGGTTATCGAAAACATACCGAAAGTCACTAAATAATATCAAAGGTAACGAAATTCATTTCAAATATAAAAACCTGAATTAAATATGGTGGTAATAAGGATTAATAAAGGAAGGTGCAGAAATGAACGACAATTGACAAATTCAGCTCAAGAATCTATCAAAATGATGAAGTGTTAAAGGCTTCCAAGCCCCAAAGGGGCCAAAGGTTTTTCTCGCGGTCGAGGAATGGGTTGTGATTGGAATGTTTTGACACTACCCTTGATTTTGGCCCCGGACTCGATTCAATTTAATTTTATTATAAAAAATTAATAATTCAAGTTTTTTAATTTAAAATCATTTAATTCAAAATGATCGACACAAAATGATTGGAACATAGAGTGGTTTGATTAACAATGATTTGAATAAGTAATTCAAAATGATATGGATCTTTTTCTAAATTTAAAAATGGGTAAAAAATATTTTTAGTTCTTTTAATTTTAAAATTGGACAAATTAGTCCTCTAAAAATCTGGGAAATTTAATTCCTATCAATTTTGGATGTGAGAAATTAAGAACAATTAACCATGACGTTAATGTTTTCTATCATTTGCACATAATTTTGATTAGTATAATAACAAATTTAGCCATTAAAGTTTACACATTTTGTTAATTTGGTAATAACTTAACAAATTTATCCTGTAATATTTTGTAAATGTTAAATATTGAGGCTAAATTTGTTAAATTTTTAGAATCTAGACCAAATTGACAAAACATATAAATATCGAAAGCTAAAATCATTTACAATTGACTGAAGACATTAATAACATGATTAATTGTTCTTAATTATTTACTTTCACTTTTAAAATTAACATAAATTAAATTAAAAGAATGAATAAATGTTTTTATAAAAAATTCAAAAAATTCTTTTACTTAAAATAAGCGGATACAAAATAAATATCAAAATCCAAGTTAAGGTACACCCAAATTAACCTGGGTTAGGATTAATAGACACTCCAATTATGTACAAATGTAGGTAATTTTGGAAAAGATTGTAGCAAAATACGTATATTTGTAGAGTGTGGGACCGTTGTCCTAAGCTTAATTTGGAGATTTTTCGTGGACGACACGATCCGAGTCTGCCGCTTTCTCTCATACACTCTTTCTCTCTATTAAAACCTTTCTCTTTCACTCTTTATTTTTATTTTTCTAGCTTTACTCTACTCTTTCCTTTTCCTTATCCATTGTTTTTTTCTTTTTGGATTCATAAATCGATATGGAAATGGAGGATCATCGTCACCATCAATATGCCATACCCGATCTTAGGCAACTACTCAACGGAAAACCCATCAATTTCCAAGCAATTCCACAGGATACTGAGTTATTCTCCCCCGGCCACCACCGGAATCTGCCGCCATCGCAGCAACCCCACCACCCCTTCGATGTGATGCAAGTGGTGGGTAGACATGAGTTCCCTTCTGATTCTACTGGTAATACTAATGGCACTCCCATGGCTGCTGTTGCCACTGTCACTAGTGCTTCCACACTTAGTCCCAGCTGTGGGTTCGACGGTGAAGCCACTGCTTTTGGAGGTGACGGAGGAAATGGAAGGTGGCCGAGACAAGAGACTTTAACACTTCTTGAGATCAGATCTCATCTCGACCCCAAGTTCAAAGAAGCTAATCAAAAGGGTCCTTTGTGGGATGAAGTTTCCAGGTATATACAAATAATATATTTATTCTTCCATGCTCTCCATACCCTAATTCTCTATTTTCTTCCATTCCCAAAGCTAGCAACTTCACTCCACGGATTGTTTCTCCTTTTAAAGATATGAAATGGGGTTCAAACCAGGAACAGTATTACACGAGTTTTCTTCTTTTATTTATTTTTAAAGAAAATAAACGATAGCTGATCATTTCTATAGTTTTCAACTGACTTGCTCTCTTTTTTTCCTTTGAAAATGTGTTGCCTCCATTATTGTGCAAGTTTTTACTGGTTTTTACTATAAAAATGACTAAGCTTTTGGATGTTTTAAGTACCCATCTGCAAGTTTTATCCATGAAAAGACGTTTTCATCAGTCCCTTGCCGAAAGACCCATCTTTATTTTTCAATTTTGAATGGTCAAATAAGAGCTTTATCAACATTCATCACATGATATTTCCATGGTCATACAAATTTGAATTAGGGTTCATCTGTTTTCTAATAGGTTTAAAGTTTAATTTATTGCCATTTCCTTCCCTTTTCTCTTGGTGCTGTAGAGTCATGTTTGAGGAACATGGGTACCAAAGGAGTGGGAAAAAATGCAGGGAAAAATTCGAAAACTTGTATAAATATTATAAAAAGACAAAGGAAGGCAAGGCTGGGAGACAGGATGGTAAACACTATCGATTCTTTCGTCAACTTGAAGCTTTATATGGGGATACTAGCAACAACAATGGAGTTTTAGGCCAAGAAACTCCCCTAATTGGCAACAGTTTTCAGTTTCATGGTGCCCAAAATAGCATCAATACTCAAGCAAATCAAGAGATCTATCACTCGCAAAAGCTTTGCAGTGATAGTCTTAGTCTCTCAAGTTCCTCAAAATTCGACACTTGTTCCTCAGATAACAATGATTTAAGCACTGCAAAGCTGAAAAAGAAAAGGGGTTGCAGAAGCTGGAAAGCCAAGATAAAAGAGTTCATCGACTCGCAAATCGGGAAGCTAATGGAGAGGCAAGAGGCATGGCTTGTGAAACTGACCAAGACGCTCGAGGAAAAGGAGCAAGAGAGGCTTTTAAGGGAAGAACAATGGAGGAAAGAGGCAGCAATAAGAATAGATAGAGAGCATAAGTTTTGGGCTAAGGAGAGAGCATGGATTGAAGCTCGTGATGCTGCTTTAATGGAGGCATTACAGAACCTGGCTGGCAAACAGTTAAAGGCGGCATCATCTAACGGTGAAAACCATAATGAAAATGGGAATGGAACAATTAACCACACTGTTAAGGCTGATGGGTGGCAAGAAGCTGAGGTTTCTAGGCTCTTACAGCTGAGAACCGCCATGGAAACAAAGTTCCAACAAGTAGGGTATTCAGAAGAGGTTGTTTTGTGGGAGGAAATCGCTGCTAAGATGGGGTGTTTAGGATTTGAAAGGAGTGGTTTAATGTGCAAAGACAAATGGGATACCATTGGTGGTGCATATACCCTAATGAAAACCAAGGAGAGTAACAAAAAGCGAAAGGAGAACTCAAGAGGCTTTGATTATTATCAACCCAATGAGACCATTTTCACTCAAGGACCTGAGACATTGAGACTCCAACCAAATGACGGCTCTTCTCATGCTGTAAGCGATAGTTGCTTTCGCTTCTTCATGGCTGATGGAGATAATAACTTGTGGGAAAACTATGGTCTGAAACTCAGCAACTGATGAAAAAAAACCAGTAAGTTCAAACACAAGATGACAGGTTTCACAATTATTGTAATCCATCCCACATGGGTAAGTTCTCTTTTGAGAGGCTGTTTAGAATGTGTGAGCAAGCAGTTTGACTGATCTTAGACTCTTGAAAATTTATGTACAGCAAACTGTGTTTCATGTTGTTCTTAGCTAATTCAAATATGGATTAATGGGTTTGATTTAATATATCTTGCAGGGAAGAGCGGAAAAGGAAAAATCACTGCATTTCAATATATATAGTTGATTTAGTGCATGGAAACTTGATTTATGATACTTCTTCATTATCACTTTCTTTCTCTCTTTCTTCTTTCAATATATATTTACTGAGAATTTGTTGTTTAGTAAATGTCTGATGAAATATCTCTGCATTATAGAGGGCATTTGCCCCCACGTGTGCAAAAGTTTATGTACAATTTCTCTGAAGTACGGTGCGTAGGTTAAGGAAACAGTGACTTTGGATCAGATTATAAACCAGAATGCAAATCTTTCAGATTTTGTTTGCATTTGTATCAAATGAGTAGGCCAAGGATTAACGGGTTTTACATATATATACTCGAGATCATCCTATTTGATATTCCATTTATATTTGTTTTTTTTAAAGGTAAAATATTTGTTCGATATAAATAAATTTAACTAATAAATATCTAATAAAAAACTTGTATTCTCAGTTAGATTTTGATAGGATGCATCGGTTTGGTTTGGTTTGGATTGAATTGGGTTGAGTTTTTAAAATTTTTCGGCCATTTTAGGTTTAGGTTATTTTAGATTTGGGTCATTTAGATTTAATAGTTAAATTTTCGAGTTAGATTATTTTAGTTCATATTATTTTGACTTGCTTGTTTTAGTTATTTCGAGCTTGAATAATTTCGTGCTTGGATAATTTCCGGTTTCAAGTTAGAAAGATTTGAGTTGTTGAATTTTTATGATTAAGTTGAATCGAGTTTATATTCAAATTTAATCAAATTGAGTTTTGGAGTTAGCCTAGTGCGGTAAAAGTTTTTTCCTAGAAGTAAATAATTTTTTTATAAGTCCTATTTTTAATTATTTTGACATGAGTATATAAATGAGTTATATTGATAAATAATTTCTTTTTTCTCAAAATCAAAAGAGTGGTTGGGTCGAAGAAATAAAGGATTTTTAATGGCCATTTTTATTATACAACAAAGTAAATAAATTAGATATCAAAAGATAAGATAGAAAAATATTATAACAACATAATTGGCAATAGTTCTGGATCGAAGTTGTCCCCAAAGGAGTAGGTGGTAGGGTCACGAAGAAGGTGCGCTTGGGCGAAGAGGATTGACCAGATGGCGGTGGAATGATGGTAGAACATACAGATGGGGGGATGGTCTCTTTCAAAGATAAATTACATGCGTTGCACACAGGGAAAACGAATGCTTCAACTATAGAGGAGGAGGATGATTGTGAAATTGGAAGGTTACGTTATAATTGAAAAGGTAGATAGAGTACCTTCGACCTCCTTTTTTGAAAGGGTTCATTATCTAGTCAAATAGAGCATGAATCAGTTGATCATCATAAAATTGCTTGTTAGAAAGATTGCCTTTAGTATGCACTTAAATAAAATCTAGGCTTTATGGAAGCCGACGCAAACCGTGCAACTTATGGATCTTGCTAATGACTATTATCTTAAGAAATTCAAATCCAAGGATGATTATTCTCAGGTATTGTCAGAAGGGCCCTGAATAATCTTTAGCCATTGCCTAATCGTTCAACCTTGGATAGAGGATTTCTTGACCTTGCAACATCATCCAAATCAAGTGGTGGTTTGGATTAGATTACCAGATCCCTCTGGTGCTTGGTATAAGCGAAGCTTGCTACATGCCATTGCAAAGTTGGTAGGTAAAGTAGCGAAAATTGATAGTAATACTAGTAGTGGTGTGAAGGGGTGGTTTGCGAGAATGGCAATATCAATTAATTTGAGAAGGTCATTAGTTTCTAAAATTTAGGTCGAAGGAGTTCTATAAAGGGTTTAGTATGGATATTCATCCAATATTTTATTCACTTGGGGGGTCACTATGGTCATATGAAGGACGCTCACCCTATGAGGCAAAGGGATGAGACTAACGATTAACGATCAAAGACGCATCAAACATCGTTGTTGGAGAAGACAACGGATCAACTGATAGTATGCAACAATTATAGTCCATACATGGTTGTCCAACATATAATACAAAATGGTCTAAAGAAATGGCTTGCGAATGAACTTGAATATCAAGGGAATTTAATTTTAGGATTCAGATTTAAGGCTCTAGTTGATCCTAAGAAGGATTCTAGTGTTAAAAATGAGGGAATTAATCAGGTTAGTCAACCCGCATCATTATTTAGAAACCAACCATTACACACTACTAGATGGGGTAAAACTAGTAGGAGGCTCAATGGTAAACTCAAGGGCAAGGTTGCAATGCCTAGTAAGAGCCCTAGTGAACCCCATATTTTGTTGGCCTAAGCAATGGAAACAACAAAAGGGCTTAACGCAGATGCAGTTCATAGCTTGGAATGTGGCTGTGATGATCCATCAGTGTTGGAGTATTGGTTACTAAATATTCAAAAGGTGTTTAAAGAACTTCAATGCAGCCCTGAAGAGAAACCAACGTCTGCAACTCTTTCTTGAAAGAGGAGACTTATCTATGGTGGATCACAATGACAAGTGTATTCCAATGGATAGGGTAAACTATAAATTTTTCTTGATGGAGTACTAGAAAAAGTATATTACCTGGCCTTATCTTGAAAAGGAAAAAAGAGAGTTTATAACACCCTTCAGCTCTCCTAACACGTATGAAAGATGCTATTGAACATGTACAAACAAGAAATCTTAGAATATATTTTTTAGTTTAAACTTAAATTATTTTTATAAAATGAATAAATCAAGTTTAGGGAAATTTAACCGCTTTATAATCAATTTAAAAACCATTTATGAGTGACTCGGGAAAGAGCGGAGGTGATCGAGACTCAAAAAGGATAAAATAGTATAGGGAGGGACAATGTTGGGAAGTTGTGCAATGTCACGAGGTTGTACTTTTGACGTCGCATGTTACTCTCTATTTGTACAATGTCACAACATTGCAAGAGACAATGTTGCGACTTTGTAAGTGAATGCCGTGATGTTGTGAAAGACAATGTCACGAATTTGTAGAGCCCTAAGTCGGTTTGATAACAAAGAAACAATAATGCACAAATATGGTTCCAAGCACTTTGATCAGTTGAACACACGAAAATATTCTCTAACTTCCCTCCAATTTACAAGAACTTTACTCACCTTACTATTTAAAAAATAGGTTAAGAATAATATAGTGGAGGTTTAATTTTTTTTTTCAAAACCGAGCCCTTTTGTAATATTTATAGTAATAAACCCTAAATGAATAATACCTCTTCTTTGTGTGAGACGTATTTAGTGTTGGATAAAATCTAATTCGAAAATGATTTTCTTGCATAGCGGAAAAATAAAATTTTGAAAATCGAGTTGATTTGTGATATTTATAGCAATAAACTTTTCTCGAAATCGCACTTGTGTTTTGGGCCAAACAGATCCTTGTCATTCTTGACTTTCAATCGAACAACCTTCTCCACTATTCTCATACCAAAATTTGCTTCGAGGGGCTCGAATAATTTCAAATCAAACACAGAACCATAAATAATTTTCTTACTTTTAGTAGGAAAGTAAATCTCTTTGTTATAGAAACTGATAGAATTAATATTCCTAGAAAATAGAATTTGTACTTAGAAATAAATTCTCACTATTTTCGGGCAGAATAATAATATCTCAAAGTTGTACATAACTTGTTGTATTTTTAGCCCTACCGGTGTCATCTATTTATAGGGGAGGAACTAAAACCTTAGTTGAATTAGTAGAAACATTTAAGGCCTATTTAATAGAAAAATAATCTCCTATTTGAACTAGGAGAGAGAAAGGCTAATAAGTTATGCTTTCCCACATATGTATTATGATGGGGATTCGGGCCCTCTTGTATTAGGTCTAGTTATAAGTACTTATTGGACTTTTAACACAACACTTTATAATTCAACCCAACCCAATACATGTTTTTATTTCCTAAAATAAAATTATAAATTAATTTTTCAATTAAATAATTTTCTCAACCCGATTCGATTTCATTAAAATCATGACAACATTATCGTAAAATAATTTATGAGAAAATATATTTAATTTTTCTACATTCAATGGATTCACAATGACTAATTAATTTAATTCCGTTTTAAAACTTCAATTATTTAATTAATTAAATAATTATTCAAAAACCATAAATTAATTTTCGGTCATTTCCATACTTAGTGAGAAACCACATTCATTTCTAAATGTTACACATTTCTCTAACTTTATCATTCCTATTCATTTATGTTCATTTGATTCAACATGCAATTCATTTCTAGTTTCAACGAGCTAGCAGAGGAGGAAATGACCTTAGAATTAATTTAAGTTTTTCAAATTATTATTTAATCAAATAATTAAAGTTCAAAATGGAATTAAATTAATTGGTTATCATGAATTCATTGAATATGTAAGTTAAATATATTTTCTCATAAATTCTTTTACACTAAAGTTGCCATGATTTTAACGAAATTAGAATTGGGTTGAGAAAATTATTTAATTTGAAAATTAATTTATTGAAACTAATTTAATAAATAATATTTTATTTTGGGAAATAGAAAAACATGTATTGGTTAGATTAGATTATAAAGTGTTGGGTTAAAAGTCTAGGAAGCACATATAATTGGACCGAATAAGGAGAGGCACAAAACCCCTTATAATACATATGAGGGGCAACAACTCTAGTATATTTAACTAGGGTTTGTCACCCCTCTCTCATAGTAGAACTAAGAGATTAGCTTATTTATCAAACAAGTATTATTTGTATTCTACTAATTCAACCATTATTCTTCTAGCTCTCCCTATAAATAAATGACATTGGTAAGGCTAAAAACATAAGTTATACACAATTTTGAGATATTGTTATTTTGCTTGAAAAGAGTGAGAAATTTATTTTCTAAGAATAACAATTCTGTCGGTTTCTATTGAGAGAGAGATTACTTTCTTACTAGAAGTAAAAAAAAATTGTTTCTAGTTCTATTTTTTATTTGAGATTGTTCGAGCCCACACTCGAAGCGATTCGTGGGGTGAGGATAGCGGAAAAGACCATTCGATTGAAATCTGGGAACATCTAGGATCTGTCCCACACAATGCACATGTAGGTTTCAAGAAAATTTTATTGCTATAAATATCACAAACCAACTCGATGATAGAAAAGTGCTTTTAAACCCAATTTTTTTTCTAACACTTGCTATATTTCTTGCTTGAATGTGTTATAATATGTGTTTTGTGTGTATTTAAAACTTCTTTAAGCCCATGTAAGCTTGATAGAAGGGTTAGGATACGATTGACATGCTAATTAGGGTCATATGTGTATCATATTCTTTGGAGTTTTGTTCTAGTGTTATGTGGGGTTTGGAGTTGTGAGATTTATTTTTTAGAGTGTTGTTATGATACCTTTGGCCAAGCATTTGTTGCCGACCATTGGGCATATATGATAAAATAGAGTTTTGTTGCCTTCGAGCATTACGTTATGTAATTATGGGTGTATGTGGAGTCCCATAATGTCCTAGTTTTATTTTACTGAGATTATAGTGGGCATAAAATCGAAACCTAGTGATAATCTCTGGGTCAAATGAAACGTGGATATCGTTGAATCATATTGAAGCCTAAAGTATAATTATAAGAATTTATTCTTGATTCCTTGTTAGTGATTTGAAAATTACTATGAATTTAAAGAATGTTGCCAGTTTAATGAATTGTAAGTTTCATGCTCATATGCTTCAACTATTTATTGAATTCATGTTTTCATTTTCTTATGTTTCCATGCTTAAGCAAACTATTTATCTTGTTGAGCATGTGGTTCTTGTGCCTTTCCAAAGCAAGGTAAGTATAGTATTTTTCATTTGAACTGCACGTAGATTGCACTCTAGGAACATTGAAGCCATCACTCTCTTTTGGCAGCACATACTACCATCAAGACTATAAGAGTATGAAATTTGTGTATTTATATATTGTGACATATACTTAAGGCATTAACTTGTACAAATATGCTTATTTGATATGTTACTTAGTACTTGAAATGTTGGTGGTGATGTTGAAATTGAAGGCTTATATAATTTGTTAAGTCCATAATTGTAAAGAAGTTTCACTTGGCATGCATGCATGTAGGTAACTAAACGGTAAGCTATTAATTGGGGATGTTATCTTATATTTGAATGGTTTTATAAATGTTTTATTATGCTAGCTTTGCCTTATGATGGTTTTGTTGGTTATTGGTTTATATTGAACAAGTTTTATTGAGAATCTTAATTGTACATGGTTATTCTTGAAGCATCATTCATGGTGGTTTTGTTTGAAGGTGCTTTGGATTGAGTTTTAGGTGTTTAAAGCCAAAACATTTGGTCCCTTGCACCTAAGGTTCGATACCTAAGGTGTAGGTAGGGCCAAAAATGCATCCCAAGTTCTCGGGGTTGTTAGAAAAACCAATCTAGAAAATGGTTAATTTAGCTATAGAGGAAGTTTAATTTTTTCTAAAACTGAGCCTTTTTGTGAGATTTATAGTAATAAGCCTGATCGGAATTATTCTTGTGCTTTGTGTGAGGCGAACAAAAGTCGATCCTGGGTTTCAATTGAACAACCTTTTTCGCTACCCTCGAACAACCTTCTTCGCTACCCTCGAACCACAAATTGTCTCGAGTGTGGGCTCGAGCAAAATAAACCAAGTCACAAAATTAAAATGATTTACTTATTTTCAGTAGGAAAGTAAATTCTCTCTATAAGCCGGTGATTATTCGAGATTCCTAGAAAATAGAATTTACTCTTTGTAAATAAATTACCATTACTTTCTAATAGAATAACGACATATGAAAGATGTGTAAATAGATTAACCGATTAAATAATATTATTTTAATAGAAAATACAATCCTACACTAACTAAAATAGAGGGGGTGACAACATGACATTTTTCACTAGGGTTTGATGCCCCTTATGTTATATGAGGGTTAGTTTCAGCTTTCATGTATTGGTTCCAAGTATACGTGTTTCTTGGATTTTTGATTCAACACTTAGAATTTTATCCAACATAATATTTATTTTATTTTATTCAAAATAAAAATTTTTAATCAACTAATTTAATTAATTATATTTACTAAATTAATTTCTTAATTAAATAATTTTCTCAACCCAATTCTAATTTCGTTAAAGTCATAACAACTTTATTGTAATAGAATCTTTGAGGAAATATATTTAATTTCCTTATTCAATAATTCATAATGACTTAGTTAATTTAATTCCATCTTTGAACTTCAATTATCTAATTACAATTAATTAAACAATGATTCAAAGAAACATAAATTAATTCCTAATTCATTTTTTATACTTAGTGAGAAAACGCATTCATTGCAAATAGTGATACATGAGATCCATTTCTTTTTCTTCATCATTTTCATTCATTTCTATTCATTTGTTTTGCATGCAAATTGTTTCAAGTTATCTCGAGCTAGTGGATGAGACTGATTGAACATATATAATTAGGGCTCAAAGAATTTATAGTTAAGTGTTGACTTTCTGCTTATTAATTATAACATTATTTAGTCACAAATTTATTCCACTAAAGTATTGTGACTGAGCTCTCCATTTTATATACCATTATTGTAACGACCCAATTTTTATTGGTACTGGAAAATGTGGTCTTAGAACATATTTCCATAAATCAAGTTTGCAAATATTAAATAAGAATATTTATGGGGATAATATAAAAATATATTGAAGATTAGTCAAGCAATTTTATCAATTAAATAGTTGATTAGGGCTCATGGACTATATTGTAAAAGTCTAGTCGCTATAGATTTTCAATTGGAAAAAGACTTGAAGACTTTCAAAGAATCCCATACCATTGCGGGTGGTGAAGCAGAGGGAGAGGAGGCCCTCGGGGGGTTATATCATACTCATAGTCATTGAGTTCACTCTATCAGGCCAATTGAGTGAACTCAATGAAACCCAGGAAGTTAACCAAAAGTTAGTACTTAGCCTACTACTAAGTACAACAAGAAAGGTCCAAGGATTTGCTATTCTATAGCCAATCCCTTGGGGACTCAGGGGTTTCTAAATGAATAGAGTGAAACCCACTAAATGGCCAAAATAGGGCCATTTAGTGGACTCAAGAAACTCAAGTTTACCCGTACCCTATTGATAGATTTTAAGCTTAAATTATAAAAAGGACTAGATTGTAAAGTTAATTTAGTTTGTTGTTAACTTTGCTATATTATGGGTCAAATTGAATAAATGTAAAAATTTTCATGAAATTATGTTAGAAATAGAAAATATAATGTTCCTAATGAGAATATATGAAATTAGACTTTAATCCAAGCTAGAAATTGAAAGATATGCATATCCTAAGTTCGTGGACTAAATTGAATAAAATGTAAAATATGAGGAAAATTGAAATATGAATTTATATAGGATTATGCATATCATGACCTTGTATAAAAATTTTTGGTATTGGTTTGTTCTATAAAGAAATTGTATAGATCAAGATTTGAATCAAAGAGGAGCCAATAGGGAAAAACTAAAATTTTGGATTAGTCCTTGAAGTATCTACTCATTTCATATTGAACTTACAAGTAAGTTCACTTGGAACTTGCTACCTCTTTTGAATGATATGTGTGCTATTCTTAATTTGATATATGTATGTTTGATTATACTTTAAAATACAAGTGAATTTGGCATATATGGCCAAGAAAGAATTGGATTGAAATGTTATGTGAAAATATAAATGATTTCATGATATGGAAATGTAAAATGTGATCATTTACCGGTGAGATATGTAAATGAGAATAACTAAAAGGATGAAGATGAAATATGTGTAATGAATGCCCATGTGAACTTAGTAAAATGTTAGGATATGATTGGCATGTCAATAGGGTTATATTTGCGCTTGTACAAAGATTATAATAGATTATAACAAGATCTAGAATTTGTTGTAGATCCTCAAGTAATATAACGAGATCTGACATTTGTTGCAGATCCTCAGGTAATATAACAAGATCCATCATTTTTCGCGGATTGTCGGGTAATATATGATATAGGTTTAGCCTGAACAGTTCACCTAATGCAATTTCAGCTCGGATGAGCAACTTAGTTCACCCGTTTATCCGAGTCCATTTTACTAAGGTTCCATCAGGCGATATATAAGTTTTAATTGAAATTGAAAACTTAAAATAAAATGTGACGAAAGGAATTTGGTAACCAATTTGATATGTGTAACGACCCGGTTTCCAATGGTGTAAAAAAAACAGTGTTGGGACCCTGTTTTCATAAATCGAGCCTGTAAAATATTTAAGGATTTATTATATAAGTGAATTAAATTTTGGATAGTTAATTTAGCCAAAATTTTATTTAATTAGGGCCAAGAGATTGAATTGTAAAGTTCAATTGCCAATTCGAAAATGATTTGATGACTTAAATTACAATTAACCAAATGTCTAAAATAACAATTAGACCACGTTAAAATAAATGTTAGTGGACGGTTGATAAAAATGAGCATTAAATTAATTAATTAAAAATTTGTTTAATTAAATTATGTTTAATTGTTTATATATTAGATAGTGGAAGAAAAACAACACCATCATCTTTTTCTTCATAACTGAAAACAAAAGAGAGAAAACCTTAAGGAAAAGCTTAAAGGTTTCGAACATAATTGATATGTGCAAATCATGTACCAAATTGTAAAAAATATTAAAGTTTTAGAAAGTTTCCATTGTTGAGTTCTTGAAGTTTTAGGTGTTAAATTGATAGATTTTAAGCTTAGATGTGAAAAATGACTAAATTGTAAAGCTTATTGATAGTTTCTTACATTAGGGACCAAACTGAATAAAATGGAAAATTGGTAGTAGGAATGGGAAATACGGGGTCTCAAATGAGTGATAGTGAAATCAGAATCCAATTTGGAGCTTCAAATTGAAAGTTAGGTTAGTCCCAATTTTAGGGACTAAATTGAATAAATTATAAAGTTTGTACAAATTGATAATTGATTGTGAATTGGCTGAATATTAATAGTGTTATATGTTTTATGTCAATCCATAGCTAACTTTGGCTCGGATTCGTCGAAAAGGAAAGGAAAGTCCAAAGCCATCGATGAGTAGCTTAAAATTTCCGGTTTGTATCTCTATGATTCAGGAATACTTAATTTTCTACATGTGTATGTCATTTTGGATTATATGGGATTCGAGGTGAGTTACTGATGATTACTTGAGTAGGTTTGATGTGTTTGAGATTGATTCTTGAGATAAAGACTAAATTGAATAGGATGGAAAACTTATGATATGATTGATATTGAGAATTGCTTTGAAATTTTTTTTGAATATATGTTGTATTATATGGTGAATTGATGATTTGACAGTTAATTGGACATGATAAAACATAACCTGATCTATATAAATCAAATTGAACATTTGGTTACCTTATTAGCTATTCGGACTGAGCCAAATATAGTTGGCATGCCATAGGGTCAGATTGTTAATTAAAGCCATCATTGCTGGGCAATCCGAGGTGGTAGATATTATGCATTGAGTCATTGTTACTGGACAATTTGAGGTGACAGTTTACTTAAATTGAGAAAACCAGTGTTGTCGGACAATCCAGTGTGGTAATATGTTCATATTCAGCGTCATCGTTGCCGGGCAATCAAAGTATGGATCTGTGTATTTGTTCTGAATTCATCTTAAGTTAATAGGGTTAAAGAATATAATATGGCTAAGTGGTAAATGAATGAAATGAAATGCAATTGAATTGAATTGTAGAATATGACTACTTGAGATATGAGCTGAAAACGAGCCCTGAGGGCCAATTGAATCAATGAGTTATTAAGCTCGAAAATGTTTGAAGGAAATGAAATGAGATTGAGTAACTACACATATAATTGATGTACTTAAATGGTTAAATATATGTTATAATTGTGACATGAAATTGAGTAAGTATGTAGGTATAATGGTAAGGTGAGATGATTATGTAACTTGTAAATTTTACTGTGGACTGGTATGATATGTTTAAGAAATGAGATAATCTATGATCTTGGTATAATTTGTATGTGTACTGGATTGTAAATTAAACTTGAATTGGATGTGTGCACTGCATAAGTTTGTTTATATTATCTTGAATCATAAATTTACCACTGGGCATTTTGCTTAGCATATGGTTTTGTTTTCTTTCTTGTGTAGGTAAAGTAGATTCCCAATAGATTGAGTAGTTATCTTATCATCCAGCAGTCAATCTTCGACTCAGCAAAGTTGGTAGATTTCTGCTTTTAATTAGTGTGGCATGAACCAAGTTGAGTCAATTTTTGGTATATATCTATGCATATATATATATGTAGTTTCATTTTAAAGGTTTGTGTTTTCATATGGTAAGTTGAATATGGATTGTAATGGTATCAAAATTTGGTTGAATTGGTATGATAGGTGATCTATCGTAATTAGATATGAAAAATTAGGCTTTCCCGGTACACTTAAAGAGCTTATTCTCAAGCAAAGTAGAGTATTTTCCGTAGTTTTTCGTAATTTTTAAATTTTAAGTTAATAAGTGTAAATGCCTTACTTTTACTCATTATGAGACCCAAATTGACCAATAGTTCCATTGTGATCCCTAACGTATGGTTGAGTGATGTAGGAATGTGTTGGAGGTTGAAAATGAGCAAGAACGACACCAAAGGAGAGGGTATTATGATAACCAAACCTTGGAATTGTGATACCTCCAACAAAATCAATATTAGAGACCACCCTTCAGTGGTATTCCGATACCCACTTTGGGTATCGCGATATCCACCCTCCAAGAAGACCCCCAAGTTCAAAATTGCCTGAGGTATCATGATATCCTCTTCCTTGTATCACGATACTATTATTGTGAGGGGACAAATTTGGAAAAAAAAGGTTAGTTTTTGTCCACCCAAAGCACCAATCATGAAGTCCCATTTAAGGATATTTTGGGTACACAAATTGGGTAAGAATAGCTGCTATATCAGCCAAAACTTGGCTAAGAGAGAAAAGGGTCTACATTACCTTAGTTTAGGCTTACTTTTCCTTAGGTTTTCTCTTAGCTTTTCTTCCTTTTTTTTTCTAAGGTTTCTTATTTTCATTTCTTTAACTATAGATTTTACATTTCCCAGCAACTTTTGTTCTTATTTTAGTTGCTTTTAGTGTTAGTTAAGTTAGTTATTGCTATAACATAGGTTTATTTGTACTTTTAGTCTCTGTACCTTGGTTGTAAGATATTTTCAGATTTAGTCTAATGTATTTCAATTTCTTTTCTTTGCACTTGTTAAAGTTTGTTCCTTTTATGTTTATTGCTTTATATTTTCTTTTTGAATGCTTCGCTTTTACAAGCTTTTTAAGTTTTCTTGCATAAAAAATCTCAAATTTAATATCTTTCTTAAGTTTTTCTTTAATGACTTTTTTACTTTTCATTTTCATGTTAGTTTTATTTCCTGCATAAGTAGCTAAAATTTTAAGGGGGTTGGTTGATGGAGATGTGGTGAGCTGATTTTTGTAATAAAACTTAGGATTGACAACCCTGAGGGAGCATAAAGGCAAGTGAGACCGAGATGAGATATTGTTGGGTACCAATTCATCAGTCCCAGGTTAACCGGTGAGATCGAGAGATTTTTTGAGCTAATTTGTCTAACTTGGTAAAGTGGAGACTGAGAGGTAAAATAGAGCCATTTTGGGAGTTTAACTGATTTGGATCCTTAATTTAAGGATTAGTGAATCACATCAATGTCAACGAACCCCCATTTGTTAATTAATTTTAATTTCGTAACTTTTCATGTTTTACAATTTAGTCATTGCTAGTTAGATAGTAATTTAGATTAATTTATCTAGAGTTCATGATTTACCGTAATATAATTTGTTACGATTAGTTTGTAGACTCTTTATTTTGCACGTATGTTATTTAGAAATTGTTTAATCCACGATTCTCTTGGGTTCGATCCATGAAATACTCTAGTCTTCCATTGTAACATTACAAATCTTACAACTGACCTGTCACACTTGCAGTAAAGCCGCGATAATTATATTTTATTTTAATTCCTGAGTGTTGATCTTCATATCTCTCTCTATTCATTTACGATAACGGAGAGAGAGAGAAGAGAGACTCAAGTTATTGGCACTATTTCCAGAGAATCAGCGTTTGATTGAACAATTTTATTTCCATCACGTGTACTTAGAGTCGAAGTTATAGATACAAAATTTTTTTATTTGTTTTTATTTCAGTTTTAATTTTTCGATTAATTTGTTTTTACTCTTTTGTAATTGTAGGAGGCATTGCATTACTCAGACTGATAATGGTGTCTTACCATTTCAGCCGGAATCGAAACGTATCATTACACACACGAGGAGGGCGCAACATCCGAAGGACACCCAACCTCTACAAAAAGAATAGCCCATCATAAATTCGCAAGTAGAGATTCAACCATCACCATACCTCCCCATGGAGCAACGTACCTTGCGCGACTATGCGATGCCCATTCTTGATGCTGTTCGAGGTAACGTTAATCGCCTAATGATTAATGCTAACAACTTTGAAATCAAACCGGCGATGATCCAAGTGATACAAGTGAACCTTCAATTTCGAGGGTTAATGAATGATGATCCAAATCAACATCTTAAGAGATTTCTAACCATTTGTGATACCTTTAAATATAATGGGGTATCCAATGATGCTATCCGTCTTTGGTTATTCCCTTTATCTCTTACTGAATGTGGTTAAATTCACAACCGATAGATTCCATCAACACTTAGGATAAGCTAGCAAGTAAGTTCTTGGCAAAATATTCCCCCTGCGTAAAACAATGAAACTCCATATGGATATTATGAATTTTTGGCAATTGGAAGGAGAGTCGCTATACGAGGTTTAAGAGTGTTTTAACTTATGCTATGTAAGTTCCCATATCATGGATTACAAGATTTGATGCAACTTCAAGTTTTTTATAATGGGATGGATGGAAACTTATGCTCAAGTCTTGATGGAGCATCTGCGAGGGCGTTCATGTCAAAGACATATGCCGAGGCTTGCCAAGTCATCAAAGACATGGCAATGAATTCTTATATGTGGCCAGTTGAGTGATTCAAATATAGAGCCAAACAATTGACCGTGAATGTGGCCAGAACAAGGACAATTATCAACAAGTCCTCGAAAGGCTTAATCAATTAGAGATGAGTTCGGCCAAGGCGCAAGTCTTAAATCAGCCCCTTCTAACCCATTCTAATGCAGGAAATGATAGTGAAGGCACCTTGTGGGGAAATGCTAATGAGAGTAATCAAATGGAGGCAAACTATGTAGGGAACAGAGGATATATTCCATACTCATACACCTATAACCCAAGGTGTCGTGACCATCTAAACCTTACCTGGGAAGGGAACAAGGAGATCCCTCCAACCAATGAGCCCAAAACCTTAATCCTCTTTAACCGAATGCACATTTTCAACCTCCATTACCCTTTAAGGCACCACAAGAGCAATAAAGAAAACCAGCCTATAGTAGTGACCCTTCATTGTCAATTAGGGTAAGCAAATTAGAGGAAGGTTTGCATGTGGTGCAAGTCGATGTGCGTCAAATTTGTGATAAACTAGATCAATTTTTGCAATCGCTACAAAAAAAATTTAGCCTCTAGCATACCTAGTAATACCGAGCCAAAATCACAAAGGGAAGAAAAAGAACATGCAAGGAGATTACTATTAGATCCTGGGCTATGGTTAAGGAACCTATCTGACCAATTAGTGGGGAGAAGGATGAGAGCACCTACACTCCTAGTGTTGGATATGGGGTGGAAGAGATGGAAGGACCCGAGTGTAACATCTTGAAATAGGGCTTAGAAGTTTGAGCCTGGAGAGCAAGAGTTCACCAGTGGGTTTGGCGAAGCAGAGTTTGCCAGTAAGTATGGCGAACTGAGATCGCCAAAAAGAATGGCGAGTAGATGTTCACTAGTAGGTTTGGCGAACTGGTGTACACCACCAGGCTTGGTGAGTTGAAGTAAGCCAGTAGGTATTGTGAGCTAGTGTTTGTAATGCCCCAAAACTTGGGCCTAGAAGTAGTAGGCCTTGAGCGTGGGAACTCATAAAAGTTTATGTCTGCAAGATAATATCATAAATTAAGTGTAGCTTTGGTGGCTAAGTATTTGGGCATATTTGGGAGTGCTTGAGAAGCATAGGTTCAAGTCTAAGTGTTTGCAGAATTTTAATTTGGGATCTTAAGTG
The DNA here is from genome assembly GCF_025698545.1 of Gossypium raimondii. Lineage (NCBI taxonomy): Eukaryota > Viridiplantae > Streptophyta > Magnoliopsida > Malvales > Malvaceae > Gossypium > Gossypium raimondii. Next base: position 25,538,228 of record NC_068565.1, read on the forward strand.
AACCTGGATGTTAGCTTATAGGACTTATAATAATTAGTGGTTGTTTTATGACAAAAAAGAGAAGAGATCCAGTGGCAAGGTGGCGCTACATGTGTGGCAAGGAGTTTGAGGTTCGAGGCATGGCATGCGCAATTGTATGTTTATTTTGCTGCTTGAGCTGGAGAGGTGTTGGAACTAGACTGGAACTCTGTGGTTGAATTGGTCATAAGAATTTGAATTGAATTTGAATAGGTAGTTGGAGTAAATCAAGGAGAAAATTCGGTGGAGGGATTGGTGGAATTTTTGAAAGATTTTGAAATGGGAGAAGTTGGAGCCAATTTGGGGGAGTTTTGTTTAGGCAAATTCAGCTAGAGAGTGCATTGGGTGCATTTTCGGCAATTGCTTTCCTTTATGCCGATTTGTTTTATTTTCTCTATTCTATCTATGTGCCAAATATTGCCACAGACCTTTTTGGTGTTTTTCCCGTTTCGATTTTCTTTATTCTCTTCTACCTGTTTCCTATTCTTCTTAATGTGAGCCGGATTCAACTTTTATTTCTCTGCCTTCATTCTTTTTCCCTTCTCTATCTATCAAACGTTTCGACTTACAAGCATTCTGACGAATCATTTCTCCAGTCTTTGAAGTGTCGAATCTATTCTTCTCTTGTGGGTTGATTGAGTTTAGTTTTTCTGGTTGGCCGATTGTTAGGGGTAAGTGGTTATGTGCTTTCAAATACTGGCCGAATGTCTAGTTCTCTTGTTGGCTGTGTGTTTTCCTTAGGATAGTAATTGTTTAACCTTTGTTATTGATATTGATGCTTAATAGATAATGTTGTGGTATAGATAAACCACAAGGAGGTGATATCGATTCATAATCAAACAGCTTAGGAAGTATAAGCCGATTCAGTCAAGGTTCTACACTCATGGGATACTACGTTTCTCTCCATCAAGGTGTGTACACACACTATTCGCGTTTTAGGATGGCAAATGTTGAAATGCCAAGATGCCAAAATGTCGAAAAGCCGACGATACGGTGACAGCTACTACACGGGCGCACGGACACTCGTGTAGGGGAGTCGACACATTGACAAAGGCTGCCATGAGCAATCTCGTGGACTTGGCCGTTATTAGGCCTAATGGGCCAATTTGAGTCAAGTGGGCTCGCGTGGGTAAATTTCGCTGTTAAGTGAGAAACCGATAAACTAGTCATGTCGCGCATATGACTTAGGTAGTTCTGGGCTTCGCTGGGCCAAAATAGGCCGTGTGGGCCCAATGGGAACATGGGCCTCACACGGAAGAAATCTACGGTAAGTGGCTATTAATGAACCAAGTTATGGTGTATACAGAGCCGTATTTGATTTTATGCTGTTTTGGGCTTCGATGGGCCAAAATGGGCTGTATGGGCCCAGTGGGCTTGTGGGTGACACAGATTAAATGTATGTGATGTGATAAGTGTTGTTGGACTGTGATGTTTGCACAGCTAGGGCCGTTATGGGCCTCGATGGGTCGAAATGGGCCGCGTGGACCTAATGGGCATGTTGGCCCACACGGGTAAAATCCTTGGTAAGTGATCATTGATAGGTTGGTTTATGAGGCTCGCGATGTCGTATGCGAAACTGGACTAAATGGGCCACATGGGTGTGTGGGCCCACTTGGGCCCAATAGGGGGTTTTGGGCCCATATACACTGTTCTGGCCGTGTAGGTTATCTGAGTCGCTCGAAGAGACGATAGACCTTTTAGGAGGTCGTAATAAGTACTGAGACCCTAAAATTTGTAAAATGATCATAATGCCCCTATAGGGTAAAATGACTGTAATGCCCTTATAAGGTAAAATGACCGTAATGCCCTTGTAGCGTAAAATGACCGTAATGCCCATGTAGGGTAAAATGATCGTAATGCCTCTGTAGGGTAAAATGACCTTAATGCCCTTATAGGTAAAATGACTATAATGCCTCTGTTAGGTGAATTGATCGATATACCTCCAAAGGGTAAAATGACTATTTTTCCCCTCAAGGTTAAATGACTGATTTGTCTATGATTTAAATAACTGATTTGTCTGTGATTGGTATAACTGATTTGTTTGTGATTTTATGACTGATTTTGAGCATGGCATTCTGGATACACGACATACTGCATGGGGTTGGGATACTGTTATGGAGGAAGTATCGCATCTTGGCGCTCGCCACAATTATCGCGCATCGTGGCTTTGCCACATATCATATTCATCGCGCTTTTGTCGCGATATCGTTGTCGGCACTTTTGTCGCGATGCTATTGATGGTCGTGCCGATCATATCATCGCCATCGATGGCTTTGTGCCAATCATATTACTGTACTTATGGCTTATGACCATTCTGTTTATAGCTTATAGCTATCCGATTTACGGCTCTTAGCCATTCTGATTACTGGCAGTTTTGCTGCGATATTGATTAGTGCCGCAACCAATACTGATATTGGTGTGTTGGCTGGGTGGGTCGATTTTATCCCCACATAGTGTGTTGGTTGGTACGGGTGGTGTGTTGGCTGGATTGGGATGGGTTGCATGATTGCATTGTTGCATTTATATTACTGACATTGTTACTGTATTGGGCTAAGGCCCACATTGTTACTGTATTGGGCTTTGGCCCACACACTGGTACTATTACTGTTAATAGGGCTCAGGCCTAGACTGATTCTGTTTCTGTATACTGGCTATTTCTTTAATTAGGGGATTACACACTGAGTTTTCATAAACTCACTTCGTTTTTAATCTTTCAGGTAATCCCCAACTTTAGACAGTTTGGAGCTGCGAGGGACTCGGAGAGGGCCACATACCTGCACAAGTTTTCTTCTATTTAGCTCATTTACTTAAGATTGAGATTGTTGGTTCGGGTTGTGATAAGGCCTTTATAATTTTTGGATTTTAAATTTTGGGATTTGATTTGATTGTGATTTATATCTGCTAGAAGTAGAACCCGATTTTCCAAAGCAATAACTATTTTCTAACGTACGTTTCCGCAACTCAATTTTTAAACGTTTCCGCAACTCAATTTTTAAATATCACATTTTCGTAAATCATTTGTTTAAAAATTAATCTTTCGTAACAATAAGGTTTTGAAGGTAACAATTTTTCTTTAATAAACCTCGATTGAAAATAAACAAACACAAACTGAGGTTTTGTACAAGTTTTAAAAACATGGTTTTCGAAAAACACTTCAGTGTGACATGCTAGATTCGACAATAACGTCTAGGCCAGGTTTGGGGTGTTACATGTTTGCTAGTTGGGTTGGCGAGTTGGTATTCGCTAGTGAATTTAGCAAATTGTGATAGCCAGTAGGCTTCGTGAGTTGGGGTTCGCTAGTGGGCGTGACGAGTTATAGTCATTGCATTGGGCCAAGAGTCAAAAGTAGGAGTAGTAAAGCAGTAATTATACCAAATTTAGTAAAGTCGACTTTCTTTTCTCTTCAAAAAAACATCCGTGCACATAACTTCTTTCCTATTTCTACTGCGACTAGGATATCCTAAGAACACTAAAACACTTAATGCCTATAAATTAAGCCCTTCTATTAGAAATTTCATAATATGTTAAAAACTAAACTTTTTCAAAATATTTATCGATTATTCTGTTTTTAAGTTCTAAGAACCCAGAACTTAGCTCTTAGGATCTAAGGTAAGACTCTATTTCTTTGTTATGTTTAGAAGTAATTAAGAAAGGTTAACAAACAAAGGAAACTAAATTCACCAAAAGAGTGGCATGTGCGAAATTAAGATCGTTTGTAATTATGTATGAGTTTTCATGTGCTTTTTTTGTTAGTGACTTTTGTATGTTTGTGAAATTGCAAAACTGACAGAACCATCTACAAGAAAGGAAAAAGGGAAGACAAAGCTTGTCTAGAGTTTCCAGCAAATTGGTAAGTGTTCAAGGATCGCCACTTGTATGTGTAAACCGTAATAACCAGGAGCTTAGGGTTTTAATCTTAGTTTCGAGAGTAAGCCTTCTCTATAAATTTATTTTTTGTTTTTATTTAAAAATATGGTTTTATGAACAATAGTATGCAAGCTCTGCGAATAATGAGCTCTATATGTTTTGCGAGCTCCTCATAATGTGTGAGCTCTATATTTTAAGTACATGTTTTGAAAGATATATTGTTATGAAATCGTTGGATATAATGGAATGCCATAGGATTGTGAGTACTCATATTGTGTTTTGTGAATTGGGCAAGAGGCCTTGAGAAAGGTTGGAGAGATAAGGGAATGTCGAGCTAAACTCTGTTCGAGAGTGTTTAGCTTTATGCTACACTTATCGGACATGTTAAGGACTCATTGAGTCATTTTGAGGCATTATAAGGAGATCCACTTATCCAATAGAAAAATAAGTTTAAGTTTTCTGAAATAATATGTTTTACTATTTTCAAGCTATCTGATAGTAAGAATTTGCGAACTAGACTTTGCATAAGTATGGCGAACCCTGTTCACTAGTTCTGTAACTCTGCCAAAGCTTTTGTTTAGATTATGTTTTTTGCTTGCTTTGTGGTTATTCCTTCATGTATATTCACTAAGTTCACAAGAGCTCACACACTCCTTTCTAAACACTGTAGATAGTTAGATTACATGGTGAGCAGCGGTGAGACGGGTGATCCAAGAAGTATAAATGCTGTAAAGGTGATACAAGCAGACTCTGAAGTAAAGGCAATATGAGAATTATGCATGGGTTTAAAGATATCTGTCTGATGACTTCGCCTGTTTGTCTTAGGACTTTTTTCCTTTATGAATCCTTATGTTTCTCTTCATGCTACTATTTGTGAACTTATACTAACTTAGAGTTTCAAGTACATGAATATAATCCAAGTTTGATTTACTGTTTATTTAAATCACAAGTTCATATTAAAGTAATTTAATTGCTAAACATAGTGACCTTCACAGGAAACAACATGTAATGAATCAAATTAACTAACTTATAAAGAGTTTGCCAAAGTTACTATAAAGTGAGAGGGTGCAAACCCTAACAATTATTGAACTACTTTCAAGCAAACCTTTAATGAATTTTGATAATGTGGAATAGGAGAAGACCCAGCATATCGAGTTCGTTGAATCTAAATGTGTACGGGTAGTTCGTGCACCTTACCTTGTTTAAATGACTTGTTATGTTTGTGAACCCTAATCGCAAGACCAACCCTGTTTAGGTAAAATTAGAACCTTTGTGAAATGCAAACACTTAACATAATTTTTTACGAACCTTATGAAAACCGGTAAGTAAATAATAGATGAATTGACATGCAAACCCTTACCTAATATGTATTCGAACCCCCATAAGTTCACGAACCCTTAGTGGTATGAGAGCAGTATTGAATGGAAGTTAGTTTAAGAGCTTTGATGAAAGTACTTATATGATATTTCACTGCGTATTAATATCTTAAGACATATTTTATGTTTTATATTGTGGTGTGATGGAGGTTAGGTTGGGTGTTAACAGAGAGTCACTTAGGTGGCTAATGTGGCGTTCCATAGATCGGGTTCAGCGACCGGACCAAGTATAGGGTGTTACACCGAGAGTGATCCCATACAAATTGATCTAGAGGATAAAACCATTCCAATACCACAACCAAGTCCAACACCCATACCCTTTTCGAGTAGAATAGAAGAGAAGAAAAAGTGAGACAATAAGGAGTTTCTAGACTTCCTCAAAGTGTTTAAGGCTTTGAATGTCAACTTGCCATTGCTTGAGGTCTTAAAAAAAGTGTCGAAATATGCCAAATTCCTTATGGAAGTGATGTCTGGGATAAAGAATATTGGGAGAGGAGTGATTCGCTCTTAGTGCCGAGTGTAGTGTTGTTGTGTCTAGGAGAGTCCTACCAAAACTCAAGGACCTCGGTAGTTTCATTCCCATAGAAATTAGAGGTGTAGATTTTGGAAAGACATTTTGCGATCTTGGAGAGAGTAAAAACTTGATGCCATTGTCCACCTATCGTAGGTTAGGTCTAGCTGATCTTAGGGAAACTTTGATAGTCCTTTAACTAGCTAATAGATCCTTAGTTCACCCAAAGGGAGTTTTGGAGGATGTTTTAGTGAGAGTTCATAAATCCATCTTACTGCTTGGCTTCATAGTTCTTGGCTTTAAGGAGGATTTAGAGAAACTAATTCTATTAGGGAGATCATTTCTAAATACCTCTAAGGCCACCATAGATGTGGGTAAATGAGAGATGATGATAGAAGTAGGTGTAGAGGTAGAGACTTTTAGGTGCGTGGAACCCGAAACTAGGGTGAAGGAAATGTCCCCTAATAGTAAGCTAGAGTGTCAAGCCATTCAAGTATTGTTTGATCATGCGACTAACAATGTGAAATATTTGAAGTGGTATATGTTTGCAGGTTCTAGATTGAGGATGCAAGGCATCCGAGTGAGGAGACGAGGCATCATAAAGAGACGATCAGTGAATCAACTCATAGGGTTAAAGAAAACGAGACGTGTATTGGTGCCCGGATCCTTATGTAGGCATCACTTTAGAGGTGTTACATATCAACCCAGAAGAAGTTTTTAACTTGCCGAATATGAAAATTGAACCAAAAATTTGTAAATATTCAGATTATTGAGCATGAACTCCACATATTTTTTGGATTTAGATTAAGAGTTTAATTTATGTTGATTTAATTTTGAGCTTGGTAGGTCGAATTTTTTAGAGTTAAGAGAAAATTTGACAAATTTGTAAGTATTTTGGAGTTTGTTCAGTGAAATCTCGGTATCCAAGGTGGGGGCATTGTGATTTCTCAAATAGTTTTTATTGGGGGCCAAAACTTTTTCTGGGTATCGCGATATCGAACCTGTGGTATCACAATACCCCTAGAATTTCAAAAGTAAAAGAAAATTGTTTTACATAGTGGTATCACGATACCCAACCCTTAGTTTCTTGATACTTCTGACAAAATGAAATTTGAATGGTTCAAAAACAGGGGATATTACGATATCCACCCCCTGAGTATCACAATATCTAAGGTGGGTTAGGCAATACCCTAAATACCCAAATACCTCATTCTTTTAATTTCCTTTCAAAATTAACCCATAAAAACTTCCCCCTCTTTATTATTTCTCAACCTCCATTTTAATCTCTTCAAATTTTCTTGCAAAATCTCTGTTATTGTTCCTTTGTCTAGGTTATTTCCTTCATTTTGCAGGTTTTTTCCCTTTGCTTGGGGTATATGGACTTTGTCAAATCAATCAAGTTGGCTATGAAAATCAAAGTGATTTAAGTTTTTTTTTCATTGTTCTTGTTGCTTTTGTTCCCTTTATCTTTATTTTTATTTTTATTTTTAGCATTTTTATTGTTATTTAAATTTTAGTTTTTTAGTATTGCTAGTTTAATTTGTTGGTTGATTGCTTATGGCAAGTTGGTTAGTTTACTAGTGTTTGTTTAAAATTGAGATAATTAAAAAGTGCCCCCGAGACAATAAAAATGGTCTCAATCCCAAACCGCTTCGATTCTCTATTTAGAATTCGATGGTGATAAATTTTCACAAATAGAGGCCGCAAAATTTTATCATATGATGCAGGGATGGACGTTGATACTTGAGAATGATTTTGATTCGGCCTATTCATTTAACGACGAAATTTAGCATGATGTTCGCTTTCACAGATGAGACAATTTTTGTATGCTTCCTATGCAACCTAAAGTAGTACCCATCATACTAGAGTTTTACTCTAATTTGAAAATTTCTGAACGTGATCAAGTGTATGTTAGGCATGCTAATGTGGATATTTCCCTCTTCGCCATGTGTGACTATTATGGCATCCTACGTTACGAGGAGGATGATTTATTGTCCCTCGATTTAAATCGCTTCACTAATGTAGACACAGAGGCAAATCTGAACTACCTTAAGGAAGGTAGAGGCAAGTAAAAGTCGAAAGCTTCAAGGGGCGAACTCTCTCTTTTAGACAAACTATTATGTTCCCCATTGCAAAAATTTGGATGCAATTTATACGTACTTATCTTTTCCCAGCACTTGGCATTAATAACGATAATGTTTTTAGAGTAGCCCTATTATACTTTATTTTGTAGCGCAAAAGAATTTGTAGGTGCATGGATAAATCACCAATTGAACCATTGCATTGTGGGTGACAAATTTGGTATTTATCTCCTGTATTTGGTCATCGATCTCTATCATAAGGCTGGTGGGGAGATCATGTCCACCGAGAAGACTCACCATCCCACTCGTAGCATCATCGGTGATTTTTTGCTCCACCAATTCCAAGAGCTTCAACGGAAGTAGATTTAGGAGTGGAATCAACGATGAAAAAATAAGATGGACATGCCTTGAGTAGCAAAGAAGACCAGTGCCAAGAAGTAGACTAAGGATGAGCCTACAAAGTGGCAACGTAGGCTACACCGAGACGTGTACTACAACACTCGAATGCTAAAGGCATTGAAGCCATTTATGAATATGTTTATGGTGAGTTAGGGAGCAAAGGGCATACAGTGGCCTGACCTGTCGAGCGATTAATTCATAGACGAAGAAGGCGAGGAAGAGGAAGTCGATAATGAGGGGAGTGACAAAAGTGAAGCAGCTAATGACTAGGCGATGGAGGATGAGAATGCGACACCATATGTTGATACCACCGAGGACATATTCACCCCTGCACGTGCAATTATCGAGGGTGTTATCATTTGAGAGTAGAGCAAATCCTTTTCCCAAACGCCCACCAAGAGAACCACTCCCAAGATAAGAAATAGGCAGATAATTGAGGAAACCGACTCACACCTTTAATGCATAGTTATATGTTTTTGCATTTTACTTTTATTTATTTGTGTGGCATGTAAACTATTAAACAACACTATCTTTTGGACTTATTTTTTCTATTTTTAGATTTCGTATTTTGGTTGTTTTGTGTTTTATTTTTTAGTGTTTTTTTAATGTGCAGCGAGTTACCTTGAAAGAGTACACAACATTTGCGAGCTTCAACGAGGAGGTAGACCCCCAAGCTAGTTTGATGCTCCATTCTAGGGAAGTCTGATAATCTCCTATTTTTTTCGGGAACACATTGAGGACGATGTGTAGTCTAAGTGTGGGGGGATGCATATAGTTTTATGTGTTTTATTTTTCTTGCTTTTATGTTATTTTTTGTGTTTATTTTTAATTTTTCACATTTTTCAAAAAAATTTCTAAACAACCAAAAATATTTTTCATCTTTTATTGTGTGTAATTGCTTGGTTCTTGGACTATAATTAGACAAGAAGTCATTAGTTGTAAATATTGAATAAGTACATGGAATTGACAAACTTGTAAATTTTGAATGATACTAAATAATTTGTTATTCTTAATTGTAGACTAGTTAGTTCAATTAGTTAATATGTATAATAAGGTGGAGGCAATAAACTAAATAAAAATGTATAAGGTGTACCATAGGATGAACAAAGTATACGAATCTTTGTAGATAAATAATTTGAATTGTTAAATGTTCATTTAAATAGATGTATACTTGAAACAATTGGTGTACGTGATTGATTTGGGAAAGACCTTTGGCATTCTTTGAAAAAGCCTAGAGCCCAAAAGCTTACCTATTGCTATATACCCCTAGTTCCCATATCTTTGAACCTTGACTACCCTTTTCATGTAAGCCTTATTATCAAAGCCTCGAGCCTAAATGAGTCTAGTACTTAATACTTCTAGGTCCCATGCTTCAAAATGCACTACGTAATGGATGTCGAGCCATGTACATTGAAGGCTAGGTAAAAACATTATGGTGGCTTTGTATGTGAAAAAAGAAGAAAATGAAGGGATTACGTGAGGTAATACGTAAATAAAAAAAGTGAACGAAATAGTGAAAAATAAAGAAGAAGAGAGCTAAATCAAAATTAAGCTTGAAAAAGAAAATATTTCGGTTCACAATTACAAAATTTTGTACGTACATTTTACAGAAATAAGGTAGGCGAGGGAAAAAGAAATAAGAATGTGAGCTTGTGAATTAATTGGGGGCGAATAGGGAACAATTTCATGTTCTTAACCATTTCTAATGCATGAATATGTTGTGACTGCCTATTGTTTGAATTTTGAACCATCCTAAGCTTCAGAATGCTACAAGCCTAAAAGACCTTTGGGACCCAAATAAGTCACAAACACAATAATTTGTAAATATGTTGCATTTGTTTGAATGAATATGACCAATTTTTTAAATATCTATGAGCTATCCACGTAATTTATTTTGATGGATAACACTTGTACATATGTTAATTTTTGTTGCCCCTACATCTATGGACATTTTAACATAGTGAACTAATTATATTTGTATTCGGAATAAACTATTTAGCTAGATATCACTTTTAAGTTGCATGTGAGGTAGTTTTCATATGAGTTCGATGTATTATCGCTATTTGACTTAATTGCCTAATTTAGTCCAAGAGTCGTCTTTTCTTTTGCATGTTTAGTGTGTTTGCTTGAGGAAAAACAAAGAGTTACATGTGGGGAATTTGATTTGCCGTAATTTGATATGGAAAATTAGGCTTTCTCGGTACACTTAAGGAGTTTATTCTCAACCAAAGTAGTGTCTTTTCTATAGTAGTTTTTTTTTTTGTAATTTTTATAATTTAAGATAATAAGTGTAAATGCCTTACTTTTACTCATTTTGAGACCCAAATTGGCCAATAGTGCCATTGCGGGCCCTAATTTATGGTTGAGTGATGTAAGGACGTGTTGGAGGTTGAAAATGAGCGATAACGGCACCAAAGGAGAGGGTAATGCCACATCCAAACCTTGGAATCATGATACCTCCAACAGACTCGAGATTGGAGACCACCCTTTAGTGGTATCATTATATCCACCTCCTAGAAGACCCCAAGTTAGAACTGTTCGAAGTATCGCGATATCTTCTTTATTGGTATCGCCTAGTTTTTGTCCACCCGAAGCACCAATCATTGAAGTCCCATTCAAGGGTATTTTGGGCACCCAAATTGGGTCAGAGTAGCTGTTATATTAGCCAAAATTTGTCTAAGAGAGAGAAGTGGCTATAGCACCCTAGTTTAGGCTTAGTTTTCCTTAGGTTTTCTCTTAGCTTTTCTTTCCCTTTTTCTAGGGTTTCTTATTTTCATTTTCTTAGCTATAGCTTAGGTTTAAGTTATTTTCTTCTTATTTTAGTTATTCTTAGTGTTATTTAAGTTAGTTATCACTGTAGCTTAGGTTTATTTGCTCTTTTAGTCTCTATACCTTAGTTGTAAGACATATTCAGATTTAGTTTAATGCATTTAAGTTTCTTTTAGTTTGTACTTGTTAAAGTGTGTTCCTTTTATGTTTATTGCTTTAGATTTTCTTATTGAATGCTTCTCTTTACATGTCTTTTATGTTTTCTTACATAAAAATTCAACTTTTATATTTTTCTTAAGCTTTGCTTTAAGAGCTTCTTTACTTTTCAATTTCATGGTTGTTAGTTTTATTTCTAGCATTAGTAGCTAAACCTTTAAAAGGATTGGTTGATGGAAATGTGCTGAGCTGATTTTTGGATGAAGAACCAAATTGTAATAAATTTGACTAATTTTAATGAACTTAAAAATTTAGGATTGATGACCCTAAGGGAACATTTAGTCAAGTGAGATCAATAAGAGATATTGTTAGGAACCAATTCATTAGTCTCGGGTTAACCGCTGAAACTGTGAGATAATCCAGATTAATTTGTCTAAGGCATTAAAGATGATAAAACATTCACCCAAACAACTCCAATTGAGAAAATATTTAGTTCATGGGTAGAAAAGTAAACATCAAAATAGAATCATTCATCAACATTTCTCAATTAATTTCAAATCACAGAAAATTCAATCTAGAAAAATAAAGGCAAAACTACAGGAAGTTAATTCTACACTCTAGCTTCTCTTTTATCTTTCGATTGTATGTGAATCCAGGATAGATGTCTTTTCCCTTTCCTCACGTCTATATTTTGCTCTCTTCTAAGCTACTACCCTTTCTTTTCTCTAGAATTGTCCAATGGAGTTCTTTTTTGCGCCGAGAGAGAGAATTGATGTCACCAGTCTCTTTGTCACGCTATTTCTCCTCTCCTATTTTTTCTTCTTTTCTTTCCTTCTTTTATCAGGTAGATTCGTCCCACCTCAGCACACAATTTTCATATCTCATTTCAAGTTGGTTTTTCTGGTACACGTCTAGTTGGCTGAGAGTGACGTGGATAGAGTGCTGAGTCATCTTCCCGAAATTGCCAAGGCGATTCTATCGGCAATCAATCTTACTAATTTCCATGACAATGTTTCACTTCCTTTATTTTCGTTTTGTATCCTCTTCATTCTCTTCTTCTACCTGCACTTGTGTCCACACATAACCACACCTTTCCTCCCCAAGTGATAAAAGTAACAAATAGTGGCCAATGTAGCACAATCCAAGCTTTGTTATGCAATATTCTAAAATTATCCTAGAATGCAGATGTATTTAGTTAATTTCAAACAATTAATTCCATCTAGAGGCTTATAATATAACTCTTTTCAAGAGTTATCACTAAGTTAGGATTTGAGATTGTCTATATCATTGTTACATTCGATTCATGCTTATTTTAATCCAAGCTCTAGACATAGTTGAATGTATGTTGTGTTCTTAGGTGTTTCTAATTCTAAAAAGGTTAAGAATATTGGATCTTGAATCATTTGATGCAAGCAAATACTCAACAGAATATTCGTAGCACTCTAGACATAGATGTTTCAAGTTGTATAGAGAGGACGTTCATTGTAGTTATCAATCCCAAGTTCTGTAGACGTACATGGACTTAGATTTTTAGCTTAAAATCTAGCTATTGAAAGAGGCAGGTCACAATAGCGAGTCTCTGGGTAGTAGGTTAGACAATATTTTGGCATGGCATTATCTTGATATAAACATTTCTCCTGAATAATTCCAACCCTATTCATTCAACAACAGAAATACTCTTGATATTCTCTGTGAATTGCCACATCATTTTATTTGCCATATCAATTCTTTGTTTTTTATCATTTGATTTCATTAATTCATTATTCTAATTTCTTATTCACTCTGAGATTATTTCCTAACATTTTGGTATAATTAACAGTATTATAATAACATACTCAATTTCTTACCAATTTTCTATCCCTATGGAGACGATAATTACTTATCACTTTATTACTTGAATGACATGTATACTTGCACAATTGCATTTGTTATTTTACACGCCACAAGTTTTTGGAATAGTTGCCTGGGATCGATAGCATTGGTGAAAATTTGATTTGTTATTATTCTTGTTATTTTTGTTAGAGCAGTTAATTAGTATTTTATTTGATTTTTCAAGTTTGTATTAGTGCATGAGAAGAAGTATTCAAAAGGATACAAAATATTGTTTTGATCCTAAAATTGAAAGGACATTAAGGCTAAAAAGAAAAGAGTTAAGCGAAATGGAAAGGATTACAAATGATCCAATAAGAGAAGATTAGGTACTCTAGAATGAAAGGAATGTTGATATTCCTTGAATTATAGATGACAGAGACAGACCCATCAGAGAACATGTAGTGCATGTTTTGGATGATTTAAATACATGAATTATTGGGTCACATATTCAAGCTCAACACTTTGAATTAAAACCAGTAATGTTTCAGATGTTGCAAACGGTAGGGCAGTTTAGTGGTCTACCAATTAAAGATCCAAGATTGCACTTGAAACTTTTTCTTGAAGTCTGTGACTCATTCAGGCAACAAGGTGTTCCTGAAGTTGCCCTTAGATTAAAATTGTTCCCTTATTCATCAGGTACAGTGGCATCTTGGAATGAATTGTGTCAGAGATTTCTACTTAGGTACAATCATCCCAAAATGAATGCCAAGCTAAGGAACGTCAGTACATCGTTCAGACAATCTAAAGATGAGACATTATATGAAGCTTGGGAACGTTTTAAGGAATTAATTAGAAAAAGCCTGATGCATGGTTTTCATCATTGGGCACAGAATGTTCTATAATGGATTAAATGCTCACACGCGAATGGTAGTGGATACATATGCTAATAAAATGTTGCTTGAAAAATCCTATAATGAAGCATATGTAATTCTGGAAAGAATGGCAAATAATGATTATCAGTACCCACTACCAGAGTTGGTACTAGTAGAAGAGTTGCTGGGAAAATGGAACTTGATACGATCACATCGTTAATAGCTCCGGTATCATCTTTAACAAATATGATTAAAACTCTGAAATGACCCTCAACAGTGTAGGAGATAAAGGTTGTAGAACTACCTTGGATATACTGCGGAGAAGATCATGCTTTTGATGAATGCCCATCCAATCCAACCTTTACATATTACATGGGGAATTTTAATCGTAGTAACAACAATCCATACTCCAACACAAACAATCCAGGGTCGAAACAACATCCAAATTTCAGCTTGAGTAATCAGGGAATGGGAAATGCCAACAATGTTAATCGACAAAAAGTGGCTAGTGTACCACCTCGATACTGCAACACCCCTAATACGTGTCCGTCACCAGAATAGGGTTATGGAGCATTACTGGAGTTTCTAATCAAATGAACAGAAAATTTCATATATTTCAAATTATATCGATAATCATATTAAAACTAATCTAAAACATACATATTGAACTCGAGGGCCTAAAAACACGTTAGAAACAAGTCGGGACTAAATAAAAAACATAGAGAATTTTGCAGCAAACATTTAAAACCTTCAACACTGCAGGGGTCACACGGCCAAAAGACACACCCGTGTCTAAGGTCGTGTGGGCATTCGAAATAGGGACACACGGCCGTGTCCCAGCCGGTGTCCATGCCCACGTAACTCACTAACTTGGGTCACATGGCCAAGCCACACGCCCGTGTGCTAGGCCATGTAACAGCCTGACTTAGAACCCTTTGAAAGCTACAGGGGACACATGGCCATGTCGCTTCGCCGTGTGTCACACACGGTTGAGACACACTCCCATGTCTTTACCCGTGTGGAAAAAAATAAGCCATTTTCTCACCCATGTCCACAAGTTCCTACAACCAAATTTGTACTAATATTCTAGCCATCAAAAAGGCATCCAAACCATGCATAATCAAGCTATAAACATATGGTATAATAACATACAACCAATATGCCCAATGGCACCTCAAATGACAACATTGAAACATGTATAATCATGTATTGAATTTGGCCTAAATGATTAGTTAACTTATATGCATATTTTCATCAGTACATATCATGTAATTTAGTTACCAAAAATATACCAAATGGTACTAATCATGCTATTCAACCGCTAGCATCTATAATCATTTAAGCCATTAAAACAAAGTACTAATTCTCAACATTTCCAAAAAGTTAAAAGCCATATATAATATGCATATTCAACCATCATTTCATCTTCCATCATTCAGCCATATTAAGTCATTCATCAACCATTATAAGGCTAATATTTACATGCCATGAACTAAGCTCATATCATCATCAAAGTGCTGAATCACAAGCTAAACTAAATGGCCATTTCCAACAACCAAACGCATGGCCAATATTAGCCAAAATACCTGTACATGCCATTATAACCAAAAGTAAACAACCGAATGTACCAAAAGAGCCGATGGATAGTGTGATATAACTCCAACAAGCTTTCAACCCGAAGATCTTCTGATTCACTATAAGAGACGAAAAATAACACAGAGTAAGCATTTAAGTTTAGTAAGTTCGTATAACATATAACATAACTTACCATTTAATCACATTTGTATCTTATGAATTCCTAAGGTTCAAGCGGAGCTTGGTAATTGTCGTACGTCGTTGGATGTGCAATCAGCATATATGTATGACATTTCGCAACACATGTATAATTCAATTAACAACACATACACTCGATTTAATTACTCGAACTTACCTCGACAATTATACGTAGATATTGAGGCGATAATTTGAGACTTTCTCTTTGCCTCGATCTAAAGTCGTACGAGGTATGTCTTGATCTATACAGATAAATTTACTCAATTTAATATATAAATCATTTAATTTAGCCCAAAATCATATTTTGGAAAAAATTACCATTTTGCCCTTATACTTTTAATTTCTTTATAATTTAGTCCCTAGCTCATAAATATGGAAATTCATGAAATTCCATCACGACCTGCTATGGCCAAATATCAATTGGGTCCCTGGCATGCCCTATATTTTATTTATTTCACAAATTCACCATGTATAATTTTCTATTTTTCAATTTAATCATTAGTTGATAATTTCATCAAAAATCTCTTTACAAAAATTGTTTATCTAACAACAACCTTCCATTTTCTATCATCAAACATAAAAAATCATGTATAGTTAATAATGGAAAAACCCTAATAGTTTAATAGTTTCCCAAATTAGTCCCTGGGCTAGTTAGATTAAACTACAACAATCCCAAAAACATATAATTAAAAACGGGACAAAAATCACTTACATTTTGGCAAATTAAGGTTGGCTGAACCTAGGTCTCCAATGGATTCTTTTTTTTTCCTTCTAAATTCGGTTGATGATGATAATGGAAGATGATAACTTGGTTTATTTTGTTTTATTTATCTTTAATTACCGAATTATAATTATAACCTTTAAAAACTTTATAAATTACACAAATGCCAAGCCATGTACATCCACTATCAACATTAATCATCTAATTGCCATATAAGGACTCATACTTTAAGGTTCTATAACTATTTAATACTTTTAGCTACTATAACTCAACTTTTGCACTTTATGCGATTTAGTCCTTTTTATCAAATTTAACATGTAAATGGTAAAATTTCTTATTGAAATGTTTATACGGTACTACTATCATGCTGTAAGCAATAAAAGAATAATAAAATAAATTTTTTGACTTCGGATTTGTGGTCTTGAAACCACTGTTCCAATTTCACTAAAAACGGCTGTTACAACTCTCCTCCTAAAGGGATTTTCGTCCCCGAAAATCTTACCAGAAAAGAGGTTCAAATATTTCTTTCTCATAGCTTCCTCAGGTTCCCAGGTGGCTTCGGCTATTCCTTGTCATTGCCAGAGAGCTTTTACTAAAGCTATGTTCCTGTTTCTTAATTCTTTCACCTCTCGTGCCAGAATTCTGATCTGTTCTTCACTGTACGACATATTAGGCTGAATCTCGACATCCATTGAGGAGATAACATGTGAAGGGTCAGATCGGTAACGTCGCAACAGAGACACGTGAAAGACATTATGAATCTTTTTTAATTTTGACGGTAAAGCTAATCAATATGAAACATGCCCGATTCTTTTAGGTAATTTCATAAGGCCCGATAAATCGCAAACTTAGCTTTCCTTTGCGACCGAATCGAAGAACTTTCTTCCAGGGCGATACTTTCAAGAATACACTATCGCCGACTTAAAATTTTATGTCTTCACGTTTCGCATATGATTTCTGACGATCTGAACATGCTTTCAAAGTACTCAAATCACCTTTGCATTTTCTTCAGTCTCACGAATCAAATCAACCCCGTGTATCTTTTTCTCACTAAGCTCAGTCCAATATAATGGAGTTCGGCATTTATGACCATAAAAAGCTTCATACGGTGCCATTTTTATGCTTTACTAAAAACTGTTATTATACGCAAATTCAACCAAAGGTACATATTTCTCCTAGTTACCATCGAACTCTAACACACAACAACGAAGCATTTCCTCGAGAATCTGAATTACTGCTCGGGCTGACCATCTGTCTAAGGGAAAAATTCTGTGCTAAAGTGCAACCTTGTACCTAGAGCTTTTTGTAGCTTTCTCCAAAATCATGATGTAAACCGCGGATCTCTATCTGAGATGATGAACTGGCACTCTGTGTAGTCTGACAATCTCTGAAATGTATAGCTCAGCTAATTTCTCAAGAGAGAAATATGTACGTACTGGAATAAAATGTGCTGATTTTGTCAAACGATCAACAACTACCCAAATTTCATCTTTCTTCTTCAGAGATAAGGGTAAACCCGATACGAAATCCATAGTAACTCGATCTTATTTCCATTTCGGTATCATCACTGGCTATAACAATCTAGACAGTACTTGATGTTCAGCTTTAACTAGCTGGCAAACTAAGCTTATAGATACAAAGTTAGAAATCTAGCATTTCATTCCCGGCTACCAGTACATCTGTCTCAGAACAATAAGCAATCATCGAATCTTATCTGAAATTCTGAATCAGAAGCAACTCATCATCACATTTTTTAGCATCGTAGATCTGCTGTAAAAACATCAGTCTAGCTTTGAACTCGGCTAAGATTGAGCCATCATCCGATAATGTAGTCACGAATTCATCGCTCGAATAGCAAACAAGGACTTTTACTCAGACCGTTAGCAACTGCATTCGCTTTTCTCGGATGATAATCAATGATTAACTCATAATCTTTTAATGTCTTAGATTCAAATCTTTTTGTGACGTTAAATACTTCAAACTCTTGTGATCGGTAAATATATGACATTTTTCACCGAACAAATGGTGTCGCCAAATTTTCAAAGGAAATACAATAGCTGCCAACTCTAGATCATGTGTCAAATAATTCTTTTCATATGTCTTTAATTTTCTAGAAGCATAAGCTATTACTTTGCCTTACTACATCAGAACACAACCTAAACCATTTAAAGATGTATCACTGTAAATCACAAATTCTTTACCCAATTCAGGCTAAACTAAAACTTGTGCCTCAGTTAACAGTGCTTTTGAACTGATTCAAACTCTGCTAATACTTCTCGGACCATTCAAATTTTACATTTTTCTGTAATAATTGCCTCATCGGAGTAGGTATTATCGAGACCCCTTTGACGAATCTTTTGTAATAACTGGCTAATCATAGAAAATTTCTAACTTCAGATACGTTTCTCAGAGGTTTCCAGTTAAAAACTGCTAAAATTTTACTCCGATCAACTTTGATGCCTTCAGCCGATACTATATGTCCCAGAAAACCGACTTCTCGGAGCCAAAACTCACACTTGCTAAATTTAGAGAAAATTTGTTTATCTTACAGGGTTTACAACACAATTCTCAAGTATTCAGCATGCTCAGACTCGTCTCGTGAATAAATCAAAATATCATCACTAAATACCACAACAAATCTATCTAAGTACGATCTAAAATTTTGTTCATCAAATCCATAAATACTACAGGTGCATTAGTTAAACCAAACGGCATCACAAGAAATTCATAATGTCTATACCTGGTTCTGGATGCAGTTTTCGGTACATCTGAATCATTAACTCCTAGCTGATAGTAACTAGAATAAAGATCAATCTTCAAAAATACTATGACACCTTTCAACTGATCAAACAAATCGTCAATTCAAGGCAATGGATATTTATTCTTAATTGTAACCTTGTTGAGCTGATGGTAGTCAATACACAATCTCATCAATCCATCTTTTTTCTTAACAAACAGAACCGGTGCACCCCAAGGTGAGAAATTGGGTCAAGCAAAACCCTTATCTACCAATTCTTGCAGTTGTGCTTTCAACTCTTTTAACTCTGTAGGAGCCATTCTGTAAGGTGCTATCGATATCAGTGAGGTCCCCGGTACTAATTCAATAGCAAACTCAACTTCTCTGATCGGCAGTAATCCAAGTAATTACTCTAGAAACATATCAGGATACTCGTGAACAACTGATATTGACTCAAGCTTCGATTCAGACACTTTAGAATCCAATACATAAGCAAGGTAAGCATTGCAACCTTTTCTCACATATTTCTAGGTTAACATAGCTGATATAACAATAGGCAACCCACTCACACTATCTGGTTCAATATGAAGTGTCTCACCATTTTGACATTTCAATACAATAATCTTTCGTCTACAGTTTATAATAGCGTCATGTAGAGTTAACCAATCCATGCCCAAAATGACATCAAATTCATCAAACGGTAATAGCATCAAATCAGCCAAAAAATTGTAACCCCGAGTCATCAAAGGACAGTTCTTACAAATTTTATCAACTAGCACATACTGACTTAGGGGGTTCAACACTTTAACCATGAATTCAGTGGACTCAACAGGTAAATTCTTAATAGATACTAAACTTGTGCATACATATGAATGGGTTGATCCCGAATCAACCAAAGTAGTAACATCAGTATAAAAAATAGATAAAGTACCGGTAATAACATCTGAAGCAGAAGCATCGTCTCATGCGTGAATAGCATAAGCCCTAGCTGGTGCTCGTGCTTCGAATCTCATAGTAGAGTCTTTTGTTCCACCACGGCTACCACTCACATTTTTGGGATTACGAGGTGGTCTACCTCTCGCAGAAGTGTTGCTCAACCTCGTAGTCTGAACTTTCTCTTTCTTAGATTTCTCTAGGCAATCTCTAATATAGTGGTCTAAGAAACAATACCTTTGATGCTAACTGATATGACTTCCCAATCAATCTCTTTCTTGAGTCTCTAGCTTCAAAATTAGTATGTCTTTTCTCTTTACTCAACTCTTAGGCTTTATGTGCTTAGTTAACCAATACAATGAATTCTTTTAGCTCAAGAATTCCAACTACAAGCTTAATATCTTCATTTAACCCTTTTTCGAATCTTTTACACATGGAAGTCTCGGTTTGAATACATTCCTGGGCGTATGGACTCAGTCTGACAAATTCCTGCTCGTACTTTGACATAGTCATACGACCCTATTTGAGCTCAAGAAATTTCTTACGTTTCTGATCCAAAAATATTTGACTAATGTATTTCTTTCGAAACTCAGTTTGGAAGAATTCCCAAGTGATCCTCTCTCTTGGTACAATGAAAATTAACGTATTCCACCACTGATAAGCTGAATCTTTCAATAACGAGACCGCACACTTGACACACTCGGCCGGTGAACAAGACAATTCATCGAAAACTTTGATTTTATTCTCTAACCAGAATTTTGCTATCTCAGGATCATCTTCAGTAATAGCTCAAAATTCTTTAGCCCTGTACTTTTAATCTTATCAACAGGTGGCTTACTAACTCGTATAGGTTCCAAACCATGAGGAATAATGAGAACTGGATGGGGAGCAGGAGGAGGTAAAGGTTGTTGTGCAGTTGGGTTCGTCCGTACGAACTCTGTAACCATTCATTCACAATTTGGAAGAAGGCTTCCTTAGCCTCTTATCCTCGGCCCTCAGATACAAGCCTTGCACCCCTCGATGCTACTCTGTGAATGGAAGCTTGAGCATTGCTTTCTATTTCATCAAAGTCAGCTTGGTTGGATGTCATTGCTATATGAAAACATGTTGTAAAACGGTCAGGAGATATCATACTATCATAGGTTATATAATGGCATGTATAGCTAGACTCGTAGTAGCTCAGTCTGAGAATTGACTAAACTGTAGCTCTAATACCAATAAATATAAAACCCCTAACCCATATTTGTCGCCGAAAGAGGGTTACGAAGCATTATCGGAGTTTCAAATCAAACAAACAAAAAATTTAAAATATTTCAAATTATATCGATAATCATATTAAAATTAATCCCAAACAAACATATTATCCTTTAGACAAGCCCTCAAGGCCCTAAAAACATGTTAGAAACAAGTCGGGACTAAATTAAAAACTCAAATTTTTTTTAAAAAACATTTAAAATTTTCAACACTACAGGGGTCACACGGCAGTTTGGGAAGGTCGTGTGGGCATTCGAAGTAGGGACACATGGCCGTGTCCCAGCCCGTGCCCATACCCGTGTAACTTACTGACTTGGGTCACACAGCTAAGCCACATGCCTGTGTGCCAGGCTGTGTACCATTCGAAGTAACCTCACACGCCCATGTTCCAGTCTGTGTGCTAGGCAGTGTAACAGCCTGACTTACAATCCTTTAAAAGCTATAGGGGACACACGACTGTGTCACCTGGCCGTGTGTCACACACGGCTGAGACACACACCCGTGTGGATAAAAGTAGGCCATTTTACAAGCCATTTTCTCACTCATGTCCACAAGTACCTACAACCAACTTTTTACTAATATTCTAGCCATCAAAAGGGCATCCAAACCATGCATAATCAAGCTATAAACATATGGTATAGTAACATACAACCAATATGCCCAATGGTACCTCAAATGAAAACATTAAAACATGTATAATCATGTATTCAATTTGGCCAAAATGATTAGTTAACTTATATGCATATTTGCATCAATACATATCATGTAATTTACTTACCAAATATATACCAAATGGTACTAATCAAGCCATTCAACCACTAGCATCTATAATCATTTAAGCCATTCAAACAAAGTACTAATTCTCAACATTTCCAACAAGTCACAAGCCATATATAATATTCATATTCAACCATCATTTCATCTTCCATCATTAAACCATATTAAGTTATTCATCAACCATTATAAGGCTAATATTTACATGCCATGAACTAAGCTCATATCACCATCAAAGTGCTAAATCACAAGCCAAACTAAATGGCCATTTCCAACAATAAAACACATGGCTAACATTAGCCAAAATACCTGTACATGTCATTATAACCAAAATTAAACAACCGAATGTACCAAAAGAACCGATGGATAGTGTGATATAAATTCGACAAGCTTCCAACCCGAAGAGCTAGTAAACATAATTTGGCCAAAGCCTATGCATATAAATCAAACAAGTTAGCCATGTAAACATATACTTAAACTAAGTAAATATGGATAAGCACAACTTATAATTATGTTTCATATACATGTATTATCCATTTCCATATACCATGTAACAACATTTCCATGTAATTCATATAAATCCCTGTATAGTTCGTATCGAACTCTTTACCATTTTGTATCAAAACATTGCCCGTTGAACCATTTAGAATATCGTTGGATGCCCGAGAGAGCTCAAACATAGTTTGCTAAATCATATAACTGCAATATGTCAAATCCTGTACACGTATGCTCATACGAGCTGGGAATCAGTATGCTTTCAGGAGCTGTAAATTAGTATGCTCTCACTAGTTGTGGGTTAGAACGTAGCTACACGATGGTACTCACACGAGCTCTAGAGTATCTGCAACACATGTCGGACCTCAGCCATTGGTAGGACATTCAGGACCAGTACCCGAATCATGTAAACCCTAATGACATGTCATTTGTATCCTACGAATTCCTAAGGTTCAAATGAGATTCGGTAATTTTTGTACATCGTTGGATATGCAATTAGTATATATGTATAAAATTTCACAACACATGTATAATTCAATTAAAAACACATAAACTCAATTTAATTACACGAACTTACCTTGACAAGTATACGTAGATATTGAGGCAATTAATCCGAGACTTTCTGTTTGCCTTGATCTAAAGTCGTACGATGACTGTCTTGATCTATACAGATAAATTTACTCAATTTTAATATATAAATAACTCAATTTAGCCCAAAATCATATTATGACAAAATTACCATTTTGCCCCTATACTTTTAATTTCTTTGTAATTTAGTCCCTAGCTCATAAAAATGGAAATTCATGAAACTTCATCACAACCCACTATGGTTGAATATCAATTAGGCCCCTTGCATGTCCTATAATTCATTAATTTCACAAATTCATCACGTATAACTTCTATTTTTCTATTTAATCCCTAATTGATAATTTCATCAAAAATCTTGTAACAAAAATTGTTTATCTAACAACACCCATCAATTTTCTATCATCAAACATCAAACACCAAACATCAAAACTCATGTATATTCAATAATGGCAAAACCCTACTAGTTTAACAGTTTCACAAATTATTCCACGGGCTAGCTAGATTAAGCTACAACGATCCCAAAAACATAAAATTCATTAAAAACGGGACAAAAATCACTTGCCTATTGGCAAATTAAGGTTGGCCAAACCTAGGTCTCCAATGGCTATTTTTTCTTCTAAATTCGGTTGATGATAATGGAAGAGGATAGTTTGTTTTCTTTCATTTGTTTTTATCACTAATTACTTAATTAACCTTTAAAAAATTTAAAAATTACACAAATGCTAAGCCATTTACATCCACTATCAATATTAATGGTCTAATTTCCATATAAAGGCTCATACGTTAAGGTTCTATACTAATTAATACTTTTAGCTACTAGAACTCAACTTTTTCACTTTACGTGATTTAGTGCTTTTTATTACATTTAGCATGTAAACGGTACAACTATCATGCTGTAGGCAAAAAATAATTAAAAATAATTCTCTTGACTTCGAATTTGTAGTCCCAAAACTACTGTTCTGATTTCACTGAAAACGGCTGTTACAGATACAGTCAACCAATGTTGCGGTAGAATGTGCAACAAAGTTCGTCATCTTCAACATCAACTATGGAAGCTTTATTAAATGAGTAATTGGCTAAGAATGATGCAATTATTTAGAGCCAGGCAACTTACTTAAGATCTCTGGAAAATCAAGTGGCACAAATTGCCACTGCATTAAGTTCTAGACAACAAGGAGCATTGCTTAGTGACAAAAAAAGTTCTCGATCTCAAGGAAAGGAACAAGTAAGGCTATAACACTCTAAGGTGGCACTTAGCTGCCAGGAGTTGTGGCTGATGCCTTTACTTAGGAGGAAATTTCAAACGTCCTCGAAAGCACAACTTTCGAGTTAGTAGTGAAACAAATAAAAAAAGATGGGAGTAAACATAAGCAAATTCTAAAAAGATGGGAGTAAACATAAGAAAATTCTAAAAAGATGGGAGTAAACAGAAGCAAATTCATCTTGCAAAGCTAATACAAATTCCGTGGCCAAGCAACGCCAACAAATCGAAGGAAGGCCACCGCCACCTTTTCCCTAGCGTTTCCAAAAGTCAAAAAAAGATGCTCAATTCAAGAAATTTCTAGAGGTCTGGAAGCAATTACACATCAACAGATCTTTGGTGGAAGAATTAGAACAAATGCCTAACTATGTGAAATTCATGAAAGATATCCTATCCAAGAAGAGAAGGTTAAGGGAGTTCGAAATTGTTGCACTTACTGAAGGGTGTACAACAATGCTGAAGAATAGACTACCACCAAAATTAATAGATCTAGGGAGTTTCACTATACCCTGTTCGATTGGAAACCATGGTCTTGGTAAAGCATTATACAATCTAGGTGTCAGTATCAATGTAATGCCTATGTCTGTTTTTAGGAAACTTGGGATAGGAAAGGCAAGACCTACTGCAGTCACAATACAATTAACTGATAGATCATATGTCCATGCAGAAGGTAAAATTTAAGATGTACTGGTAAGAGTTGACAAGTTCATCTTTTCAGTAGATTTTATTATTCTGGAATGTGAAACAGATAAAGAGGTACCTATAATACTTGGACGGCCTTTCTTAGCAACTGGTAGAACATTGATTGATGTACAGGAAGGTGAGTTAGCAATGAGAATTAATGATTAGCAGTTGACATTTAATGTGTTTGATTCTTTAAAGTGTGCAAACCCAGATGAAGAATGCCATGCTCTTGAATATGTTGACGATATAATTCAAGAAGAATTTGCAGAACATATGAACCACAATTCTGATGCAAACTCTGTTGAATGAACTGAAACAGAATTGACTGCAAAATCTAGAGAACTGATGGAAATTAGCAATTTGAAAATGGGTTTAGGAGGAGCTTTTAATCATTAGATTTATCAGATCAATCTTTCAGCCCTCTTCAATCGTCAATAGAAGATCCACGTATGCTGGAATTGAAGCCATTACCAGTGCATCTAAAGTACGCTTACTTAGGAGATAATGATACACTACCTGTAGTTATCTCTGTCGAGCTTGCAACAGACCAAGAGATGCAATTACTGGAGGTCTTAAAAAATCCAAGAAAGCTCTAGGATGTCCAATTACGGATATCAAAGGAATTAGACCAACAATTTTCATGGACAAAATAATACTTGAAGATTGCCATGGCAAATCTATTGAACAACAAAGGAGACTGAATCTTGTCATGAAGGAAGTAGTTAAGAAGAAGATTATCAAATGGTTGGGTACTTGGATTACATACCCGATTTCTGATAGTTCCTAGGTGAGCCTTATTTAGTGTATACCCAAGAAAGGAGGAGTCACAATAGTCAGCAATGATAACAATGAACTCATTCCCACACGTACTGTCATAGGTTGGAGAATTTGTATGGATTATCAAAAACTTAACAAAGCAACGAAGAATGACCCTTTCCCTCTGCCTTTTATAGATCAGATGCTAGATAGACTTGTAGAGAAAGCCTTCTATTACTATTTAGATGGTTACTTAGCGTAAAATAAAATCGCCATATCTCCTACTGATCAAGAAAAGACTACATTCACCTATCCTTATGGAACATTTGCTTTCAGAAGAATGCCATTTGGGTTATGTAATGCCCCGACAACCTTCCAGCATTGCATGATGGCAATATTTCCCGACATGGTGGAGAAGTTCCTTGAAGTAGTTATGGATGATTTCTCAGTGTTTGGCGACACTTTTCAAGATTGCTTAAAAAATTTGGAGTTAGTACTTTGCCGATGTCAAGAAACAAATCTGGTGATGAATTGGGAAAAATGTCATTTCATGGTTTGTGAAGGCATTGTTTTGGGTCACAAGATTTCACAGCAACGAATTGTCATCCACAAAGAAAAAATAGAAGTCATTGAAAAGTTTCCAAATCCTATTTCAGTGAAAGGAATTAGAAGCTTCCTTGGTCATGCTAGATTTTACCGTCGTTTTATCAAAGATTTTTCTAAGATATCAAAGCCTTTATGTCAATTGTTGGAGCAAAACAATTCATTTCATTTTAACAAGTTATGCTCAAAAGCATTCGAAGAGTTAAAGGAGTTATTGCACCAGACTAGACTTTACCATTTGAACTAATGTGTAATGCAAGTGACTTTGCTATCAGAGCAATGCTGGGGCAAAAAGAAAGCCAAGTATTCCATGCTATCTATTATGCCAGTCGTATGCTGACAGATTCACAACTCAATTACACCACCATGAAGAAAGAATTTTTAGTAGTGGTGTTTGCCTTCGAAAAATTCATAGCTTATTTAGTGGGCACCAAAGTCACAGTTTATACAAACCATTCTGCTATCAAATACTTGGCGATGAAAAAAAAGGCCAAACCCATATTCATTAGATGGATATTGTTGCTGTGGGAATTTGATTTGGAAATCAAAAATAGGAAAGACACTGAAAATCAAGTGGCTAATCACTTCCCACAACTAGAAGTAGAGAACAATTATGGTGATAGTTAATTGATTAAAGATGAATTCCCTGATAACCAATTATTATTGGCTATGGCATTGCCATGGTATTCTGATATTTTTAACTTTCTAGTCAGCAGGTTGCTGCTACCTGCACTCAATAATTAAGGACAAAGGAAATTCCTTCACGATGTCAAGCAATATTGCTAGGATGAGCCATTTCCATTTAAGCAGTGTGCAGATCTAATAATTCAGAGATGTATTCTAGATGATGAAATTCAAAGTATCCTGTATCACTGTCATTCTACACCTTATGGCGGACATTTTGGAAGCACGCGAACTACTACAAAGGTTCTATAATTTGGTTTCTATTGGCCCACCATGTTTAAAAACTCTACTGAGTTTTGTCAAAGATGTGATCACTATCAAAGAACTGGTAACTTATCAAGGAGACACGAAATACCGCTACAAAATATTTTAGAGGTGGAAGTATTTGATGTTTGAGGAATAGATTTTATGGGTCCATTTCCACCATTCTGGGAAAAATTCTACTTTCTTGTCACTGTGGATTATGTCTCTAAATGGGTTTAAGGTGTGGCTTTACCTACAAATGATGCCAAATCAGTTCTAAGATTCCTGCATACTAATATTTTTACTAGGTTTGGTACCCCTCGTGCCTTAATTAGTGATGAAGGTTCACATTTTGACTACAGATTAGTTGCCAATGCTCTAAACATATATGAGGTTAAACATAAAATTGCCACAGCATACCACCCACAAAAAAATGGACAAACTAAAATTTCCAATAGAGAAATCAAGTAAATTCTTGAGAAAGTTGTCAATCCCAGCTACAAGAATTAGTCAGCAAGGTTGGATGAAGCCTTGTGGGCTTATCGTATAACTTTCAAGACACCATTAGGAATGTCACCTTTCAAGCTTGTCTAGGTAAACCATGTCATTTTATAGTTGAGCTAGAACACAAAGCATTTTGGGCAATCAAGAAAATAAACATGGACTGGGGTGTTGCTGCCAATTATCGCTTACTAGAGCTTAATGAGATGGATGAATTTCAAGCTCAAGCTTATAAGAATGGGAAACTATACAAAGAAAAGAAAATTTTGCCACGATAATTTGTACTTGGACAACAAGTCTTGCTATTCAATTCTAGACTTAAACTATTTCCTGGAGAATTAAAGTCAAGATTGCCTGGACCATTCAAAGTGGAGCATATATACCCTAATGGAGTTGTCGTTCAAAGTCAATGGTCAACATTTGAAACATTATTTTGGAGCTCTTATAATGCGCGACATAAAAATTATTTCTCTTCGAAATACTTAATAATTGTTCTTTTGTAGAAATTTTCTTTGTTTATTTTATTTTTACTTGTTACCCGATAAGTTTCTTTAACTGTTTATTTGCTTTTATTATAGGTTCTTTTTACGAGAGTAAAAATAATTTGAAAGCAGTTCCTTCTTCTTTTATGCAATTTTGTTTAATAATAATCTTGTTATTACTTTTCTTATTCCCTCTTAATTTACTCCTGTGCTGTGTTAGGTAAATCTTTTCAACCACGTCACTGTGATCTTTTCTCTCACTATCTGACCCTTAGATAATTAATTTTTCCTTCAAAGTTATCCCTAGTTCTTGTTTTTGTCACTTTCCTCTGTTAGTTTTTCACCTTCATCACTGCAAACCTCTCAATAATTTTCTCAAATTTCACATTCTAAAGACCTTTTTCAACAAAAAAACTGAAGAAAAATATTTGAAAAACATAGTCCAAAGACCATTTTGTTTTGAAAAAAGCTTCCTTTTTCAAGACTCAACCTTCTTGGGTTATGATACCTCTATTTCTTCAATAGTGGAAAACCATGGCTAGTAACTATTTTTCTCACACCTGGGTGATATTCTTCCTGACAATGGTTTCATTTATGTTAGAGTTTTTTTTTGTTCAGTTTGATGAGGATTCTATTAATGCCCATTACAATTTTCACGAGGGTCTTGATGAACATTCCGAGTTTATGTCAAAGATTACAACATAAGGGTTACAATAGGTTCTTCAATAACTTTTTTAAGGGAACTGAATGGACTATATCTCATCATAATTGTCACACTATTGATAGAATTGCCCTGAAGCCTCATTGCAAAGTACGGTATCACTTTCTGAAATCCTGACTGAGTCCCTCCACTCACAATTCTACTATTTCGAAAGAAAGGATGTTACTACATGTAAGAGTATGCCCAAAGATCAATCATGAGATGGTTGTAATAACATACTTTATTTATCATGTTTATTAATATAAGGCAATATAAGGCATTACCATTATTATTTCAATTTCTTTTCTGTGAGTATAAATAAATTGTTTTATAATAATATCCTGAGAATAATATGATTATTCTTAAAAGGTCCTTAGTCAAGTATTATTGTTGAGTACGACAACAATAATGCATTAAGACTAACATGTAGTTGATTGATGATAAAGAGTTGTCATTGATGTGGAGTGTCAAAATCAACGCATGAATATGTGAGTTAGAGAACAAACATATTAGACTGACCCACTATGAGTATGTTTCTTGGATTATTATGTAATTGTCACAACATTACTCATAGTGATTAATATGTATATGATCCTTAGACTTGAGATCATCATTATCCCAACATCGTGAGTTGTATACTTTGATACAGTCAAACGTACACCGTAACTGGTTGTTCTATAAAGGCTGATGCTGGATATACCACAATCTATGTAGAGGGATATGGTTGATCAATATAGGATAAGTCCCTCCTACATAATGGGAGTAATATCTTAGGCCACTTGATTGAGTGAGACTAGAAATGCATGACCATGCTCAAATAAGTTGATATGAGATGTCATACTTATTTGTATATCATAGTCTACTCAAGATATCAAGGAACATGGAATGGACTATGCAAGTGTGACTATTCCATGACTTGTGTCCAATTTAGAGATAAATGACTTAAGGATTAATGCATGAAAGGCTAATAGAAAAAAGGTTATGTCGAATCATGATTTCTTGTAACTTAGGTAGCAATGATGCATTGCTAGATGCCACTCATTGTTTGTAACATTAGAATCATTCTAGTATTACTGCTAACATTACCAAAACTACAGGGTCACACCCTATGGTTGAAATGAACGGAATAAAACATAGTTGGTATTGTGTTTGGTTGTCACATGAATTAAATTAATTATAGAATTAATTTAATTAGGTAATCAAAAATCGAACATATTATATGTACAAGGTTGTTGTACACATAATGAGAACATTGTTCTATTAATATATGAATTTGGTTCGTATATAAATTTAAATAAATATAGTTTACCAAAATCCTTCTTATAATTAATGTAATTATAATTTTCGGTTTAAAACATTATTATATATATTTATTTTTAATTATGATTATTATGTTCGGATAAAAATTTTATATTTTATGATTCATTATATATATACACCAATTATAAGAGGGTTAGTGTGTGAGAGTTTTAAAAAACCTTATGAAATAAAATCCCAAAATTTTGCTTGTGAAGTCTAGCAGCCGTCAAGCAAAGAATTCTCTAAAACAGTTTTGGGGATTTCTTCCGTTTATTGTCAAGCCGGGTGGATTACGTAGAGGTCAGAATCACGAAAGGTTGCGGCTTGATTCGATAGTAGATTAAAATTTTCATTGGGAAGGCATCACTGTCTACTCAAATTGAAATTACGGTAATTTTGAAACCATTATTTCATCCCGATTCGTTCCTCGCACATGAATCCATGGGTTGAATCGCTGGAATTATATTTTTATTAATTTTCACTATGCCATGGGGGTATCGGCATTCCGAACACTACATTCGATTATGTTTGGTAGAATAATCAATGTTGGAAGAACAATTTTCCAGGAAGTTCTTCATTGTACGAAAAAGAATGCCAGCAGTTTAAATTTCCCGTCTCTTCTTATGGCCCTTTGTCAGCGTGCCAATGTCCCTGTCCATAAAAATGAGGAGACTATAAGCAACAAAGGCACCATAACAAAATCAATTGTCTTGTGTTTCTTGGGCAAAGATATGCCAAGACCATGTAGGCCAGCATCTACATCATCATCCCCACCCGAAGCCCCACACACTTTTACCTATATGTTGGAACAACAAGTAATAAATACTCTTAAGCAACTTCAACAATAGTTAGGTATGGTGGCAAAGCAGCAAAACCAAATCTCCATTGATTTTGTCACAACAAAAGTCAAAACAACTTTATATTGGGAATATGTGAAGAAACGCGATGCTACACTTAATAAAGCTCTTCAAAAAAATTTCAACAAGGTAATGCCTAAATTTCCTATGTTTCCTGAAGAACTTTTGTCTGATGATGAAGGAGAAGATGAAAAATTTGCCAATACACACAAGTATACCGAAGAGCCTGTGAGAGATGAAGAACCCACAGACTTTGTACACCTGGACTTTAACAAGAAGGATGATGACCAACAACCCACTTTTACACCAACCACCACTGCCAAATCACTACAATCCAAGGCACTAATGACTAACCAAGAATGTGAACTCAAAAATTTAGATACCGATGATGATGAGGAAGAGGTGCCCATCAACCAGCTTAAGAGAAAAAGATTCAAGAAGGCCGCTAGTAAAACCGTTCAAGCTGATAGTGATGACCAGGACAGGTCGTAATGTTACAAGAGAGCTGGAAGGAAGTCCACACAACCCAAGTGAAGTAATTTCCTTCCTCTTCAAGCTTTGATTTTTATATTTTCATGAATTCATTTTGATTTTTATCTATTTCATGCATTCATGTAGGTTTTATTCATTTGATTTTGTCATGTTCATGCATTGAGGACAATGCATCCCTTAGGTTTTGGGGTGTGTTGTGCATATAGAATGCATTGTTAATTGTTCTTACGGTCCTTTTGCCATAACATTCAATTGCCATTCAACTGTCTGATTATGTGAGTATATGGTTATCAATGATGTTCAATGAAGATAATACCTCTTCTTTGTAAACTTAGAAAATATGGTGATAGTTGTTTAGGCATGTTTAGTATAGGATAGTTGTTGAAATGAATTTTTAAAAGTAGAATAATTGAAATATAAATGAAATTAGGCTATAGTAGCATTCTTTGAATAAATTTAGGACTTATTGACTTATTTTCAGTATAGTAATAGGGTATAATTTTTGTCATGGTAAAATAATATGAATACTCCAATGTTTGAACTTGTTGAGTAGGTCAGTAATATTTTATTTGCTCTATTATATTGTTGACCAGAAAAATGAATTTAGAAATGAGTGTTTGTTTAAAAAAAAGTGCACATATTTTAGGGACACTCCACTGAATCTTGAGGCTAAATTGCTAAGGAGGTAGTTGTTTGCTCCATCCATGTTTTTAGTTAAAAGCTTTTGTTTCATGAGTGATTTATATTCAATTTGTGACATGATATAATACATGGCAGTCTAGTGTATGCCCTATTGAGGTTATCAAGTATAAAATCATATGACAATATGAATTCCCTAGAAAACTTTTGTGTTGAAAATTGAATAAATTTAAAAAAAATAAGTTTAGGAGAGAGATAATTGAGGTATATTCAGAAAAAATCTACTTTATTTTTAATTGCTGAAATATTTAGAAAAATTTAATTTTAGGAACCATTTTCCACACATCATTTGCTAAACAGGTTTGCAAGAATTGTAAGCAATTTTTCTTTGTTTCGGTAGAAGATTACTAAGAATAGAGGTACAAAGCTTGCGCATTATAATTTCGTACTATAATTGTTGACTGATTACCTTGGCAATTCCATGCATTCATGCATATTCATACATTATTTACTTGAGGACAAGCAATAATTCAAGTTTTGGGTTGTGATAACTCTTGAAAAAGTTATACTTTAGGCCTCTAGATGGAATTAATTATTTGAAATTAAAAAAATACATCTGCATTTCTAGGATAATTTTAGAACATTGCATAATAAAGCTTCGATTGTGCTATATTGGCCACTATTTGTTACTTTTATCACTTGGGGAGGAAATGTGTGGTATTGTGTGAACACAAGTGCAAGTAGAAGAAAAGGATGAAGACGATGATGAAAGAAAATAAGGGAAGTAAAACATTGTTGTGGAAATTGGTAAGATTTGTTGCCAATAGATTTGCCATGACAATTTTAGGAAGATGACTTAGCACTCTATCCACGTCACTCTTAGCTAGCTGGACATGTACTAGAAAGCCTAACTTGAAAAGAGGAATGAAAAATGTGTGCTGAAGTGGGATGGATCTACCCAATAAAAGAATGAGAGGGAAGAAGAAAAAAAGAGAGAAAAATCAGCATGAGAAAGAGACTGGTGACATCAATTCTCTCTCTTGGTGTAAAGTAGAACTCCATTGGAGAATTCCAGAGAAAAGAAAAGGTAACAGCTTAGTAGAGAGTAGAATACAGACGTGAGGAAGGGGAAAAGAAATCTATCCTGGATTCACATACAATCAGAAGATAAAAAAGAAGCTGGAATGTAGAATTAACTTCCTGCAGTTCTGCCTTTAGTTTTCTAGATTGAACATTTTTGTGATTTAAAATTAATTGAGAAAGTTTGATGAATGATTCTATTTTGATGTTTACTTTTTCACCCATGAACTAAATCTTTTCTGGGTTGGAGCTGTTTGGGTGAATGTTTTATCATATTTAATGCCTAGGATTTGAGATTGTCTATATCACTGTTACATTCGATTCATGCTTATTTTAAATACATGCATGCATGCTCTAGACATAGTTGAATGTATGATGTGTTCTTAGGTGTTTTTAATTTTGGAAAGGTTAAGAATACTGGATCTTGAATCATTTGATGCAAGCAAATACTCGATAAAATATTCGTAGCACTCTAAACATAGGTGTTGCAAGTTGCACAGAGAGGACATTCATTGTAGTTATCAATCCCAAGTTTTGTAGACGTAAATGAACTTAGATTTTTAGCTTAAGGTCTAGCTATCGAAAGAGGCATGTTACAGTAGCGAGTCTCTGGGCAGTAGATTAGATAATATTTTGCCATGGCATTATCTTGATATGAACATTTCTCCTGAATAATTCCAACCCTATTCATTCAACAAATGAAATACTCTTGATATTCTCTGTGAATTGCCACATCATTTTATTTTCCATATCAATTCTTTGTTCTTTATCATTTGATTTCAATAATTCATTATTCTAGTTTCTTATTCACTTTGAGATTATTTCCTAATATTTTGGTATAATTAACGGTATTATAATAACATACTCAATTTCTTACCAATTTCTGATCCTTATAGAGACGATACTTACTTATCACTTGAAAACTTGAATGACATGTACACTTGCATAATTGCATTAGTTATTTTACACGCAACACTTGGTAAAGTAGAGAACTAGTGTAAAACGGAGACATTTTGGTAACTTTGGGGATTAGTGAACCACATCAATGTTAAGCAACCACCGTTGGTTAAATAATTGTTAATTTCGTAACTTTGCATGGTTTACAATTTAGTCATTGTTAGCTAGATAGTAATTTAGATTAATTTATCTTGACTTCATGATTTGCAGTAGTAAAATTTTTTGCGATTAGTTGGTTAGACTCTTTATTTTACACACACGTTTTTAGAAATTATTCAATCCATGATTCTCTTGGGTTTGATCCTTGAAATACTCCAGTACTCCATTGTAACACTACAAATATTACAACTGACCTGTCCCACTATCTGTTATAATAAACATCGATAATGGCAGTAGAACGATCGCAAACCAATTAAAAAATAAAAATAAGAACACACAAATTTTACATGGAAAACCCTTTTGGGAAAAATCAGGTGTAGAGGAGGAGAATTCACTAATGTTGAAAAACCAATGATACAAGAGGAGTTTCGACTACATCTATTTAAGGGTTGAAAAAACCATGTTTTAATCAAAGTCAATTAGAAGGATAATAGTTCTATACGAATTCAACTTGTGCGGTATGGTCCTTACCACAGGGCTCTGTCCCCACAGATCCCCTTATTTTGCCGTTGTATTTATTTGTTCAACAAGTGACGGGATTCGTGTAAAACACCAAAAATTTAAATTTTTGATTTGTTAAATTCTACCACAATTAAGTATTTGCTTTAGTGATTAGGAGCCTTGGGCGTGTGTTTGAGGTCTTGTGTTCAAATCGCACTCTTGAAAAATTTTATTATTTTTGTCCCTATCCTTATCTCTGGTCTTTTGATTTAAATATTGTTTTCATTCAACTTGTGATAAAATGAGCCTATTGGTTCGGTAGTAAGGTGTTAGCTTACCCTTAGGTTTGGTGCTCGAATCTTTGTGTGAACAAGTGGCAAAAGTTTTGCAATTACTTTAGTGTACATCTCTTGTCGTGTTTGTGGTTGGATCAAACTGTGACATGAATTAGTTTGATAAAATATCAAGATGTTGGAATTATTTTTGTAAAATTTACCTATTTTAATTATAATTCTTTTCCCAAAAATTTTCCTCTTCTGTCATGTTCACATGTTTTTCCCCATTCCTTCCTTTCATTTTATTTTCTTTCTTCTTTTATATCTCTTTTGATTTTCTTTGTTAGTTTTCACTCAAAATCAAATATTTTTACTAGTGCCATCGAATCATTTTGGGATTGTTTCTCTAAGTGTCGTGTTCAAGAGACTGTTGTAAGTATATTATTGTCTGTATCGTTACTTTAGGCTATTCAAGTTTGGTGTTCTTGCACATATTGGTGATTTTGGGTTCCTATGAATATCGTTGTAATGGTGTTGGTTTCTTTGTGACCGCCTTTGGACGTACTAAAGTCCAAAGAGTGAATACTGCAGTAAAAGATATATAAATGTGGTTGTATCCACAAGTATACGGGTCCAATTGTAATATAATTACAATCGAGTAGGTGAGTGCTACGAGGATCGTACCCAAAGGAGGCTAGTGCTAGATCAATTTTAGCCTAAACAACAAAATATCTAATTAGTACTTTAAATAAGATATAGTATAAAATATAAATAAATGGGATATTTAGGATTTTTATAATAATAAAATATAATAAAGAAATAAATATGAAGAGATTGAAAAGTGGAACTAATCAAATCTGGTTATGGGTGATTAGCTTGCTTCGGTAATCTTCATCAACTGTCACTTCTAGTTTCTCGTTAATCAACTAGTTGATATCCTAGCAGGATCTTTCGATATGTCCACTAAAATAATGAGTCAGCAAGGACTACTTATCTTTCGACCTCACAGTTTAGACTGGTCTGGGGTAAAGGTGTTCACATATAGGTAATACCAATTTTGGGTTAATTCCTATCTTAACGACTTCCTAGGGTCGTCAAGCTTAGGGTTTAGGTTCTTCCTTTCCCAAACAGATGATTCATTGAGGAATCCTACAAAACAGTTAATAAATCATACCACCACTCACTAATCCCCTATAAAGGGATTAGTTTCTCATGGTTTTCATAAAAAATATAGAATCAATATAAAAAGTAAACATGATAATGAATCAAAAGTATAGAGTTTAAGAAAAAACCTGATTTGTATTATCAATAAAATTGAATCCACAAGAGTTGATTGTATCCTCAAATCAGATCTCTAAAAATAAAACAAAGAACAATCTGGAAATAAATCTAAAACGTAAGAAAAACGAAAAACTAAATTAGAATTAAAAGAGAAATTCTAAGCTAAGTAATTTATATCCATAATGTCTGACAAATGATCCTATTTATATATTTCAGGTGGTCGTCGTCCTTAACCCTAGTTTAGTGAACGTTCTCGAGCTTGAAGTTTGATTTTACGGACCGAAATGCCCCCTCGCTCGTGTTAGTTCCCGTCTAGATTCGATGTTACGGTAGATCAGGTTATAAACCATGATTAGAGTTATTTAGGTATGATTAATGAGTTATATGTTAGGTTTTGTTTGTACTGTGTTAGGTATGATCTATATTATATAAATATGATCTGATATTTTATTTGCTATTCATGATTTGAGTATATTATAAAACATGTATATCATATACATTTCTGGCATCTGTTAGTTCTGCATCTGCATCTAGGATGGGATATATTGTTATGGAGAAAGTGTGGGTAGTTTAATCTATCTGCCGTATCTGGTGGCTCAGCCACATATATATATTTGTTCGGGCGAATTATCTCTTAATCATGTGGCAGCTAAACTGCAAACATCTTGAAAAATGACATACAATCACTAAGCGGTGTATAGGGTTGGATGAGTATTTAATACCCTATATGGTGTTTAGGGATGGTCATAAATGGTGTGTAGTTGATGGGGTAGGATTGTGTATCTGCATATGACATGTTCTGATTCTGGTTCCGCTTATGAAATATGTTTGTTGAAATTTGCAAGCTTGTCTGAAATCATATTTGTTGCTTTTATTATGAGTTACACATTGAGCTTTTAAGCTCATTCTCATTTTGTTTGATTCTCAGGTAATCCTTAGACTTATGCTGGTTGGTGCAATGAGAGCTCAGTTGCGTATTATTGTTGCGTAACTTTAAACTGTTCGTATTTAACCCGATTGTTTTTGACTGTTTTGGACTATTTAAAAAGTTTGGATTTTATTTTGTTATTTTCTAATCTTAATTGTTTTAACGTATTCCTTATTACATTCACTTTATTTGCAAAACCATGGTTTTCCAACAACAAATTGTATTTTTCAAAAATCAAATTAGATGAAGAATTTCACTGCAAACTTGAATGTTTTGAAAGTATAAGTAACAATCTCATCAAATTAGATAAGAAAGATACTTTACCAAAAAAATTGAATTTTTACTTAGTATGACCTGGCATTATTTTTACAAATAAAATGAATTCTAGGTTTTCAAATAAATTGTAGTAACTACTCCATATCTGGCTATAACATCTAGGATGGGTTTAGGGTGTTACATTTGGTCAAATTTTTTTTTAAAAAGTGCTTTTCAAACAAAATTAATTTCTATTTAAATTTAAAATATGAGTTTTTAGAATACCGAGTCTCCGACGTCGGTCTTGTAAGTACTTATACCTTAGCTAAAATTTTAGTTTAGAAAAACACTATGATATTGAATTACCTTGTGGTAGTTAGAGACTGTAACAACTTTATAAACTCTTCTGATAATGTTCTAGGCAAAAAATATTCGATAATAAACTTCCAAACTGATAAATAAAGTTTTGGTAATGTAGATAACATATTGACCACCTTTGGACGTACTAATGTCCAGAGTGTGAATACCACAATAAAATATAGAATTAAGAAGGCGATATCCGCAAGTATACGCGTCTAGTTGTAATATAGTTTTAGAACGGAGTGAGTGAGTACTCCGAGGATCGTACCCAAGGGAGGTGAGTACTAGATCAATTCTAACTTAAGCATTACAAACTCTAATTAGTACTTTAGATTCAATTATACTACGAAGAATATAAAATAAAGGATTTTTATGGTTTTTATAATGATAAAAATAAAAGAACATTAAAAAGACCAAATTCAAGAGATTAAAAAGGAAGAATAAATCAAATCTGATTATGAGTGATTAGCTTGCTTCGGTAATCTCCATCAACTATCACTTCAGGTTCCTCGTCAATCAACTAGTCGCTAACCTAGTAGGATCTTCCGATCTTCCAATAAGATAGCGAGTCAGGAAGAACTACTTATCTTCTGACCTCACAGTCCAAATTGGTTTGGGGTGAAGGTGTTCACGGATGGGCAATATCAATTTTAGGTTAATTCCCACTTTGATGACTTCCCAGGGTTGTCAGGCCTAGGGTTTTGTTTCACATTCTCCCTTTCCCAAACAGTTGATCCATTGAGTAACCCTACAAAATTGTTAACAGATCATACCACCACTCACTAATCTATCATAGAAAGTTTAGTTCCTCATGGTGTTCATAAATACTATATAATCGATGTAAAAAGAAGCATGCTAATTAAATTGAGAAGATAAAGTAAATTAAAGAGCCTGATTGTATTGATATTAAGCGTAAATCCATAGAGTTGAATGATTCGACAATTCAGATCTCTTGAAAGAAAACAATGAACAAATAAACTAAAACTATCAAAACCAAATCAAGAAAATGAAACTAATATAAAGGAAAAAAAACTTGGTGAATTCAAAGGTGTATTTAACATGTGCCAAAAGAGCCTATTTATAGCTTTCAGGTGGCCTTCGTCTTTAACCTTAGGTTAGTTGACGATTCCAAGCTTTAAGTTTGATTGTGCAGACCAAAACGTCCCTACTTCATATCTAATTTTTGTCTTAGAGTCGATGTTGCGATAGACCAGGACCTGTTTTGCGATATAGCAACCAGTATGCTCCTCTATAGCCATCTTCAAGGGTATGTCACAATACCCTCAGCCTATGTAATGACATCGAAGGTAGACTTGAGTTTTCTTCATTCTGTTCCCTATGTTGTGACATTAGTCCTCCTATGTTCTAACATAGCGTCCAATATCATCCTAAAATGCCTTCTGATGGTCTCCTGCACACTCACAAACTCTGTTAGCTCTCCCTTAGGCGTCATTCGGCCCTTAGGGTCAATAAAAGACCCAATTTGGACATTTTATTGAATGTAAGTAAAACTAAGGAAAGTTAATGAAAATGCTTGTACTCAAGCTCCTTAAGTGTGAAAACTAGTTTAACCTACTACACTCAATTTCGGCAGATCAAACTCCCCCACATTTAAGTCATTGCTTGTCCTCAAGGAACATAAACAAAACTTGATGACCCTTGAGCAATTATGATACAAGTATTGACTTTGGAGCATATGAATTAGGCATTTCATGCTTATTAACAATTTCAACAGGATGAATAGTTGACTTACCACCTTTGACTTCAATCATCTATGTTCAATAGTTACAAAATATATAAGTATTAAGGGTCTCACCTATAGGAATCCATGTACAAATCATACAACTACTTTGATTATCTGAGCAGAATACAAATAGTAATTTATGCACATGTCCAGTATGATGTCCATTCATGTATAAGGATATTTAGGGCACGTAGGACTTTTCAGCTTGTAATGTTCTGAAGCTTACGACATATATGGAATTAAAAAACAGTAAGCATCAAAAGGGTTACAAACACAAAAATAGTTTGGCACATTGTATTGATCCCTATTCTTCCCCCTTAGTGACCCTTACCCGCTCACCACCTTATTTCTCCTTCTCTCACCTTCTTTGTCTCTCCGTATAGGAAATCATAGCATGACATACTAACTAAGGCTAGCCTACAAGTTTCGATGCACTAATAAATGAGTTTTTTCTATTGTTGTGAGTCACTGTTCTTTTTCAATTTTTTTCTCACTCATGAATGTCTTTTTGGCTTTTTAGGTACGTTTTCTACTCGTATGATTTTCTTTTTGGATTTTTCTTTTTCTTTTAGCAGTTTCAAGCTAACCTATAATTCCCATATCACACTAGTCTTTCCTTTCTCACTCTATTTTTACAAACTCCACCATGATTTATCTACTTAACCTTCAATATGTATGGCTAGACATCTATAATCGTGCAGTGTAGGACCAAGAAAAGGGGAAAATACAAATTGACATTTTCAGGCTTAGGGTTTGTCATGTGGTTCATCAAGAAGTGTCAACAGGTTAAAAAATTGGTACTCAAGGTAAAATATAATTAGGACAGTTTTTTGGTCTAGATGTGTTCCAAACAATGCATTAGGTCATCCCTAATATCTCAACATGCATAAATTTAATCAAACAAACAAGTACAAATTCAATTGTTTATCATTCGTACTAGCATGTCGTTTCCTAGTATTTTCTATATCACTTGGTACAATTTATTACTTAATACCTATTTATAGTGTAACATATAAAACTCAGTAGCCTAATAATCACAAGTTTAAAATCACCTACCATCATGCCAAATTTATTCATAAACACAAGCAACCTATGTACATGCTCCTAACCAATCACTTGTATTTCTACAAGCTCATGCACACAAAAGATGAAAAATCAAAGAAAATGTAAAAATTTGAAGCAACTTTTCTATGTTACCCCCCACACTTTAGTTGACACATTGTCCTCATTGTGTAGTCAAAAAATAGATAAGGAAGGAAGTTACTCGATTGATTGTGGTCACTCTAATTCCTAATGATGGGTGCTTCCTCCTTTGATCTTGTTAGCTTGAATTGCTTGTGTCTCCTTTGTGTTGGGTTCCTACATAGAAAATTTAACAATGTGCAACAAAATGAAAATTCTACTGATTAATCCTACTCCTACAAAGTCTAAATTAAAATAATCGAATAATTAAACAGGTCTTTATAAAATTAAAATAGTTCAATCATCCTTCCCATCCATCTCCTCACTCCCATCATTCTTCTCATCTTCTCCTTCCTCCTGGCTTTCCAGCACTTTTTCTTCTTGTTCTGCATTCATCGGCCCGAACATGTTAGGTGTGTAATTTCGGAAAGGAATTGTTATTTTTCCTTGCAAATTCTTGGAGTATTTATCCTGAATCCTGCATCTATTGTATCATTGAATCAAGCTTTGGATGACTACTTTCACCGACGTCTTGTTGAGCTCGTGTTTACCTTTGCAATTAAGCCAGTGTAGTTGTTGCTTCTTATTGTCACTTGTTCCAATCCTTCATTTGTTTAGCTCACAATTCTGTATACTATTGGAACAAGGTGTCATCAATAACACTTTTGGACAATTTTAGTGACTATTCAATGGATGTCATAGGTACACTCGCCTCTATGCTTAATGTCGTCACTAGGTGGGCAAAAAGACTCCCAGCTTCTGGCTACCAATGCATCTCCTCATGTTTTGATGAATCCATTTACCGATACATACCTGCATTTTCTGCAAAATAGCATAGAGTAGCACTGTTCTAAAAGTATTAATGTTAGAAACATTTAAAGCAAGTATGATTCTTGTGCATACAAATTGGATCCATATTTTAGCCTCACGAAACATGATCACTTGATGAAAGGATACTGGGATACTGGTACCTGCGTGATATTTCCATTGACCCCTATCTTCAGTCAAGAAATTTATAATATTGTCTATATTCTAGACCGATTTCATCAATAAAATCATTCTCATAATATGGAGCATTATAAAAATTGCAAATGATTCGAGGGGTTACTTCCACTTCCTTCCCCCACACAAGTACCATAGCCCATATACGGCCTTTAGTATTTTTAGACTCATGGTTCCATAAAGACGCATAAAACTCTTGAACAATGGGAACCACAACATTATCTTTTGGGACTGTCTAAAAATGTTCCCACCTATGATATCTAACTAAAAGCCATATGTCCTTACACATAACCATTAACGGATTGAATCCCCTCTCTTGGATAAAGGTTTTTCCTTGAAGTTCCATAAAATATTACCCAATATCTAGGTTTGCAAAATTAGGGGGATTTGGATCCGTCGATGGTTCAAATTCATTGGTTCTTCAAAGTTTTCTAAGAGGCATGATATTATAGTACAATACTAAGCAAACAATTCAATGGAATAGAAAAAAGTTGAATTTAGGAACCCTTAACCTTTAATCGAAGTTTTTTTGAATTCCTTGCTTTCCCGCTATGTTCCCACTCCTTGTTGCCCTGAATATGGTTGAATAGTTTGCGAAAAATAAATAGAATGTATGAGAAATTAGAGTTTAAAGGTTTAAGAGATTTTATGGGATTTGAGAGAGTTTGGGGAATTAGGGGTTACGAGCTATTTTAATTAGACGTAAGTATGGTTTTAGGTTAGAAAATAGGGTTTTAAAATTTAAAAATAGGGTTAAACAAATATTATTCTGCCAAGTTGCGCGACTGGGTCGAGTCAACCC
The DNA here is from genome assembly GCF_025698545.1 of Gossypium raimondii. NCBI lineage: Eukaryota > Viridiplantae > Streptophyta > Magnoliopsida > Malvales > Malvaceae > Gossypium > Gossypium raimondii. The sequence continues at coordinate 25,581,031 of NC_068565.1, forward strand.
TGTAGAAAATTGTAGTGATGTCGCAACAAAGGGGTTCCGTGTCGCGACATCCCTGGTTGACTACCTATGTCACAACACCGGGGTTTGTTGTCGTGATACACCCTACAGTTTGGAGGTCTAAAGGAAATTGTCTTATATGTCGCGATTCTCCAGGGCAATGTTGCGACACTGACTCTAGTTTGGCTAAAAAATTTAGGCTGTAAGGATGTTTCGATTTAGAGATGAACCTACACCAAATGAAATTCAAAATCTAAAATAGGTGATTAATTTCATATAAAATAATTTAAAAAGTTAAACAATAATTCATCTAATTTTTAAGTTTTACTGCCGGATTCATTCGACAGTGTCATTAATTCACCGATCCTGGATTTCCCTATTCTGTCGGTATTATTCCATCTTCCATCGTACCATTCTACCTGTGCCCATTTGCCCCTTTCCTTAAACTTATTTTTTTCTTTTTGCATGCATGAATGAAGCGTGTCCTTTGACTCGAGGATGTTAGAAATAAATAATTTTTTACATTGTTCCTCTAACTTCTTCTTATCTTCATCGCTTGATTGGTGGCCACATTTAAAAGTTTCAGTCTCACCATTAATTTTCATAGTTAATTCATTCTTTTCTAAATCAATGGTGGATCTCGAAGTGGCTGAAAAGGGTCTTTCCAATAAGATCTGTATCTCATGATCTTCTTCAAAATCAAGTACCACAAAATCTGCAGGGATAATAAAACTTTGCACTTTGACTAACACATCTTCCAATACTCCTTTTGGTCATATTGAAGACTTGTTAGCCAACTGCAATATTATTTGAGTAGTTTTTAGATCCCCTAACCCGAGTTTTTTAAAAATCGATAGAGGGATTAAATTAAAAGTAGCTCCTAGATCGCATAGAGCTCTACTAAAATGAGTACTTCCTATCTCTATTAGAATAGTAAAATTCCCCAGGTCTTTTAATTTTCGTGGTACCTGTCTTGAAATAATCACACTATAGGAGGCATTTTGTGTAACATGTTCTTCTACCTTAATTTTCTTACGCCTAGCCATATCTCCTTTAAAAATTTAGAGTCATTTGGAACTTTTTCAGTTAACTCAATTAAAGGTAGGTTAACATTCAATGTTTTAAATAGGTTTAGGAAACTTATAGATTCATCCTCATCCCACTTTTGTTTTTCTTCTAGTCTTGGAGGGAATGGGATTTTTATCCTCGTAGAATCTTTAGTTACTTCCTTCTGTCTCTACTGCCGATATGATTACCTCCTTTGAATCCTGGCTCATTTTCTGCTTCTAGGGATACCTCTTGAGGATTGTCATTTTTGTCCACAATTGTCTCTAGAGCAGTGGTTTCTGGGCTATATAGTACTTTGCCCGATCAGAGTGCAATTACTTTCACAGTCTCCTTACCTTCTCTCTGTTGATTCTCTTCCGTGTTGGTAGGAATACCTATGCCAATTTGTATTTTGATGTCACCCATCATTCTTATCAATTGGCTCATTTGATCCCTAAGTTTAGTCAATGTTCTTGTTGAATTGATTCACTCAGACTCACCTGTTTGAAATCATTTCTCATTGACTGCATTTCTCTCTCAATTCTGTCCAACCGTTGACCACATGTAGTCTGGTCATTTGGGTTGACCTTATCTTCAGGTTTTTGCAAATAAAGAGGTTGGTAATTAGTGTATTTAACTTGATTTAAATTATTACATACTTCTTAGTTTCCTGCCCATCTCAGATTCGGGTGATCTCTCCAACCAGGATTATATGTATTTGAATAAGGGTTTCCACCCTTATTTTTAACATAATTCACATCCTCAGCCGGGTTGTTGATATAGTGGAAGAGCGGTTTCTCTCTCCCATGCATAGATAATGTAAAAGCTGGTTTGATACAGTTGATTCTATCCACTAACTACTGATACTTATCATCCTTTTGGGTAGTTTTGCTATAGCATTTTTCTGACCATATGTGAATCAATCAATTGGCCACTAGCAAGAGTTTAACGCCATATTCTCGATGATCCTGTACGCATCCTTGTACATTCTGTTCATAAGGGCTCCTATTGCTACTTTGTCCAATCCAGATCGTGCATTTGCACCCAACCCGTTGTAAAACACCTGCAGTTGCACCCAATCAGGAAATTCGTGGTGCAGAGATTTTTGAATCAACATTTTGAACTATTCTTGTGCCTCATAGAAGCTTTCTCCCTCTATCTATCTAAAAACAACAAGCTCTCTTCTTAGTTGTACTACTTTGCTGATTGAGAAACATTTTTGTAAGAAGTTTCTATTGAGTTCATCCCATTTCATGATAGACCCTGGTACCTGCGAGTCTAACCAAGAAAAAGCATTATCAATTAAGGAGAAGGGTAACATCCAAAGACAAATAGCGTCATCGGTGACCCTGTTATACTTAAAAGTATCACAAAGTTGAAGTAACCATTTTAAATGTTGATTAGGATCCTCTGTCATATTTCCCCTAAATCGTAGACTGTTCTGGATCATTTGAATCATAGCTGGTTTTATCTCGAAATTATTAGCTATAATTTTTTGTCTCACTATACTTTCTTGGACCATATCCAGACTTGGTAAGGCATAATCCCTAAAATTTCTTTTATTCTGAGCCATCTGAATGTTTGTAGGAAGTTGTAGTGCTGGTGGGTTTGCTAGGGTGTTATTGTCAATGTCGTTAAACATTGGATTTTCACGTGATATGTTACCCACAGTTGGTGGTGAGGGCTCTTGCATCTACAACTTTTCCTATTGTTGTTGTCAACGATTTCATCAGAATATTTTCTATGGGTTTGTTGCTACTACAATAGGTGTGCCTCTATTGAGAGTCAGACATTAGCCCAGAGAGAAATGATTAGTAACAACAAATGAAATAAAGTGAAATTGTATCTATAACTTAAAAATTTTCTAATTTTTCTAATTATGTACGAAAATTAAAATTAACCTAGTAATGTTGCCTCCCCGGCAACAACGCCAACAACTTGACCACCTTCGGACGTACTAACCTCCAAAGTATGAATACTACAATAAAAGATAGAATTATGAGGCGATATTCGCAAGTATACTAGTCTAGTTGTAATATAGTTTTACAACAGAGTGGGTGAGTACTCCGAGGATCGTACCCAAGGGAGGCGAGTGCTAGATCAATTCTAACTTAAGTATTACAAGATCTAATTAGCACTTTATATTCAGTTATAGTATGAAGAATATAAAATAAAGGATTTTTGGGGTTTTAATAATGATAAAAAAAACAACATTAAAAAGATCAAATTCAATAGATTAAAAAGGAAGAATAAATAAAATATGATTATGGGTGATTAGCTCGCTTCTGTAATCTCCATCATCTATCACTCCGGGTTCCTATCATTCAACTAGTCGTTACCCTAGCAGGATATTCCAATCTCGCCCTAACATAATGAGTCAGTAAGAACTACTTATCTTCTGATCTCACAGTTTAGACTGGTTTGGGGTTAAGGTGTTCACGGATGGGGAATACCAATTTTGGGTTAATTCCCACATTGATGAATTCCTAGGGTGTTAGGCCTAGGGTTTGCTTCATGTTTTCCCTTTCCCAAAGAACTGATACATTGAGTAACCCTACAAAATAGTTAACAGATCATACCTCCACTCGCTAATCCCCCATAGAAGGATTAGTTCCTTACGACATTCATAAACATTATATATTCGATGTAAAAAGAAAGCATGCTAATTAAATCGAGAAGGTAAAGTAAATGAAAGAGCCTAATTGTATTGATATTAAGCGTAAATCCATAGAGTTGAATGATTCCACAATTCAGATCTGTTGAAACAAAACAACGAACAAATGAACTAAAACTATCAAAACATTATAAAGAAAACAAAACTAATATAAAGGAAAAAAAACTTGGTGAATTCAAAGGTGTATTTAACATGTGCCAAATGAGCCTATTTATAGCCTTCAAGTGGTCCTCATCTTTAACCCTAGGTTTGCTGACATTTTTGAGCTTTAAATTTGATTGTTCAGACCAAAATACCCCTACTTTGTATCTACTTTCCATCCCAGAGTCGGTGTTGCGGCACACCAAGACCTGTTTTGCGACATAGCAACCAGTATGCTCCTCTATAGGCATCTTCAGGGGTATGTCACGACATCCTCAGCCTGTGTCACGACATCAAAGGCAGACTTGAGTTTTCTTCATTTTGTTCCCTATGTTACGAAATCAGTCATCTCATGCTGTGACATAGCATCCAGTATCGTCCTAAAATGCCTTCTGATGGTCTCGTGCACACTCATAAAGTACATTAGCTCTCCCTTAGGTGCCATTTATCCTTTAGGGTCAATAAAAGACTCAATTTTCACATTTTGTTGAATGTAAGTAAAACTAAAGAAACTTAACGAAAATGTAATGAAAATGCTTGTACTCAGGCTCCTTAATTGTGCAAACTAGTTCAATGTGCTATACCAAATTTTGATAGATCACATACAATGAGTACGCGTGGAACTCATAAATGAGGTACCCATGGGTGTGATAGATGTCGAAGAGGGGCTTGAGTTGAGCCATCCTCGATGGGCAGCTTGCCTAATCTGGATACAAGTGAGACTTTGGTATGCCTATTGTTGAGACAGTGTCTCAGACTTAGACGGCTGGAGATTACGCAAAGTCCCGAGACATGTTAAGAGTTCTTGAGAGGGTCGCTGAGACCCTTTCTAGATTTGAGAGCCATGGGTTGGTAATTGAACAACTCTAATCTAATGGAGCAGAGGTATTTAGGGTCGTCGCTAGGGTCGCCTCAATTGTGGCCGAGTATTGGTTGGTGGCCACAGAAAAGATTATGAATGACATAGGTTGCAGTTCTGAGCAGAAATTAAAGGGTGTATTGTGCTTGCTTCACGATGAAGCTTACAAGTGGTGGCTAACCATCGAGGAGGGTACTCAGCCTGAGCAGATTACTTGAGATTATTTTTGGAACACCTTCTAGAAAAAGTACATGGGGGCAAGTTATATTGAGGCCTATAGGTGCTAGTTTATGGGGGTAAATTAGGAAGATAGGACTATGGCCGAATATGAGGCTAAATTTTTAAATGTTGAGCAAATATGCTTGTGGGTTGGTGGTTACTGACTACGATAAGAGTATTCAATTTTAGGAGTGCTTGCGTTATGACATTACGGTGTTGGTGGCTCCTCAGAGGAAATGATTCTTCAAAAATCTAGTGGGGAAGGCTAACATCACTGAGAATATAAAGTGCGCAGAATGCAAAAAGAGAGAGAAAGAGAGGGGCCAGAGTAAGAATAAAAGGGATTTGGGTTCTTTAAGTTTTGTTCACTGGCCTAAGAAATGGGCTTGATTTTGTGGGCATCCACGGGTTGAGGCATTAGTTGCAGCTACTGATATTCAATTATATGGGGACTATGGTAAGGGACATCCAGACGAGTGTTGGAGGAGGTTGGGAGCTTGTCTACGATCTGGGTCTTTGGAGCACTACATTAGGGATTGTCCGCTCCGTTCTAATCAGGTACAAGCTCCAACTCCGTGTCTAGTTCAGGCTTAAAGGGCAGTTCAATAGCCACCGAAGGGCCATGGACAGGCTAGAAGTGGTAATGGTTTGGGTAGGTAGAGGTGCAAATTAAACAGAGGCTAGATAGCTTACAGTGTTTTATGCAGCAAAGTGTCACGGAGACAATGGTGTTGTTGACATTATAGTCGGTATGTTGTTTATTAATTCTGTTTCATATTTTGCACTGATAGATATTGGCCCTGCTCATTCGTACATAGTTAGTATTGTTTCTCCAAATCTGGGAATTCTTGTTGAGAGTACTTCTGGTGAGGTTTTTGTAATTAGTTCAATGGGTCAGTCGGTATGGGTTAAGAAGATATATAAGAGGTGTCCGTTGGAGATACAAGGTGTTGTGTTTTTGGCTACTCTGATGGCGTTACTATTCGAAGAGTTTGATCTGATACTTGGAATGGATTGGCTTGTAGAGCATCGAGTCAGCTTAAACTGTGCTACTAAGAGGATAACTTTGAGATATGAGGATGATATTGAGATTATCATGATTGGTGAGCACCGAGATTACCTTTCCAATGTGATATCCACTCTAGTATCCAAAAGCTAGTTTAAAAAGCGTGTGAGGCATTTCTGGCCTTTGTGCATGATTTGTATTTTGTGGAATATTTTGTTGGGGATATTTCGACAGTCAGGGAATTTTTGGATGTCTTTCTAGAGGAATTGTAGGGGTTGCCTCTAGATAAGGAGGTTAAGTTTGGTATTGATATTTTGTCGAGTACAACTCTATTGTCTATTGCTCCCTACCACATGCCACCAAAAGAGCTTATGGAATTGAAAGCTTAGCTTTAAGAACTTCTCGATTGAGGGTTCATCAGAGCTAGTGTGTCTCTGTGGGGAGCACCGGTTCTATTTGTGAAAAAAAATATGGTACCATGAGGATGTGTGTAGACTACCGTCAGCTGAATAAATTGATAGTAAAGAATAAGTACCAACTTTTAAGGATTGATGACTTATTCAATCAGTTTCGTAGGGCCTCTATACGTACGAAGATTGATCTTTGTTTTGGGTACCATTAGCTAAAGGTTAAAGAAGTTGATGTACATAAGGCTTCCTTTAGGACTTGTTATGGGCACTACTAGTTCCTAATCATGACCTTCGATTTGACGAATCCTCTTGCTGCATTCATGGATCTTATGAATCGTGTTTTCTAACCATATTTTGATCAGTTTGCCGTGGTTTTCATCGTCATGAGAAAAACGCTCTACACTAAGTTGAGAAAATGTGAGTTCTGGTTAAGGGAGGTCACTTTTCTTAGACATGTGGTTTCTGTGAAGGGAATCCAAGTCGACCTTAAAAATATTAAGGTTGTGCTTGAGTGGAAACAACCAAGGAATGTGTCTGAGATCCGTAGCTTCCTCAATTTAGCGGGATATTATCAGATATTTGTTGAGGGTTTCTCGCTTATCATAGCTCCTCTAACTCAGTTGTTGCATAAAAACACAACGTTTGTGTAGACTGATGAGCAGCAAACGAGCTTTGAGAAGCTCATATTTTTCTTAACTCAAGCACTCGTTCTGATACAACTTGAATTTGGTAAAGAGTTGATGGTTTATATTGATGCTTCTCACGCCGGATTGGGCTGTGTTCTGATGCAAGGTGGTATGGTAGTGGCTTATGCATCCCGACAGCTTAAGTTACACGAAAGTAATAATCCCACACATGATCTTGAGTTGGCTGCAGTTGTCTTTGCTTTGAAAATCTGGAAGCACTATCTGTATGGTGAGAGGTGTATCATTTACACTGGTCACAAGAGCCTTAAGTATCTCTTTACTCAGAAGGAGTTGAACCTTAGGAAATGTAGATGGATTGAGTTTCTTAAGGACTACGATTGCACTATTGAGTATCATCTTGGTAATGACAATGTTGTGGTTGATGCTCTTATTCGTAGAGTGATGATTGATTTAAGAGTGATGTTTGCTCACCTAATTCTTTTTTATGACATTAGGTTGTTAGCCGAGTTTCAAGTTAAGCCGACTTGGATTGATTAGTTTCAGATTAAACAGTTAGTGGATGGTTCTTTAATTCTGTGGTTTCATCAAGTTCAGGAAGGTAGTAATTTTGATTTTGGAATGAACAGTGATGGGGTTTTATGTTTCTGAGGACGGGTTTGTATGCCTAATGATTCTAAGTTGTGGCGGATTTATGTTTCTATGGACTTCGTTAGTGGGTTGCTAGAGACACAAAAATTTACACATTTTTACATACCCTTTTTAACTTAAAATCATACAGTTTTTATAAACTTCTTGTCGAAAAATAATTAATTTTTACAAAATAATTAAAGTTCACTTAAAATATGAGCATATTGAATTTTAGTTAATTTTATAATTAATTTTGATGAATTTTGGTTATTTTCGACAGATTTGCACAATGGGCGAAAAAAAGGCTCCGCAGACACTGTTAAAAGCACAAAATCGAGAAACAATTTGAAGTATCGAGGTGAACTAAATTTCAGCTAAGACAGTCCAAAATTATATGTATTAATTCATAACATAATTAATTTTAATTTATATCCAATTTAATTTGGGTTAATAAATTATTTTAATTAATTATGAAAAAGTGGTCCAGTTGAACTGAACCGAATGAACCGAACCAACAAAGAAATGGACAGCCCAAAAACCATCCCAAGAGCTTACCCAAATCATCTTATTAGCTGATTATTTCAGCTTGCAAAGAGTCCCTTGAAGACTTGTTCAAGTTGCATTCAAACCCCCCCACAATTGGTGGCTTTATAGATTTGTCCCAAGTCTAAATTAGCAAAGTTGAAACTATCAACCTTGCCACATGTGTGGCCGGCCAAGGGAGGGCTCTTTGGCTGATAATTTTACCTATTTTTAGCAGCTCTCCTCAGCTATGAAAACCCCCTTAGGCTGGTCATTTTAGAAACAAAGCTCAAGCATTCACATCTTTCCTCTCTTTTCTCCACTTTTTGTCTTCTTTCCATTCCAAAATTCCCTTGCTCTTTTGCCGATTTCTCCTCTTGGGAAAGGGGAATTCATCAACTATTTGGAGTAGAAATTAAGTGTTCATAGCATCGTTGGTCGAAGAGGACAACGGAAAAGGAAGAACGGAGCAACTAGTCAAGCCACGGGAAAACACCAGGTTTGATTCTTGTTCCCTATCTCTTTAATTTTTGTTGTCGTTATGCTGAACATATGTATGAATATTTATGTTGTTGGAATGGTTAATTTAATCAATTTAGGTTGAATTTAATTTGTGTTAGGTTGATTGCATTTCGTTTGTTAAAATTATTAAATTTGTGTTTATGTTGTTATTGGCCTCGGTAAGATGCTTGATTAAGTAAAATCATGACTAAGTTATTCTTGCATTACAATTGTTATGTAACTAACAAATTAATTATTTAAACGGATTTAAATTGTAATTAATGGATACAGTACTTAATCAGTGCATGTTTAATCATCTAAGGTAGCTGAAGGTTAGATTAGCAACGGTATTTGACGATACATTTGCCTTGCATAACTTGCAAGATTATTGTGATTAAACTATTTTAAGGTAACGATACTTTGTTACCTCACATAGTCTTTTATGTTCTTATTAAATCGAGTTAATTGTTTGAATTGACTTAGGGATATGTAAAAGAGATTATTTTGATTTAATAAGTAATAGGTATGTATGTGCAATAACATATTTGCCTATTAAGATTTGTTTAATCGGTTGAATTGACATAGGGATATAGTCAAGAGATAAATGGATTTTGGTAGGTGAGTATGTTCATAAGTTAGCAAATTACCGAGTTTTCGTGGACTTATTCGTAACAATATAAATATGAGTTTAATAATTCTAAGTTAAGAAATGTAATTAATCTAACACAATTACGTCATCTTGATTAAAATTGTATTTTGAAATCGTGCATTTGAGATTTATTTATCTAGTTTAAAATCTTAATTTTTAATCACCCTCTTCAACAAAATATTTTTCTGCAGCAAACTGTTTTAAATAGCATCATAAATAATTCTTTTAACAGTCCCTGTAGGCTCGATAACTTGACATTTAATTGTCACTTTATTACTTGTTGCGATTGTGTACACCTGCACATTTCCGTCGTTCCAAGTTTTTGGTGCCGTTACCGGGGACTGTGATTTAAAAAAGTCATTATTTGTGAAGTTGTTAGTTTTGCATTTTGGTTTATTTTTCTGTTTAAATTTTAACTTAGTTAATTTTTCTTGTGATTATTTCAGGTGTTTATGAGTATTGAACAAATCATCGATTTACTCTCTGTAGACCCTAAGATTGAACGAACTTTTCGACAGCGAAAAAGACAAGCAAGTCAGAGAAGGACTGAAAAGATGAACTTTGAAAATCCAAATCAAGGAAATGAAGCAAACCTTGCTCAAAATCCTATCCTTATTATTGATGATAGGGATAGAGCTTTAAGACAGTATGCCGTGCCAATGTTTCATGATCTTAATTCGGGTATTAGGAGACCCAAAATTGAGACAAAACAGTTCGAGTTGAAGCCAGTCATCTTCCAGATGCTTCAGACAGTGGGCCAATTCAGTGGAATGTCTACCGAAGATCCTCACCTACACTTAAGACTATTTATGGAGGTGAGCGATTCTTTCAAGTTAGTCAGAGTACCCGAAGATGCATTACAATTGAAGCTGTTACCATATTCACTAAGGGACAGAGCTCGAGCTTGGTTGAACTCATTACCACCAAACTCAATTTCAACATGGCAAGAGTTAGAAAAAAAATTCCTTATGAAGTATTTCTCGCCTAGCAAGAATATGCTAAGTAGAGGAACGAGACCACTGCTTTCCAGCTAATGGATGATGAGTCATTGTCTGAGGCATGGGAAAGGTACAAAGAATTATTATGGAAGTGCCCTCATCATGGAATCCCACATTGCATACAACTTGTGACATTTTATAATGATCTCAATGCACACATGAGGACGGTATGGACGCTTCTGCTAATGGTGCTCTTCTTTCTAAGTCTTATAATGAGGCTTATGAAATCATTGATAGGATTTCCAGCAATAATTATCAACGGCTAACTAATCGAGTAGTGTCAGGAAGACGAGTCACTGGAATACATGAAGTAGACGCTCTTACTTCACTCGCATCTCAAGTATCATCAATATCCTCAATGTTCAAAAATCTTACTACTAATGGGTGAAATAGTTTTGCAACACAGCCACTGAATCAATTTGAAAATGTAGCCTGTGTTTATTGTGGGGAAGGACATTTGTTTTAAGAATGTCCATCGAACCCAGAATCTGTGTATTACATGGGTAACCAGAACCAAAATCAAGGAAGGCAAGGGCTGTAATCCAATTTCTATAACCCATCATGGTGAAACCACCTTAATTTTTTCTGGAGTAACCAAAGGGCAGGAACCAGTAACAATTATGTCCAACCTAAATCGACCCAGCCACCTATTTTTTCCCAACAAGCTCAGAAACCAACCCAAGCTGAACCATCCAATAGCCTAGAGAATCTATTGAAGGCATACATGGCGAAAAATGATACTTCTCTAAGGAATTTGGCGAATCAAGTGGGCCAGCTTGCAACTAAACTTAGAAACCAACCGCAAGGTGCTTTACCTATTGATACGGAGAATTCGAGGAATCCAGGGAAGGAGCATTGTAAAGCTTTAACATTGAGGAGTAGAAACACTTTAGAGCCCAATTCCGTCAAAGTTGAGAAGGAGCCAGCTAATGCTCAAGACTCAGAGGAAATTCAACCGAGTATTGAAATTCCAGTTTCACCGGAAATCGAATAAGAAAAATTTGACAAGATAACTTCTGAACCAGCTAATTTTGATCAACTAATAACTCTGTTAGATACAGAATTGCCACAGAAAATGAATCAACAATTCAAGTAAAGAAACCTCCACCACCCTACTCTTAAAGACTTTAGAAGCAGAAGTAGGAAATTCAATTCAAGAAGTTCCTAAACGTACTCAAGCAACTTTATATCAACATCCCGTTGGTTGAAGCACTTGAACAAATGCCAAACTACATCAAATTCATGAAGGATATCCTGTCTAAAAAATGAAGGCTTAGAGAATTTGAGACTGTAGCCCTAACAAAGAAATGCAGTGCATAACTTCAAGACAAACTACCCCCAAAATTAAAGGATCCTGGATGTTTTACCATACCTTGCAATATTGGAGCAACATATTGTGGTAAGGCACTATGTGACTTGGGTGCGAGTATCAACTTGATGCCCATGACAATATTTAGGAAGTTGGGGATAGGTGAAATTAGACCTACTATGGCTACACTTCAATTAGTAGATTGATCCTTAGCACATCCAGAAGGAAAAATCGAGGACGTATTAGTACATGTAGACAAATTTATCTTTCCTACTGACTTTATGATTCAAGACTTTGAATCAAAAAAAGAGGTACCAATCATCCTAGGAAGACCATTCTTAGCAATCGGAAGGACCCTTATTGATCAGGTAACATTTAACATTTTTAAGTCCATGCGATTTCCTGAAACAATTGATGATTGTTCCGCAGTGTTCGATTTAGAGGATTTAATCGTGGAGAAGGAACTCAATTATGTTGAGGACCCATTAGAACAAATTTTGACATTAGATCCTCCAAATGATGAAGAGGAGGATGAATACTTAGCTTTGTTAGAAGCTAATCAAAGGGGATTTAATCTGCAATCCTGCTTTGAATATTTGCAATTAGAGAAAATGGATTATGCTCAACCAAAAGCGTCAAGTGAGGAGCCTCTTAAATTAGAACTGAAGGTACTTCCCTCACATTTGAAATATGTTTATTTAGGTAACTCTTCTACTCTGTCTGTGATTGTTTCAGCAGAATTAACTACTGAGCAAAAAGAGAAACTCATCCTGGTGTTGAAACAATTCAAGAAGGCTATCGGATGGACCATAGCCAATATTCGCGGAATTAGTCCATCTATATGCATGCTCAAGATTATCTTTGAAGATAGTGGAAAAGGGACGATTGAAGGACAACGAAGACTGAAACCCATCATGAAGGACGTAGTCAAGAAAGAAATCATCAAGTGGTTAGATACGAGTATAATTTACCCCATCTTAGATAGTTCATGGGTAAGTCCGGTCCAGTGCGTGCCAAAGAAAGGAGGTATCACGGTCATTGAAAATGAGAATAACAAGTTGATAGTGACTAGAATGGTTACGAGATGGAGAATTTACATCGATTACCGGAAGCTGAACAAGGCAACTAGGAAAGATCACTTTCTTTTGCCGTTTTTGGACCAAATATTGGATAGACTTGTAGGGTGAGACTATTACAATTTTCTCGATGGATACTCGGGGTATAATCAGATTACAGTAGCACCGAAAGATCAACACAAGACAACATTCACCAGCCCGTATGGTACATTTGCATTTAGGCACATGCCATTTGGTTTATGTAATGCACCTGCTACATTTCGAAGATGCATGATGTCTATTTTTACTGACATGGTTGAGAAATATTTGGAAGTTTTTATGGTTGATTTTTTAGTATTCGGAGATACATATGATGATTGCCTAGCCAATCTAGCCAAGGTACTATGGCGATGCGAAGAAACAAACCTTGTACTTAATTAGGAAAAGTACCATTTCATGGTACGAGAAGGTATTATTCTAGGGCATCAGATAACAAGACATGGAATCGAGGTAGATAAAGCAAAGATAGATGTTATTGAGAAACTCTCACCTCCAATATCTGTAAAGGATGTTAGGAGCTTTTTGGGCCACACTAGTTTCTATCGAAGATTCATCAAGGACTTCTTCAAAGTTGCTAAACCCTTATGCAAATTATTGGAGAAGGACACGGCGTTTAAATTTGATGAGGAGTGCTTAAGAGCTTTCAACGATTTGAAGAGTCGGTTAGTCTCGGCACCCAAAATAGTCATGCCAGACTGGGACTTGCCATTTGAATTGATATGTGACGCAAGTAACTTTGCGATCGGAGCTATCATGGGTCAACGAAGGAACAAAGTTTTTCATCCCATCTACTATGCGAGACAGACTCTGACAGGAGCTCAATTGAATTACACGGTAACAGAAAAATAGTTACTTGCTATTGTTTTTGCTTTTGACAAGTTTTGATCTTATCTTGTAGGTACCAAAGTGACAGTTTGTACAGACCACTTGGCAACTAAGTATTTACTTGCCAAAAAAGACACTAAACCAAGACTGATCCGATGGGTAATTGTAATTCAAGAGTTCGATCTAGAAATTCAAGAACAAAAGGGAGTGGAAAACCAAGTAGCAGACCACTTGTCCAGATTGGAGCTGTAAGAAGGGAATGCTCCTCTTATACCAATTCAAGAGACATTTCCAGATGAACACATACTGAAGGTAAATCATGTCCATAATACCCCTTGGTTTGCTGATATTGCTAACATTTTAGCTTGTGGTTTGATGCCGATTAATAAGACGTATCATCAAAAGAAAAAGTTTCTTCACGATGTGAAGAATTATTTCTGGAAAGAATCGTATTTGTTTAAAAAGTATGCAGATCAAATAATCAGGAGATGCATGGCAGAAGATGAAGTACATAAGATTTTATACCATTGTCACTCAGTTCCGAGGGGACACTTTGGAGGTACATGTACTACAACCAAGGTATTGCAAGCTGGATTCTTTTGTTCAACACTACTCAAAGATGCATATGCTTATGTAAAGAGTTGAGATCGATGTCAATGGGTCAAAAATGTCACCAACAGAAATGAGATGCCTCGAACAAACATTATTGAGGTAGAATTATTCGATGTTTAGCGTATTAACTCTCTCGGTCCTTTCCCTTCATCTTTTGGTCACAAGTGCAGTAGACTATGTGTCTAAGTAGGTTGAGGCAGAGGCATATCCAACAAATGATGCTAAGGTTGTAATGAAGTTTTTGCAAAAACATGTTTTCACAAGGTTTGGAACCCAAAGAGCCATCATCAGTGATGAAGGGTCCCATTTTGTGAACAAGTGGTTGAAATGGTTATTAGATAAACATGGAGTGAAACACAAGGTTGCTACAGCTTACCATCCGCAGACGAATGGGCAAGCTGAACTGGCAAACAAGGAGATCAAAGGCATACTTGAGAAGGTAGTTTGCCTAAACTAACGAGATTGGTCCAAAAGACTTGATGATGCTTTATGGGCTTATAGGACAGCATACAAGACACCTTTAAGGATGTCACCCTATAGGTTAGGCTTTGAGAAAGCCTGCCATCTACCCTTGGAGTTAGAACATAAAGCTTACTGGGCTCTCCAACGACTCAATTTGGATCTTAAAAGTGCCAAAGAGAAATGGATGCTTCAACTTAACGAGTTAGAAGAATTTCTAATGTCTTCATATAGGAATGCCAAATTACTTAAGGAGAGACTCAAGAAATGGCATGACAAGCACATTTGAGTTTGAGATTTTGAAGCAGGTCAGCAAGTTTTGTTATTCAATTCCAGATTAAGGTTCTTTCTAGGAAAGTTAAGATCAAGTTGGTCCGGTCCATTTATGATTCATCGAGTCTATCCATACGGAGTTGTTGAACTTCAAGGCAAGGGAGGTAATTTCCGAGTTAATGCTCAACGCTTGAAACATTACTGGGGAAATCAAATTGATTAGAATCAAATCTCGTTCATTTTATCAGATATTTAATTTTTCTTGTTCTTCTGTTTGAATAAATGATTTAGGGTATATTTTCGGGATTAGTATGTTTAAATAAATTCTATCTAGGAGATTGGAACTTAAGCTGGACTGCTTGTGACCTCTCTAATTTTTCCCGGGAAGTGATTTTAACATAATTTCCCAAGAAATTATTCCCTAAATGACAAAATAAATTTTTAGCTTTTCAAATAAAAGGGTCAATTTTGATCCAAGTTTTATCTTCCAACTCAATTTTGAATTTTCATTAAGTCTAGGAACTTAATTGAATTATTTTTAAAAATTTGGTTGCTCTTTTGTAAATATTAAAATTAGATGCCTCTTTTGTGAATTTTTAAAAAACATCTAGAATAAATGTTTTAGTTCAATAAAGAAGAAGATAATTATTAATATATAATTATATCCATTATAATATATATTAATTATTATCAACTTTATTTAGAGTTAGGGTTAGTTTTAATTTAATCATATTTTATTCGATAAGTTTTTCTCTTAATAAATTAATAGCAAATAATAATTTAATCTGCATTATATTAATTATTAATTGTTATTTGCTTTGAGTAGAATTAGAACTTAGAATTTTTAAGAATTCTACACTAGCTCCTACTCCATTCACTTTGCAAGAAATTCTCGAGGAACTTACAGTTCCAAGTTCTAAGTGGACTGTGTCAAAGCAAGGAATCCACACTTGTTGAAGAGAATATTTGACATCACTCACAAAGGTATGGTTCTACTTCATTCGATTTAGCCTTATGCCTAGCTCACATGGGACTACAATCTCATTAGAGCGAATGGTCTTATTATACTCGATTTTAATTGGGAAGACCATTGATGTTGGAAAAATAATCCCGAGGGAAATGTGGAATTGTGCCGTTAGACGTTCACGTTCTGGCCCAGCTTACTTTCCCTTTACGATAACAATTCTGTGCTTGAAAGCTAAAATTCTTGCAAACGTAAAGAAGACAGGCTATGCCAAGGCACAATCACAGATTGGGTCCTCTATCGAATAGCTGGAGACTTTGTTCTAAAACAACAAGTTGAAGAAAGTGAGGATCCCGAAAAAGAAGAAGAAAATCCCATAGAGATCGAGCCAGTGCAATCAGCTGAAACCCCTGATAAGTTGGAACCAATGGAACCAGAAGCTAAACCTGATATCGAGACTTCAATGTTTAGAGCTCAACCGCCTCACCCAGATCTTCGAGATGAGCTGTCAAAGTTGATGGACATGATGCAACATATGCAGTGGCAGCAACAAACTTACTGGAATTACTCAAAAATAAGGGATGACTCAATGAGAAGTGCTCTTACGAAAATTTACAATGACCCATTTATTTTTGTGCCTGAGTTTCTAGACTACATATTTGAACCATGGAGCCCATTATCAAAAAAGAAGCGAAGCGATTCATGCAAAGACAATAATGATAGAGCAAAAGATGAGTCGAATTTGGATAAATCTGTAAATAATAAAGGGGGGATCTCGACTTTATTTTATTTATGTTCTTAGGTATTTTAAGATAAAGTTAATTAGTAATTTTTGCATAATAAAACAAGAGATGGAAATCATTAATAAAATTGAACAAGTCGCGAAGTATAAAGTGTGGCAATAGATATGTACATGTCTAAGATTGGATTTAGAAAGAGCTTGGTACTTAAGCAATCAAATTGACTCACCTCCTCTTTTCTAGAATCCTACCTGGTGTATAGTATCTATTCACTTTAATCAATGAGGAAATTGTTCATTTTAAGTAGGAGGATCGAAAAATTAAAATTATTCCACTCAGAATAAATAGTTCTTTTAATTATGATTAGGATATATTTTGTTCAATAATTTGAAATTTTGTTAAGTATGCTAAACTTCAGTATAAATAAAGTTCTATTATTTCAATAAATTTTATGTTAGCTAAATAATTATATAAATGTTTTTTTTAATAAAGCATGCAAATCGTACCAAAAAATTTTTAGTTCCTTAAGAAAGGTAGGCATGCATGAAAGTTTAAGTCTCTAGAATTGACTTAGTAGTTTCTTGAGGCAAAATCCTAGGAAGCATGGAATGTTGAAAATGATTTAGGCAACTCTTGTTTGGATTGTTTGAGCCTTTCAAGCCAACCTTGATGAAATTTTATCCTTTGAAACCCAACTTTGAGACTGTATGGCTTAATTTTATTTGAACCCTTGCAATATTTAGCCATCACTTCTCTCTTAATTATCTTTAAATTGTCCATAACACTAGACTCAGTACTATTCAGAATATTCTTTGAAAATAAGTTTGGGGGAGTTGAAAGAAGTATCAAATGCTCTAAAAATTGTATTATATACAGTAAAATGCTCAAAAAAAAGAGCACATGTACTTGAAAGAAAATAGATGTACAAAGGAGCATGTTAAAGCAAAGTAAGTTGGTTTATTGAAGGAAATTATTCCAAAGGTCTGATTCAAGCTTAGTCTAGGGTTTAAAATCCTAAATTTATCTATCTTTTACCTACCTCTAGCCTAGCTACGTTACAACCTTTTTAAAGACCTATTGATTCAAGTTTTCTATGCTACCTACATTAGTGGAGAGAAATTGCTACGTTCAACATAAGAAAGCATAAGTTAAACTTAATGATTGCAACTTAATCTTGAATAAGGAAATAAAATCAAATTGGTAAGGGTTAACATGTCTTGTTAAGGAAACATTTAGTCTAATTGTGCTATCATAATAGTTGTTGAGATTAATTTGAACGATACGTATACTTAAGTAGCATAACTATAAAATTTCTTGTTTTTGAGCATAAGCATATTAAAATCATAATTCTGGGAAGAATGTTATTCTGAAGGAATTTTTTGAGTAATTCGTTTTAATTTGTGCATTACTCGGGACGAGCAATGAATTAAGTTTGGGGGTGTGGAAACACGAAAATTTACACATTTTTACATACCATTTTTTACTTAAAATCATACAGTTTCGATAAAATTCTTGTCGAGAAAATAATTAATTTTTACAAAAAAATTAAAGTGCACTTAAAATATGAACATTTTGAATTTTATTTAATTTTATAATTAATTTTGAAGAATTTTGGTTATTTTAGACAGGCGAACTAAATTTTAGCCTAAGACGGTCAAAAATTATATGTATTAATTCATAAGATAATTAATTTTAATTTATATCTAATTTAATTTGGGTTAATAAATTATTATTAATTAATTATGAAAAAGTGGTCCAGTTGAATTGAACCGAGTGAACCGAACCAACCAAGACATGGACAGCCCAAAAACCGTCCCAAGAGCTGACCCAAATCAGCTTATTAGTTGATTATTTAAGCTTGCAAAGAGGCCCTTGAAGATTTGTTCAAGTTGCATTCAAACCCCTCCATAATTGGTGGCTTTATAGATTTACCCCAAGCCTAAATTAGCAAAGTTGAAACTATCAACCTTGCCACATGTGTGGTTGGCCAAGGGAGGGCTCTTTGGCTGATAATTTTAGCTATTTTTAACAGCCCTCCTCAGTTATAAAAACCCCTTTAGCATGGTCATTTTAGAAACACACCTCAAGCATTCACATCTGTCCTCTCTTCTCTCCACTTTCTATCTTGTTTCCATTCCAAAATTCCCTTGCTCTTTTGCCAATTTCTCCTCTTGGGAAAGGGGCATTAATCAGCTATTTGGAGTAGTAATTAAGTGTTCATAGCAGCCTTGGTCGACAAGGACAACGGAGAAGGAAGAACGGAGCAACTAGTCAAGCCACGGGAAAACATCAGATTTGATTCTTGTTCCCTATCTCTTTAATTTTTGTTGCTGTTATGTTGAACATATCTATGAATATTTATGTTGTTGGAATGGTTAATTTAATTAATTTAGGTTGAATTTAATTCGTTTTAGGTTGATTGCATTTCATTTGTTAAAATTATTAAAATTGTGTTTATGTTGTTATAGGCCTCGGTAAGATGCTTAATTAAGTAAAACCATGACTAAGTTATTGTTGCATTACAATTTTTAGGTAACTAACGAATTAATTATTTAAACGGATTGAAACTGTAATTAATGGACACAGTACTTAATCAGTGCCTGTTTAATCATCTAAGGTAGCTGAGGGTTAGTTTAGTAACGGTATCTGATGATACATTTGCCTTGCATAACTTGCAAGATTATTGTGATTAAACTATTTCAAGGTAAGGATACTTTGTTACCTCACATAGTCTTTTGTGTGCTTATTAAATCGAGTTAATAGTTTGAATTGACATAGGGATATGTACAAGATGTTATTTCGATTTAAAAAATATGTATGTGCAATAACATATTTGCCTATTAAGATTTGTTTAATCGGTTGAATTGACATAGGGATATAGTCAAGAGATAAATGGATTTTGGTAGGCGAGTATGTTCATAAGTTAGCAAATTACCGAGTTGCCGTGAACTTATTCGTAACAATATAAACTTGAGTTTAATAATTCTAAGTTAAGAAATGTAATTAATCTAACACAATTATGTCATCTTGATTAAAATCATATCTTGAAATCGTGGATTTGAGATTTATTTATTTAGCTTACTTAGTTTAAAATATTAGTTTTTAATCACTCTCTTCAACAAAATATTTTTCTTCACCAAGGTGTTTTAAATAGCATTCATAAATAATTCTTTTCACAGTCCCTGTGTGTAGGATAACTCGACATTTACTTGTCACTTTATTACTTGTTGCGATTGTGTACACTTGCACATTTCAGTCGTTCCAATTGCCCTTAACACCCACTAAGAAGGATTATGTTTGTGTCATTATGGTTCATTTGACCAAGTCTGCTGACTTTCTTTCAGTTATGGTTGACTAGTCTCTGCAAAAACTGGCTAAGCTATATATTTATGAGATTTTTAGAATTCATGGGGTTCCATTCTCGATTATCTCTAACAAAGACCCACGTTTCACTTCTCGATTTTGGAAGAAACTTCACGAGACTCTAGGTACTCGATTGGACTTCAGTACTGTGTTCCATCCTCAAACTGATGGGCAATTTGAGAGAGTAATTCAGATTCTGGAGGATATGTTATGGTGTTGTGTAATTGACTTCTGAGGTAGTTGGGAGGAATTTCTGCCAGTGACTGAGTTCACTTATTATAAAAGCTTTCAGTCTAGTATTCAAATGGCACCTTACGAGGCTTTGTATGGTTGTAAGTGCCGTACCCCTTTGTGTTGGATTGAGTTAGGCGAGACAATGGTTTTGGGTCCAGAGTTGGTTTCTGAGACTGAGGACAAGGTTAGAGTAATTTGGGATCATCTTAGGGAAAGATTAAATATTTTTGCAGCCAAGATCGGTTCAAATAATGATCATTTTATATACTTTATATTTAATTTTTATCCAATTTAAATTGGGTTAAAATTTAATATAAAGCCTGAAGGAGAAAGTGGTCAAGTGTGCTAAGCATTAAAGACTGATCCAATAAGAAATTTTGCAACCCAAAACTGACCCAATCAACTTATTTTGCTTATGAAATTAATTGCAAACTAGGCCTCAAGTTTCCTTAAAATCTTATTCAAATCCCACCACTTTTTGTGCCTTTGAAGATTTTCCCCAAGATAAATTTAGTAATGTTTAAAACATTCAAACTTTGCTCCTTGTGTTGCCAGCCAAGGGAAGTGTGTGGCTATAACAGCTCGTTTTCAGTGAAATCAAAACAGTGGTTTTGGGACCACAAACCTGAAGTCAAAAAATTTATTCTATTATTATTTTATTTCATACAGCATGATAGTAGTACCACATAAAAATTTTATTAAGAAATTTTACCGTTTACATACTCAATTTGATAAAAATGACTAAATTGCGTAAAATGTAAAATGTGAGTTCTAGTAGCTAGAGGTATTAAATAGCTATAGAACCTTAAAGTAAGAGTCCTTAAATGGAAATTTGACCACTAATGAAGATAGTGGAATGTGATGGCTTCGCATTTGTGTAAATTTTAAAGTTTTTAAAGGTTATACTTGTAATTTGGTAATTAAATGAATTAAAATAAGAAAAAGGCATTCATCTTCTACATTCATCTTCTTCATTTATGAAGCCATCACCAAAATTTCTTATTCTTCTAAGCTAGGGATTCAGCCATCTGTATTGGTTCTAAATTGGTATGAATTTTTGTCTCATTTTTAATTATTTTTATGATTTTGGGGTCGTTGTAACTTAATCTAGCTAGCCAGGGGACTAACTTGTGAAATTGTTAACTATTATGGTTTTCCATTATTGAGTATGCATGATTTTTAATAATTTATGGATAGCTGTTGTTAGATAAATAACTTTTGTAAAGAGATTTTTGATGAAATTGTCAAATAAGGATTAAATTGAAAAATAGAAAATTATTCATGGTGAAATTGTGAAACAAATGAAATATAATGATTGCTAGGGACCTAGTTGATATTTGGCCATAGTAGGTTGTGGTGGAATTTCATGAATTTCCATTTTTATGAGCTAGGGAATAAATTGCAAAGAAATTAAAAGTATAGGGGAAAATGGTAATTTTGCCAAAATATGATTTTTGGTTAAATTGAATGAAATATATATTGAGTTAAATTTATCCGTATAGATCAAGACAGACCTCGTATGACTTTAGATCGGGGCAAAGAGAAAGTCTCGAATTAATTGCCTCTATATCTACGTATACTCGTCGAGGTAAGTTCGTGTAATTAAATTGTGTATATATGCTTTTGATTGAAATATACTTGTGTTGTGAATTGTTATATGTATATACCGGTTCCGTATCCAACGACGTACAACTATTATCGAGTCCCATTTGAACCTTAGGAATTTGTAGGCTACAAATGACATGTCATTAGGGTTTACATGATTCGGATGCTGGTTCTGAACGTCCTATCGATGGCTGAGGTCCAATATGTGTTAAGAATACTCCACAGCTCGTGTGAGCATACCAATTCACAGCTCGTATGAGCATAAATGTACAAGATTTGACGGATTACAGTTATATGAGTTAGCACATTATGTGTGAGCTATCCCGGGTATCCAACAGTATTCAAATGGTTCAACGGGATTTATTCTGATACGAAATGGTAAGGGTTCATTACGAACTATTATAGGGATACATATGAATTATATGGTAATGTTGTTACATGGAATGTGAAAAAATTGAATTGGATGATACATGTATATGAAACTTAATCAATAGTTGTTCTGATCCATGATTATTGGTTTGTATATGTATTTACATGGCTAACATGGTTGGTTTATATGTGTTTAGGCATTTGGCCAAATTATGTTGGGATATGTTATGTTTGTCTTACCTATTTTTTGATTAAATGGTAGTTATGTTTTAAGTTATACGAGCTTACTAAGCTTAAATGCTTACTCTGCGTTATTTTTCGTGTTTTATAGTGAATCTAAAGCTCGTTCGGGTTGGAAGCTTGTCGGAGCTATATCACACTATCCATCAGCTCTTTTGGTACTTTCAGTTGTTGTTTTGGTTATAATGACATGTATAGGTATTTTGGTTATAATGGCATGTATTGGTATTTTGGCTAATGTTAGCCTATGTGTTTTGGTTGTTGATATGGCCATTTAACTTGGCTTGTTTTTTTGGCATTTTGTTGGTGTAATGGCATGCTTTGGCATGTATATAAGTATCCTTAAATTGGTTGATGTTTAGTTTGATATATTTGAATAATGGATGAAGAAATCATAGTAGTGAATATGCATATTATATATGTCATGTGACTTGTTAGGAATGTGGTGAATTGGTACTTGGTTATGAATGACATATATGAATATTGATGCTAGTAGTTGAATAGCATATTTAGTACCATTTGGTATGTTTTGGTAAGTGAATTCAATGGTATGAATTGATGCAAATCTAGTTGGAAGTTAGTTGATCATTTTGACCAAAATGAGTACATAGTTAGACATGTATACATATTGTCATTTGAGGTGTCTAAGGGAATATTGGTTGTATGATATTATACCATATGTATATGACTTGTTTATGCATGATTTTGATGCCTTGTTATGGCTTGTGTATTTGTACAATTTTGGTTGTAGGTAAAATGGCCTATTTTCGTCCACACGGGTAGAGACACGGGCATGTGTTTCAGCTGTGTGTCCCTTGTAGCTTTCAAAGGGCAGCAAGTCAGGCTGTTACACGACCTAACACACGGCCTGGTACAAGGGCGTGTGAGGTTATTTCAAAGGGTACACAGCCTAACACACGGGTGTGTGGCTCGGTCGTGTGACCCAAGTTAGTGAGTTACACGGGCACGGTCACGGGCTGGGACATGACCATGTGTCCCTACTTCGAATGCCCATACGGCCTGGCCACACGGCTGTGTGAGCCCTGCAGTGTTGAAAATTTTCTATGTTTTCTGAAAAATTCTTTGAGTTTCTGATTTAGTCGCAACTTGTTTGTAACATGTATTTTCGGCAACAAATACGGGTTAAGGGTGTTACAGTGGCTGCTAATTATTTGCTACATTTAGTAGCCACTCCCACCTATAAATACCCCCTTCATGTATTCATTCAACACACAATTCATTCACAACATATTCTCTCTTCACTCACTTTTCTCCCTTTGTTTTCCATTTTCTATCTTGTCCCTTCCTTTGTCGATTTCTCCTCTTAAGAAAGAGCCTTCTTTTGCCTTGGAGTAGTAGCACTCGAGTGTTCATAAAGGCCTTGAATTGACAAAACGAGCAAAGAAGAAGAGGAGCGTGCTAGTGGCTTCAAAGAGACACTGGATTTGTTTCTAGTTCCCTACTCTTTTATTTTCTTAATTATTTTATGATGAATGCTCATCGTTTCGTTACTTTTGATTTAATTAAAATGACTTAAATTTAATTCGTGTTAGATTGATTGCATTCTATTGGTTAATTTATTAAAATCATATTTGTGTTGTTATAGGCCTTGTTAAATTGTTCAATTAAATAAAATCATGTTTATGTTATGCTTGCATTTAAATTGTAAGGTAAAAATTGAATTAATTATTAAGCGGATTGAAATTGTAATTAATGGACACAATATTTAAATGGTGCATGTTTAATCTTCTAAGGTTGTTTGAAGCTTAAATTAATGACAGTGTTAAACAATATATTAGCATTGCATAACTTGCGAATTTTGTGATTAAATTAGTTCAATATAGAGATATATTGTTATCTCACTTAATCTTTTACTTGCTTATCAAAATTAAATTATTTTTTGAATTGCCATAGTGATATGTACAAGAGATTATTTTAACTTCATAAGTATGTATGTGCATGAACACATTTTCTTATTAAATTTTCTTTAATCGGTTGAAGAATGCAATTGATCTAGCACATTTATGTCATATTGATTAAAAATTGTTTTGAAATCATGCATTGGAAATTGTTATTTTTATTTTATTTTACTTAGTTTAATTTTTAAGTCTTAATTAAACTCGTTTTCAAATCATCAAAATTTCACCACCGACTTGTTAAATTATTTATTTCATAAATATTTCTTTGCACAGTCCCTGTAGGTACGATAACTTGACATTTACTTGTCACTTCATTATTTGTTGCAATTGTGTACACTTGCACATTTCCATCGTTCCAGGTCCATTAACTGGCTATTGTGTGTTAATATGTGGTATTGATTACTATATATAATTGATTATAACTGGAACTTGATAAAAGTAGAGCTAGCAGAGGAAAAGCAAAAATTGTAGAATAGTCCTTGAAGAATCTACATGTTTTATGTGTTGAAAAGGCAAGTTCATATGGAACTTACTACATTTCTTTGTATTATATGCATGCTTGTGTTTATTGCATTATAATTATGTCTGAACCTGATTTAATATGTTTGTGGATATTGGCATACATGGCTATTAAATTAGGTGATATTTCAAATTAAATGAGATAAATGATTACTATGTGATAGTACAGTATACAAGGTATGAAAATGAAAATACGAATGATTACAAGGTATGAATATGCAAAAATGAATGATTGATGCCCATATGAACTTATAATAGTTTAGGATAGAATTGACATGCCAATAGGGTCATATGTGTGTTTGTGTATGGGATAGTTGATCATACGAATCTTATGATAAGTTATTTTGGGGTCCAAAATTTGTTGCGAATCATCGACTTCTCATTGTCTCTATGGAGACTTTGGTGTGGTGGAGGGATGTAATTGAAAATGTTTAAACATTTAATGCCTATCGGCTTTACACGTTGATACCTTCATGTGTTGTTTAAGCTCATACGAGCTATCTTGGTGTGGTGTACTTCACCCATCTATCCAAGTCTGTTTTACTACGGTTCGATTGGGAGAAACATTGAAATTTAATTTTGAAATCAAGAAATGAAACAAATTGAATTTTGTAACTATTATGATATGTGAATTAGATTGGAATGGTATGAACTTGTGAATTGATAATAGTATATGAAATTCTGATGATCTTGCATGAAATGGAATGAATTGGTGAATTTTGAATATGTCAAAATGTCTAACACATTCTGTATGCCTATTCTTGTTATGCATTTAGTTGTGACATTATATGTAAAGTTTTAGCAAAATGTATTCCAAGTCCTTTTCGTAGACAATATGCTCACCTATGAGCAAGGTAAGTGTTGTAATATCCATTTAAACTTACTAAGCATTTAGATGCTTACTATCATTGTTTCTCCTACTTGTATATTCCCAACTTACGGAACTCACTAAGCAAGATTATTGCAAATATCAAACTATCATTGAAATGGTAGAATTTAGTTCATTTTGAGTCCTAATGTTGTGGCATGTATATAGGGTTTTGATTTTGTAATGGTCATCTTTATGTGTGAATGCCAAGGTTGTTATTGTGGCTAAGGTTTATTTTTATGTTAGGTTTGAAATATAAGGTTTAGTTTATGCATAAATTTGGTCATGTTTGATTCCATTTGGATTGATGATTTTAAGCTTGCATGAAAGCCTTATATGTTAAAGTTTGCAAAGTGAAGTAATGAGGTAAGTTAAAGTTGACATATTGCTTGAACATATTTATATTTTGAACATGAGTTTTATGCCACTTGCATACTTGATCCCAAAAGGTGATAAACTTAATCTGGTATAGTTTGGTATCATATGATGATTCGTGAAATTGGTATGAAGTTTCATTGTGTTGATTGTCAATATAGGTCATCAAATTTGCTTATTATGTGTAATGATTGGATACAACAAAAAGGCATTGAAATTGTTATATATTGCCTATAGAGTCGCAACACCATCTCATATATGTTGTGACATTAGTTGAAAAATTGAAATGGACTTGTAGTAGATTGTTCTCAAAGTCGCGGTACCAACCTTCAATGTCACTACATTGAACCCCAAGGTTGCGATGCCAAATCGATGTAGTTTAAAAACTTTACATTTTAGTCCCTAAGTTGTGATGCCTGCATATTGTTTTGGTGGTCGGGGCATCGCACCTTTGATGTTGCGATACCAGCTCAAATCATTTTGGAATTCAGCATTTTAGCCCTCCTATGGTCTCAGACTATCAAAAAAACTTATAGGTTCGTATAAACCCTGGTTCAGATTATATGTTATGATATAATAATGAAATGATTAAGTTAGTGATTATAAATTGTTGAACTGATAAAATTTATGTTGAAATTGAATGTAGTTGCTCTGGCAATAAATGTGGCATCTTGTAGCTCGAACCCAGTGATCGGGTCGGTCAAGGGGCATGAAGCAAAGATTACAAATCTCTAGCAGAGGTTGCAATAGCCAACCAGCCAGGTTATAATAAAAAAACATCACCAAATAACAAAATTCAATACATAAAAGTGAAAAAAATGGTGAGCTCAAGTTGTCATTTCTAGCTTCAAAACAGAAGATAAAATTATGTGAAATGGATTTCTTTTTTGGCCATATGGGGAATGGATTGTTTAGTTATAGATAAAGTTATGTGAATTTTTTATATTTCAAACTAAAATGACTAATTTTGTAAAAATTGAGGGTTAAATTTGTTATTTGACCAATAAAAAAAAGCCCAAACCAGCTTTGATTGACCAAAATATTTGATTTTGAAAAGTTTAGTGACTAAATCAGAAAATTTAATTGTTCAGTGACCAAAAAAGGACGAAGGCAATAGTTTAGTGACCATTTTTGTAGTTTACCCATAGTTATTTATCACTTAATGTTACTTTTATTAAATTATTTTTTATCTATAATTATTATAAAAATATTTGGAGTAACTTTTGAATAGATGAGATTGCCTTTTATTGTTGATTATATTATTAAATTAACATTAAAATAATAATTCATTAAAATATTACTAATTATTATTGGATAATAACAAAAGTGATATTAATTAACTATTAATTCATAAAATATAATTGGGTAAATTTTAAATAATAAAAATATACACATATGCTACATACATTATTAATTATTACTAGTTTATATTTCCACACGTATTGATTGTGATTCTACGCATTTAATTTTAATTAATTTTCAAATATATATTTTTAATTAATGAAATTAATGTTAAATGCGACGAAAATGGTGGCGTATCCTCAATTGGGGATCACAATCCCGAAAAGGTCAAATTTAAGGGGATGGATGTGGATACGAACAACAAAGTGGTCAATGATTCGAGTTGCGGAATGGTCATTGATTGCTCTCCAACACTATTGGTGTCTTGGAGGCACAAAGTGGTGGGTAGTAGATCATCTAAATCTGGACGAGACAAAGAACAAGAGTTTTTAGACGAAGATATCGTGAAATCTACTGTTAATGAGTTACCTGCGATTAACTTTTCTAAAAGGATCCAAAAATTTTGGTGTGAGAGATGGCGAACACGGTGGTGGTGAAGTTGTTGGGTACGAATGTGTCGTATGTGCTTCTCCATAATAGGATCTCTAGCCTTTAGAAGCCTTCTGGTAACTCTTGAAAATAGTTATATTTTAGGACTCAAGACTTGGTGAACTATTTGTACTTAAGTAGTTGTATTTGTATTCTAGAATTTAAGATTAGTATTTTTAGAATATTGCATCATAAAGCTTGGATTGTTCTTAAATGTTATTATGTTACTTTTACTTGTGGGTGAAAAGGATTTGTTTGCGTTCAAATGACAAGTATAGAATGATGAAAACAAATGTAGGAGTGAAGTTTTGTCATGGCAAAAGGTTGGATGGTTTGCCAAAATTAATGCCATCGAAATTCCAAGAAGGCACCGAGTTAGCACTCAATTCGTTCCACGCTCAGCTAGTTGTACTTGTACCAGAAAGATCTACCTGAAAAAAAGGGAAGAAAAATTGTGTGCTAAAAGGGGGATCTACCCTATAAAAAGTGGAGAGAGAGAGAGAGAGGAGAGAGAAAACAAGCCTTTTCGAGGGGAATGATTATGAGGAAAAGAACGATGGTAGCAGTAGCGGCTGAGCAGCAGAGCATAACATGAGGGAGAAGAAGAAGGCAGTCAACCTAGTCTTTACAAGACATTGTGCCACCATAGTTGAGGGCCAGATGGTGAAAGCTTCCTAAAGTTCTTTGTTTATTTTCTTAAATTATTTCTTTGCGAAATTAATTGTTGAAGATGTTGAATGATATTTTGAATTCTGATTTGATTAACCAACCCACGAGTTAAATTTCATCGGGTTGAGATTACTAGATGATACTTGAATTTTCCATTAATGTTGAAGCTTAAATCTAATCTATTTCACTGTTTCATTTAATTTTTTTTTCGAATTTCATGCATGCAATCTTTAGAAATAGATGAATTCATTGTATTATTATAAAAATAATCTAATTTTGAAAAGGTTAGGTTAGCTGGACCACAATTGATTGATACAAGTGGTTGTTCGAAAGAATGCCCATAGTAGTCCCTAGACATAGAGCAGCGTTCATAAAAAGTGAAGAGTAACCAGTACTGGGAATCACATCTGAGGTCTATAGACATTTATTTCCTTAGGTGAGGTATCCTAAGGTCTTGCTCTCGAAAGAAGCAGACCATTTTAAATCCATTATGAACAGTAAGTTGATTAATATTTGTCGAGGCATTATTGGTTTATAAGGGTAGATTCTTGGTAATCACAATCTTTCCATTCAACAACATAGACCCTTTTACTTTTTTCTTAGTATCTTTTCCATAGCATATTTTTGAATATTTGTTTGTTTACATATTGCGCATATCATCATTAGTTTGATTACCCTTGCATTTTTGTCATTGTTTTGCCTAAGCATAATTCACATATTTCATAACAGCAACTTAACCAAGTTAATCCTATCCAATCCCTATGGAGATTATCTTACTTATCATTATATTACTTGATTCGACATGTATACTTGCACATTTCGCATATTATATTCACACGCGACATGTTTTTGGCACCGTTGCATGGGATCGGCAATTTGGTGAAATCTGGTTTTCTTTCTGCTTATCTAATTCCATTAGTTTTATCTAACTTAGTTGTCTTTAATTTTTCCAAGATTTCCATCAGTGCATGAGAAGAGGAATTACTGTAAACAAAGAATATCCTCTTGACCCAGAGATCGAGAGAACTTTGCAAAGAATGAGAAGAGATTTGTGACATATGGCTAGGATTTGAAATGATCCAGGTATGGAATATCCATTGCATCTGAATGGCCAAGATGTTGACATGCCTATTCCTCATGTGATAAATGACTAAGATAGGCCCATTTGTGAGCATGTAGTACCAATTCTGGATTATTTGAACCCAGGGATAGTCAGACCAACCATTCAAGCTCAGCATTTAGAGTTGAAATCAGTAATCTTTCAAATGTTACAAATGATAGGAAAGTTCAATGGGTTGCCTACTAAAGATCCACAATTGCATTTAAGGCTTTTCCTAGAAGTCTGAGACTTATTCAAGAAACAGGGTGTTCTTGAAAATGCCCTACGACTTAAAATGTTTCCATATTCATTAAGAGATCATGCTAGAGCATGGTTAAATGCTCTGTCGTCATAGCTAGTGGCATCTTGGAATGATCTTTGTCAAAGGTTTTTGCTACGGTATAATCTGCCTAATATGAATGCCAAGCTTAAAAATGACATCACATATTTTCGGGAATCAGAGGATGAGACATTGTATGAAGGTTGGGAAAGATTTAAGGAATTGCTTTGAAAATGTCTGTTGAATGGATTCCAGCACTGGAAACAGATGGAAATATTTTATAATGGGTTAAACGTACAACGATGCTAGTTGATGCTTCCGCCAATGGTACCTTGTTGGATAAATCCTATAATGAAGCATATGAATTTTTGGAAATGATAGCCAATAATGATTATAAATATCCTACCATGAGAGTTGGGATTGGTAGGAGAGTTGCTGGTACTGTGGAGCTCGATTCAATCACTTCATTCACAACCCAGGTTTCATCTCTAGCTAACATGATCAAAACAATGAAGAGACTAGCTACAGTTCAAGAGATGAAATCAGCCAAACTATCGTGTATCTATTGTAGGGAAGATCATGAGTTCGATGAATGTCCCAAAAACCCATCCTCTTCGTATTACATGCACAATTTCAACTGTAATAATAATCCCTATTCAAACACCTACAATCTATGGTGGAAGCAACACCCAAACTTTAGCTGAAATAATCAATGAGTGGGAAATTCCAACAATGTTATTAGATATAATGTCACAAGTGCACCGCCTGGTTATAATTAGCCTATGCCATTGTAGAATGTTCAAAAAAATTTAGCATTATCTTCTTCATTTATTGAAACTTTACTGAAAGAATACATGACTAAGAATGACGTCGTGATCTAGAGTCAAGCTGCATCCCTAAGAGCCTTGGAAAATCAAGTGGGACAGATTGCCAATAGTTTAAATTTGAGACCTCAATGAGCAATACCAAGTGATACTGAGAATGCAAGATCACAAGGGGAGGAGCATTGCAAGGCCATCACTCTCAGAAGTGGTACTCAACTGAATGAAGTTGCTAGAGATGCCACTGCTGAAGAAGAAGATTCGAGTCATGTGGCCAACAATTAAAAGCAGCCATATCATAGAACCATCTGAAAAGCAGCCAACAATTAAAATGGCCAAAAAAAAGAATGTTGCAACAGAATCAGATCATGTGGTCAAACTGAATACCACAACAAAACAATATGAACAGTCTGAAAGAAGGCCACCACCACTTTTTCCTCAGCGATTCTAAAATTCTAAGCAAGATTTTCAGTTCAAGAGATTTTTGGATGTCCTAAAGCGACTCCATATCAACATATCGTTGATAGAAGCTTTGGATCAAATGCCCAATTACGTAAAATTCATGAAGGATATATTGTCAAAGAAGTGATGATTTGGGGAATTTGAAACTGTTAATCTCACTAAAGGGTGCACAGCAATGCTGATGAACAAATTGCCTCCAAAGTTGAAAGACCAAGGGATTTTTACTATCCCTTATTCATTGGAAATCATTATGTTGGTAAGGCATTATGTGATTTAGGAGAAAGTATAAATTTAATGCCTATGTATATCTTTAGGAAGCTAAGAATTAGGAAGGCAAGACCCACAACAGTCACGCTGCAGCTAGCTGATCGATCTTACGCACATTCGGAAGGTAAAATTGAAGATGTACTAGTAAGAGTAGATAAATTTATTTTTCCATCTGATTTTATTATTTTAGAATGTAAGGTTAACAAATATGTGTCGATTATTCTTAGAAGACCTTTTCTTTTTATAGGTAGAACGTTAATTGATGTGTAAAAAGGTGAGTTAACAATGAGGGTAAATGATCAGCAAATTACTTTCAATGTATTCGATGCCTTGAAATATGCCGATGAAAATGAGGAGTGTCACACCATTGGGTTGATCGAAACAGCAATAGAGGAGTTTGCAAAACTTTATCATGGCAATTTTGATGATGATGATTTATCTAAGATAAGTGAAGCAGAAATGCTTGTAGAACTCGGCGAAATCATGGAGACCAAGCAATTGATGGATAGATTAGGGAAGAAGTTTGAATCCTTGGATTTATGAAATCATTCTTTTAAACCTCCTAAAATTTCTATAGAGAAACCTCTCACATTGGAGTTAAAGCCTTTGCTATTGCATTTAAAGTATGCTTACTTGGGGGACAACAACACTTTTCCAGTAGTTATATCTACAGAATTGACACCTGATCAAGAGATCAAGTTGTTAGATGTTCTGAAGAGATCTAAGATGCCATTGGGATGGAAAATTTCTGACATTAAGGGAATCTACCCTGCTATCTACATGCATAAGATTTTGTTGGACGATTGCCATAACAATTCTATGAAACGGCAAAGAAGGTTAATCCAATCATGAAAGAAGTTATAAAGAAGGAGATCCTCAAGTGACTCTACACTAGAATTATATACCCTATTTCAGATAGTTTGTGGGTGTGAGCCTTGTAAAATTTGTACCCAAGAAAGAAGGTTTCACAATAGTTAACAATGATAACAGTGAGCTCATACCAACTCGTACTGTCATGGGATGGAGAGTATGCATGAATGAACTATCACAAGCTTAACAAGGCAACTAGGAAGAACCATTTTCCCTTGTCGTTCATTAATCAAATGATGTATAGATTGGCTGGGAAAGGCATCTACTGTTTCCTAGATGGGTATTCAGGGTATAACCAGATTGCCATAGCTCCCAGTGACCAAGAGAAGACAACTTTAACATGTCCATATAGAACATTCATGTTTAGACAAATGCTATTTGAGTTGTGTAATGCCCCAACAACATTTAAGCGTTGAATGATGGCGATATTCTCGAACATGGTGGAAAACTTTCTAGAAGTTTTCATGGATGATTTCTTTATGTTTGAGAGTCCCTCCGAGAGCTTCTAGAAGAACCTAGAATTGGTTCTTTGTCGCTGTGAAGAAACTAATCTTGTTTTAAGTTGGGAAAAATGTCACTTCATTGTTCGTGAAGGCATTGTTCTGGGACTTACAATATCAAAGCAAGGGATTGCATTGGACAAAGCCAAAATTAAGCACCTTTTCTTGTGCTAATGTCGCCTCCTACCACTGTAAAAGGTATCAAAAGTTTCTTAGGCCACACATGTAACACCCCTAACCCATATCTGTCGCTGGAATAGGGTTATGGAGCATTATCGAAAAATCAAAACATAAAAACATACATTTCCAAACCCTTCATTAAACATAGCATAATCAATTTATACCCATGCATATCGTCCCTTATTCGATCCTTCAAGGCCTTAGAAACGCTTTCAAAATGATTCGAGACTAAATTGGAAATATTTGAAACATTGAGGAAAACTTAGAAAAATTCAAACTACAGGGGTCACACGGCCATGTGGTCAAGCCGTGTGACTCACACGGCTGAGACACACGCCCGTGTCTCAGGCTATGTAACATTCAAAATGGCATCACAAGCCCATGTGCCAGGCCATGTTTGTGCCCAGGTAACTCTCTAACTTGGGTCACATGGCCAAGTCACACGCTCATGTGCCAGGCCGTGTAACTTTTGAAATGGCCTTACACGTCCGTGTGCCAAGCCATGTGTTAGGCCGTGTAACTGCCTAACTTGCAACCTTTAAAACATATAGGGGACTCATGGCTGTGTAGCATGGTCGCGTGTCACACACAGTTGAGACACATACCCGTGTCTTAGGCCATGTGGACAAGAAATTGGCCAAAATCAAGCTATTTCCTTCACCCATTGAAGCATGTACTTACAAGAAATATGCACATATAATCAAGGCACCAAAACATACCAAAACATGCATAATAAGACCTATTCAATAGGCCATTTATCCATCCAACCAATATGCTATATAGGCATTTCAATTACAACCAAGCAATTAGACCTAAATTTATGTCTAATTGGTCATACTTCATCCAAACACATTTAGTTCAATTCTATATGAAAGCATACCATAATTTACTACATTGCAAACATACCAACACTTACACTTTGGTCATAAAACTATGCATCAACTTGACCATATTAACATCCAAACCATAAGATACCGAAAGTACCATATATTCAAAACAACATTTACATACCAAAATCATCAACTAGCCATTAAACATAAATTCACCTATATATGCCATTATAACCTTGACCAAAACATCAAAAATCTATTAATATAATCGTTGGATAGTGTGATAGGTCTCCGACAAGCTTCTCAACCGATCGAGCTTTGATAATCTATAAAACATAGGAAAGGAAACAACGTAAGCATATAATGCTTAGTAAGTTTGTATAACTGAACCTAACTCACCATTTCAATGCATGAATTTAAAATTAAGCATAAACCAATCCAACATAGCGCAAGCCTAAGCATCATCAACAACACAAGTTAGTGCTTAAATACATAACTTAACAAAATCATCACATGGTAAGATAGATTTCATGAACATAGCACATTTGAATTCATACTTTCTATAAACATGGCTATACATACTTTGATCATCCTTAATTCATATCTTTTCATAAGTTCATAACTTATCCATTGGACCACTTACCATTCATTCTTTTTTCATATGGTCGAAACCATTCCTTTTCCTTTTCCTTAACATCGATGCTCACTCGAGCCATAAATGGGTCTGCTCACACAACCTGACGGTCAGAATGCAGCTATACGATGCCACTCACTCAAGCTAATGAGTATCTGCAACAAATAACAAAACTCAGCCATCAGTAGGACATTCAGGACCGGCACCCGAAACATGGTAACCCTACTGACATGTCATTTGTATCCTATATATTCCTAAGGTTTAAACGAGACTCGATAGTTGTCGAAACATCGTTTGATTTTCGTCATAACATGACATGATAAATAGCATAATAGCATATAAAATCAAATAACATTAAAATGTTATTTAAACATATGAACTTACCTCGATTTTAAAGATGTCGAAATAAAGTCAACTAATCCAAGGCTTTATCTTTCCTTCGATCTAGATCCATACGAGGCTTAACTTGATCTAAATAAGAAAATTCAATCCATTTAATATTAATTCTATTTATTTCAATCCAAAATTCATACTTTTGCAAAATTAGACTTTTGCACTTAATATTTGAACTTCTTTACAATTTAGTCCTTAAGCTCATAAATGGAAATTTATGCAATTTCATCCACATACCATGCTATCCAACTTACTTAGGGACTCATACAACCTCATATGAGTCAAAAATTTACAATTTTATCATGATATTTTACTACTTTTACAAATAAGTCCCTAAATGATAATTTCATCAAAATCACTTTACAAAAGTTGTTTATTTAACAATAAGGACTCATAATCTTTCATCAAACTTCATAAATCATGCAAGAAAATTACTGCCAAAACCCTAAACCTTTAACAATTTTGCAAATTAGTCCCTGGGCTAGTTAGATTAAGCTACAACGACTTCAAAAACATAGAAATCATTAAAAACGAGATGAAAACACACTTACATGTAAGAGATATATAACCGAATGTTCAAGTTACAAAAATGGAGGGTTTTCTTCTTCCTAATTTCAGTGGAGAAGATGAACTCCAATTTAATGCCTTAATTTTCTTTAATTTGTTTTATGTTAAATTATTAATTTAAAAATTAACATTGGTAATAAGCTTTAAAATTACTTAATACTATGTCTATAATTTTCCACTTACTAATTAAATGGTTTAATTACCATTAAAGTCACTCACATTAAGATTCCATAGCAATTTAACACCTTTAGATAATAGAAATGTACTTTTGCACCTTTTTCAATTTTGTCCTTTTACTTAATTAAGCATGCAAACATCAAAATTTATTAACGAAATTTTTATAAAACCTTACAAATATACCGTAGGCATTAAAATAATAATAAAATAAATTTTTACTCATTGAATTTGTGGTCCCAAAACTACTATTTCGATTTCACTAAAAATGAGTTGTTACAACACAGGATTTTATAGAAGATTTATTAAAGATTTCTCGAAGATATCCAAACCCCTGTGTGCTTTGTTAGAGCATAATAGACCCTTCAATTTTGGTGAACCTTGCTTGCGAGCATTTGAAGAATTGAATAAGCAATTGGTGACAGCACCGATTATAATACCACTGGAGTGGACAATGCTATTTGAACTTATATGTGACGCCAACAAATTTGATGTAGGTACAGTGTTGGCGAAAAGGAAAAAAAAAGTATTTCATGCTATATGTTACACCAGCAAGACCCTGACAGATGTGCAGCTCAACTACACCACCACTGAAAAAGAGTTATTGGTCGTGGTATTCACGTTTGATAAATTCAAATCTTATTCAGTTGGCACCAAGGTCACAATTTATACAGACCACTCTATTATCAAGTATTGGGTGACCAAGAAAGATGCCAAGCCAAGGTTGATCTGGTGGATACTTTCACTGTAGGAATTTGATCTAGAAATTAGAGGTAGAAAAGGGACTGAGAATCAAATGGTTGATCAGTTGTCGAGATTGAAAGTTGGACTTGAATATGGCAATATTCAAATCATTAAGGAAGACTTCCCAAACAAGCAATTGTTAGATGCCATGGCATTACCTTAGTATGTCGATATCGTGAAGTTCTTAGTGAGTGGGTTGATGCCCTTTGATCTCAATAGCCAAAGAAGAAGAAAATTTCTTCATGATGCCAGACACTATTATTGGGATGAGCCTTTCTTATTCAAACATTGTGTTAATCAAATAATTTAGAGATATGTCCATGATGACGAAATTCGAAGCATTTTGCAATAGTGTCTTTCAGCTTCTTACGGAGGACATTTTGGAAGCATAATAATCGCTGCCAAAGTTCTCCAATCTGGCTTTTATTAGCCGAGCATGTTCAAAGATGCTCATGACTTTTACCAAGCATGTGACCATTGTCAAAGGACAGGCAACCTCTCTAGGAGGCATGAAATGCCACTACAAAATATCTTGGAGAATGAGTTGTTTGATGTGTAGGGACTAGTCTTTAGGGGTCCATTTCAACCCTCTCAGGGAAATTTATACATACTTGTTGCAGTTGACTACATATCAAATTGGATTGAAGTTGTAGCTCTCCCTACTAATAATTCCAAATCGGAGATGAAGTTCTTCCACAAAAATATATTCTCAATATTTGGTACACCTCTCACAGTTATCAGTGATGAAGGCTCTCATGTTGATTGCAAATTCGTTGCTAATATCTTGCATAGGTATGGTTTGAAACATAAGATTTCCATGGCATATCATCCCCAAACAAATGGCCAAGCCGAAGTTTCTAATAGAGAAATTAAGATGATTCTGGAGACAGTGGTGAACCCAACTTGCAAAGGTTGGTTATCCAAACTGGATGAAGCTTTGTAGGCTTACTGTACTGCATTCAAAATACCATTGGGGATGTCACCTTTTAAGCTTGTTTATGGGAAGCTTTGCCATTTACCTGTTGAGTTGGAGCATAAAGCATTTTGGGTTATTAAGAAGCTGAACATAGATTGGATCACTGCTAGACATAAACGATTATTAGAGCTGAATGAAATAGATTAATTCCAAGCTCAAGCATACGAGAATATCCAACTGTATAAAGAGAAGACCAAGCGCTGACATGAAAAAAGGATTATGCCACAGCAATTTGAACCTAGACAGCAAGTGTTGTTATTCAACTCTAAGCTTAAATTGTTTTTGGGCAAATTAAAATCTCACTGGCCAGGACCTTTTGAAGTAACCCACGTATATCTTTATGGAGCTGTGGATGTTAAAGATGTTAAGACTGGGTGCACATTTAAAATTGATGGGCAACGCTTTACTAAGGTGCTATTATGACTCGAGATAAATAGACCATTAATCTCTGAGAAGTTTAACTTTAGCGTCTCAATGATTTCTTTTTGTTTTTAGTTTTGTCGATTTTTAATTTCTCTTATCTATTTCATTTACTTAGTTTAATAAATTTTATTTTTTATTATAGGTATTTGCATTTTTTATCATAATAGAGGGTTTGGGCCCTACATTGTTCTTTGGCCCATCAAAAGTTGTTTCCCAAATATTTGGCCTTCTAAATATTTTTCCTTTTCCCTCCAATTTCAATCACACCACAGTCAGGCCATCATTACCGCTCATCCACTAGCCCACGTCACCCCA
The DNA here is from genome assembly GCF_025698545.1 of Gossypium raimondii. Lineage (NCBI taxonomy): Eukaryota > Viridiplantae > Streptophyta > Magnoliopsida > Malvales > Malvaceae > Gossypium > Gossypium raimondii. Next base: position 25,619,151 of record NC_068565.1, read on the forward strand.
TTACTTTTTCATCGTCATATTTTTCTTTTATCCAAATTATTTGATCTTCATTTACGGTTAACCTAAGTGTTCTTTTTCTCCAAACTTACTTGTATTTCTTTTACTCCTGCAAGTTTTCACCTTTTTCGTCTACCAGTTGCTCTTCCTTCTCCTATTGGCCAGACATTTTACTCTAGAACCATCTACTCTGCCACCACACACATTTTTCAACCAAGCAACGGAAGACTGGTACACGCACAATCTCTCCAAGCGTCCTTTTTGCTTGGAAAGAGGCTTCCTTTTTCAAGACAAGCCCTTTAGAGGATATGATGAGTCTATTTCTTTTGTGGTAGAACAGTATGGATGGCAGATTTTCTATTTGCATCCAGCGGATGTTTTAACAAAGGTGGTTCATGAGTTTTATGCTCATCTTACTTCTCCCAACAATGCTTTTATTTATCTACGGGGTGCATCAGTGCTCTTTGATGAATATTCCATCAATGTTAGTATGGACTATCTAATGGTCAAGATGAACACACTCAGTTTGTCGCTACAATCACTAAGGATGGTCTAAATCAAGTTCCCCAAGACCTATGTGTAGTAGGTGCTAAGTGGACAATGTCAAGACAGGACTGTTACACCGTGAAGAGGGACTCTTTGAAACCCAGCTATAGGGTTTGGTATCGATTCCTTAAAACACGCCTAATTCCTTCCAATCATAATTCCACAATCTCTAAGGAGAGGATGTTGCTGCTCCATTCCATCATAAAAGGAAGGAAGATAAATGTGGGCAAAATCATATTCAAAGAAGTCCACTGATGTGCCCAAAAGAATGCAATGAGCCTTAATTTTCCTCTCTCATCATCACGTTGTGCCAACATGTAAATATCTCTGTCCAGGACAATGAAGATGTTACTCCAAACAAAGGGGTCATTACGAAGCAAATTTTTGCAAAGTTTTTAGGGAAGGATTTGCCACGACATCCACCTCCTAGTTTTTCTTTTACCTCTTCTACCCTAACCTATGTTGTAGTAACCTTATAACACCCCTAACCCGTATCCATCATCGAAATAGGGTTACCAAGCATTACCGTAAAAATGTAACTCAAACCATTCATTTATAACATTTCATAATCATTGCAAAATCCAATCAAACACATTCACAACGTCCCCTTTTTTAGGCCTCAAAGCCTTAGAAACACTTTAGAAACAATTCGGTACTAAATTGAAAATATTTAGAACTTCATGGAAAAAGATAGAAAATTCATACTACAGGGGTCACACGGCTGTGTGGCCAGGCCGTGTGACTCACACGGTTGAGACACACGCTCGTGTCTCAGGCCGTGTGGGCATTTGAGGTAGGGACACACAATGTGTCCCAACCCGTGTCTGTGCCCGTGTAATTCTCTGACTTGGTTCGCACAGTCAAGCCACACGCCTGTGTCCCAGGCCGTGTAACTCTTGGAATGTAACCTTTTAAAAACTACAGGGGACACATGGCCATGTCGCATGGTCATATGTTACACACGGCTGAGACACACGTCCGTGTCTTAGGCCATGTGGGCAAGAAATAGGCCAATTTCAAGCCATTACTTTCACCCATTACAAGCTCACACCTACAAGACATTTGAACATACAATCAAGCTTTCAGACATACCAAAGCATGCATATTAAGACCAATTCAATAGGTATTTTATCCATACAACCAATATGCCAAAAGACATCTCAAACATAATCATCAAATCAACCTAAACATGTGCACATTTACCATTTATCAACTATTTTGTTTCCATGCCAAAACATATCACAATTGATACATATCAATCATACTAGATTAATTTCCAAATGGTGATAATTCAACTAAACATATTTGATTTAAATTCTATATCAATACATGCCATAAATGATCATTTTGCGACCATGCCAACAATTATCAGTTTGGTCACAAGTCATACGCCAATTTAATCTTATAAACGATAATCATCAAGGCATCAAAATAACATAAGTTTCACAAATCCAAAGCAAACTTTCATGCTAATATCACACATAAGCCTACCAATTTGGTCATTCCAAACATATTATCAATAAATCAATTCAACATTAGCCATCAAGCCCAAAAATCCCAAAATGTCATCAATCATAAACTGTATTTACTAGCCAAAAACAGTGGCCATATCGTCAAGCACAAAACACCTATACATGCAATTATAACTGCGACCAAAGCATAAAAATCTACCGATAAAAATAGATGGATAGTGTGATGGATTTCTGACTAGCTTCCAACTCGATCGAGCTTCCGATAATCTGTAAGGTGAAAGAACAACTACATTAGCCATGAATGCTTAGTAAGCTCATATAAACTTTAAGAATAATGTTCCATTTCAATATTAAACTTTATAGAACAAACACAAATCTATGCCATTGCTATAAGATTAATAAATCGATATGACCATCAACTCACAAATGAGTAAGTTCATTAATGTCACATACATTTATCATTTGTAACATGATAGGATTCTATGGGACTTAATAGATAATCATCAACTTTTCTATAAGATTATACACTTTTCAATATACTTTCTTTTCATTCCATTCCCAATGCTTATCATAAGCCTAAACAACATTACTTGATGTATTTATCCATGATATAGGTATATTCACCCATAGCATATGTAAACTTCTCACATATAGTACATCATTCAAACTCATTACTCCCAACTACGTACTTACCGTTTCATTTCCTTTTCTTACCCATTTCATATGCATAGTACAAGTATAATCATAAACATCAATCATATCCACAAGCTTGGCATAAGCCCTAGCACATCAACAACACATATTAGTTCATTTAAACATGATTCATATGAATTTGACATGGATAACAATTATACTTGAGTATGATTCAATTGGATTTATCATTCATCACAACATATCATGTTTTTCCATTTATCACCATTTCATTGAGTTTCATATAAACATGTCTTAGTTCTTATTGAACACTTATCATTTCATTTGCATTCACATAAGACATAAACATAACATTAATCATAGCCACAAGCTAATGATTAAACACATAACTTATCAATATCATCACATGGTAAGATATGGGCACATAACATAACATCACCTATATCATACATTTCCTAAACATGAATATTCATACTTTGATCATTGGTACATCATACCTTTCCATATTTGTCGTAGTGAAGTCAATCGGAACCCTTACTAGAGCTCACACAAAGTGTGCTAAACAATGGTCATAACCATCCCTTTTCATGTTTGATGGTTGAAACCATCCCTTTTAATTAATCGATGGTCGTCACCATCCCTTTTCATAGTTGGTGGTCGTCACCATCCCTTTTCTTAATCGATAGTCGAAGCTATCCCTTTTCATTGGTCGATGATCGCCGATACGCTGTTGAATTTTTCTATCGAGACATAATTTGATATTATAAAATGATAGCATTTAAAACATAATTTAAAATTTTATTTAAAGGTATGAACTTACCTGACTAAATTACAAAAATGTCAAAGTATAGGGGTATTCTGGTAATTTTTCCATTCTCTTCGATTTTCCACCTGATCTTGATCTAAATTAATAATTTCATTCAATCTATTAATTTAGATAGTAAACCAATGTCATTTATGCAATTTAGTCATTTTTTAAATTTTTACAAAATTGCCCCTAAAGTTTTACTTTTATTCAATTTCGTCCCTATGCCTAAAACATGCAAATTAACTATTTTTACCCAAAATTGAGCCTATTCGAATACTTATGGCATCCAATACAGCCCATTATTGCAAGAATTTCACATCAAATCCTTGTATTTTTACTAGTTCAACAATTTAGTACATAATCGATAAATACATCAAAAATCACTTAATAAAATACTTTTAAATAATAACTAATATCTCAAATTCATCATTTAACATCTAAAATCACAAGGCTCATCAATGGAAACATTCAAAATCTTTAACAGTTTCAAAATCAAAGGTACAGGCTAGCTGGACCTAGTTGTAACTATCTCAAAAACATAGTCGAAAGCTTGTACTTGTACTAGAAACTTTTCAAAATCCCATATCATGCAAGAAATTTGTCCATGGTCGAAAGCTTCATCTCAACTTCCATGGATATTTGGTGTTGAATAAGAAAACCAACAAGATGATAAGAAATTAACCTTTTGTTTTTATTTTATTTTACTTTAATATACCAAATTACAATTTTAACATTGGTTAATAAATAAATAAAACACCAATTTCATGCCCATAATTTTCCACTAACTCCTTCAATGGTCTAATTACCATTTAAGTCCCTTTTCCTGTATTAATTAACCGTTTAATCACTCAAATCAAATAGTGATCAAATTTTACATCTTTTACGATTTAGTCCTTTTTAATTAATTAACTATCGAAATATTAAATTTTTTCAATGAAACTTTAATACCACCTTAATGACACTCCATAAATATTTATTAAAATATTTACAACTTGATTTATAGAAACGAGGTCCCGACACCTCATTTTCTAAAACCACTTGACTTGAGGGTCATACCACTTGAGCTTAATAAATCGCTTATATAACATAAATTATCAAATAAAAAACCTTTTTAAAATCATATTTGACTCATAAATATTAAATAATATTTACGAACTTACTCGTCAGATTTGGTGGCCCCGAAACCACTATTTTCGACACCACTAAAAATGGGCTGTTACAAACCCCTTCCACCTCTAATAGTGTCTTTGAGTAGCAAGTTCTCACTTCATTTGAGAAGTTGCAAAGGCGGTTCACACTATTTGAGACCTAGCAATTGAGGATTGCTACAAACTTGGCACAGGCACAGAAACAAATAGCCATCTTCTGGGCCTATGTGGAACAGACAAACGCTGCGATAAAGAGGTCCTTGCAAAAGAATTTCACCAGGCCTATGTCTGCATTTCCTATCTTCCCCAAGGAATTGCACTCACATGTAGATGATGAGGAAGGTGAAGCAAAGGCTGGTGAGACAAACCCTGCACCTAGACACCCTTCCACTAAAAGACAAAAAGCACAGTAACCTGCGGAAGAAGAAAAGATTGAATCAGTTAGTATTAAACTGATAATTAGGAAAGAGTAGAAGTAACTCCAACTCCTGCACCACAAATAGATAGCACTACTACTGTCCCACCTCTATCGACTGAATCTATGTCTGCATAACCTCAGGAGATCAATCAGCTCATTGATGATCTCACCAAATCTGCTGATGATGAGGAGAAGTGCCATTCAATGCGTTGAAATGGAAGCTGCACTAGAATCATGTTGCACGCAAATCCACTCGCACAAATTAAAGTAACAACGAAAACTTAGCTCCAAGCATTCAATTTTTTTATGCCATTTGTTTCTCTTTTCATTCCATCATACATTCATTATTTTCTCATATCATTTTTTATGTATATATATGTGTTTGCATTTATAATTATTGTCCGTTCATGCATTGAGCACAATGCATCTCTTTGGTTTGGGGTGTGTTGTTCATATAGGATGCATTAGATATTTAGTTAAGTATGTTCATTTTAGTATTTTTTTTCATTTTGTCATTCATTTTTTCATAACAGACATAAATGCGAAAGATTGTTTGACTGTGATAAGTATATTTTTGCTTATGATGTTCGATGAATAGCTTAATTCTTCACTAAACCTAGAAAATTGTGATAGCGAATTAGGTGAGTTTAGCTTAGGATAGTTGCTTGAAAATTTATCCCTAAAAGTAAAATGTCATAATTCCAATTACAATTAGTCAATAGTAAGTTTATTAAAGATTCTTGAAGCTAAATTCAGTAAAATGGCAATACTCAATAATGAACAAAATGACAAAGTTTAAGTAAAATCAAGAGAAAAATAAAAGAAAGCCCTAAAATTTCTTTATTTTCTCCATTTTTTTGTTAATTAGAAAAGCAAGTTTAAGCAAGTGTGTGTTAAAAGAAAAAAAAGGAGAAGAAAGGAGTTTAGGGGCACTCCACTATAGTAACAGGTTGAGTAGCTAAGGAGGTAGTTGTTTGCTCCATCCATCTTCTAAGTCAAAGGCCTTAGCTTCATGAGTAAGTTCCATTCAAGTGTGACATGATAGAACACTTGGCAATTTAGTGTGTGCTCCACTAATATTGTCAACTAAAGAAACCATGTGACAAGATGAATCTCCTAGTAAAAATATATGTAACTAAGTTTATGTAAGGCCTGATTTAAAATGGAAACTGAGTTTAGATGATAGATAAACTAAGTACATTAAGAGGTACTTTCTATAGTCGAAATTGCATGAGTAATTAGAATTTTATTTTTAGGGAAATATTTTCTGCGCTACTTTTGCTAAACAAGCTTATGAAACTGGAGCAAATTTTTAGAAATAGAAGATTGTAGAGAAATGAAGTACAAAATATGTTCTACATGGTTTAGCATTACTAAGGTAATTATGTTGTTGTGGCAATTCATGCATTCATGCATATTTTGCTTGAGGACAAGCAATAACTCCGGTCTGGGGGTGTGATAACTCTTGAAAAGAGTTATATTTCAAGGCTCTAAACTTGGTTAATTTTTTGTACTTAAGTAGATAAATTTGTATTTTAGGATATTATATTAGTTTTTCTAGAACATTGCATCAAGAAGCTTGGATTGTTTTTAAAATTTATTATGTTACTTTTACTTGTGGGTGGAAATGATTTGTTTGTCTTTGAATGGCAAGTGTAGAATGAGGAAAATAAATGAAGGAGTGAAGTTTGGTCATGGAAAAAGGTTGAATGGATTGCCACCATTTGTGCCATGGAAATTCCAAGAAGACAAAAAGTCAGCACTCAATTCGTGCCACTCTCAGCCAACTGTACTTGTACCAGAAAGATCTACCTAAAAAAGAGGGAGCAAAAATTATGTACTAAGAGGGGGATCTACCCTATAAAAAGTGGAGAGAGAGAGCATAGAGAAAAAACCTTTTTTGAGGGGAAATATTCTGAGGAAAATAACAAGGGTGGCAGTAGAGACTGAGTGGCAGAGCATAACACAAGAGAGAAGAAGAAGGCAGTCAACCTGGTCTTTGCAAGACATTGTGCCACCAGAGTTGAGGGTTGGATCGATGAAAGCTTCCTGAAGTTCTTCCTTTATTTTCTTACATTGTTTCTTTGCGAAATTAATTGTTGAAGATGTTGAATGATATTTTGAATTCTAATTTGATTAACCAACCCATGAGTTAAATCTCATCGGGTTGGGATTACTGGATGATACTTGAATTTTCCATTAATGTTGAAGCTTAGATTTGATCTATTTTACTGTTTCATTCAATTTATTCTTCCAAATTGCATGCATGCAATCTCTTGACATAGATGAATGCACGGTATGTTTATAAACATAACCTAATTTTAAAAAGGTTAGGTTATTTGGACCACAATTGATTGATACAAGTAGTTGTTTGATAGAATGCCCATAGTAGTCTCTGGACATAGAGCAGCGTTCATAGAGAGTGAAGAGTTACCAGTACTGGGAATCACATATAGACATATATTTCCTTAGGTGAGGTATCCTGAAGTCTTGCTCTCAAAAGAAGTAGACCATTTTAATTCCATTCTTAGCAGTAAGTTGATTAAGAATTTTTCGAGGCATTATTGGCTTATAAAGGCAGATTCTTGGTAATCCCGGCCTTTCCATTCAATAATGTGGACCCTCTTACTTTTGTCTTAGCATCTTTTCTATAGCATATTTTTTATTTTTTTTGTTTACATAATGCATACATCATCATTATTTTGATTACCTTTGCATTTGTTATTGTTGATACGAGCTCGTTTTGGAAGTTGTGACGAGTCGTAATATGTTCCCGATCGAAATTAGATAGTGTCGGTTTAATTCAAATTCAATATCTTGAGTTAAATAGATTTTAACAACTTAGGAAGCAATAAGGTAGTTTGATGGTTTCCAATGAAACAAGAACGAACCCTTATTAGCAAATAAGGACCCGGGCTTAAAGGTTTCAAAGAAAAGAAAGGAAATGGTAGATAAAACCGAGACCCTCTATTTAGCAAAATAGGAACCTTCGGTATAATTGGAATGCCACACCTTATGGTGATAAGTTCGAAACAAAGTCAGATTGACGCCACTTGTGAAGATAAGTCAATTGAGCTTTGGAGAATATAGAGAGTGATTTAACTCACTAAAATTATATTTCATTCAGAAATTTGGCAAAAAAAGTCCTTTTACAAGAAATTCAGCAACTATTTATAGTTTAAGTGCTAGTAACCGAATGGACAATTTCAAAACTTAAAAACTAAGTAAACATTGAACTAATCTTGAGCTGAAATTCATGAATGGTCTTCACAAGAAATCAATGTTCGGATGAATATAGACCAAGGAAGAGCTTTCAACGGACTTGGAAAATTGGCAGCAGCTACATTCGGCCAATGCAGTTTAATAAGGTCATTCATGAAACAACTCTTGCTGAAAAATTACCAGCAATAATTAGCAACTTGGACAGCCATTTGGAAGTGTGAATGGACGGTTTTGAAGGGCCATAAGGTGTAAACATGGCTGAAAATGGTGTGAACATCTTAATGCCTTCTTGAGAAGAGAATCGGCCATGACTTGGGGTGATGAATTGGCTGAATAGTTGCTTTGAAAAATGACAAAATTAATTCAGCTTCAATGCATGAATTGTACCAGCTGCACATGCATCTTCTCATTCATTAAATCTTCATGCATGAATCTTCCCAATGAATCTCCAAATTCGGCTGCACCTAAAATAAAACACATGAACTTAATTAATTCAAAACAAATTCAGCTGAACTAATTTAACACATAATGTAGACACACTAATTAACATTAAGAAAAATTAAATATGAACTAAACAAGACACATTAATTCGGCTAGACTTAATTAAATATGTCTTATATTCAGACAAATTTAATAACATCTAGACACATTCAATTCAGCTAAAATAACATATTAAAAACTTGTACTAATTAAAGACATATTTATAAGCTGTAGTAAAACTTAATTAAGTGCTTATTTAAATGGTCCAAAAATTCCAGCAATTAATTAATTAGCTGGAACGAAATTCAGCTTCAAAGAAGTTGAAAATGTTCACCTCGTCTCTAAGCTCTTTGCTATCATTTTCCTCAATTCGTTGGCAAGCTCACATCATTCCCCTCCTCTTCAGAATGATTTGTCCTCAAATCGCAATTTGCATCAAACGGAGACAAATCAGAAACATTAAAGGTCGCACTGACATTATATTCACCAGGCAAATCCAACTTATAAGAATTATCGTTAATTCGTTTGAGGACTTGAAACGGTCCATCCCCTCTCGGAAGTAGTTTAGATCTTCGTTGCATAGGAAATCTCTCCTTGCGCATATGCAACCAAACCGATTCTCCGGGCTCGAACACAACTCGTTTACGACCTTTGTTAGCATGTTGTTCATAATTCTTTGTCTTTGCCTCAATGTTGTCTCGAACTCGTTGGTGCAATTGCTTGACGAAATCAGCTTTGCGCTTTCCATCTACATGAATAAGTTGGTTAGAAGGCAATGGCATTAAATCAAGTGGTGTTAACGGATTGAAACCATAAACGATTTCAAAAGGAGAAAATTTGGTAGCTAAGTGAATAGCTCGATTATACGCAAACTCCACATGTGGTAAACAATCTTCCCAAGCCTTCAAATTTTTTCGGATGATAGCTCGAAGCAATGTAGACAAGATCCGGTTGACCACTTCGGTTTTGTCGTCCGTTTGCGAATGGAAAGTGGTTGAAAACAACAACTTCGTTCCAAGGCGCCCCCATAGTGTCCTCCAAAAATGGCTAAGAAACTTCGCATCACAATCGGATACTATCGTTCTAGGCATGCCATGCAACCTGACCACTTCTTTGAAAAATAGGTTAGCAACATTCACGGCATCATCGGTTTTATGACATGCTATAAAATGGGCCATTTTAGAAAACCTATCTACAACCACAAAAATTGAATCTCGGCCATTTTTACTCCTTGGTAAACCTAGCACGAAATCCATTGAGATATCAGACTAAGGGGTTTCGGGAATGGGCAATGGTTTATACAAACCGTGGGGCTTTATTCGTGACTTAGCTCGTTTGCAAGCAATGCATCGATTACAAAATCGTTCGACATCTCTTCGTATCTTGGGCCAAAAGAAGTGTTCATGGAGTGTAGCTAAAGTCTTAGCAACACCAAAGTGCCCCATTAATCCACCACCATGCGCTTCCTCAATTAACACCTCTCGAACGGACCCTTGGGGTATACAAAGCTTCCCTTCTCGGAATAAGTACCCATCATGTCGATAGTACTTCTCGTAGGCTCCCTTTGCGCATAACGTAAAGAATTCACCAAAGTCAATATCATTGACATATAAATCTCTAAGAAATACAAACCCCATCAACTTGGCATCCAAAATATTTAATAAAGCATACTTTCGTGATAATGCATCAGCCACTACGTTTTCCTTACCTTTCTTATATTTAATAACATATGGAAAAGATTCGAGAAATTCTACCCACTTAGCATGCCGCTTATTCAACTTGTGTTGTCCTTTCAAATACTTCAAGGACTCATGGTCAGTGTGTATTACGAATTCTTTGGGCCAAAAAAAGTGCTGCCACATCTCTAAGGCTCGAATCAACGAGTAGAGCTCCTTGTCGTACGTCGGGTAGTTTAAGACGGCACCATTGAGTTTCTCGCTAAAATAGGCGATAGGGCATCCATCTTGCATCAACACGGCTCCAATGCCTAAACCTGATGCATCACATTCTAACTCAAAAGTTTTATCAAAATTAGGCAATGCTAGTAACGGTGCATGAGTTAAACAATCTTTAATTTTCAGAAATGATTTTTCTTGCTCCTCTCCCCAAATGAAATTGGAATTCTTAAGAATAACCCCAGTCAAGGGTGCGGCTAAGGTGCTGAAGTTTGGCACGAATCGATGGTAAAAACTTGCTAATCCATGGAAACTTCGAACTTGGGAGATATTCGTCGGATGGGGCCATTCTTGGATCACCTTGACTTTCTCTTGATCAACTTCAAGGCCCTCCGAGCTAACAACGAAACCTAAAAACACAACCTTCTTAGTGCAAAAATCACATTTCTTTAAATTAGCATACAAGGTTTCTTTCCTCAATACTTCCAAAACAGCCTTTAAATGTAAAACATGTTCATCCAAATTTTTACTATAAACTAATATATCATCAAAATATACTACGCAAAATCTACCAATAAAAGGTCTTAGAACGTGATTCATAAGCCTCATGAATGTGCTTGGGGCGTTTGTTAAGCCAAATGGCATAACGAGCCATTCGTAAAGCCCATGCTTCGTTTTGAACGCAGTCTTCCATTCATCACCCTCACACATCCGTATTTGGTGATAACCACTCTTAAGATCAATTTTTGAAAATAAACTTGCGCCACTCAATTCATCAAGCATATCATCTAATCGCGGTATAGGATGTCGATACTTGATAGTTATTTTGTTTATAGCACGGCAGTCCACACACATCCTCTACGTCCCATCCTTATTCGGAACAAGCAAAACAGGCACGGCGCATGGACTAAGGCTTTCACGCACATAGCCTTTTTCAAGAAGTTCATTTACTTGCTTTTGTAGTTCTTTCGTCTCTTCAGGGTTGCTTCGGTAAGCAGGACGGTTTGGAATCACGACTCCCGGCACAAGATCTATTTGGTGTTCAATTCCACGAATAGGTGGCAACCCACTCGGGATTTCTTCCGGGAAAACATCTTTAAAATCCTGCAACACAGACAAAATAGAAGAGGGTAACTTGTCATCAAGTTCGTTAGTACCAAATAAGCTTTCCTTGTACAAAAGAACCAACAATGGATGCTTTAGCAACATCGATTTTCTAACTTCTCTTTCTTTTACATACAAACTCGTTTTTTCATTTTCATCACTCGTTTCTTTTTCTTTCTCTTTTGAATCACTCTCTCTTTTTTTATCGCTCGTCTTTTTGCTTTTTTTCTTTTCAACACTCTTTTCATTTTTTTGCTCTCGCTCACTTTCTTTTGATTTTTCAATAGAACTCCACATTTTGAGCTAATCTTCATACACTTGTTTAGGTGTTAGCGGAGCTAACGTCACCATTCATCCCATGTGTTTAAAAGAGAAACGGTTGGTGTATCCATCATGAATTGCTCTTTTGTCGAATTGCCAAGGCCATCCCAAAAGAAGATGCCCGGCATGCATCGGTACAACGTCACACATAACTTCATCTTGATACTTTCCGATTGAAAATGAGATTAACACTTGCTTTGTTACCTTCAATTCTCCACCATCGTTAAGCCATTGGAGTTTATACGGATAGGGATGTTTTGTGGTAACCAACCCGAGTTTCTCCACCATCATTGAACTAGCCACGTTCGTACAGCTTCCCCCATCAATTATAATGCAACAAATCTTACCTTGCACTTGACATCGCGTATGGAAAATGTTTTTGCGTTGTTGATCATTTTCGGCACCTTGCAAAGTAAGGCTTCTTTTCACCACCAATATCTCTCCACTTTCGGCTTGTTTAACGTCCTCCTCATCTTCGGTTTGTTCAATGGCCTCCTTCTCTTGTTCACTTTCAGATTCAATCTCGCCATCGTCTCGAACAAACATCACATTTCGATTTGGACATTGGCTCACAATGTGGCCTCTTCCCAAGCATTTGAAACACTTAATATCTCGGGATCAATTTGGTTGGGCTTCCATCTTTCCCTTACTCATTTTAGCATTCAGTTTGTTGGACTTGGTCGAGCCACTCACTTCTTTATTTTGGCTCGGTATGTCACGTTTGTTGGTCTCTTGCCCCCACCTAGGCATAGAAGAAGTGTTAGGGAAAGTTCGTGACGTACCTTTTCTTTTTAGTTGCTTTTCAACCTTTATGGCCATATGGACCATATCAATAACCTCGACGTAATGGTGAAGTTCGACGATATTGGCAATATCACGGTTAAGGCCGGCGAGAAATCGAGCCATGGTGGCTTCCCGATCTTCCTCCACATCGGCTCGAATCATGGCCACTTCCATTTCCTTGTAATAATCCTCCACGCTTCGTTGGCCTTGAGTTAAGTGTTGGAGTTTTTGATTCAACTCCCGGTGATAGTAAGCAGGAATAAATCGTTTTCTCATTATTGCCTTCATTTCCGCCCATGTAGACACGGGACGTTCACCATTGCGTCTTCTACTCATCGTGAGTTGATCCCACCATATTATGGCATAGTCGGAGAATTCTATAGCAGCTAGCTTCACCTTCTTGCTCTCGGAGTAATTGTGACACTCTAAGACTAACTCGACCTTTTTCTCCCATTCAAGATAGGCCTCGAGATCCGACCTTCCTTGGAAAGTAGGAATCGCCATTTTAATATTCTTCAAATCATCATCAGGCCACTCTCGATCTCTTTGTTCCCGTACTCGATGACCTCGTCTCCTTGCACTTTGTCGCGAACCTCGTTCACTTTCAACATCACTTGGTTCGTATAAATCATTTGCATGTTGCCAAGGACGTTCTTGCTCTCTTCTCAGGATAGGAGGGGTGTTCGCACGTTGACTCCTTTCCTCCATTTGTTCCATTCGTTCATTAAGGGAATCGAATTGGGGTTGGAACAAATGAAAAATTTCTCGCACTATTGCTTGAACTTGAAGGTCCGGCACTCCACCTCCGGGAACGTTTCTTCTCGGTTGAAGGTTAACTCCTCCACCAGCAGCATTCGATGCTCCTCCACTTGTTGCTCGTCGTTCAGGGCTCCTAGACATGATGATTAAAATTAAGAAATTATCCTCACCACAAAACCTCACAATTCTCTCACAAGAAAAGAATTCACTCCTCTCGTGTTTCACTCTATTTCTGGCTTTTATCTTGATGTACTCTCTTGCCTTTTACCTCTCAAATCCAACTCTCGATATTCTAAAAAGCTACTTAGACTTATACACACTTGTGGGTCAGCTTCAAGGGCTTCACAAAGGAATATGATATGGTTTAGGGTAGGCTCGAAAGAAAGAAAGGTTTGAGATGTGGCGTATAGAATGAATTCAATACTTGGAAAAGAAGAAGCACTTGTTCGGAACAACAATCAACACTTGCAAATTTTTTTTTAATTTGAATTTTTTTAATTCGAAATTCTTTTTTTAAATGAATTTCGTAATATATATATCCCCCCTTTTTTTTACTCAAACTTTTTTTTCGAATTTTTTTTAACTTTTTTTTCGATACTACAATTTACGTACCTAATTTAACCAGCTCTGATACCAACTGATACGAGCTCGTTTCGGAAGTTGTGACGAGTCGTAATATGTTTCCGATCGAAATTAGGTAGTGTCGGTTTAATTCAAATTCAATCTCTTGAGTTAAATAGGTTTTAACAACTTAGGAAGCAATAAGGTAGTTTGATGATTTCCAATGAAACAAGAACGAACCCTTATTAGCAAATAAGGACCCGGGCTTAAAGGTTTCAAAGAAAAGGAAAGAAATGGTAGATAAAATTGAGACCCTCTATTTAGCAAAATAGGAACCTTCGGTATAGTTGGAACGCCACACCTTATGGTGATAAGTTCGAAACAAAGTCAGATTGACGCCACTTGTGAAGATAAGTCAATTGAGCTTTGGAGAATATGGAGAGTGAATTAACTCACTAAAATTATATTTCATTCAGAAATTTGGCAAAATTCCTTTTACAAGAAATTCAGCAACTATTTATAGTTTAAGTGCTAGTAACTGAATGAACAATTTCAAAACTTAAAAACTAAGTAAGCATTGAACTAATCTTGAGCTAAAATTCATGAATGGTCTTAAATCAATGTTCGGCTGAATATAGACCAAGGAAGAGCTTTCAACGAACTTGGAAAATTGGCAACAGCTACATTCGGCCAATGGAGTTTAATAAGGTCATTCATGAAGCAACTCTTGCTGAAAAATTACCAGCAATAATTAGCAATTTGAACAACCATTTGGAAGTCTGAATGGACGGTTTGAAGGGCCATAAGGTTTAAACATGGTTGGAAATGGTGTGAACATCTTAATGCCTTCTTGAGAAGAGAATCGCCATGACTTGAGGTGATGAATTGGCTAAATAGTTGCTTTGAAAAATGACAAAATTAATTCAGCTTCAATGCATGAATTGTACTAGCTGCACATGCATGAATCTTCATGCATGAATCTTCCCAATGAATCTCCAAATTTGGCTGCACCTAAAATAAAACACATGAACTTAATTAATTCAAAACAAATTCAGCTGAACTAATTTAACACATAATGTAGACACACTAATTAACATTAAGACAAATTAAATATGAACTAAACAAGACACATTAATTCGGCTAGACTTAATTAAATATGTCTTATATTCAGACAAATTTAATAACATCTAGACACATTCAATTCAGCTCAAAAATAACATATTAAACACTTGTACTAATTAAAGACATATTTATAAGCTGTAGTAAAACTTAATTAAGTGCTTATTTAAATGGTCCAAAAATTCCAGCAATTAATTAATTAGCTGAAACAAAATTCAGCTTCAAAGAAGTTGAAAATGTTCACTTCGTCTCTAAGCTCTTTGCTATCATTTTCCTCAATTTGTTCCACCATTGCTGAAATAGCATCTTTGAATCGTTTAGCTCTAGCTCGCGTTATCGGACCAATGGGTAGCTTGATATCTTCTTTTTCGATCTGTACTTGGTTCGTAGGCAAGCTCACATAAATTGTTTTGCCTTAGCATAATTGACATATTTCAAAACAACAACTTAACCAAGTTAATCCTATCTGATCCCTGTGTAGACGATCTTACTTATCATTATATTAATTCGTTCGACGTGTATACTAGAACATTTTGCATACTATATTCACACGTGACACCTTCACAGCAGTTTCATCTAATGGATGTTGAAAATGAATAATTTCTAGTCATATATCAATGTCGGGAAGATTACGAGAGGGTCTTACTTAAGGACCGTGGATCATTTTGGGTTAATATCTCATATTGCAAACCGTGGATGCTAGAGTTTAATCCACTCCAACCATTCCCGAGGAATGTTATGGTCTGGGTTAGGCTTCCTAGTTTATCGGGGCTTTTTTATAAACAAAAAAAATTTGGAGGAAATAGGCAAGTTGATTAGCAAAGTTGCTAAACATGATTTCTAGACTAATACTGGTGCAAGGGGAAAGTTTATTAGGATGGCAGTGTTCTTCGGCATGGGTAATCCTCTTATTTCTAAGATTTTTGTTGATGGTAAGTTACAAAAAGTTGAGTTTTAGTTTTTACCAATCGTTTGTTTTACTTGTGGCAGGTCCATTCATGTTCAAGAAAGCTGCCCGGTTGCTGGTTTGAAATTAGTTGATGGTGTAGCAGCTTCTCCATCGCTGGTAAGCTTATCTAACAAGGAACAATCGAAAGAAACATCGAAACCTTTTGATCCGTAGATGTTAATCAGAATAAACAATCGTGAGTCTGGTGTGATGGAGAGCAGTGGGCCAAATTTAGAGAAGAGTAAATTCTCACATGCGAGTTTGGAGGAAAATCAAGATTTGGAAAATCGGGGCTTTAAAAGTCTGAATATTAATGGCTCAACGGGGAATAATGAAGTTTGTGTACTTGATGGAAAATTAAATTCGACCCAAGGAGGAATCATTGCTAGGGAGGCCCAAGTGAACACAATTGTTCCTAGCAATAATTTTAATCTTGTTGATTTGCTGACTGTTAACGAGCAAGGGTCAGTTGTTAATTTTAACCCTATGTTCAAAAAAGTGATGGAGCCTTTGGGGCATCCTGTAAAAGATTCTCTTAGTCCCACTAAACATTCAATCGTTTCTTTTAAGGATAATGAGGGCCTCAAAAATTCTAAATCTTTAGGAAAAGTTATTTCAGACGAAATTGATAAAGGACTTACGTCTCTCAAAGGGCGGTGTATAGGGGGAAATGTGGAGTTATTCAAAACATTAAACTCATCAATAAGATTATCCAGGATCGTAGGGGTCAGTTTAAAAAATCAGGAACTACAAGGGTCCCTCTATTTGATAGCATGAATTCTATGGTCAAACTTATTAGCTCACAAATTGCAAATGAGGCTGAAAAGGAGAAAATGTGTCGAGATGAGGATCACAATAGAAAAAGTTGTTAAGCAGGAGTTAAGGTTACTTATCATCTTTCTTTTATTTTTTTTATGAATCTCTCTATATTTTCATGGAATTCCCAGGGATGTGCAAACATCTAGTTTCCTTGAATTTTTTGTGAGTATAATTGGGATTACAAGCCTGATATTGTGGACCCTTTAGAGACAAAAGTTAGCGGAGATAAAGCTAATTCTATTATTGCTAGTCTTGGGTTCCAGTGCTCCCATCAAGTGGAGGTAGTTGGCTTTCCTAGTGGTATCTAGATTGGATGAAAGGAGTCATTTTGTGTCAATGTACTTCAGAGTCACCCTAAATTTGTTTTGATCCTCATTTTTGAGAATTCTCTACTGAAACCTATTTTTGTGGCTTTTGTTTATGGTAGTCCGGATAGTAGAAAATGGACAAGTCTCTGAGAGGTTTTAAAATCGACGATTCCAAGGAATGGTTGGCCTTGGTTGGCTATAGAGGATTTCAATGTTATTCTTTCTATCAATGAAAATAGAGGTGGGCAAGTTTAGGAAGATGTTCATTTTTTAGAGACTTTATGGACTCGACCGATTTTCATGATTTTGAGTTTTGGGGTTCTCTTTCTACATAGCATAGAGGTGGCGTTTATGAGCGTCTAGATAGAGCAATTGGTAACAATGAGCTAATGACCTATTTTCCAAATTATTTTGTAACTCATCTTTCAAGGCTTAAATCTGACCCTAGGCCACTATTGTTATCTCTTACGTCTTTGATTCATTGTTCTAAGGGTAGACCTTTTCGTTTTTTGGCCACATGGGTGAAACACCAAGATTTTGGTGAATTTGTAAAGCAAAAGTGGAATTTTAATGGTTCTATGTCCTCTATGCTCTCAAATTTTACTAGTCAACTTAGAGATTTATGTGGCACCCCAAACTCCACCAAGACAGTTTGGATCGAATTTTGAACGTCACATTAGCCACCAAAGTGACTCTCCATTTAAACAACCACAAAACACACCAACTGACCAATCACACCACACAATTAATCATGGAATATTTAATAAAAACTTAATATCATGCTTCTGTTGCTCTACTCTAATCAACAATCAACAACAAGACTAATTCACAATTTAATATTTAACAGAAATTAACTCAAAAACTTTAGTTAGACATACATGCATGCAATAGGGTGTTTTTAAAAAGCCTATATTTCTAGGGACTTGGAAAACCATTTAGTTTTAAAACGTATAATTAGATTTAAAACATAATATATAGTGGCATGTTAGGGAAAACTTCATTTCACAAAGTTTAACATTAGTATCGTAGGATTAAACGTATAAGTCTTATTTTTGAAAATTTGTTAAAGCATCTCGCACAACCTCATAACTTTATAAATTAATTAGTTAGTAAACAATTAAATGCTTACATGACTTGACCAAATTCTGTGTTACATCTCATGCATACCAAGCACAAGTTTTTTGTGATGCCCCAAACCCGACCGAAACAGTCCAACCCGAATTTGGAACATTACATTAGCCACCGAGGTGACTCTCTGTTTAAAACTTTATGAACCACACCAACCAACCATACACACCACACAATTGTAGAATATTTCATATGAAATTAGACCTAAGTGCACATATTTCTAAATTAATCATTTCATTCACAGAATCAGAAGGTATAAAGTGTCCCTTAGCTGTAAAATATTGTTACTTCATTTAATTATCATCAGATTAATCAAGTAATAGAACCATCTAAGCAAGTAATCAAGCAAGTAATTATAACGTTCAAAAACCCAAAAAAAAACAAACAGTTTGTAATGTCCATTTACAACCCGTTGAAAATTTTATTTAAAAAGTCTAAGTCTAATTTTAGTACTAAACCCCTGGAACTACCCACATTGCCTTTACTTCGGAGTTTAAAATCTCAACACACATACTCTAAAAAAATGCCTTGCGATGGATCACTAATTTGCCACCCTCCTCGCTAACCTAGGAACTATTTATTTGCAAGGTAAAGTAACGGGGTGAGCTTGGGAAAGCTCAGTGAGTATACATGCATACAACACAAATATATACACACTAACATGTTAGGATTTAAACCTATTTTAACAATTCACATATAACACAATTTTCATACTCAACATAGTGATATATTGGCAATTTGTGAATATGAAACATAGTCAAATTATATGCTCATTGGATAAATAGATCTCCAAAACACACCACATGACTCATAAAGTCGTACATTATCTCTATGTAAGTGTAGCATGTGTGATCACACTCTTCAAACACACCATACTATCTATGATGAATGGAGCTATGCTCGACATTCCCTTATCTCTCCAATGTTATCTACGGGCCACGATGCCCATTGTTATAAAAATCTTATGTTAGTAATAGTAAAAGCTAAATTATTCAGGTATGTGTTAGCCATTTGCTTAATTAGTGTTAAGGTAAGTTGATTGTTATAATTTGATAATAGTTTCAAATGAAATATATAGTATGAGTTTACCATTTGAATATAAGCATGTTTTGACATAATGATTTATTGAATATTTGGCTTTGCTAAATATTTATGTGTATTTGGCCATATGGTTTGTTTATATGAAAATACAATGTGATTTTTTTTTATCATTTAAAGTGTTAGATGGTATGAAATATTAGGATATTTGGTTTATTTTATCTTAATGATGGAATAAGTATTATTATGCATTTATATATAAATGAATTTTTTTTTGTATAACTTACTAAGCTTTAATAGCTTAATGTGTGTTTGTATTTGTTTACTCTGTTTTATAGATTTTGGAGTCGCGTTACGAGCTCGGGGATCATCAGCATAGTCTATCACACTATCGACTGTCTTTGGTATTTTATAAATTTTGAATTCGAACCTATGGCATGTATAGTCTAGTTTATATGTTTAATTTTGGGATGTGTGAATTTGAGCCATGCGAAAATGGCTTATTCATTTTGGTTAAGTTTGGTTTTATGGTTGTGATCTATTTGATATATATATATGATGTTTAAGCTTATGCAAAATTTGTTATTTATATGTTAGTGTGATGTGTTTAGCATATTTGTAAATAGTTTTATAAATTAGTATAGTTAAGCCTAATTTGAAAATAATATTTGTATTATATGTAGTATAGTTAGTAAATTGAAATGACATAAATGTTTGGATAATTGCTTGATTTATGATATTAAATTTTGATCGGTAATGCCTCGTAACTCTAATCCGTCGATGGACACGGGTCGGGGTGTTACATTAAGTCCTTTATCTCTAGAATGGACACAAGTCATGGAATAGTCACACTTGCATAGCCCATCCTATGTTCCTTGATATCTTGAGTAGACTATGATATATAAATAAGTATGACATCTCATATCAACTTATTTGAGAATGGCCATGCATTTCTAGTCTCACTCAATCAACTTATTTGAGCATATCAACCATATCAACTTATTTGAGCATGGCCATTCATTTCTAGTCTCACTCAATCAAGTGGCCTAAGATATTACTCCTATTATGTTCAATCATCTCATATCAACTTATTTGAGCATGGCCATGCAATTCTAGTCTCACTCAATCAAGTGGCTTAAGATATTACTCCCATTATGTAGGAGGGACTTATCCTATATTGATCAACCATATCCCTTTACATAGGTTGTGGTATATACAACATCAGCCTTTATAGAACAACAAGTTATGGTGTACGTTTGATTTTATCAAAATATACACTCACGATGTTGGGATAATAATGATCTCAAGTCTGAGGATCATATACATATTAATCACTATGAGTAATGTTGTGACAATTACATAAAAATCCAAGAAGCATGCTCATAGCGCGTCAGTCCAATATGTTGTTCTCTAACACACATATTCATGCATTGATTTTGACACTCCATATCAATGACAACTCTTTATCATCAATCAACTACATGTTAGTCTTAATGCATTATTGTTGTCCTCTTCAACAATAATACTTGACTAAGGATCATTTAAGAATAATCATATTATTCTCAGGACATTATTATAAAACAGTTTATTTATACACACAGAAAAGAAACTGAAATAATAATGGCAACGCCTTATGTTAATAAACATGGTAAATCAAGTATGTTATTACAACCATCTCATGATTGATTTTTGGGCATACTCTTACAGTTTGGGTTGCAACTTCTAGAGATTGGAGAGGGACTTTAAGTTCTTGTAACTAGTTTTTCCTACTTTTTTTACCAAAAAAAATAAAGAAATTAATGTTAAATGATATTCTTTCAAGTTGTTAAATATAATTAAAATATATTACCTTATTTAAAATTTAAATATTATAATAATAAATTGAAATCATAATTAATTTTTTAAACATACTTAATGTACAATTTAATTTTACTTCACGTAATTAATGCAAAACAACATTATTCAAAATAATAATTAATTAACATAATTAATATATATATATATATAAATTATGTCACGTGTATTACACATGAACATGTTGCAAATCAATATTTTCTACTATTCAGTTTATATTATTTTAATCCATAAAATTTAATATAAATAAAATAAATATTTAACTAAAAAGAATTAAACATTTAAAAATTTGGGACTACATAAGTAAATTATAATATTAAATTAAAAATAAAAATAGATAAAATAATATGTAACAATTTTAATAATTCATGATAAGTAACAAAATATTTATACTAAAATAATAAATACATTAAACATATTCATGATTAAAATTTTTGTTGAAAAGTTTCACGTACACCATACAAACAATAACAACAACAACAACAATAATAATGTAAAGAAGAAAGAATAAAGAAAGTGTGTACTTCACGAATATAAACAACTTTAGAAAAGATTAAAAAATAATATCATAATATTATATTACCTTGTCATCGATTAAAATTAGGGGTGTTAAAACGGTCGATTTGGTTAATACCGAACTGAATTACCATTAACCGAATTTCTTGAAATGTAAATTTTTTTTACCGTTAATAGAACAGAAGTTTTTTATCAAATACATTAACCAAATCAAAATATTTTGGTTAATTCGGATGATTAATCGAATTAACCAAATTTATATTTTTTATCTTTTGATTAAAATAAGTATAAAAATATAAAAAAGACATTGCTAATGTTTATTTTTTTAATAGTTTAAAAAACTTTAAATGGAGGTGAAAATAATAAATAAGACATTAGAAATACTACTTAAATCTTCAAAGTTAACAAACATATATAATATATATTATTTATTTTGGTTAATTCAATTAATTACCCAATTTTGAACCGAATTAACTGATACCAAAATTCCAAAAAATCATTAACCGACCTCCGATCGAACTAAATTCGGCCACAGATCGATTAACCGAATTAGATTGGTTCGGCCAATTAATTCGATTTTAAACAAACTATAAACACCCCTAATTAAAATGATCTTCCAACTCTCTTCGAATAATCATAACTTTAATGTTGCATTCATTTGAAGATGCTTCTAACTTATCAATGCTATGAATCTCCATTTTCTTCTTCAGTTTCCAAGGGTGATTTTTGTTAAATGTTATTTGATTGGATAAATTTAACTATTGGATGCTATTTATAGAACTAAATATAAATTTAAATAGATATATACTCTACTATTAATTAAGTGATAATTAATTTAAATCAACCTTTGTTTTATGCTTACACTTCTTTTCAAATTATAACTCTATTTTATATCAATAAAATTTTACAACTTTTTTTAATAGAACTACTATATATATTTAAAATAAAATTATCACAACTTTTTTTAATAGAACTACCACCCATATATATAGAAGTGTTCATGGGTTAGACTGAGCTTAAGCATGATATTAAATGCTTGCCCAAGCCTCACTTGAAATATGAGTCTAAAATTTTGCCTAAGCTCAACCCGGAATATGGACCTAAAATTTTACTCAAATTCATCCATATTTGTAAATGACTAACCCAAGCCCATTTTAGGCCCGCTCATATTTTTTAAAATATTTTTTAATTTAAAAATATATATATTTATATTAATTTAATTTAATATTTAATAAATTTATATGTTTTTTATTTATTAAAAATATATAGCCATAGTAACAACTTTTAATGTTTACATTATAGTAGTATTATATATTGCTATATATTTATATTTTGTGTGTTATAAGTTATATAATATATAAAAATAATATAATATAAAATATTACAAGCTTGAAAACGAGCTCAAGCCTTAAATGTTCAAGCCTGAGCCTGACCTATATTTTAAACGAGCTTAGTTTTTACCCAAGCCCATTTTTCAAGCTTAATATTTTTGCTCAAACTCTTTCAAATTTCCAGCAGACCTTTGAACTTGGATGAATATCCCAATCCATAAACAAATATGCTATTTTGTATAACTAATAAATCTAAATTATATTATTATCATACATTGTTACAAGTTTAATGGAACTACCATAATATATCTAGAATAACTAATTATTCTAGATTATATTATAATTATAATCACAACTCTTTTATAAAACAAATATTTCAATTTTTAATTACTAAATTTAAAATTAGATTATAATTATTTTTAGTATAATTTAAATAAATCTATAATATAATATCATAGCACAATTTTTTACCTAATATATACCATTTTCCAACTAATAAATCTAATTTTTAATAGTTATCAGAATTTTATTTTATAATAACTATATCTAATTTTTTTATAGTTATCGGAATTTTATTTTATTATAACTATCATATACTAATTCATTTTAAAACGTCTTATTTTATTATATAGTTCAAAAAACCTTAATACATAAAATAATTCTCTCAACTTTTTATTATAATATATGTTTTAAACTAATAAATTTAAATTTATTTTAATTATCAAAAATTATTTTAATATAATTTAATATGATTTTTTATTTTAAAATTTATTATAATTATTTTTAAATGTCATTTTAGTATTATGATGGAAAATAAATGATATTCTTGTTGGTTCAAAAGTTTTTCAAATTTGTCTTTTATATAAATTATAGATTACAGATATGATAATAATAAAAGTAATCTAATAGTGTATGTTGTTTGTTTTACTATTAATATCACTTAACTAAACTTTATATCCATGTTTAATTAAACTTAATATTTTAAATTGATTATCACTTAATTAGTGTTATATACAAATTAAATTAAAATTTAAGAATTTTATAATTCATCAAACAACAATTAAGTTTTGAGCTCAAACCTAAACAATTTTTTTTTCTCCAGCTCCAATTGGAAAAATACAATAATGGACCGGATTATAACTCAAAATTAGGTTCACGGCCCAATCTAGTATTAAGCTTAACCCGCAAATATAGAATATAATATACATAGAGAGAGTGATAAAATACTGAAGCAGGCCAATGCTGCAACACCCCCGACCGAATACAAGAATCAAGAACAACATTACAATTCAGAATTTTTGTAAAAAGAAACAGTTCAAAGTTTCAAAAAAAAAAAGATCTGTGACAAAATGTAATGATGAATTAGTATTTAATTATACCTTTTAATATACTTTCAGAGTCTTTTTTTTCAAAGATTCTTTTATAAAGTAGTAGAGAGAAGAGTTTGACATTAAAACCTCTATTTTATGAAGCAAAGCTGGATTAATCTAATAATGGTCATTTAGGTCTTATAAAGATAACTACTTTATGAGGCCTCTGTGGCTAAGCCCAAGCAGACAGCCCAAAGGTTGAGCTTTCATTCTTTCAATGAGACAATGACTAAATAAAAACCATGTCCATTAACAACACATGGTTGATGTTTCTGCTTAGGATTTTTTTTGGGTGGTTTTTATTTATCTAAGTTCTACATTGATGTTTCACTAAAAGCTCATTTTATTATTGTAATATTAATTTTTTGGTCGACTAGATTAAGATTTTTTAAAAAATTAATGAGTTACAAGTTGGATAGAATGTGATTGTTCCATATGGAAGGAGATGACATTAGGTGAGTTGAGTGGTTTTTGCTATCTCCAATCAAATCAGTTTAAATAAAAAAATTTATATTATTTTTATAAGATTCAATAAAATAAATTAACAAATAATTGTTAGGTGCGATAGTAAGATAAATTGTATTTCTAAAAAGAGAACGCAAATTCGAACTTGGGTGACGACATTATTAGGAGAAGTGGCTATAAATTCACAAATTCGAACCTTGGTGACGACATTATTAAGATTACACATACAAAAATTATAACCGTCATCACTTAAGGCTTATGTGATTAAGGGAAAAAGGTTAAGAGAGAGAAATCAATTTATTGGGTGAATTTCAAGTATAATGGCCAACTCCAATTCCATATAGGGTATGTCTCAGACTTGTGAAAATCATATTATTCTAAAGATTTTAAAATAAGTTTTTATACAATTTTAGAAATTTGATTTGCATAATATTTCGATCTAAAGATTTTAGATATGGTATTAGAGTTTAGATTAAAGATTATATCTTTCATGAGTCGAAATAATTTTATTATACTTATTGTTCTAATGAAGCCGAATTGTGAAAATGCAAATTGAATTTGCTTTAATGATTTCGATCCAAGGAAGTTTGCTTTAAATATGTGAAGTGGATATTGTTTTCTTTCTTTCATTATTAACATCGTATAAGCATCAGGCCATTGAAAGATGTTAATGATTTTTATTTTATTTTATGGACATGAGCGTCTAATTTTATTATTTAATTAAATAATTATCAACCATGATTTGGGTCTCTTTTGCTATTGATTGTTGTTATTAAATTGATTAAATTAATTACGGCATATTTTTTCTTCTTTCTTTTATGGTTTATGTATATTGTTGTTTGATGTTTTAAATTGTTTAAATTAATGTTGGCCATTGATTGAATATTTTATGCATGATTGGGCTTGTTTGATGTTGTATTTATATGATCTATTTATTAATGTCTGTGTGATGTATATAATTTGTTAATCACTAAAGTGGCTAAATTAGAAAGCTTTATAGATGTAAATTAAATAATGTATGTAAATTGCCAATTTTCATACGATTAATGAATTAAATGCTTATGATGAAAAAATGGGTAGTTAATTTTAGTACTTATTAAAACTTCAGAATTTACCCACAGGTAAATTTTTTACTCTATGAATAATGAAATTTATGGTGAAAAATTAATATTTTTATTAGATATATATATTTGAATTTCCAAAGAGGATGAAAAATATTTATTTGTCCATTAAGAATAATAGCATTTATTTATGATAGTATATTGTAGTATCTACCCAAAGGAGAGCCGGGATATACTTAGATTGTTTGTGTATCTGAATCCAATATTTGAGCATTTATATGTTTTTTTGCTTTTATGTATTATTTTGCAGCTATTTCTGTTCATCCACAAGCTTTACTTGTTATTTTATTTAACGGGTTAAACTTCTCTAAATGGAGTGAACAAGTCAAGCCTCATTTAGGTGTTTTGGACTTGACTTGACACTATTAGAAGATAAACCTTTTACTATTATTGATTCAAGCAGTAAGGAAGAGATGTTATACAATATACAATGGTAATGATCAAACAGATTGAGTCTTATGTTTTTGCAAATGACTATTGCCAACAACATTAAGACCACAATATCACAAGCTGAAAATGCAAAAAAAAAAAAAAAATTCTTATGTTTGTGGAAGAATGTTTCCATTTTGCAGATAAGTCACTTACTAGTACTTTAATGGCACAACTCATGACCATGAAATATGATGGGTTAAGGGGAGTCCAAAACCATATCATCGAGATGACCAATATTGCAGCAAGGCTAAAGACCCTAGGGATGAGGTAGGTGACTCTTTTTAGTGTAGTTCAAACTGAACTTGCTATCTTCAAATTATGGGTCATTTCAAATTAAATATGACACCATTAAGATTATTGAGATGTTAATGAATTGGCTAGTAAGTTATTTCAGGAGGAAGCAAGGTTAAAGAGTCAAGGAAGTAATTCCATCAACCTTGTGGGTCAAAGAGCTTGCAAAGGATTTAAGGTGAAAACAAACAAGTTTAAGAAGAAGAAAAAAACTTGCTTGTCAATATCCCTAGTGGTAAGGAAAAAGAACGAATGGTAGATAAGTGTCACTTCTGTAAGAAAATATGACACTATAAGAAAGATTTCCAAAAACACAAAGCTTGGTTTGAAAAGAAAGATAATTTTTATGTTTTTGTTTGTTTCGAATCAAATTTAATTGACGTTCCTAATAATACTTGGTGGTTTGATTTCGATGCTACTGCTCATATATCCAACATGATGCAAGGATTCTTTTTGATCCAAACCACAAACCCATATGAATATTTCTTATTATGGAAAACCGTATAAAGGCTCCAATTGAAGGCATAGGGACTTATCACTTGGTCTTGGATATTGGTTATCACTTAGACCTATTTTAAATTCTGTATGTACTTTCAATTTCTAGGAACCTGTAACACCCTATACTTGGTCCAGTCGCCAGACCTGAGCTATAGGATGCTACATTAGTAAACCAGAACATTCACAAGCAATTTACTCTATAATACTCAATACTCAATAAATATAAGTTAATTCCATGTTAAACATGTATTACAATTAAAACCAAGTCTTAATTGGGCTTATGAAAGCCCTTGAACAAGTTCGGAACTAAATCGAGACCAATCTGAAACATTTACAAAATAACAAGTATAAATGCAAAACAGGGGTCACATAGCCGTGTGACTAGGCCGTGTGATAGCTTAAGGCCATGTGGTGCAAGGCCACATGCCCATGTCCTCAAATCGTGTAACGATTTGTGCCCGTGTAACTCAGGGTCACACAGCCGTGTAACTCAGGGTCACATAGCCGTGTAACTTACTGTGGCCGTGTGAACTAAAAATCACCCTAAACGATAGCACACATGACCATGTCAATCACCCGTGTGTGGCACACGGCCGTGTAACTCACTATGGCTGTGTGAACTAAAAATCACCCTGAATGGTAGCACACATGGCCATGCCAATCACCCATGTGTGACACACGACCGTGTGGTAGCCCGTGTGCAGCATAAATGATCTATTTGAGCAAGCTTTCATACCATTTCCTCAAGTGATCTATAATGCCAATTTATGTCATTCAAATCAACACCAAAACTGATAAATTTCAAAGCTAAAACACCAATTCACATAATCATTTAAACATACAACCAATATGCCCTCATTGGCACTACAATTCAATAAACTCAAAACAAATACAATTCATACTAAAACTTTTAACCATTTCATACTAAAGCTTTTAACCATTTCATACCAAAACACTCAACTATTTTATACCACAAGCTAGGTCACACACATATCACAATTTAAGGTTGCCTTTCACATTTGTTAATACCATTTAGCTTTGACTTAAGCTACCATTTGCACATACTTCTATATTAAAACTCAACAAATGCCAAAAACACAAGCACTTACTAATTCGTATGCATAACACCATTTAAACTTTGCCATTTCATGCCACCATTTAAATCATATGTATATTATCTTACTAAACCCCAAACTTAGCTTTCACCATACATCAAATATCAAAATACAAACATAAACTGATATATAAAGCTACTATACCAAATTTCACACTATTTTACACAAGTTAATCCAACTTATGTACATGCCACAACTAACAAAACTTGAAATGACAGAAGTCTACCGAATCGAAAGAAGAAAGGTGTGTGCTTTTCACTAATCCGATCAACACGTTCCAGACGTCTAAAATCTATAGAAAGTTAGTAGCACGAGTAAGTATTCTAAAATACTTAGTAAGCTCATACAATATAAAAAAATAGTTTACCTTAACCATTTAACAATTACATGAATCAATATGAAACAATTTCACTTATCATAGCATTCAAAACAACAATAATCAAGTGAGGTTTAAACCAAATCCACATATATAAACTCAAATGTGAATCACCATATTCAACATAAAATATAAAATAAATTTGTATTCTAATTGATCATCTTATTCACATTCACCCTTCAATTTGCATCATATACCCTTATCAATAGTCAAACAACATCATTATACATATAAGGTTTTGAGCTCAATCACATATACAACCACAGTTGTTTACATTTTGATTTCAAACCATCTTATATCTTATATCTTATATCCAAATCATATACATTTCTTTGCCAACATTTGATATATCATCACCTTTTTTATTTACAATTTTACTCGATGAAACTTTGTAAAAGAACTTGATACACAGATGCAAATAACATTTGATGCTCGTCCAAGCTGATCATATACATTAGTGTCAAGTTACCCGTCTGGGCTAAACCTTTAACGACACAACAATAGCATGACCAAAGCTATATATACATGTAACACCCCAAACCCGGCCTAAACATTAGGGCCGAATTTGGTGATGTCACATTGTAACACCTCTTACCTGTATCAACACTGGAATAGGGTACGAGGCATTACCAGAATAAATACACTTATAGACATATTAATCCGAGTTATAAAATTTTATCCAAATTAAAACTTTCCAATTGTTATTCTTGGGTTGTTAATTAGGGTTTACTTGGCTAAATATACTACAATCTTTCACTTCATCGTCGTATGAATTTATAAATTTTCAATTACTTGTTGAATTCGTCCTGAGTACCTGAATTGATCCGTATCATTAAATATTCTCATATCGTCAAATTTTCCTTTTTAACTATTGTAGTATATCAATAGTTCACTATCTGCTAAGCTAATTGTCACAGACATACATTAAGCACTCATCTCCCATACAGCTAACAAAATTAGCCCCAAAGATAGTACAAATTTTCTGTATTCGATATAAACCAAAACCTACTATTTCTTTTCCAACAAACCTTACTAAATATACACTTTATACTAACCCAAGTGTTTAACCATTCACCCATGACATAAATGTATTTTATCCATTATTGCCGAGTATAGATATGCTTCATAAATCATAATTCACCTCACATAGTAACCAATTAATTTTTATCATTTGTCAAATAGATTACAAAATAATTTATATAACAAAATATAGATAAATTTTAAACCACACAATTAAACAAATTTTCATGGCATTACATGATCATCACATATCAAAGACAAATGTTCTTGACATTTCCATCACCTAAATCGAATTAATCAATGCAACTCAATAATATAATCATCTATACATCATTATTATCACACATATATATATATATATATATATATCATGACTAAATTTCTTAAACATTTGATCATTTGCTTTTCAATACCGCAATAGCTCCTTCAGTACCAATACGTATTTACCATTCAATTTAACATTTACCGATTATAATCGGGCATATGACCATTTATACACAATTCATCCATAAATTTTGTTTTCCTCCTCCTCCTCTCCATCCCACATCCTTTATGTATATAACATGCTTAAATAGCATTATACATAATATCACTATCCACTTATATTTAAATTTAAAGCTTCCTAGTCGAGTTACAGTCACTAAAATATTTTTATCTGGAGCTACAAAGCTCTAAATTAAGTTATATTAAATTTCCCTGAAACTAGACTCACATATCTTCTTACCATAAAATTTTCAGAATTTTTTGTTTAGCCAATTAGTACAGTTTATTCTTTAAAATTTACCCTATTTCACAGCTCGACAGCTCTGACCCCTCTTCACTAAAATTTACTTAACTCTTTTTACAGAATTCAAAAGATGTTCTTGTTTGTTCCTCTTGAAAATAGACTGATTGAGAAGTTCGAGCATGTATAATACAAACCATAATTATTTTTTTACAATTTTTGGTGATTTTCTAAATTTGGAACAGGGGATTTCGAAATCAATTCAACCCTGTCTCACTAAAATTCAAATATTTCAAAATATATAACTCTTTTGCTTGCTTTGTTTCTTTCATGTGAAAATAGACTCATTCAGATTCAATTTCATATATTATTAAGCCTCTAATTAAATTTCCACCATTTATGGTGATTTTTCAAAGTTGCACAACTGCTGTTGTTCAAAACTATATTATTTCTAAATTTACTCTTTTATAGTTTTGATATTTCATACCATCTTACACATGGGTCGATTAAGTATCAAACCCAATATTCCTCACATAATCTTTTCCATTTCATATGTACATTCACTTTTTCAATTTCCCTGTTGAACACTCGAAATATTATCTGTTATTCGGTGGATTCAGCACTTAGCAACCACCTTAAATTCAGTGATACGGGGAATCAGCACATAGCAACCCCTTTCACAATCAAATATACGGTGGAATCAGCACTTAGCAACCACCTTTATATTCAGTGATACGGGGAATCAGCATATAGCAACCCCTTTCACAATCACATATATGGTGGAATCAACACTTAGCAACCACCTTTAAAATCAATAATTTGAGGAATCAGCACTTAGCAACCCCTCGGGGAATCTGCACTTAGCGACCCCTTTTTATCCAATGCATTCTAGTCTATTCTGAGTGTTCAATCGGAAACCTTATTTTTTTAACATTTTACCACCTTTCTCAAACTTAACCACATTTTTTTTTATAATCTACATCAAATATTTAATCTATATTCATTCAAATCTCAATAATAAATTGAATGACATTAAAACAATGCATTAATTCACATACAAACTTACTTTGGTGCAACAATATAGAAATTTAGCAATTTAGTCTTTAATCTTTTCTTTTCTTCGATCAAGGTCGATTCCACTTCTTTCTTGAACTATAATAACACATTTAACTTATTTAACATGCACATCCATCAAAACAGTCCTTAACTCAAATTTTGGAAAAATTACAATTTTACCCCTAAACTTTTGCATATTTACACTTTTACCCCAAAGCTCGGAAATTAAAATTCATCTCTTATTCTTATGTTTTATAACATACTGAACATTTTTCCCTTCTATGGTAACATCAAATTCCCACTCTAACACTTACTTATGAACATTAGGTATTTTTACCGATTATGTCATTTTACTCGTTTTCACTTAAAATCGCTTAGCAAGAGTTGTTTAACATAATTTCCAGCTTTATATTCTACCATAAAACATCAAAATAAACACATTTCACCTATGGGTATTTTTCCAAATATAAACCCTAGGTTAAATTATTGCTAGAAATAGCTAAAACAAGTTATCAGGACTCTAAAAACGTAAAGAACATTAAAAATGGGGCTTAGAATCACTTACCATGGAGCTTGGAAGCTTAAAACCCTAACTATGGCTTCTCCCCTTGCTAAATTCGGCCTTAGCTTGAAGATGGACAAATTTTTGGCTATTTTGGCCTTTTTAATTCTTTTAATTACTAAATGACCAAAATGCCCCCAACTTAAAAAAATCCTATTTCACTTATCTCTTGTCCATTTTTGTCCAACAAATTAACCAATGGTCTAATTACCATTTAAGGACCTCCGATTTAAAATTTCATAGCAATTTAACATATCTAGCTTCTAGAACTCAACTTTTGCACTTTTTACAATTTAGTCTTTTTGGCTAAATTGAGTGCCCAAACGTCGAAATTTTTGAACGAAATTTTTACGAAATCATTCCGTGAGATTGTAGACCATAAAAATATAATAAAAAATAATTTTTTCCTCGTCGAATTTGTGGTCCCGAAACCAATGTTCCGACTAAATCTAAAATCAGGCTGTTAAAATACATGTAATGTTACCAGTCTAGGCTAAATCTTTAAAATGAAAACAAATTACCAGTCCAGGCTAAATTTGTGTTACATGTATGTTCGAGTCCGCAACAAATGCTGGAGCTCGGTACCATTGGAAATCAACCTATACCCTCGTGTATGAGACTTTTACTAATTTCATTAGGATTCAACCTTAACATTTACATTTCGTATCAATCCATTTTAATTAAATTAAATCCTCAATTTATGTAACAATCCATATAGAATTCAAAATATTAACAAAACATTAATATACATTCAGATATAATTCAAACTTATCTATACTATATGAACTTACTTGACATAACCGTAGCAATTTATCTAATAGGACTATTTGACAATTTCCATTTCTCGCCTAAGTCAACTTGATCTATATAATAGTTAAGATTCAAAATATCAATACCAATCTCATAATAACACTAAAATTCATTCTTATAATCTTTTAATTTCATTTCACATAATTTCTCTAAAATTTTACATTTTATTCAATTTAGTCCCTAAAATCAAACTTATCGTAACTTTCAAATTTGGACTTCAAACTTTAAACCAATTTCAAAAACATTCAATTAGAACAACCTATTATAAAATCATAGAAATTATATAACAATATCAAGATATTAACAAATTAGTCTTTAAGTCTAAAATTAACAAAAATCACTTTATAAAATAGTCCTTAAACATTTCATAGTTTCTAAATCTACCATTTTCTCAGATTCATCAATGGCAAGTTTTAAAATCTTTAACTGCTTTGAAAATGGAGATATGGGTTAGTTGAACCTAGTTGCAACAATCTCAAAAACATAAAAATTACAAGAAACGAGGTAGAAATCACTTACTAATTAAGCTTTAAACTTGGATGAGAGTTAGGGAACTTTTTTCTCTTCACATTCGGCTTGGAGGTTGAAGATGACAAGCCAATTTATTTTTCTTTTCTTTTTCTTTTAGTTTTAAACATGTTTTAATAATTAAATCATATTATAAAATGGAAATAGAACATTTTAAAGACCATTAACCGTCCACCATAAGAAAATATGACATAATTTCCATTTAAATCCTTTTCATTTACCAATTAAGCCTTTTAGCTAATAATAATCTAAAGTGATTAACATTTATAATTTTTATGATTTATACTTTTTTCCTTAATTAACTATTAAATCACTAAAGTTTTCGATCGAACTTCAATACACCTATACAATATTTCTGTAAATATTTAATAAAAATATTTATAAACTTGATTTAATAAAAATATTTCAGACCGAACTTCAATACGTCTATGGGGGGCATTTCGGCCATTTTACCTTATGAGGGTATTTTTGTTATAATAGTGTAAATGGGACCAAGGCCCATTACTCGGCCCAAGTAGGCCCACACGCCAGTGCTGACTGTTCAAATTGATTTATGATATCTACACAACCCACCCGAATTGATCATATTAGACTAAGAGTTTCTTAGAATTCATGCAAGGTCACAAGGACATTTACATTCGTAACAGTTTAATTACATAAACCTAAAAACCATGCAAGATAATAGAGCTAACTAAAGATATTATGAACCCCAACTTAGTCGGGTTTAATGACCTAAATTTAGCATTGTACCTTTCAGTTATGTGTCTACTAGCCGTCGTCTAGCTAGGATCGCTCAACTAATCTAAGCACACCCAATCACATATGAATGAAATGCACCATGATATTAATTGGAACATAATCGACCGAGGCACAAAACATGTTAACATGAATTAAATAAATCTCATTAAATTTATATAATTATCCTAGCCGATAGGAATTAAAACTTTATAGTTGATGTCAAAAACATAAAACTCAAAGCAAACATGTTTAGAATAATTAACAAAAGGAAAGAGTAAATTTACTTAGTTCAGTAGCCTTTCAGATCTATTCTAACTGATGCGCTCCTCCGTTCTAATTGATGCTTCTTTTGCTAAGTGTTTTAAAGGGTAGTCGACTAAGGAGTTCTTTT
This sequence comes from Gossypium raimondii, assembly GCF_025698545.1. Taxonomy (NCBI): domain Eukaryota; kingdom Viridiplantae; phylum Streptophyta; class Magnoliopsida; order Malvales; family Malvaceae; genus Gossypium; species Gossypium raimondii. The sequence goes on from NC_068565.1 coordinate 25,653,875, forward strand.
GACAAAGCTTTTGATGCTAAAGAATGGAGAAGGGAAGGATGACTATGCAAGGGGAAAAGGGAAAACGATTTGAGATGAAAACTAGTGAGAGTGAGAGAGGAATGTTGAGGGATGAGGGAGGATCTTAAAAGTGAGGGATGGCAAGGTATTTATAGGTGAAGGTAAGAGTTTAAGTTTACTAAATATAGGTCTAAATTTCCTTCCTTCCTTCTCGCATGTGTCCGCCCATGCTTCAAGGAAGAAGAGATGACCAAGTCTTCTCAATTTGAATTTCAAATTCAAGTTAAAAATAGCTATAAACTGGACGGTTTCAACAAAGAAGTTGTTAGGCTGAATTCTGATTATTTCCCAACTATAAGGACCTTCAATTAATTATCCCAAAACATATTTTGGGTAGCCAACTTTAAGTGCCGAATTTGGGCTCCTAGGTCAACTTTAAGTAGACATGTCCATATTTCATCACATTCTTTATTGGGTCAAGTAGTCAACTTTATGCCCCAAATTGCATAGTCTTGCCGTCCTCATGGGTAACTTGTACATGTCCATGTTTTATTTATTTAAATCATGTCTCTAATGGAACTTCTACATAGTGAAAAATACATACATTAATATATTAACATGAATTAATATAAAATATGCATGAAAATCATGTAATTAAGCATAATTTCACATACTATCTAAATTCATGTTTAAAATTAATAATTAAGTAAAATTCACTTATTTCAATAATAATTACTCGAGATAAACACATTTATTAAGTAAAAAAGATGGTAAAAATATATAGAAAAACCTATATAACTTCAAGTTTTCACACCCCCCAAACTTAAATCATTGCTCGTCTCGAGTAATGTTCATGCAGAGCATAATTTTTGCTAAGGCAACTTTGCAAAATAATAAAACATCATCAATCTTTGCACATGATTATGTATCCAGAAAATAATGCTAAAAAATATTCTTTATTGATAAAAAGCTCTAATGCAAATATTATTTCTAACTTTATACTAAGTACATCATAATGTCAACATGAATCATAGTTTGCATGCATTTTAAAAGTCATACATAATATTCACCAATCAATATGTTTTCCTTATCAACTAAACATTGTAATCCCAAGGTTTAATTAGTTTCTTCATATGTTGAACTTAGTAATTCCTCTCCACTAATGTAGTTGGTATAATAATCCAATCAATAGGTCTTTTATTAGGTTGTAATGGGGCTAGGCTAAAGGTACGAATAAAGAGAAGTGATTTTTAGGTTCAAAATATTACATAAGACTAAAGATCATACAAGCATTCCATCACTCAAGATAACATACGAATAACTTAGCTAAAATAAAAAATCATGCTTGCATTTGAACATACTTATGAACAAAAATTCTTTCTGAACATTCATTTATTTCAACATACTTAATAAAAGATTGAAACATACTTTAAAGTTTATGCGAAATGCCTTATACTCCCTTTAAAAAGAAGCAATGTCCTCATTGTGAAAACAAAGTAATGAATGAAAATTGAACACCAGGTAGGGTTGCCAGAAAAGAGAGGTGAGTCATAAAGACTACTTAAGTACCAAGTCTTTCTCTACAATCCAATCCTAGACATGTTCATTCCCATTACCACATCACTTTATTTTTTTTCTATTGAAGAGGCATTGAGATTAATCATTCATGCTTGCTATTTTATTACGCAAAAGTAAAAATTCTAACTAGGAAATAAAAATAAACACTTAAAATGAAATAAAAACTAAAGATAAGAAATTTCCCCCTTTTATTTATTTGACTTATCTTCCTCGTCTTCCTACTTTGATTCTTCGTCCTCGCTTTCTTTATCATCTTCCTTCCATGAATCAAAGATATAATATAGGAACTTAGGAACAAAACAGTTAGAGATATTTTTAAAATTATTTCTTACAAAATCATCTCTAACTTTTGCATATTTCCAATAAGCCTATTGTTGGTTATGCATAAACTTCATCATATCCATCATAGTTGAGAATTCTGATTTCTTTATAGTGTTTGAAGAAGTGCGAATTGGAATAGTCAAATCAGGATCAACACTTGGTTCAACTAGCTCATCAGCATTCGGCTCTTCTCTTGGTTCAAAGACTTTCGGTTCCTTTATCAGTTCAGGATCAGTCAGTTCTTCCTCAGGTTCTGCTTCTTCTGTCTCAATAATTGAGTTAGCCTCTATTTCGAATTCGTTTGATGACTCTTTAGGTTACGGTTCTATTGGTTCACTCGGTTCAGGTGGGTCTAGTTTATGGACATTCTCCACTAACTTTTCAAGATCATGGGCTGTGATGCAACCTTGAACCCTTTAGGTTTGCTTTTTTTTAACTTATGCCCTTACGTAAATTGAAGTTATCAGTGATGCGAAGTAAGCACTTCCGATCTTCTTTCTAGCACAATCATGAATCTCATTAAGAATGATCTTCCTAACATTGATAGACCTTTCTGTCATAATTGCATACAACAAAAGTATATCGGACAAAGTAGAATCATACCTTAGCCAACGGCTTTAAATATTCCCTTTGGCAAGAATGACTACCATACTTCCTTATAATCCATTGGGATCCCAGATTTGTCACAACATTAAGCACTTGTTGAAGAAAATCTCAATTTATGTTTGTCATCATGGAAAAATGTTCATCTTCTTCAATATCAGGTAGGTTAAACAAATCATTAATGGACTTAGAAGTTAGGGATACCTTCTTCTTATGAACAAAAACTTCAATAGCATCTGACTTAGTCAAATTAGCATAAAACTCTCGAACTTACTCCTCTTCAGGAAATGATCGTGCATCACAAAAATTATTCCAATTGAGGGCATCAATCGTCTTTCGAATTGGTAAGGGCACAACCATTTTATCATTGCTTTCCAAGTTAAAACCTTTTTTCAGCATCATAGGTTGATTCTTAAAGATTGAATCAAACCTCTCTTTCACTTCATTTTGAATCACAATGGGATTTTTGGAAGAGGTCTTGGAAGATGTAGTTATTTTTGAGATGTGGACATTTTTCCTAAAAATTAAGCAAAATTTTAGGAAAAGGAATGAAAAACAAATCGACAAAGGTTGAGAGCAAGGTTTTGCAGTGGTGATTCCATTACGGCAATGACGAGCTTGCAGTAGCGCAAAGCTTGCAACAATGATAGAATATGGAAGTGATAGGGATACAACAGCGGAAGGGTTGCTCTGGCAAAAGTCATGCAGCATCAGTACTAGGGTTTTGCGTTAAGGAAAAGATTTGAGGAGATTTTTCAAGATTTAGTTCGACGGTTAAGAGGAAAAAGAGTGAGTGGCTAGGGTTTAGGCTAATTGGTTGAAAGGTTGTGAAAATTATGGTGGTAGAGAGGGGTTTATATAGTGGTGAATTAGGGAAAATTGGTAGCAAATTTTTAGCTACTGAAGTAACTTGGGCGGCAAGTATAGATGAGGGGAAATGTGGTGGCAAATAATAGGGCTTTTGGGAACCCTTATGGACGGTAATATGGGTAAATTTCTTCTCTTTGCTGCTTAGGCCTTAAGCCCAAACTGTAGTTACAAACTAGACTGCTTAAAAATAAATAATTTGATTAGTACTTGGGCTAATTTGACCCCCTTTATTAAACATAAACAAATAAAATTAAAATTAAAGGCAAAGATAAAAATGAAAATAAAACTAAAACTAAAAATAAAAATTTTAAAATTAATTAGAAATTTTCTTTTCAAAAAATTACGTTAAATTAATTCCCAGGAAAAGTTAGAGGGGTCACAGAGGCGCCGCTTAAGTTCCAATCTCTGTAGACAGAATTAATTAAATGTACTAATTTAAGACAATAACTTCTAACTTTTTATTAAAAAGTAGGTTTATTAAAAATCAAGGGTCTAATAATTTGAACGAGGTTTTAATTCGCTTAACTTCACCATCCCAATAATGCTTGAGACGTTGAGCATTAATTTTAAACGTACCTCTACAATTGTCGTATAATTCTACTGCTCCATTTGGATAAACTTTGTGGATGATATAAGGTCCTTTCCATTGGGACTTGAGCTTTCCAGGAAATGACCTTATCCTAGAATTAAACAACAACACTATCTAACCTTTTTTGAACTCACAAGGTTGAATATGCCTATCGTGTCATCTCTTATATTTTTCTTTACACATCTTGGCATTCTCGTATCCAACTCATCGAGTTGTAACATCCTTCTTTCACTAGCTTGCTTAAGATCAAAATTCAATTGCTTTAAAGCCTAGTGAGCTTTATTCTTCAATTCGAGTGACAAATGACATGCCTTTCGAAAAAATAACCGATAGGGAGTCATCCCTAATGGTGTTTTAACAGCAGTTTGATAGGCCCATAGTGCATCATCGAGCCTTTGAGACCAATCTGTTTTTGTTAGGGTGCACTACTCTTTCAAGTATAACTTGTCCATTTGGCTGTGGATGATAAGTAGTAGCAATCTTATGCTTCACATCGTACTTGTCAAGCCACCACTTAAGCCACTTATTTACAAAGTGAGATCCTTCATCGCTAATTATAGCTCTAGGAGTCTCAAATCGTGTAAATACGTGCTTATGTAAGAATTGCATGACTACATTAGCATCATTAGTTGGGTATGCCTCAGCTTCAACCCACTTAGACACACAGTCCATAGCTACCAAGATATACTTGTTCCCATAGGAAGAAGGAAACGAGCCTAAGAAATCAATGCCCCATACATCGAAAACTTCTATCTCTAAAATATTTTTCAAGGGCATCTTGTTCCTTCTTGATATGTTTTCGGTTCTTTGGCATCTATCACAGTTTCTCACATATGCATAAGCATCTTTAAACAATGTAGGCCAAAAGAACCCAACTTGTAAAATCTTTGCTTCTGTATGTGAACCACCAAAGTGTCCCCCACTCGGAGATGAATGACAGTGGTACAAAATCTCGTCAATCTCACTTCTAGCTACGCACTTCATGATTATGTTATCTGCACATTGTTTAAACAAAAATGGCTCTTTCCAGAAATAGTACTGACTATCATGATGGAATTTCTTCCTTTGTTGGTACGTCATTTCTTGAGGAATTATTCCACATGCTAAGTATTTGGCAAAATCAGCAAACCACGGTGTTTCATAGATTCGTCTTACCTCGAAGATATACTCATTAGGAAAATTCTCATTAATTGGAATAAATGAAGAAGTTACCTCATTTTGTTCCAACCTTGATAGATGATCGACTACTTGATTTTCAACACCTTTTCTATCTTGGATCTCAAGGTCAAATTCTTGGAGCAAAAGTATCCATCGAATTAGCCTCGATTTAGCATTTTTCTTCGTGTGTAAGTACTTAATGGTAGCATGATCGATAAATACTATAACTTTGGTACCTATAAGATACGAGTGAAACTTATAAAAAGCAAAAACTATAGCAAATAGTTCTTTTTCAGTTGCCATATTTGATCTAGGCTCCTGTCAAAATTCGGCTTGCATAGTAGATAGGGTGAAACACTTTGTTCTTTCTTTGGCCCTTCACAGCTCCAATAGTGGATTTTCTTGCATCACACACCAACTATAAAGGCACGTACCAATCAGGTGTGATAATTATTGGGGTTGAAATTAACAGGTTTTTCAAATTTTCAAAAGCTTCTAAACATGCTTTGTTAAAATTAAAAACAACATTTTTTTTTCTAAAAGCATACATAAAGGTTTAGAAAATTTTGAAAACTCATTTATAAATCTACGATAAAAACCAGTGTGTCTTAAAAAAAATTCTAACTCCTTTCACACTAACTAGAGGCAGTAATCTTTCAATTACGTTCACCTTTGCTCTATCCACTTCAATTCCATTCTTGAAAATTTTGTGCCCTAAGACAATTCCCCCTTAACCATAAAATGACACTTATCCCAATTAAGGATGAGATTCGTCTTCTTACATCTTTTGAGTACCTTAGCCAAATTATTCAAGAAAATATCATAAGTATTACCACAAACAAAGAAATCATCCATGAAAACCTCAACATAATTTTCAACCATATTAGTGAAAATTGCCATCATACATCGCTGAAATGTGACAAGTGTATTACATAAGCTAAAAGGCATTTGCCTAAAAGGAAATGTACCCTATGGGCAGGAAAAAGTAGTTTTATGTTGATCTTTCGGAGCTACAACTATTTGGTTGTATCTCGAATATCCATCTAAAAAGTAATAAAATTTGTTACCTGCCAGTCGATCTAGCATTTGATCCATAAAAGGAAAAGAAAAATGATCTTTATGAGTGGCTTTGTTCAACTTTTTGTAGTCAATACAAATTCTCCAACTCGTGACAATTCTTGTCGAGATTAACTCATTTTGTTCATTTTCGACGATCATGATTCCACCTTTGTTCAATACGCATTGTACCAGACATACCCAAGAACTATCTGAGATAGGGTAAATAATTCTCATATCTAACCATTTTATCACCTCATTTCGTAATACTTCTTTCATGATAGGGTTAAGTCTCATTTGCCCATTGATTTTACCATTTTCAACTTCCTCTAAAATAATTTTATTTATTGAACTCAAGTTTTGCACCTTTTGCAATATTGTCCTTTTTATCGAATTAAACATGCAAACGGTAAAATTTCTTAACGAAATTTTTCTACGATATTACTAACATTCTGTAGACATTAAAAGAATAATGAAATAATTACTCTTACATTGGATTCATGGTCCCAAAACCACTGTTCCAATTTCACTAAAAATGGGTTGTTACAAGAACTCTTCTGAGCAGTAAAGTAGATACAATTTTACCAAGGCATTATTGACAGTAAGGGTTGATTCTGGGTAGTCCCGACCTTCCGAATGAACATCACTCTATCCTTATTCTTTTTCGTAGTATCTTTGTCACAACATATTTAGTTTCTTATTTCTTTGTTTACATTCTATTTAGATAATCACACTCGTTATTGCCATTACATTTCTGCTCTTACTTTTGTCATAGCATTTCCAATGATTCATCAATTCCACATACTGCATACATCACTATTCCTTTAATTTCCACAGCGTATTTATCATTGTTTTCGCCTAAACATTAACCAGATTATAATAACTTGATCACTTTTTTACCTTAATCTGATCCTCGTGGGAATGATACTCACTCATCACTTTATTACTTGAACCAACGTGTATACTTGTACAAAATCGAATATCATTTGACACACGATAATGTTCACACTTTGTTTTACACTGTATACACCCTTTTTCTCCGCATACTTCTTTCCTTATGCTAGCTTTTGATCCTAGTTCTGAAGAATCATTTTTCCTATATCTTCATATCCCTCATTAAAGCCATTAACCAGTCATAACCTCCGTACCTCTATCATCCCTCCTGGTATTTTGAACAGATACGTGTTCCCCCGCAAGGTTGAGTTTTCACCAGTCACAGTTTGTACAAAGGTGCCCTACCAGAGGCAAAACATATTATCCTGTATCTCATTTTTATCATCATAATTAAAAATCATTCTATACCTCCTTATGCCATTTTGGATACGGCGCTTGTGCACCAAGGAAGGAGTATTTATACCAATGCACATGCATGACTTCTGTTTCTGATTTACTGAATGTAACCGTACATGCATCGACTCTTTAAACACATTTCCTTTGACACAAGTACTAGGACCAAAGGTTAAAGCAACTTACCTGGATGCACAGTAAGAAGGATTAAATGAAATAATGTAGATAACATACTCAAGGTACAAAGGAACTCACTAGATATCTTCACTTAGAGCTTTTCCTATTCAACAAGTTATTTTATTTTAGCATTGGGACTTTCTCCTGTTTCTAAGGCTAAAACAATAAAATGACTTCTTTAAATATAATAAAAAACAACCAAAGCTTAATGAAATAACAAGAATGAAAGTTCTCGAATGGAAGCTTCCTTCCTACCCAGTATTCATATGAAAACCTTATAGAAAAAATCTTACAACAACTTTTTTCTATCTAGTAAACTAAAAGAGGAATTTAGAAATTTACTAGCAGACAACTTAGGTAAAAACCTTCTATAAGCGTGATAAACAACACCTTAGTTAACGATGAAGAACACTTCTGGTTTCAGAATCCCATTTTGTAATCGATTGCCATAAATATTTTTATTAAATATTTATGGATTTATATTAGAAGTGAATTGAATTTAACTTAGGCAATTTTTTAAATTGGTACTTAATTAGGGTTCAGGGGTTAAATCGTAAAAGTGTCAAAAGTTCAATTAATATATGTCTTTATTATTTAGAAATGGAATAAGTACTAAAGTGATAATTATACCACTTTATAAGTATATTGGTGGTAGCTTTGTTAATTTATAAAGAAAAATGTTTTACAGTTAATATTTAAAATAAAATATAACATACGTAATAAAAATAAAGTAATGAAATAAAAGATAAAGTTGTCTTCTTCATTTCATCAAACCAAATATAGAAAGAAAGTTGAAAAGTGCTAAAAGTAACATGTTTTAATCCCATTCTTAAATGCGCTTTTGGGTGATTATTTGAAGTTAAATGGTGATTTTTATGCTCCTAATCCTTTAAATTCATGTTTCTATACGTAGGCAAGCATTAGGGAGCAAAAGGAGTGGAAAATAAAAAAAAGCACGTTTCAATAGCCATATGGGCTGGGCCATTCCACACATGCTGGACACTTAGCTGTGTGAGCGACACGGGCTGCCACACGGTCATGTGACAGATCGTGTCGATTTTGCGAACTACACTCCAAAGACGCGAAAAAAATAAATTTTAGGCTTTTCGGGAATTCTAAGACCTATATAGACCAAATATAAGAAGAGGGAAGTAAGCCGTCAGAGAATATTAAAGAAAACAACTCGAAAAACACCATTTAAGTCGACTCTAAAGTAGATTCCAATCAAGCTTGAAGATCTCATTTTTTTATTTCTTTGATGTTTATTATGGATTTTCTTGTTTCTTGTGGTTATAATCTTTGATATGTTTTTATTTACGATCATGAACTAATTTTCTAAATACCTAGGGGAGATTAACCCTACGATGGATTTTCTTATTTGATTTCTATTTTGACAGAATAAATAATTGGATCTTGTTCTTAGTTATGTGTGATTAATTCTTGGTTTAATATTTCTAGACTATTAATTCATGTTTGATGTTCTTAAATTAGAAGAGAAATATACCCTATTTAATAGTAGGTCTAGTATAGTTGAGTGGAGTTGCATGCAATCCTAGAAATAGGAAGACATAAATCTACCGGATTAGAGTCAAATCTAATAGGGGGATCCATAGTTCAAGTTAATGCGATAATAGGGGTTTTAATTAGAAAGAAATTTTAATTAATCAACCTAGATTCAGTTGCTCTTACTCTCGAAAGATATATTATTACAATTTAGGGATTTCTACTAATCAATATACTAAATGAAGAAATTGTTTAATTTAGATTGATAATGACAGATGAAATCTAGGTGGATTCTTTCTTGGGTATTGTTTCGCATCTTGGTTGTTTACTCGATTATTTTCCCAATTTGTTCTTTGTCATGCTCTTTAGTTAATTTAATTTAGTTAATTTTAGTTTTTTATTATCAATCACTCCAATTTGTCGGTTAGATAATAGAAAGACGATAAATACTAGTACTTTTAGTCTTCATGGGAATGATATTTGTGTTCACCATAGCTATACTATTAATTGATAGGTGCACTTGCCTTAGTTAGATTTTTAGTTAGTTTACGATTGCATCAAAGGAGAAGAGAATAATTCAACTAGAGGTTTTAAGTTTTGAAGCTTAATTTGGTTAGTGCAATTTAGTCATTTTCTTGTAAGTTTTATGTTTTCAGAATCCCAAGAGCTTAGACTAGCTGACCAATGTAGTATTTTTCAGAATTATTAAAGATTTAGGAAGTTTCCATTGATGGATATTTACAAAGTCATTCCACTATAGTATCGTGAATGAGCCCTCCCTAATGACATACCATTATGAAAACAACTATTTATTGCTCATCCAATAACCTTGTCTTAAGTGTGTTACCTTCATAGGATATCCATGATCTCTTCGGGATAATATCCAGTCTCCTAATATGATCCTTTTTTATCTCATGGTAACCGCTACATCTTTCTTCATGAAAATTCAATCACAAAGATGAGCGACACGTGGTCACGTTTACTTTTCATCAACCATGTAACGCCTATGAGAGGACATCATTTACATATGTCTCAGGCTATGAATTTCACTATTGTAAATGATGTTACATATTGTAGAAGTCATACACTCAACGCACTAACTTTTGGTTCCTTATATATTTTAACTCAGCCTTTTACTTACATAAAAGTGTACTAGTCAGGCATACATAGTCTGCCATCCACTCAAGATTTAGGTCTGCCACACTGTGAAAGTCACAAGTGAATAAGTCCATAAACAAATTTAGGATCTATTCTTCTTGGGTTTAACCTGATGTGCTGTCTGTCTAGTTAGTCACATCTATGTCATATCTTTTAGGAGTCATCCACTTCAATGCCCAAGACAAAGCATCTCCCAATTAGACTTGATAGATGATATATTAGTCTTTCAATTGGTTTGTTGATTTCTGATTAGACTATGGACATGTTTAGGTTTGTCTACTAATATAAGTTGTCTTTCTGTATTACGATTCTACCATGTAATATCGCTTAATATTAGTTAAAATTAAACAACCAGTGAGCAACATTTATTTCCATTTTGCTTTGCATGAAAAAACCATGTAGGGACAATATACAAAGTATTAATGTAGTTTATGAACATTTTTATTAGCCAATCTATTCAAAAATTACAAGTGTACTTAAACGAATATACTACACTTAGGGCACTAGATTCAATTGTTTCCCACTTGCCCTAGTGTAGTAGGTAAGTTATGTTTCTCATTCTTGTGCCCTTTTGTATGTTTCCCAAAGAACTCTCTACCTAGTATAGTCTTGGCAAAACAAATCCCTATTCAATCTTTGACTACATCCATTATTCCGTCAAACACTACTGTCTCCCTTGTGATCAATGTGTTTTGTCCTTATGTGGTTTCTTTGAGCTTTAGCTATATTCGCACTGTTATAGTGCAATAGTTTTTTCATGCCTCATATTCGTCCCATTGTAGTGAAGTTAGCAGTGCAACCCTGCTTAGCACTTATTCATACTATGGACTCGCTGTCTAGGATAAAATATAACTCGACATCAATTTGCTTGAATCTTGACATGTTTGGAAGTTAGAATAAGTATATCCAATAGTAGTTAGATCTCTTCAGAAATACACAAGCATATAATCTTTCGTTCTCCGTAAATACTTGAGTATATGTTTAACTACTTGCCAGTGCCTTGGTCTTGGATTTACCTGATTTTGACTTACCAACCCCACTGTAAAACTGATATCTGGGCGTGTGCATAACATAACATACATGATAATTCTTATTGTTAAAGCATTAGGAACCTTTCTCATGTTCTCTCTTTCTTCCACTATATTAGGACAACCCTCTAAAGAGAGATGAAATCCCGATACAGAGGGTTGATTTTCCTTCTTTGAATCTGTTATTGCATAACGCTCCAATATCTTGTCTATGTATGAAACCTAAGATAGTGCTATCGCTTTAATCTTTTGAATCCTGAGAATTCGAATGCCTAGAACAAAATTAGTTTCTCCCAAGTCCTCTATGCTAAACTATTGGGTTAACCTTAATTTAACAGATGAAATGTCCGTACATTATTTCCAATGAGTAGAATTTCATTGACATATAGAATGAGAAAGACCACTTTTTCATCCCCTAAATGTTTATAAACAAAAGGTTCATCTACGTTTTGCTCAAATCCAAAAGTCTTGATTGTTTGATCAAATCGTTGATTCCACGAGTGAAATGCTTTCTTACAGCCATATATGGATCTAAGCAGTTTGCAACCTTTATACTTATTTCCTTTAGCTATACATCCATTGGGTTGCATCATGTAGATGCTTTCTTCAAGATAGTTGTTTAAAAATGTTGTCTTGACATCCTGAAACAACCCGTTTTTAGTGAAATCAAAATAGTGGTTGCAGGACAACAAATCTAAAGTCAGAAAAATTATTTTATTATTATTTTGTGGTCTATTGCATGATAAAAATACCGTATAAAAATTTCGTTAAGAAATTTTACTATTTACCTGCTCAATTTGATAAAAAAGGACTAAATCGCTAAAAGTATTAAATAGCTATAGAAATTTAAAGTGGAGGTTCTTATGTGTTAATTAGATAATTATTATGTTAGTGGATGATAATGGCTTGGCAATTTTGTAATTATTAAAGTTTATTAAGGTTAATTTTGGAAATTTGTAATTAAAGTTAAAATGAATAAAAATAAAAGCCAAGTATCATCTTTTCTTCATTCTTCAACGGATTATGAAGAGAAGAAAGCCATTTTTTATTGAATCTAGGGTTCGGGTACTGTGAAGCTCAATTGGTGAGTGATTTTTGTCTCGCTTTTGATAATTTCTATGTTTTCGAGATCATTATAGCTTAATCTAGCTAGCCCGAGGACTAATTTGTGAAACCGTTAAAGTATTTTAGTTTTCCATTGATGAACATGTTAGGGTTTTGAAGTTTAACGGTAGAAAATGAATGGTCGTTGTTGGATAAACAACTTATGTAAAGGAATTTTTGATGAAATTATCAATTAGGCATTAAATTGAAAAATGTGATAAATTGTTTGGTAAAATTATGAATTTGTGAAAAATATGGGTTGTTGTAAGATGTATATAATTCGGCTATGATGCGTTGTAATGAAATTGTGCAAATTTCCATTTTTATGAGATAATGTCTAAATTGTAAAAAAAATTAAAAGTATAGGGGCAAAATGGTAAATTTGCCAACAATGTGTGTTGGGCTGAATTGAATATGAATTATATTGAATAGAGTTAAGTTCATTTGTGTAGATCCAGTTAGACCTCGTACAGAGTTAGATCGAGGCAAAGAGAAAATCTCGAATTAGTCGCCTTCGTATCTACGAACACTTGTCTAGGTAAGTTCGTATAATTAAATTGCGTATTTATATGCTTTAATTGAAATATATGTATGTGGATGGTATAATTCCTATGTATAGTTACCGATCGCATATCCGACGCCATACGACGACTACCGAGCCCCGTTTGAACCTTAGGAAATTGTAGGATACAAATAACATGTCATTAGGGTTACCGATTTTAGCTCTTATGTGCTTACCCATACTCAGCTCATATGAGCTTACCATTATTCAGCTCGGAGGAGCTTACTGTTTACAGCTGGTATGAGCATACATGTACATGAATTGATAGATTATAGTTTAGTACACCTTGTGAGTACTGCCCGCATATCCAACGATGGTTCAATGGGCACAATTCTGTTATGAGATTATATGAGTTCAATATGAACTATTACAGGTACTTACATTAAATACATGAAAGTGATATTACAAGATATAATGATATATGAAATGAATAATACATGTACATAAAATGTGATTACTTGTTGAAATCATCCATTTGTATTAGATTTTATATGTAATTTACATGGCTAATATGTTGGTGAACATGTGTTTAGGCTTTTGGCCAAGTTGGTTGTGATATGCTATGTCTACTTACCTAAATTATGGTTAAATGGCAAGTTAAATTCTGTGTTATACGAACTTACTAAGCTTAAATGCTTACGCTGTGTTATTTTTCGTGTTTTATAGTGATTTGGAAGCTCGTTCAGGTTGGAAGCTTGTCGTAGCTATATCACACTATCTAACTGCTCTTTTGGTACATTCAATTGTTTAATTTCGGTTATAATGACATGTATAAGTTATTTTGGCTAATGTTGGCTTATGTGTGATGTTGTGGTTTTAGCCTTTTTTTTTTTCTTGTACTTGGGTACATTTTGCTATGTATATATAAATGGCTTTATCATGTTTGATGTGTGGTTTGGTATAGGTAATATGTGAATTGATTTATGTTTGATGGATGAAAATTTAAATGGTAGTTGATTATGCATTTGGATATGTATTATAATTTGGAGTGATTTAGTGCTTATTGTTGAAAGCACATATGTAAAATGAGGTTAGCTTTTGAATGGTTTATATTGGTGTTTTTAGTGCACAAATATGCATATGAGTTAGTTAAACAATTTGAAATATTGAATGTTTAGATTTACATGTTATAAGTTGTCATTTGAGGTGCCCAAGGGCATATTGGTTGTATGTGATGATTTTACATGTTTAAGGCTTGATTTTGTCTTGTTTTGGATGCCTAATTTTGTCTTGTGTATATGCAAGATGTTAAGTGTAGTTGGATGCCAAATTGGGTGAGAAATGTGGCTTGTAAAATGACCTATTTTCATCCACATGGGAAGAGACACGAGTGTGTGTCTCAACCGTGTGTGACACACATCCAAGTGACATAGTTGTGTGTCCCCTGTATCTTTTATAGAATGCAAATCAGTATGCTCACATGGCCTAGCACACGGGCATGTGGTTTGGTCGTGTGGTACAAGTTAGTAAGTTACACGGACACAGACACGGGCTGGGACATGACTGTGTGTCCTTATTTTGAATGCCTAGACGGCTAGGCCACATGGCCAAGTGACCTATGCAGCTTTGAAAATTTTAATTGTTTCTGAAATATTTTTTGAGTTTCCAATTTAGTCCCTATTTGTTTCTAAAGTGTATTTTGGGCCTTGAGGGCTCGTATTAGGAAAAATATGCATGATTATGATTTGTTTCTGACATTAATGTTATATGTTATGAAATGTTTGAATTTTCTGTCTATTTAAATTGTAAAATTTGGTAATACTCTATAACCCTATTACGGCAATGGATTCGGGTTAGGGGTGTTACACATCCATTTTCCAGATCTCGTAATTGAGAGTTGTCGTAATGGATAGTAATATGCGGACTGACTTGAGCATGGCAACTAGAGAGAAGATTTCTTCGTAATCAATTCCTTCTTTCTGAGTATAACCTTTCCCTACAATTTTGGTGATCGCTTCCGGAAGTACTACCGTCTAGAGTGTGAATACTGCAATAAGATATAAAAATGTAAGGCGATATCTGCAAGTATACGAGTCAGTTGTAATATAGTTTTTACAACGGAGTAGGTGAGTACTCCGAGGATCGGACCCCAATGGAGGTGAGTGCTAGATCAATTCTAACCTAAACATTAGAAGATCTAATTAGTACTTTAAATAAATTATAGTACAAGAACATAAAAAAGTGTTTCACAATTTTTTATAATAATAAAATAAAATAACATGAAAGTAATAAAATTAAGGAGATAGAAGAGTGGAGTAAATCAAATCTTGATTCTGGGTGATAAGCTTGATTTGGTAATCCCTATCAACTGTTGTTCTGGATTCCTCGTGAATCAACTAGTCACTACCCTAGCAAGATCTTCTGATCTTCCACTAACATAATGAGTCAGCATGAACTACTTATCATCTGACCTAACAGTCCTGACTGGCTTGGGGTGAAGGTGTTCATGAATAGGAAATACCAATTTTGGGTTAATTCTTGATGATTTCCCAGGGTTGTCAAGCCCAGGGTTTGTTTCACATTATTCCTTTCTCAAACAACTAATCTATTGAGTAACCCTATAAAATAGTTAATAGATCATACCTCCACTCGCTAATCCCCCATGGAGGGATTAGTTTCTCATGGCTTTCATAGACAATATGAAATCGATATAAAGAGAAAGCATGTTAATTAAATCGATAAAATAAAGTAAATGAAAGAGCTTGATTATATTGAGATTAATTGTGAATCTACAGAGTTTGAATGCTTCTACAATTTAGATCTCTTGAAATAAACAAGAACAATGAAAAGAAATCCAAAACCAAAGAACGAAAGAAAACCAAACTAAATTTTACAAAGAGAATTTAGGCTAAAAGGAATTATGTACATAAGAAGTGACAAATGAGCCTATTTATAGGCTTCAAGTGGTTGTTGTTCTTAACCCTAGGTTTGCTAACATTCTCGAGCATTAGGTTTGATTGTGAAGGCCAAAACACTCTGACTTCACATTTAATTTCAGTCGCAGAGTCATTTTCGTGACACACTAGGACCTGTGTCGTGACAAAGCAATCAATATACTCTTTTTCAAATATCTTTAGAGGTATGTCACGACACCCTCAGTCTATGTCATGGCATTAAAGACAGACTTGAGTTTTCTCCATTTTGTTCCCTATGTTGCGACATCGAGTCATCTGTGTTGCAACATAGTGACTGGTATTCATTTGATACGTCTTCTAATGGTTTCCTACACACTTACAAAGTGCGTTAGCATACCCTTGGGCCTTACTCTGCCCTTAAGGTCAATAAAAGACTCAATTTGCACATTTTATTGGATGTAAATAAAACTAAGAAAAATTAACTAAAACATAATGAAAATGCTTGTATTCAAGCTCCTTAAATGTGAAAACTAGTTTAATCTGCTACACCGAATTGCAACAGATGAAACCCCCCCACACTTAAGTCATTGCTTTTCCTCAAGCAACATAAGAAATAAAAGTGATGACCCTTGAACAAATATCATACAAGTATTGACTTTGGAGCATATGACTTAGACATTTCATGCTTACTAACAACTTTAAGATGATGAGTATTTGGCTTACGGCTTTTGATCTCAAACATCTAGGTTTAGTATGTTACAAAATATAAAAGTACTAAGGGTTTCACTTATAGGGATCCATCAACAAATTATACAAGTATTTTTATTATCCAAGCAGAATACAAATAGTTGTTTATGCGTATGTTTAGTATGATGTCCATTCATGTATAAGGATATTTAGGTGACATGGGACTTTTCGGCTTGTAACATTCTGAGGCTTAGGACAGGTATGGAATTCAAAAATAATAACCATCAAAAGGGTTACAAACATGAAAATAGTCTGGCACATTCTATTGAGCCCTATTCTTCCCCCTTAGCGACCCTTTCCTTCTCACCGCCTTATTTCTCCTTCTCTCACATTCCTTGTCTCTCCATGTAAGGAAATCATAGCATGATATACTAGCTATGGCTAGCCTTACGAGTTATTGTGCACCAATGAACAATTTTTTTCTTTTGTGATTTTGAGACTTTTCTATTTTTTAATACATCTCACTCTTGAATGCTTTTTCACTGGTTTAGGACTTTTTCTACTCGTACTAATTTTCCTTTTTGGGTTTTTTTTGTTTCACATATTAGACTAACTTATATATTATATATCACACCAATCTTTCCTTTTTCATTCTATTTTTACAACCTCTGTCGTGATGTATCTATTTAACCCTCAATACATATGACCAGATGTCTATAGTCGTGCAGTGTAGGACCAAAGAAAAAGGGCAAATACAAATTAATGTTTTCAGGCATGGGGTTTGCAACGAGGTTCATCAAGAAGTGTTAATAAGTTCAAAAATTGGTACTAAAGGTGAAGTACAAATAGGTCAGCTTTTTGGCTTTGGATGTGTTTCAAACAATGTCTTAGGTCATCCCTAAATATCTCAATATGCACAAATTTAATCAACCGAACAATTACAAATCCAACCATTTATCATTCGTACTAGCATGCTCGTTTCCTTGTATTTTATATATTACTTGGTACAGTCGATTGCTTAACACCTATTTATAGTGTAACATATAGAACTTAGAAGTCTAATAAAAAAATTTAAAATCACCTACCATCATGCCAAATTTATTTGTAGATATAAGCATTCTATGTACATACTCCTAACCAATCATTTGTATTTCTACAAGCTCAAGCACACCAAAGACAAGAAAAAATCAAATAAAAATGTAGAAATTGAAAATAAACAAGTTTTCTATGTTCCCCCCACACTTTGGTTAACACATTGTCCTCAATGTGTAGCCCATATGAATATAAGGAAAGAAGTTACCCGATTGATCGAGGTCGCTCCAACTAATAATGGTGGGTTCTTCCTCTGATCGTGTAAAGCTCGAATTGTTTGTGTCTCCTTCGTGTTGGTTCCTATATAGAAAACTTAAACAAAATGCAATAAAAAAATACTGTTAGTCCTACTCCTGCAAGGTTAAAATTAAAAATATCCAAATATTAATACAAGTTTTAAAAAAAATTATAAAAATGCTCAATCTTCCTTCTCCTCATCCCATTGTGGTGCTCTCCTCATTTCCATCGGATCTTTTCCCTTTCCTTTGACATGTGTTTGGTGAAAGCTCCCACCCGTTGAAGGCGCATAATGAGTTGGGCTTCGTATGATAGGCCCATTTGGTGTAGAAAATTACAGTTGAAATACCGCTTCAGCAACACTTTCCTTCTTAAGGTTAGTCCCCTCATCCTAATGAGTCAGAGTCATCCAAAACATGTCTAGGGGATAATTCGAAATGCATAACCCATTTATTTTTGCAAATTCCTAGAGTATCGGGTCTGTTTCCTTCATCCACCTTATCATCCTATCGAGTTTTGCATATATGTTTCTGTGGCTCATTTTCTATCCTTCGATTGATCTGTCTATTTGAGCGATACCGATACATCCTATTGTCGTGGCATCTTTTCCATAGCATTCTTAGTTATTTATTTATTAGCTCATAATTTATTCACGTAATCATTCTCGTAATTGCCATTTCCTTTTTACTCTTACTTTTCCTTAGCATGTTCCAATGTTAGTCAGTATATATTTCACACTCATCTTTATTCTTTTAATTTACCACTGTGTACTTAACCCGGCTTTGCCGTAACATTAACCATTATAATAACTTGACCATTTCTATACCTAATGTGACCCTTGTGGAGACGATCTCGCTAATCACTTTATTACTTGATTCAACATGTATACTTGCACAATTTACATATCACATTCACATACGACAAATTTTGGTGCTGTTATTGGGGATCGGCAATTTGCTATTTTTTGGTTTTATTATTTTCCTTAATTCCATTAGTTTTATTTAACTTAGTTTATTAGTTTTATTTAACTTAGTTTACTTTAATTTCCACAGGTTTTTCATCAGTGCATGAGAAGAGGAATTCCTACTAACAAAGAATATCCTTTTGACCCAAAGATCAAAAGAACTTTACAAAGAATGCGAAAAGAACTGCAAAAAATGGCTAGGAACAGGAATGATCTTGGTCTCAATGATAATCTGAATGGTCAAGATGCTAATCCTCCTGTTCGTAGGGTAATACCTGGTATGAATGAAAAGTTGAGTGGTTAGGGTGCTAATCCTCATATTCGTGGAGTGATAGATGACCGAGACAGACCAATCTGAGAGCATGTTGTGCCAATTTTGGATGACCTGAACCCAGGGATAGTCAGACCACAAATACAAGCTCAGTAATTTGAGCTGAAACTGGTAATGTTTTAGATGTTACAAATAGTAGGACAGTTTGGTGGATTGCCAAATAAAGATCCAAGACTGCGCTTACTACTTTTTCTAGAGGTTTGTGACTGGTTTAGGCAAAAGGGTGTTCCTGAAGATGCTCCGTGACTTAAACTATTTCCATATTCTTTAAGAGATCATGCGAGAGCCGTGTTGAATGCTTTACCATTGGGAACAGTGGTATCATGGAATGATCTTTTCCAGAGGTTTTTTCTACAGTATAATTCCCCAAATATGAATGTCAAGCTTAGAAATAACATCACATCTTTTAGAAAATTGAAGGATGAAACACTATGTAAAGCTTGGGAACAACTTAAAGATTTAATTTGAAAATGTCTGAAGCACAAGTTTCAACACTGTACTCAGATGGAGATATTCTATAATGGGTTGAATATGCATACAAGGATGGTAGTTGATGCTCCCGGCCAATGGTAGTTTGTTGGATAAATCTTATAATGAAGCATATGAAATTTTGGAAAAGATGCCAACAATGATTATCAATATCCTACCACAAATGTTAGGACGGGCAAGAGAGTTGCTGGTACTATGGATTTGGACACAGTCACTTCATTGGATAATATGATTAAAACAATGAAAAGAAATTCAGGAGATAAAATCAACCGAGCTATCATGTGTTTATTGTGGTGAAGACCATGTGTTTAATGAATGCCCATCAAATCCAGCATCTGTGTGCTACATGGGTAATTTCAACTGGAACAATAACCTTTATTGCAACACACATAATCCTAGGTGGAAGCAGCATTTGGACTTTAGCTGGAATAATAAAGGCGAGGAAAATCTTAATAATATAATAAGATAGAATACCATTTATGCACCGCCTGGTTATATAATAAACCTATGTCGAGGCAAAATGTCCAGCAGGGTTAGGCATTCATTTCATCATCATCATCTATTGAAGCTTTGCTGAAAGAATATATGGCCAAGAATGATGTTTTCATTCAGATTCAGGCTGTGTCTCTCTGAGCTCTTGATAATCAAGTGAGGAAAATTGTGAATGCTTTAAATTCGAGACCATAAGGGGCATTGCCAAGTAATACCAAGAATTCAAGGTCACAAGGGAAAGAGCAATGCAGGGCCATCACTCTTAGAAGTAAAACTCAGTTGAATGACATTGATTAAGATGCCACGGTAGGAGAGGATGACTCGAATAACAACCAGGTACAGCTCCCAGAGTCATATGAAAAACATACTGAATTTGAAAAGGGTAAGTAGAAAAATGTTGTGGCAGACCCAGAACATGTTGTCAACAGGAATGCCATGACAACACAATATCAACAACCTAATGGAAGACTACCTTTACCTTTTCCTCAGCGATTTCATAAATCCAAGCAGGATATTCAGTAAAAAAGATTTTTGGAGGTTTTGAAACAACTCTATATCAACATACCACTTGTTGAAGCTTTGGAGCAAATGCCCAACTACGTGAAACTCATGAAAGATATATTGTCAGAGAAGCACAGATTGGGAGAATTTCAGACTGTCTCTCTTATTAAAGGTTGCACAGCAATGTTGACGACTAAATTACCTCCAAAGCTAAAGGACCTATGGAGTTTCACAATCCCATGTTCAATTGGAAAATATTATATTGGTAAGGCATTATGTGATCTAGGAATGAGTATAAATATAATGCCTATGTCTATTTTCAATGAGCTAGGAATTGGAAAAGCAAGACCTACTATGGTTACGTTGTAACTGGCTGACTGATGTTACACACATTCCAAAGGTAAAAATGAAGATGTGTAACCTCCCAAACCCGACCTAGACATTATGGCTAGATTGAGAAGGCTATATTAGCCACTGAAATAGCTAAGCTAACTTACGTTACTCTTGAATACCTTAAATAAACTCATTTTAGAGAAAATCATAGTTATACTTTGAGTTAGCTTAAAAGCATTCATTCATTAGGTCGTGTATACTTGGGATTCATTTTATTGTTGATAGTGTTGTTCTAGAAAAATCGTTTGCTTGTTGCTTTTCTTTTAAAAAATACTCAATGTTAAACTAATGTAGCGGAAAAATATTTTTGAAGTCATTTTGAAAAATTAGTTGCCTTATTGATATGTTTTTAAAAAAAGTGGTTCTTTTGCAATGCAGTGGAAACTAGGAAACAACATCAAATTTTACTTAAGCCTGATATCATGCATTTTCCGGTTATTATGCTTGAGTAATCCATGCATGCAAAAATCCCAGAAGAAAAGTTCCTAAGCCACATACTAGAAATCGTTAAAAATTACAAACCAAAACAAATAGAGATTGATTAATACTTATTAAAACATAATCCGAGGTCGAAGGTGATTCTCCAAATGCCGAGTTCGGTCCTAAATGTGAGGTTTACATGAAAAGTTAAACACTATTAGGGGATGAGCTTATGAAAAGCTAAGAGTGAGTCAAGCAATTATTTAAACATACATAAATATCGAATAAAGTGAAACATATTAGCTTTAACAGAAGAAAACAAGACAATTATAGGAATTTCAGATCATTACATAGTCGGTATCAAATTGATGTCAAATGGTGTATGAAGATGGTACATCATTCATTAATTTCGATACAACACAATACAACACATATCATTAATCAATAACATTCGAATATGTCGTGAGCATGATGCAATGCAAAAAGGTTTTTACTCATACCATCTGCTACACACCATGAGTTCCCTAGAACCCGTCATCCGAACTCCAACACATTATGGGCTTAAGCCCGTTGTGGTTAAAATATCGATAACAATATGTAGAAAATTATGTTAGGAAAAATGCAATAAATTGTCATTCCCCTCGATACTTCAGGTGCAGTACACTGACTATGAATAATGTGGACTTAATATACCGCAAGGACTCCACGGAACCCTTCCGTCAACCACAAAATCTCAACCCAATGCATATGTAATATGTCACACAATCTCATACATAGTCATATATCAATACTTTTCACATCCATTTGACATGCTCAGCATGTCTTCAATAATCACATACTTTCAGTAAATGGAAACCATGTTCCAATCTTTCAAATTACCATTGTGTTGGTATCAATCAATATTGTTCAATTTAACATACTTTACGGATTTTCATTGTGCATAAATAGGACCCTTTTTTGTACACAATATAACAAATATCTCATGCATTTAAATCATACATAAGCTTAATACCTCAACACATTATACCATTCGATCAAACATTCTCATATCTCATAACTTAAATATGCAATTACGAACTCAATCAAACATTCATACTATCAAACTAGAAATTTTGCCAACAAGTCAATCTTTTAAGGCTCGAAACACACCTGGTTCGGCCACTCACAAAATCAATAATTTGACTATTAAGTCAATCCAATCAGCAAGCTAATTTATCAAATATAATATGATATATAACATTTTCAAATAATTTTATGAGTTTAGGACCCAAACCTTATTTTTCACTTACTCGCAGCAAACTAGCGAATCTTTCAATTTTCCATAATAATTCCTTAAACGAAGCTAAACCAAAATTTAATATAGATTCAATAAATTTACCATTAAACCAGCCCCCAAACACCCACTTATGATTTCAAACCAATTTCTAAAAGTATATCTATTTTATGAATCCAAAGTAGTTAGATTCCTTACACTATATCGATGCGAACCGTACGTACAATCGTTCTTCGCCTTTATGGATAATTTGTGGCATTTGGGCCAGCACCTAGTTCAATAACATACTAGAAAATCATTAGCTAATTAATGATTAAATCCCTTCATTTAATCAATTCATAACCTTTACCCAACAACTATGTTGAAATAAAAAAGTAGTTATCCTTAGTTGCACTTACGCTTAACGATTTGTGGGATCCGATTGGCTAATTGATTAAGAACATCTCTCCCTAATTAATATGTGATTAAAGGCTGATTATGAGTGTTCAAAAACACAATTTAATGCTCAAAAAATATTGGCAAGACCCAAGAAACAAAACAATCCCCTTTCATTCACATAGGCACACACAGCACCACCCATGGTGGCCAAAATTGGTGCTGCGTTTTAAAATGGTTTGAGATCCCATTAAAATCTGAAAAAAATACATTTGAAATCAATTAAAATCCCTCAAATTCCAGATCTAGAAATTTTAGTTTTTAATTCACAAGATTAATCAAGAAATTGAAGAGAAAAGAGATCTTGCCCAAGCTAGTTGAGAGAAACAACAATGACACTTTCTTGGAAATGTTTGGGATCGATATTTGGGTTCAAGATTTTAGATTTGGGGATGATTTAGATTAGGATAAATGAAATCAATTTATAAAAGGAGATGGTGAACAATCTTGATGCAAAAAAGAAGAAAAAAAAATGGTAAAATGGGAGGTGTATATGGCACAACAATGGGAGAAAGAAAGAAAATTGAAGAGAAAAGAGGAGAGAAAGAGGGTGAACGGCTAGGGTAGGGAAAAAATGGAGTTAAAGGCTGAAAAATAAAATAAAAATTTGTATTTATACTTAGGGCTCAAGGGTATGGATGACATACACATTAAAAAAATAAGGGATTTTGTAAAATTTAATTATTTCATAAGGGAAAGTATTCGAACTTGGGACCTCATTTAAGTTCCATTCCTTCTCATATTTATTTTAACGATTAGGATTTTTCCTCATTCTTGAAATAATTTTGCAATATTTATTTAAAAAAAAAAGGCATGTCACATGCTATGGTTTAAGGCAAAAGTTACAAAATAATAAAAATGGTGAGAGAGAAGGGATTTGAACTTGGGTTTCAAAGAACATTTCACTAACACTTAACCAAAAAACCAATACCTCATTTATTTCCTAAAAATACATAGATAATCTAAAAAATTAAGTCATGACCACTCTCTCTCAATTTACAAACTCGATTATACTAACCCCCGATTTTAGGATGTTACAAGATGTGATAGTAAGAGTAGATAAATTTATCTTCCCTATATATTTCCTTATTTTAGAATGTGAAACTGACCAAGATGTGCCAATTACTCTTGGAAGACTTTTTCTTGCTACAACGAGAACTTTAATTAATGTACAGAAAAGAGAACTGACAATGAGGGTAAATGATCAGCAGGTTACTTTCAACGTGTTTAATGCTTTGAAATGTGCTAATGTTTGTGCCACGTCATTGGGTTGATAAAAATAGCAGTAGTGGACTTCACCAGATATTGCCACAACAATTCTGACAATAATGAAGACTCATTTGAGAAGAGTGATATAGTAAGGCTTTTGGAATTTGGTGAATTTATGGCAACCAAAAAGATAGTGGATAGACCAGGAAAGAAGTTTGAATCCTTGGATTTATCAAATTGACCTTTCAATCCTCATAAACCATCTATAGAGGAACCTCCTATAGTGGAGTTAAAACCTTTGCCGTAGCATTTGAATTATACATATTTGGGCAACAATAGTACTTTATCGGTAGTAATTTCTGTGGAGATGATACCTGAGTAAGAAGTAAGGTTGTTAGAAGTTCTTCGACAAGTTAAGAGGGAATTGGGATGGACCCTAACTGATATAAAGGGAATTAGCCCTGCATTTTGAATGCATAAGATTTTGTTGGAGGGTTGGCCTAGCAATTCCATTGAACAACATCGCAGACTAAATCCAATCATTAAAGAAGTTGTCAAGAAAGAAATTATTAAATAGCTTGACGCTGGCATTATTTACCCAATTTCAAATAGCTCATAGGTGAGTCCTGTGCAATGTGTACCCAAGAAAATAGGTGTCCCAGTGGTAAGTAATGACAACATTGAGCTCATACCAACTCGCACTGTCACGGGATGGAGGCTATGTATAGGTTACTACAAGCTTAATAAGGAAATAAGGAAATACTATTTTCCCCTACCATTCTTTGATTAGATGTTGGATAAGTTAGCTGGGAAAGCTTTCTACTATTTTTTGGATGGTTATTCAGGATATAATTAGATTGTCATAGCTCTCAATGACCAAGATAATAACACTTTCACATGTCCAAATGGTGCTTTCGCATTCAAATAGATGTCTTCGGGTTATGTAATTCCCCAACAACTTATCAATGTTGTATGACCATATTCTCTGACAAGGTGGAAAACTTTCTTGAAGTCTTTATGGACTAATTTTCTATGTTCAGGAATGATTTTGATGATTGTTTGAAAAATCTGGAATTGGTTTTGTGTCGTTGAGAAGAAATGAATCTTGTATTAAATTGGGAGAAATGCCACTTCATTGTTCGTGAAGGAATTGTCTTGGGGCATAGAATATCACAGAGAGGAATTGAAGTTGACAGAGTAAAAATTGAAGTGATAGAAAAACTACCACCTCCCACCAGTGTCAAGGGTATTTGAAGTTTCTTAGGTCATGCGGGTTTTTATAGAAGATTCATTAAGGATTTTTTGAAGATATCTAAACCATTGTGTAATTTGTTCGAGCAAAATAGACCATTCAATTTTGATAAATAGTGTTTGGCAGCCTTTGAAGAGTTAAAGAAAAAACTCATAATAGCACCGATTGTAGTGGCTCCCGAATGGACACTACCTTTTGAACTTATGTGTGATGCCAGGGATTATGCTGTGAGGGCCATGTTAGGGAAAAGGAAAGATAAAATACTAGGGGAAATATATTATGCTAGTAGAACCCTATCAGAAGCACAACTTAATTACACCACCACAAAAAAAGGAGTTACTGGCTTTGGTGTTCGCATTTGATAAATTTTGTTCTTACATAGTTGGTATAAATGTCATAGTCTAAACATATCATTCTACTATTAAGTATATAATGAGTGAAAAAGATGCTAAGCCGAGGTTGATTAGGTGGATACTGTTGCTTGAAGAGTTTGACTTAAAAATTACAGATCGAAAAGTGATTGAGAATAAAGTGGCTAATCACTTGTCAATGATAGAATCTGGAAGTGAAAGTAGTCATGATACATTTATTAAAGAAGAATTTCCAACTGAACAGTTGTTAACTGCCACGACATTACCTTGGTATGCCGACATAGTGAGCTATTTAGTGAGTGGTGTGTTGCCACCTAATCTCAATAGTAAGAGAAGATGGAAATTTCTTCGTCAAGCACTATTATTGGGATAAACATTTCTTGTTTCAACATTGTGCTAATTAAATAATTAGGAAATGTATTCCTGATGATGAAATATGTAACATTATATAACATTGTCATTAAACTCCGTACAGAGGACATTTTGGAGGGATGAGGACTGCTGCCTGTGTACTTCAATCAAGATTTTATTAGCCAAGTTTGTTTAAGGATGCTCATAAATTCTATTAGTCATGCGCCGTTGTTTAAGGATGCTCATAAATTCTATTAGTCATGCGCTATTGTCAAATAATAGGGAATCTATCTAGGAGACACGAAATGTCATTGCGAAGTATACTACAGATTGAGTTGTTTGATGTGTGGGGAATAGACTTTATAGGTCCATTTTCACCGTAAGTGGGCGACGTGTACATACTATTACCAGTGGACTATGTCTCTAAGTGGGTCGAGGTTGTTGCCCTTCCTACTAATGATACAAGGTTAGTAACAAAGTTTTTACATAAGAACATTTTTATAAGATTTGGTACACTTAAAGCTATTATTAGTGATGAGGGGTCTCATTTGGACTACAAGTTGGTAGCCAATGCTTTGCATCGATATGGGGTGAAACATAAGATTTCTACAGCATATCACCCCTAAACAAATAGAGAAGTTGAAATTTCTAACAGGGAAATTAATTTTTTTAGAAAAAGTGGAAAATCCTACTCGTAAGGACTGGTCTACTATATTGGATGAAGCTTTGTGGGCATATCGTACCGCATACAAAACTCCATTTCGGATGTCACCTTTTAAGCTTGTCTATGGCAAGCCATGTCACATTTCTGTTGAACTTGAGCACAAAGCATTTTGGGCTATTACAAAGCTAAACATTGATTGGGTCGTTGTTAGTCATAATAGGTTGTTAGAATTGAATGAAATGGAGGAGTTCCGAGCACAAGCATATAATAATGCTAAGCTGTACAAGAAAAAGACCTAGTGCTGGCACGATAAAAAATCATGCTAAGCAATTTGAACCAAAACAACAGGTGTTGTTATTTAAATCTAGGCTCAAATTATTCCCATGTAAATTAAAGTCTCGCAGGGTTGGTCCATTTGAAGTACCCCAAGTGCATTCTCATGGAGCTGTTAATATCAAAAACTAGAAAATGGGGGTCACATTTAAGGTTAATGGGCAATACTTAAAACATTACTAGGGTGCCCATATGGGTAGAAACAAGCACTCTATTGATCTCTAAGATGTTTGAGATTACAATTTCTTTCATCTTTCTTTTCTTTAATTGTTTTACTTTAAATTTATTTTTAGTACTTATTCAATATTTCTATTTTTATTTTTGATAAATTTTATACGATTTTCAGAGACAGAATAAATGAAAGTAAATAAAAAAATATGAACTGAGCAGTTGCAGTATTAAGAGGAGTTTGTTGTACCATTGTAATGAACTGGGTAGTGTACAATATGAAGTTGACCAGGAAAATAAGTCCAAAGGGAAAGATGTTTTTTTTAGTTGAGCCAATTATGTTATTGGGCGAGCCCATAGAAGGGAAGTTGGAATTTTTGGGATTAAGGCACTTCACATTTTTCCCTCCTAAAGTCCTCTTAATTTTCTTCTTTCCTCCTCCACGTCACACAAATTCCCTAGCACGTTTCAATTTTGTTGAACTATCATCACTATCCCCTTATTTTTCTCTCCTCAACTGTTCACGTCTTTTAAAGTTTTCATTTTTATCATTCTTTCTCTTCAATCTTTCATATCTTTTCTTCTACTACTCCAAGATTTCTTCCAGATTTTTCCCATGGCTCGCATCAAAAATGCTTCCAAAACTACTGAATCATCAAAGGCTGGTGCTACTCAGCCAAAGACATTCTTTAATGCTGCCGCAACCACGAAATATAACAACAACATCACAAAGCGGCCTTTCTATTTGTAGCAAGATTCTTGTTTAAAGATGAACCACACATGGGATACGATGAATCTGTGTCTTCAATAGTAGAAAAACATGGGTGGAGCATTTTTTGTTTGCACCCAAAAAATGGTTTAGGGAAACTTGTTCGAGAGTTTTATGCCCATGTCAACTTTCCAAATTCCCCTTTTATCTACATAAGAGATACTTCCATTCCTTTTGATGAAAACCATATTCATGTGCAGTCTGGTCTTGTAGGTATTAATAGTACTAAAAAGAACACATGTTTTCTCCCTACTTATTGATTAATTTGTCCCCTTTAGTTATCTTTAGCACATATTTTAGAACTTTCAGTTCAGTAATTTACATTTTATAACTTAGTAGATCTTAGCTTATTTATCCTTAATTTTGTCATGTTTTGGTACTGGTGTCGCTGTATGAGTATTTTCAGATTGCACCCAGAATTTTCGTCGCACCTGATAGCTGTCCGGATAGGAACAAAAATACGTGAGCTATCCAGTATGGCACAACTAACTTGTACGTATAGAGGCATCATGATTTCGATGAAATGACACATGGGCTATTTGGGAAAAAAATATTCACATAAAAAGAAAAGGAGAGAGCTTTTGGGTATTATCATCTTCTTCAACCTATCCCTTGAAGCTTTCGGCTATGGCAGCTTAAGCTCCGATGGGTGAATCGACCTGAAAAGGATGCAGCTTAGCTCTTGACAAGGAGCCTTGAGTACGACACAAGAGTGAATAGATAGATTCAAGTCGAGTTGTCTAGGAATAGTATTCTCCACTTGTTTCATTTATTTTTCTTTTCTAAACGTTGGTGATTACTTTCTATTTCATGTTAGATGGAAGTACACATACTTCTAGGTTAAATGTTATTTTATTCAATCTTGCTTCTACTGTTTAATTTTTGAGTTTGAATGTTTTTAGCACAAAAGTGTTATTGCAGTCACTGACACTGGAAGGTGCAGTGACAGTTCAAGCTAACAAGCATGACAACGAAAGTAGCTTGAGGATTAGAGGAATTTAATCCACTTGTTTTTAATAATGTTTCATTGCCATCATCGGAAGTTGTGGTTAATGTGCATGTTTAAGTCTTTGATTAAATATAGAAGTTAAGCTTGGTAAGATATTTATTGCAATTTAATGCATCAAAAATCACCTATCCTTTTATACCTTGTGAGCACTTAGCATTTTGTTGAATATTCACGTTGGGGATCCCAGTTTATCAGTATCATATTTTATCTCATTGTTTTCAAGTTATTGCTTCGACAACTACATTCACAATAATTCCTATCTATTTATTGCATTGATAGTGATAGACAAAAGACAACCATCTTCGTGGGATCGATATCCGACAGACTCATATCTGTCTACTATATTTGCATCAACAGTGTATGCTTGCACATTATTGTTGTGACGTTAAACAGCATATCAAGTTTTGGCACAGTTGCTGGGGATGGCGTGTGTTTGATGCTTATTTTTATTTGTTTTTATTTCATAATATTTAGTTGCTCTAACTTGTTTTCTCTTTGTCGTTATTTGAACATTTTAGTTTAGTTGGTGTATGACCCGAAGAAATTCAGAGTGTATTGCCAATTTTGATCTAGAAATTGAAAGAATTTTTTGGAGGAGACTTCAAGAACAAAGGAATATGGCTTTGCCAAGAAACAATACAGTCATACCCTCGATGTAGAACCAAAATGCTGATGAACCACCATTGCAGCATGATGCTTAAATACAAAACAAGACTATACGAGATTTTTTCGCACCTATCTTGGATGACTTACGATGGGGAGTTGTTAGGCTAGCAATATAAGCTGGAAATTTTGAACTCAATCCAGTAATGTTTCAAATGTTGAATTCTAGTGGGCAATATGCTGGACTGCCACATAAAGATGCACGAGAACATCTTAAATCATTTTTATTGATTTGTGCTTCCTTTAGTCAATAAGGCGTTCCTGATGACGCTTTAAAGATGCAATTATTTCCTTATTCCTTGCAGGGAAGAGCTCGTACTTAGTTCCCTGGTTTACCCATTGGATCAATTACTTCTTGGAACGCACTAGCAGCACAGTTTGTTTTGCGTTTTAACCTGTCAACAATGAATGCTCGTCTCTGAAATGATATCATAGCTTCTCATCAACTGGATGATGAGAATCTTCACACCATATAAGAACGTTATAAATCTTTACTTCGACGTTGTCTCATGCACGGCATTCAATAGGAAGCACAAATTGAGATTTTCTATAATGGGCTGAATTCATACATGAGGAATCTTGTTGATGCATCAACCAATGGACCTTTGTTGGATTGTACTTATAATGATACTATTGAAATTCTGGAGAAAATTGCTTAGAATGATTACCAATATCCAATCTCTAGAGCTGCACAAGCAAAAGCTACTCCAGGAGTTATTGAACTGGACGCAATATATGCACTTAGTGCTCAAGTTGCTTCTCTTGCAAATATGATAAAAAATATACAAGGGACTAGTGAAGTTGCACCTATACAAGTTGTTCAACAAGTTGATGTTCCTACCTTTTTTTGTGAGATTTGCAGTGACAACTAGAGCTATGAAGATTGTCTAGAACATCAGAGAATGCCTTTTATGTTAGTAACATCCAAAAAAATTCTTATAGCAACTCTTATAATAATTCTGCACGCAATCAACAATATTGGGGAACTCAAAGTATTGGACAAAATGTTGCGACATTTCGATATGGGAATATATCTACTCAAGGAAATTATAATTCAAGACAACAAAATTACAATCAACAACAATAGAACTACAATCAGCATACTCAGATACATCCAACACAAAGCCAGATGCACCCACACTAGAATAAGACGTAGTCACAACACTCTTCAATGTTGAATTAGCATGTTCTAGACCATTGACGACAGTAGTACACACAAGCTTCTCCTTCTAACCCGTTAGCTACTTTTGAGGCTTTAATACAGGAGCATATGACTCGTACAGAAGCTATTGTGTAAGGGAATTCATCTTCCATTTGGGCATTGGAGGCACAATTAGGACTACTTGCTTCAAATCTGAATACTCGACTACCAGGCACACTACCTAGTGACACAGAATATCGCAGTCCGAGAGGGAAAGAACACTGCAAGGCTATCATGCTTAGGAGTGGTAAAAAGACTAGAAAATCGACTACAGACTCTACTATTGCACCTCAAGATATTGGTAAAGTGATCCCTAGTGAAAAACTTTTATCTGAAAAGCTTGTCGATGTACTAGACAAAAAATTTCCACAAATTGTCACTCATATGCCTAATGTCCGACCCTCAAAAATGTTGACGCAACCAGAGGTGTCAGCGCAATCAGATGTATCTCCACCCTTACCTTTTCCACAAAGATTCAAGGAGAATGAGCAGGATAAGTAGTACCAACAGTTCTTGGACACACTAAAGCAACTTCAGGTCAATATTCCTTTAGTAGACGCTCTTGTGCAAGTGCCGAATTATGAGAAATTTATAGAGGAGCTCTTGTCCATAAAGAAGAAGCTCAGTGATATGGAAACTATTGCACTCACAGAGGGCTATAGTGCTCTTTCAACAAATAAGTTGCCCCCAAAACGAAAGATCCTGGGAGCTTTACTATCTCATGTTCAATTGGCAACCATTATTTGGGCAAGGCTTTATACGACTTGGGAGCTAGCATCAACCTAATGACGTTATCAACTTTTAGAAAGTTGGGAATTGGTCACATGAAGCCTACTGCAATGACATTGCACCTAGCTGATCAATCTTTGGCTCAACCTGAAGGGCAAATCAAAGATATCTTAGTTCGTGTGAATAAATTCATTTTTCTGGTTGATTTTATCATACTTCACTACGAGGCAAACAATAAGGTTCCCATAATCTTAGGACGACCATTTTTAGCCATCGAACAAACTTATATTGATGTTTATAGAGGTGAACTGACCATGCGACGTAATAATGATCACATTACCTTTAGTGTTTTCGAATCTATTCAATGTAAGGATAAAGAAGAATGCCATACTGTCAATGTGCTAGAAGATTTAATTGCAGAAGAATTCAATAACCAAAGAAAATACTTTCTGAGGAGTTTACAGTGACATCTAATGATGAATTCTTAGATAATTGTGATAGCAGGGTTGACGCTAATAATATTGAACTCAGGCATGGATGGCAGATTAAATCCTTAGAATTAGCTAACAGAGCAACTCCACTTTTCAAACCATCTATCAACAAATCTCCTACTCTGAAATTGAAACCATTACCTACTCATCTTAAATACGTCTTTCTTGGTGATAACAATACTCTCCCATTTATTATCTCCTCAACACTGGATCTAACTCAAGAAGAGAAATTGGTTTATATTCTTAAGCAACATAAATGAGCTACTACTTGGAGTATTGCCGATATCTGAGGCATTAGTCCATCTTTTGCCTGCACAAGATCAAGTTGGAATATGAAGACAAGCAGTTGATTGAGAAACAAAGAAGATTAAATGAAAAGATGAAAAAAGTTGTTAAGAAAGAAATTATAAAATGGCTTGATGCTGGAATTATTTACCCTATTTCTGATAGCAATTAGGTAAGTCCAGTACAATGCGTTCCTAAAAAGAGTGGCATCACTATGGTTAGCAACGACAAAGACGAATTAATTCTTATACGCATTCTTACGGGATGGCGAGTATGTATGGATTATCGCAAGCTTAATGTTGCCACAAGGAAGGACCATTTCCCACTTCCTTTCATTGACCAATGTTGGATAGGCTTGTTGGAAGAGCCTATTACTGCTTCTTAGATAGCTATTTTGGGTACAATCAAATTGCTATTGCACTGGAGGATCAAGAGAAAACAACTTTCACCTATCCCTTGGGTACTTTTGCTTTTCGTCGTATGCCTTTCGGTTTTTGTAGTACACCAACCACATTTCAAAGGTGCATGATGGTAATATTCTCGGATATGATTAAAGATTCTTTAGAGGTTTTTATGGATGATTTCTCAGTCTATGGGAATGATTTTGATCATTGTGCTGACAATTTGGATAAAGTATTGCAATGATGTGAAGACACACATATTGTTCTAAATTGGGAAAAATGTCATTTCATTTGAAGTGAAGACATTGTGTTAGGCCATTGCATCTCTAGTCAAGGCATTGAAGTAGACAAAGCTAAAGAGGAAATCATTGAGAAATACCTCCACCGAAAAATCTGAAAGGTATTTGCAGCTTTTTTGGGCATGCAGGGTTTTACCGAAGATTTGTTAGAGATTTCTCGAATTGCAAAGCCCTTATGCTCATTGCTAGAACAGAATCGAAAATTCTTTTTTGATGGTGCATGTCTAGAGGCATTCATTCAATTAAAGACACAGCTAGTAAATTCACTCGTTGTCCTTACACCAGATTGGTCTCAATCTTTTGAAGTTATGTGCGATGCAAGCGACTTTGTTGTGGGCACTGTTCTAGGACAATGCAAGGGAAAAATATTTCACGCCATCTATTATGGTAAGAAAACTCTTACAGAGGCTCAAATCAACTATACCACTATAGAGAAAGAATTGTTGGTTGTAGTCTTTGCTTTCAACATGTTTAATTCTTATCTTATTAGAGCAAAGGTTACTATGTTTACTGATCACTCGGTGTTGAGATATCTTTTTGTGAAGAAGGATGCAAAACCAAGGCTGATACGCTGGATCTTACTATTATAAGAAATTGACATTGAGATAAAATACCGTAAGGGTTCAGAGAATCAAGTGGCAGACCATCTGCCTCGATTGGAAGTTGCAAGCAAATATGGAAGGGTACTTCAAATTGTCAACGCATTCCTAGATGAGAAGTTATTTGTTGTAGATGCAACCCATTGGTATGTAGATTTGGTTAATTATCTAGTGTATGGAAAACTCCCATTGGGTGTCACATGCCATAAAAAAAAGATTTCTTCATGAAGTAGTGAAGTATCATTGGAACGAGCCGTATTTATTCAAGATATTCAATGACAACGTTATTCCGTGTTGTGTTCCAGAAGAGGAGATGCTTTCAATCCTGTAGCACTATCATGATGCTTCTTATGGAGGTCATTTCGGTGGCATGCAAACTCCCCAATCTAGATTCTATTGGCCTTCATTATTCAAGGATGCCCACAATTTTGTGAATCAATGCAATAGGTGTCAATGTAACACTCCTAACCTGTATCCGTCGCCGAAATAGGGTTACAGAGCATTACTAGATTTTACGGATCAAACAGATAGAAATTTCAAAAATTTCTTAACATATCAAAATTTATAATAAAACTAATAAAAATCATATATAGCCCCTTATATTAGCCCTCGAGGCCCTATATACACAATAGAAACAAGTCGGGACTAAATCCAAAATCAGAGATTTTTTTGGAAAACATTGAAAAATTTCATATCTATGGGAGTCACATGACCATGTCCCACCCCGTGTCCGTGCTTGTGTAACTCTTTGACTTTGTCACATGGCCAAGCCACACACCAGTGTGCTAGGCCGTGTACCATTCGAAGTAACCTCACACGCCCGTGTGGCAGGATGTGTGTTAGGTCGTGTAACAGCCTAACTTGCAACACTTTGAAAACTATAGGGGACACACGGCTGAGACACACTCCCGTGTGGACGAAAATAGGCCATTTTACAAGCCATATTTCTCACCCAATTTGGCATCAACCTGCAATCAACATTGTGCATATAAACAAACCATATTAAAACATCTAAAACAAACAAAATCAAGCCTCAAACATGTATTTTATTCACATACAAAAAATATGCCCTTAGGCACCTCAAATGACAATTCATAAACATGTGCAAATATAAACAGAATTTGATCATTTAACCAACAAAGGCTTGACCAAAAGAAAACCATATTATACCACTTGATTTACCTTTTAAGAAAATACCAAAATGTACCATATATGACACATAAAAACTATCTTCAAATGGTCATATAATTCACATATAACTTGTGCACTAAAACACCATATAAGTCATTCAAACAAGTACCAATTCACTACTATTCAAGGCTTACACAAAATGCATATTCAAACCACCATTTTACCTTCCATCATTCTACCATATCAAGCCATACCTTAACCATATAAGGTAACTTATATACACATCAAAATATATCATTTCACCAACAAGGCCAAAATGCAAACCAACCAAATGGTCATATCCACAACCAAAACACATAGGATAACATTAGCCAAAATAACCTATACATGCCATTACAACCAAACTTAAACCAACCGAAAGTACCAAAAGAGCTGGTGAATAGTGTGATATAGCTCTGACAAAATTCCAACTCGAATGAGCTTCCGATTCACTATAAAACACAAAAAATAACACAGAGTAAGCATTTAAGCTTAGTAAGTTCGTATAACATGGAATTTAACTTACCATTTATTCACATATAAGGTAGGTAAACAAAGCATATCACAACATATATTGGTTGAATTTCTAAGCACATATACATCAACCATGTTAGTCATGTAAACACATATATAAACCAAGTCTTGGATAAGCTCAACAATTAATCAAATTCCATATACATGTACCGTCCATTTCATATACCTATATACCATGTTATATCATTTTCATGTAATTCATATCTATACCTGTAATAGTTCGTATTGAACTCATGTCACATCGTATAAGAACATTGCCCGTTGAACCATTTAGAATATCATTGGATACGCGGGATAGCTCACACATAGTGTGCTAAACTATAATCTGTCATTTCTTGTACATGTATGCTCATACGAGCTATGAATCGGTATGCTCTCACAAGCTGGAAATCGGTAAGCTCATATGAGCTAAGAATCAGTAAGATCTCACAAGCTGAAATCGGTAAGCTCATACAAGCTGTGGTGTATCTACAACACATTCAGGACCATAACCAAATTGGCAGCCCTAATGACATGTCATTTGTATCTTATAAATTCCTAAGGTCCAAACGGGACTCGGTAAATCGTCGTACTTCGTTGGATATGAGATCGATATTTATACATGGTAATTATGCAAATCACATACATAGAATTCAATTAAAACATATAAATACTCAATTTAATTACATGAACTTACCTCGATAAGTATATGTAGATACGGAGGCGATTAACCTGATATTTTCTCTTTGCCTTGATCCAACTCCGTACGAGGTCTGATTGGATCTAAACGGATAAATTTAACCCAATTCAATATATTTCACATCCAATTTAGTCCAACACATTTATTGGTAAAATTATCATTTTTCCCTTATACTTTTAATTTCTTTGCAATTTCGTCCCTAGGCTCGAAAAATAAAATTCACAATTTCATCACACAATATTTTCTATTTTTCAATTTAGCCCCTAATTGATAATTTCATCAAAAATTCTTTTACAGAATTTGTTTATCTAACAACAACCATTCATTTTCTATCATTAAACTTCAAAAATCATATATATTAATAAATGGTAATACCCTAATAGTTTAACAGTTTCACAAATTAGTCACGGGGCTAGCTAGGTTAAGCTACAATGATCCTAGAAACATAGAAATCATCAAAAACATGACAAAATACATACCATGCACTAAGAGATGGTCTAGCCGAATGTTAAACTTCTCCAATGACTTTCTAAGCTTATTTTCAGTTGAGAATGTAACAAAAAAGATGATAACTTGGTTCATTTTATTTTATTTATCCTTAATTACCTAATTACAATTATAGCCTTTAAAAACTTTATTAATTACACAATTGCCAAGCCATGTACATCCACTATCACTATTTATGGTCTAATTACTATATAAGGATTTCCAATATAATGTTCTATAGCTATTTAATACCTTTAGCTATTAGAATTCAACTTTTGCAATTTATGCGATTTAGTCCTTTTTATCAAATTAAGCATGTAAATGGTAAAATTTCTTAACGAAATTTTTATACGGTATTTTATCATATTGTAGGAAATAAAATAATAATAAAATAAATTTTCTAACTTCAAATTTTTGTCTCAAAACCACTATTTTTGATTTCACTGAAAACG
The DNA here is from genome assembly GCF_025698545.1 of Gossypium raimondii. NCBI lineage: Eukaryota > Viridiplantae > Streptophyta > Magnoliopsida > Malvales > Malvaceae > Gossypium > Gossypium raimondii. The sequence goes on from NC_068565.1 coordinate 25,691,153, forward strand.
AGCTGTTATAGTCAATGCACTAGTTCTATATCCTGGCGCAATGAAATGTTACAGCAGCCAAGTATGGAGGTTGAATTGTTGGATGTTTGGGGTATGAATTTTATGGGACCATTTCCAATTTCATTTTGAAATCTTGATATATTAGTAGTTGTTGACAATGTCTCAAAGTGGGTTGAAGCTGTTGCAATCCCAAAGGATGATGCAAAGATAGTGTTGAATTTTTTTCACAAGCATATAATCACCTGCTTTGGCACACCAAAGGCATTGATTAGTGATCAGGGTACACACTTTCATTGCAACCAAGTGGCAGCCGCACTGAAACGATATGGAGTTAATCATAGAATGGCTAGTACTTATCATCCACAAACTAATGGACAAGCCGAAGTATCGAATCAAAAAATTAAAAACATTCTTGAGAAGGTTGTGAACCCTTCAAGGAAAGATATGTCTTCCAGACTGGATGACGCTTTATGGGCATTGCGGATAGCATACAAACTCCATTAGGGATGTCACCGTATCAATTGGTTTTTAGGAAAGCATGTCACTTGCCAGTTGAACTGGAACACAGAGCAATGTGGGCAATTAAACAAGTAAACATAGACTATGAAGATGCTGGAAAGAAAAGGATATTGGATATCACCAAACTAGAGGAGATCAGCAAAATGCCAATGAAAATGCTGCAATTTACAAAGAAAATACCAAACGATGGCATGACAAAATTATTTTACAGAGACAATTTACTGCGGGTCAACAATTTTTATTATTCAATTCTAAATTAAAACTGCACCCGGGTAAATTGCACTCTCGTTAATCTGGACTTTTCGAAGTTGTCGAAGTATTTCTTCACGATGCAGTCACAATCTAAGATTTAAATGATGGACACCAATTCAAAGTGAATGGTTGGTGATTGAAACATTATCTTGGGAATATTGACCACAAGTAGGCAGAAGCCATTAAATTGGTCGAAAGATCTTAATTCTTACGAAATTTATTTTGTAATTATTTTATTTTATTTTTGTTTCTGTTCAAGTTGTTTTATATTTTTTTCTTTCTATTTTTGCAGAATAAGTAGGTATCATTGTCGACGCACTTGGGCTTTATTGTCAATGCAGTTTGTACTATTATACTGTCACTTCTAACTCATCAAGAATGAGGGCATATTAGAAATTTCAAGATCTCACCGTTTGATCAAAAGTCACCTAGCCGTCTGATCTGTTTGAGCGAGCGCAATTCTCATTGGACGTAATTATTCCCGCCAGCTTTATTTCCCTTTAGAAAAATCACGCCTTTCCATATTCTTTTTTCACTCACTATAAACCCCTTTTCACTGTGACGACTGTAACACACCCAAGTAGCCATTTTTATTCACTTTCTCTTCGCCAAGTTTGCACCTTTACAACTTAAAACCATCTTCATTCCAAAAAACAAATAAAATATGGCAAGAATGAGAAGATTAATCAAGAAATCCACCAAGCATATTAAAGAACACTCATCCTCTATAACTGGAGTTCGTAAGTTGGAATCCTCCATGCCAACGAAGAAAAAAGTGTCAGTGATCTTTTTAATAAAAGTAGCCAAAGACCGATTTCAAAACAACATTTTAAAGTTAAACTTCTACCCATAGCATGGCATTCTCCTTTCGCAACAGCAATACTTGGGCAAACAAGTCTCCAGAACCATCTCTAAGTTGAAGCGTGAGACTTTCTACACTCATCCTGGAAGCTATTCTCCTTCATTGGTACGTGAGTTTTACACTAACCTTTATGACCATGATTTAGAGTTTATCTTTGTTCGAGAAGGCTTAATTCCATGGGATGCTAAAAAAATCAACGAGCTGTATAACACTAATATGGATGTAGATGAACACTCCAAGTTTATTGAGGATATCACAGATGAAAAAGGGGACCTGTTGGTGAAGGATTTATGTGTCGAAGAAGCATTGTGGACGACTTCTCATCAAAAGAACTATATGATGCACCGCCGCTTCCTAACACTGCAAAGTCAAATCTGGGTTCATTTTGTCAACTGCAGGCTACTGCCCTTTACTCACAGCACCACAGTCAACCTTGATAGAATGTGCCTGATACATTCAATTGTCAAAGGTAGAAAAATTAATGTCGGCACAATACTCCTCTAGGAAATTATTGATTGCGCCACAAGGCAAACTGGAATTTTGGTTTTCCCATCATTGGTGATGCTACTGTGCTAGCTGAAAGATCATGCCCTGGGATGATGAAGAGGTATTGGAAAATAAAGGTCTTATCAATGAAGCATCTATTGAAAAAATGACTCGTGGCAAAGATACGCCGACAATGAAGAAGGCAGAGACAAGTAAGACAAGGAAGGTTAAAACCAAAACAAAAAGTAAGGGAACAAACTTGACTATAGAAACATCATTGCTACACAAAATGAAGGATATCGAGAAGTTGGCCAATTTTATCAACAATATTCAGATCAGGCTTATCGCTACAATAGAGGATATGGACAGATCACAAAATTTATTCTACGCTTATACTAGGGCCTATAACTACTCTATTGTAGCCATATTACGTCAGTTAAGCCCGACCCCACTCCTAGAATTTCCAGTGTTCCCACCTATTATCCGAGAGTATGAACCCCCTTCCGAGAGAGATGACCTAGGGGATCGAGACAGATCGTTGGAATCCCATGTCTTTGATGTTGAGAAAGAAGATGACTTAAGGGACGATGAGGAGTGTATGCAAAGGATTGATAGCTTGATCGAGGGTGACATCATTATTGGTCAAGAGGCATCTGCTATTGAGGAGGAAGTCGTTGTGGAAGAGGAAGATATCCGTGTTAAAGTTGTGAATGAGAAGGCTGAGGAAGAAAATATTGAGACAGAAGTTGCTAAGAAAGAATCTGTTGAGGACATTGTCAATGGATCCGAGTTTGTGGATGCAACTAATGATAATTTGGAGCGAGATGGAGCTAGACCGGTGGAAGCTACAGAGGTAACAAGTGAGAAGCACCAAAATTCATTGGCTATAGTGGTCTATACCGGACCACTCAAGGTGACCCATCCTAAATAAGAAGCAACCGATGATGTCGGGGTAGTGCTAGAAACTGAGGAGCGATTCGAAGACCATGCGAAGCCCAAAAAAGAAAAAGAGAAAGCGCTCCAAATACAAAAGGCGTAAGAAGGAGGAGAAAAAAGAGGAGGAAGAAGAAACATCATGCAGCCCCATTAATTGCCGACGAAAATTGAGTTAGCTTATTTTAAGTTTTAGTTGTAGCATTCATGCATTGCATGTAGTTGTAATTTTCATTTTGTTAGTGAACATTGTCATTGCATTTTTATTGTCATCGCATTTTCATGTTCGCGTATTGGGGATAATGCAAACTTTAAGTTTGGGGGAATGCATATGGGGTTTGGAAATACACCCACATTTCAAAATTTTTTGAAGCATTAAGGTTTATTTGTGGCTAATGCAAATGTGTTTGAAAATTTTTGTTACATTTGATGCTTAATTCTTAAATCATGTGAACTATTGGAACGACAAAAATGTGCAAGTGTACACAGTCGCAACAAGTAATAAAGTGACAAGTAAATTTCGAGTTATCGTACCTACAATGACTGTAAAAAGGAATATTTATGAAATTAATGTTAAAACACTTTGCTGATTGAAAATATTTTGCTTTAAAGATGATTAAAAACTAAGGGTTAAAAACGAAGTAAAAAAATTTAAAAATAAAAAGTTCTAATGCACGATTTCAAATAAGGTTTAATCAAGATGATATAATTGTGTTGGATTAATTACATTCCTTTAACTTATAATTATTAGACTTATGTTTATACTTTCTACGAACAAATTCAAGGCAACTCGGTAATTTGCTAACTATTGCTTATACATACTTATTAAATTAATCAATATCTTGAACATTTTCAATGTCAATCCAAACGATTAATCAATCTTCACAAGTATATAAAATATCAAGTGAGGTAACAGAGTATTTCTACCTTGAAATAGTTTAATCACATTAATCTTGCAAGTTATGCAAGACATATGTATCACCAAATACAATGATAAATTAACTTCACTACCTTAGAAGAATAAATATGCATTGATTAAGTATTGTGTTGATTAATTAAAATTTCAATACGATTTAATAATTAATTCATTAGTTATCTAACAATTAATATTGCAAGAATAACTTAGGCATGATTTTACTTAATCAAGCATCTTATCGAGGCCTATAACAGCACAAACACAATTTCAATAATTCAAGCAGGCAAAATATAATCAACTCAACACGGATTAAATTCAAGCTAGATTGATTAAAATAGGCATTTCAATAGCATAAATATTCATAAACATGTTTGTCAAGACAACAACAAAATTTAAAGAGATAGGGAACAAGAAGCAAATCTGGTGTTTCTCCGTGGCTTGACTAATTTCTCCGTTCTTCATTCTCCGTTGTCCTCGACTATCAAGGTGGCTTACGAACAGTTTAATTGCTGCTCAACAAGGGCTGATGAGGACCTCTTTCCCAAGAGAAGAAATTGTCACTTGAACAAAAGGGAAAATGGGAAGGAAAAGTTGAGAAAAGTGAGAGAGGAGAAGAGAGAAATGAGAGTGTGAGGGATGATTTGAATGATCAACAAGGGGTGGATTTTTAGCTGATTGTGGCTGCTAAAAATAGAAAAATTCATCAGCCAAAGAGACCCGCCTTGGCTGGCCATACACATGGCAAAGTTGAGAGATTCAACTTTGCTAAAAATAGCCTAGGGGAAATCCATAAAGCCACATTTTTTGGAGGGTTTGAATGCAAGGTTGAAAGTTCTTTAAGGGCTTCTTTGCAAGCTTATTTAGTCAGCTAAAATGATGATTTGGGTCAGCATATGGACGGTTCTAGGCAGCCCAATTGGTGGCTGGTTCGGTTCACTAGATTCGATTCAACCAATGCGGTTCAACTAGACCCTTTTTTCCATAATTAATTAATAATAATTTATTTAGCCCAAATTAAATTGGGAATAAATTAAAATTAATTCTATTATGAATTAACACACATTTTTGGACCATCTTAGACTGGAAATAAATTTACCTCGATGCTTCAAATTGTTTTTCAGTTTTATTCTTCGAGCATTGTCTGCCGAGCCAATTTTCGCCTTTTGTGAGAATCTGTCGAAAATAGTCAAAATTAATCAAAATTAATTAAAATTCATCATGTTCATATTTTTAACATAATTTAATTATTTTATAATATTTAATTATTTTTCGACAAGAATTTAACCGAAATAGCATGATTTTAAGTTAAAAATGGCATGTAAAAACACATAAATTTTCATGTTTCCAAATATCAATGAATGAGTCGAATAAATTTGACTGAATGTTGCATGTTCAATTCTTTGATAAATGGTTTAGGTTGCATTAGTAATGGATGACTAGTAGCATTCCTTGAATCTTGAATAAATCTGTTTTTTACAGTTACTCATATGTATATATAGTTATGAATAAGAGACACTCCAAAGTCGGTGAATTGTGAAATCTTAAAGAGGGAACACTCCAATGCAGGCGTTAGAAAAATGAATCTGGGCAAAGGCTGTCGCTGGACGAGTGTGTGCTGGTGCAATTACGTACTCCATGGGGGTTTGTTGCACTACATCGTTACTTCTCAGGAACAAGGGTACATTAATTCAACGATATCCCTTGTTCACAAAAAAAGAGACGTATATTGTAAAATAAATTTTGTATTGGTAGATAGAATTTAGGATTTGAAACATGATGCTGCTTTTGATGAAGATGCAATCTTGTTCATTCATACTTATGTATTCTCGATGCAATATTCTGTCATCTAAATGTGAATCATTCATTGGAATTTTAGGTGATTCAAGTTGCTAGAAAGATCACTTGCCTTAGTGAATTGTTGTGTACCCTTGCTAGTTTCTATTTTAGTTGAGGACAAGTAAAAACTCAAGTTTAGGGGTGTGATAGTACTAGGAAGAACACATGTTTTCTCCCTACTTATTGGTTAATTTGTTCCCATTTAGTTATCTTTAGCACATATTTTAGCATTTTCAGTTCAGTAATTTATATTTTATAACTTAGTGGATCATAGCTTATTTATCCTTAATTTTGTCATGTTTTGATACTAATGTTGCTACATGAGTATTTTCAGATTACACCCAAAATTGTTGTCGTACCTCACAATTGTCTGGATAAGAACAAAACTGCGTGAACTGTCCAGTCTGATACAACTAACCTGTACGTACAGAGGTAGCATGATTCTGATGAAAGGACACCTGGGCTATTTTGGAAAAAATATTCACATAAAAAGAAAGGGAGAGAGCTTTTGGGTATTATCATCTTCTTTAACCTATCCCTTGAAGCTTTCGGCTATGGTAGCTTAAGCTTCGACAGGTGAATCAACCTAAAAAGGATGCAGTAGCTCTTAACGAAGAGCCCTGAGTACGACACAAGAGGGAATAGATAGATTCAAGTTGATTTGTCTAGGAATAGTATTCTCCGCTTGTTTCATTTACTTTTCTTTTCTAAACGCTGGTGATTACTTTTTATTTCATGTTAGCATGGAAATACACATGCTTCTGGGTTAAATGTTATTTTATTCAATCTTACTTCTACTATTTAATCTTTGGGTTTGAATGTCTTTAGTATAGAAGTGTTATTGCAGACACTGAAACTGGAAGGTGTAGTGACAGTTCAAGCTAACAAGCATGACAACGGAGTTGCTTGAGGATTATAGGAATTTAATCCACTTGTTGTTAATAGTGTTCCATTGCCATCATTGGAAGGTGTGGCTAATGTGCATCTTTAAGTCTTTAATTAAATATAGAAGTTAAGCTTGGTAAGATATTCATTGCAATTTAATGCATCGACAATCACCTATCCTTTTATACCTTGTGAGCACTGAGCAGTCTATCGAATATTCACGTTGGGGATCCTAGTTTATCGGTATCATATTTTATCTTATTGTTTTCAAGTTATTGCTTTGACAACTACATTCACAATTTATCTCATTCCTATCTATTTATTGCACTGACAGTGATAGACAAAAGACAACCATCCTCGTGAGATCGATATCCAACAGACTCATATCTATCTACTATACTTGCATCAATAGTGTACGCTTGCACATTATTGCTATGACATTAAACAGCCGATCAGGTATAAAGTATGAATGCACATCATTTGTTGAAAGTATTACTGCTGAGGGTTTAAAGCAGGTATTGGAAGATCTATATATTGAGGGAACACGATGGACTATTTTCAGCCAAGAATGTTATATTGTCGATAGGGCTTTGTTGAAGCCCATTGGGAAAATTTGGTATCATTTTCTGAGAAGCCGACTAATGTCGTCTATGTACAATACCACTATTTTGAAAGAAAGAATGCTTTTTCTGCATTCTATTATAAAAGGGAGGAAGGTTAATGTTGGAAGGATCATTTTTCCAAACGTTCATCAATGTGCTAAGAAGAATGCGTTTAGCTTAAACTTCCCCTCACTGATTACTGCCCTATGTCGAATTGTCGAAGTCCCTCTCAATATGGAGGAGGATATCACCCCCTAAAAAGGATGGACTAACGAGGACCATCTTTGCCAATATCCAAGGCACTGATGTCACTAGGGCAACATAGTAGAGTTATGCCACCACTTCCTCTGATGCGCATACTCTAACGATAGCACCTCCAATTTCTCGTAACTCTCTTAAACAACAAATAGTGCACTCCCTAAAGCACATATAGTAAAAAGATGTCCCCTTTTTAAATCTAGTAGTTTTGTTTGGCTAAGGAGCTGGCATAAGCCCAGCAACAGCATCCTTGTAAAAGAATTTTACGAAGTAAATGCCAAAATTTCCTATCTTCCAAACCATCTTCCTACCATTTGATGATGCTACCGAGGCACCCACTCAAGTGCTACTAAAGTGCCCAATTAACTTGCTGCTGTGGCACCTACTCAAACTAATGCTGAAGAGCTCGAGAAGACAACATCCCTATCTCCTGAGAAGGAAGAAGAAGGAGAAAAAGATGATACTGCAACCACTACCACCAGCACCAAGGCTAAGGAACCTGCTTAACTGTCGCCACCAGCTCCCGTCATTACACAGGACTGTGACATTTATTTTTTGATCAATGAACTCACAGAAATTGACAAGGAAAGGGAAGAAACAACCCCAAAAAAGAGGAAGTGGCAATACAAGGTCAGTGCCCGAAAATCCACTCGTCGGACTAAATGAAGTATCTAGATGCTCGTCCAAGCCAACTAAGTTATTCTCTCTTTCATGCATTTTGCATTTCATTTCTTTTGTTGTAGCATTTGTTAAAAAAAATTATTTTGGTTTTTCTCTTATATATTTAGTCATGCATTGAGGACAATGCATCATTTAGGTTTGGGCGTGTGTTGTGCATTTAGGTTGCATTTTTCATTTGTATATATGATTGTTTTAGTATAATCATTTTACTTTAGTTGAATCTGCTTTGCCACGACAATGTAACTATTACGTATTGTTTGCCTATGAGGAGTAAAATTTATACTTATGATGTTTGATGATGAGCTTAGATTCTTCAATACACCTAGAACATGTGACAGTGGATTAGGTGAATTTAGCTTAGGATTGGTTGCTTGAAAATTAATTTCTAAAAATGAGATGTTCAATACGCAGTTTTTTTCGGGTTGTAGTAGGTATTTTTTAAATGAACTTAGGGAATTTTAAAACCAAATTCAGTAATTTTGCCTTGGCATTATTAAATTAAGGATGGTGGGCACTCTAATGTTTAGAATTTTCAAATAAGTCAACACCATTTTGTTTGCTCCATCATGTTGTTGACTAGAAAGGTTAGTTTAAGTAAGTGTGTGTAATAGAAAGTAAATAAATTAGGGGCACTCCACTATAGTTACAAGCTGAATAGATAAAGAGGTATTTGTTTGCTCCATCCATCTTCTAAGTCAAAAGCCTTAGCTTCTTCAAAAGTGATTTCTGTTTAAATTGTTACATGATAGAGTACTAGATAATTCGGTGTATGCTCCAATGTGATTATCAAGTGAAAGAATTTTGTGACATGCTAAATCCCCTAATATACTAATATATATTCAACTCAAAAAAAATAACGAATGTAAGTACGTTTATACAAGTATGCTTAGAGCAAGAATGACTTGAGTTTAGGTAACAAATGAACTGAGTAAGGAAAGAGATATTTGCTATGGCCAGAACATACATCAAACTTAGAAAATCTTGTTTTCGGGGAGAAATTTTATGCACTACCTTTTTTGAATCAAACCTTTGAAACAAAAGTAAATTTTTAAATGAGAAAAGATTGTAGGAAACACAAAAATATATAGACTTTTTAGCACATTTTGAGCTCTAATTCATGCAGTTTTGTAGTAAATTTTGTCAAAATTCACACTTTAATTATTAAATAATTAATTTTCACTTAAATTACTAACTTTTTGAATTTTAATTGTTTTTATAATAAATTTTCACAAATTTGGTTTATTTTTGACAGTTTTGCACAAAAGGTGAAAATTGGCTCGGCAGACACCTCGAAAGGCTTGAACCGTTGGGGAATTTTTGCTCAAGTGAACCAAGAGTAAGGCTGAATATTTTTCCAGCCAAGGATGGTCCAAATTATGATTATTTTTTGTGCTTTATATTTAATTTTTATCCAAAGTTAATTGGGTTAAAAATTAATATAAAGCCTGAAGGAGAAAGTGACCCAGTCTACTAAGCATATCAGATTGATCCAAAAAGAAAATTGGCAGGCTAAAATCATCTAACAAGCTGACCCAGTCACCTTAATTTTTTTGGTTTTTATGTTTGCAAAACATCCCTCAAAGTTTCCTTAAACTCCACTCAAGCCCCTCCACTTTTTGTGCCTTTGAAGATTTGCCCCAAGCTAAATTTAGCAAAGTTTGAAACATTCAAATTTAGTAGCCATTCACACCTATAAATACCCACCTTTTCTACCTCATTCAACACACCATTCATTTCCCACACCATCACTCTCTTTCACTTGTTTTTCTCTCTTCCATTCCCATCTTTGTTTTGCAATTTCCCTTTCCAATTTCCCTCTTGAAAAAAAGAGCCTTCTTCCACCTTGGAATAGCAACATTCAATTATTCATAGAGGCCTTGGTTCAACAGAAGGAGCAGAGAAGAAGAGGATCGCACTAGTCTAACTTCAAAGAAACACTGGATTTGCTTCCTAGTTCCATTCTCTTTAATTTTCTTATTTATGTTGTGATTATGAATATGAATGATTGTTGTGTTGTTATTCTTGTTCTAATTAAAATGACTGAAGTTTAATTCTGTTAGAATGAATGCATTTTGTCCCTTAAATTATTAAAATCATGTTTGTGTTGTTATAGGCCTTCGTAAATTTTTTAATTAAAGAAAACCTTGTTTATGTATACTTTCACCACAAAATGTAAGGTAATAAATGAATTAATTATTAAATATATTGAAATTGTAATTAATTGACAAACTATTTAATTGGTACATGTCTAATTTTCTAAGGTAGTGAGGTTAAATTAGTCACGGTATTAAATGATACATTAGTCTTTCATAATTTTCAAAGACTATTGTGATTAAACTATTCGAATATAGAAATATATTGTTACCTCACTTAATCTTATAAGTGCCTACGAAGGTTGATTAATTGTTTGAATTGGCATTGAGAAATTTTCAAGTGATTTGTTAATTTAGTACGTATGTATATGCAATAGTATGTGCCTACGAAGGTTGATTAATTGTTTGAATTGGCATTGAGAAATTTTCAAGTGATTTGTTAATTTAGTAAGTATGTATATGCAATAGTTAGCAAATTACCAAGTTGCCGTAAAAATATTCGTAACAACATGAGTTTAGTAATTCTAAGTTAAGAAACTTAATTGATCTAGCACAATTATGTCACATTGATTAAAACTCATCTTCTTGAAATCGTGCATTGAAATTTTTACTTTTTATTTTTATTACTTAGTTAATTTTTAGTTTTTAATCACTTCATCAAAACAACATATTTTTCTCATCACCAAAGTGTTTGATTTACATTTCATAAATATTTTTCTTTCACAGTCCCTTTGGGTACGACAACTCGACATTTACTTGTCACTTTCTTACTTATTAATGATTGCGAACAATCGCACATTTTCGTCGTTCCAAGTTTTTGGCGTCGTTGCCAGGGACATTTTTAAAAGTCATTATTTGTGAATTTGTTAATTTTGCATTTTGGTTTATTTTTTCTGTTCAATTTTAACTTAGTTAATTTTTCTGTGTTTATTTAGGTGTTTAAATTAATTTTTCTATGTTTATGAGTATTGATTGTAACGCCGCAAAATTTTAATTTTGGGTATTGTGAATGTGTGACACAAAATATCTGTTTACTTTAGTGGTTATGTGTTTTGAGTGTGTTTGGGAGGTCTCAAGTTCAAGCTAGGACTTGGGCAAATTTCGGTATTTTTATGAATAAGTCTACCTTTGGTCAATAGGCTTTTAAGTAAAAGTTGGCAAATAATTAATAGAATGAGCCTGATTGTCTAGTGGATAAGTGGAGTGTTGGTGTGAAGGAGGTCATGTGTTCGAATCTTGTCGTGGGCAATAGTTTTGCTCGTGCGTCCAGGAGAGTTTGAGATGGACTAAAAATCTGAGTAGTGGACTTAGTGGAGAGTTTGATGGAGAGAAATAAGGGATTGGGGTGGTTATCAAATATTATATTCATTTTTTTCCTTTTTTTCCTTTCCCCAAAATCCCTCCACACTCTTGCTATTTTTCTCTCCATTGCTATTGAATTTCTGCTCTCCTTCACCCTTCATCTTCTTGATTTTTCTTTTCCCAATCTGCCTCGTGTTACTCTACTTTTGTCTGCAATCATTCGGTAAGTTTTAGATAAGTTGTAACACCCCAAATTTTGGGCCTAGAAGAAATAAGTTTTGAATAAGGGAACATTTAGAAGATTGTGCATAAATATTTAGTTGTGCAAGAAAGTGACATAAATGAATGTCTGCTTCAATGGTTAAGTGATTTAGGAATGTTTGGAACTGTCTGAGAAGTTAGGGGTTCAAGTCTTGGCTTCTGTAGAATTTTTGGTTTTGCTCTTAATTGAATCTGGACAGTGGCGTGTAGGCCTTATAAATATTAGTGTCTATGACACAAAAAGAGCTTGTGGTCTAGTGGCAAGATGGTGTCTTGTGTAACTGTGAGGTTTGAGGTTCAAGTCCTGGGTTGCGTAATGGAGTATTTATTTTGCTGCTTGAGCCGTGTATCTGGTAGAGTTGGAGTGAAATACTGCCGAAGGAAGTTTGAACTGGTTATAGACGGAGTTGAGGAGAAATCGGGTGGAGTGATAAGGGGAGAGATTTGTGGAGAAAATCGAGGAGTTGTTGAGAGGAAGAGTTGTGCTGAAATCGGACTCTGGCTGTAACACCCCTAACCCGTATCCTTCTCCAGGATAGGGTTATAGAGCATTACCAGAGTTTACAAATTAATTTTGAGACAATTCATTTCATCAAGCATTCATATTTATAACCAATCAAAATCAAAAAATTTATGAGCTAAGATTAACCAATTTAACTTATACAAGTCATTATAACAAGAATCAAATCATCTAAAATTACCAATAGAACCAATGAATAATGTGATATATCTCCAACAAGCTTCCAACCCAATCGAGCTTCTGATAATCATTTCAAAACATCTAATAATTATACCTATTACCAATAATAATTTAATTCCAATAATAAAACACACACATATATAATATTCATTACCAAATAGCATTCACTCATATTAAAATTATACAAAATATAGTTCATACGAACTTACCAGGCTAAATTGCAGAAATAGTAAAATTCAGGGACATTTTGGAAAATTTCTATTTTTCTCGAATTTCCACCCAATCTTGATCTAAATTAATATTTCATTCAATTTACTAATTTAAATAATAAAACAATTCATTTCATGCAATTTGGTCACTTTTTGACATTTTTACAAATTTACCCTTAAAGTTTCACATTTGTTCAATTTAGTCCCAGAACCTAAAACATGTAATTTGGTCATTTTAGATGAAAACTCATGCTAGTTGAATAATCATATATTTTCCTCCTCCTCCTCTCCATTCCACATCCTTAATGTATATAATATGCTTATATGTAACATTATCTATAATTTCACCATTTATTTATATATTCATTCAAAGCTGTCCACTTGAGTCATAGTCACTAAATTATTTATATCTTGAGCTACAGAACTCCAAATTGAGATCTGTTAATTTTTATAAAACTAGACTCACATATCTTCTTAGCATAAAATTTTCAAAATTTTTGGTGTAGCCAATAAGTACAGTTTATTCTTCAAAGTCACCTATGTTCTGCTGTCTGACAGTTCCAACCCTTCTTCACTAAAACTTAATTATTTCCTTATCAAAAATTTGGATGATATCCTTGTTTATTTATATTGAAAATATAATCTTTAAGAAATTTAAACATATAAATTATAACCCATAATTATTTTGGTACAATTTTTTATGATTTTCCAAAGTCAGAACAGGGGAACAAGAAATCATTATGACCTTGTCTCACAAAATTTATTATATCTCACGATTTACAAATCCATTACTTACACAGTTTCTTCTATGAGAAACTAGTCTCAGTAAGCTTTAATTCCATATTTTTTTCATCCTCTAATTTCATTTCCACAATTTATGGTGATTTTTCAAAATTAACCTACTGCTGGTGTCCAAAACTGTTTTCGTGCAAAATGTTAATTACTAAGTTTATAACTTCCTTATTCCCTTTCTCTATAATATTTCCCATCACTTTTACTTATTTATCTTCACTAATATATCAAGAACATAAGACTTTATATAAGAAAACTCTACTATAACATCTTTTCCATGCTATTTCAATAATATCAAACTTAAAAATATATTGAAATCTCAATGTTCTTACCTTGTTCTATTGATTTCAATCTTTAACTTGATTTTCTCTCTCCTCCAGCTTCAATTTCTTGAATCCAACTTGATATTCTAGCTCCCTTTAGTCTCCTTGTTATCTTTCTCTCTTGATGGATATGGAAATTCTTTTGATTTCTAGGTGAAAATGGTAAGTTTTTGGAGGAAGGACCAAATTGTAAAGAAAGCAAAACTTTCCTTATTTCTCTCTTCTCCTCACGTTGGATGCATGGAAGATGATGGGTTGGTTGCTTTTCATCTTTCTTTCCACATATATATATACTAAACAAATTAATAATAAAATAATAAAATATCATTTAAAAATCAAATTAAAATATTAATAAACTAATATTTATTTATTTAATTAATCTAAAATATCACCAACATCAATGATTTCTCTCTGTTCTAATTGACCATTTTTCCCTTTATGTTCTTTTAAAATTTCATCCTTGAGTCATCACTTAATTTGGTAAAATTAAGATTTAGTCCCTCAAAACTCTTCACCTTTTCAATTTGGTCCTAATTCATCCATTTTCCTTGGTTTCTAGATTATTCTACCCTTACAATATTTGCACTATTGGTCCTTCAAATTTTTCATATTTACACTTAACCCCTTAAATTTTGAGTATTTACTCTTGGGCCACAAAACTTTTCTCACTTTTGCGATTTAATCCTTTCTTGAATTAATATATCATAATATACTTCTCAATGTTGACATAACTCAAAATTACCCTTTTTTATCACTTTATTTCCTTATTTTACTATATCAGGAATATTATCTTACTTTCTTACTGTAGGAATTTTTTTTTTCGGTATTACATTGGCACTCTAGGAATTTCGGCTAGGGGGATTGCTAGTGCCGAATTTGGCTTTTGACATTTTGTGCAATTGGAGTCTTGTGTTGTTTTCTCTACTTGTTTGGTTCTGGTCAATTCCATATTGCAGCTATTGTTTTTGCCAAGTTTCTTCTCGAGTTTGTACATTTTTCTATTCTATTTTCTCATTTCCTCTTCTCTCTGTTGGCTGAATAACCCTCCCTTCTCCCCTCTCCTTTTTGCTGCCAAACCTTCTTTTCTCTTTTCCCTTTCCATCTCCCTCTTGGCTGAATTTTGTTCCTCCCCTCCTCTTTTTCTTTGACTGAATGTTCTCCTCTCTCTCTCTGTTTTGATTCTTATTTGGTATTATTTTATTTTTCCTTTTGAACTGAGAACTATCTCATTTCTTTGTGTGGGGTTTAGTTGATTGTACTCTTCTGTCCGATCCCTTCCTGAGCTGATCTTCTTTTTTCCCTTATTGCAATTCCAGTGCTGCAAGTATTGTAGATTATTGGTAAGTAGTGAGGCGCCTCACTTTTCGTTTTAATCGGTTCCTTTCCAATCTTTATCTTTAAGCCGAATACCCCTCCTGGCCACTATTATGGCCTAGTTTAGTTTATGGAAGTCATTGTTGTCGTGCAGATTATCGTTGCAGTGTGTGATCACATTTGGGTTAGCGGTCTGGAACAGTAGGGTTGCCCTGAAACAAGCAAGGTAAAGATAGTGGTTTTTAGGTTCTGTCTTGTAAAAGAGGGTGTCTCACCTTAACAGTTAAAGGACTGATGTTGGATTATGTTGAATCTAGGTTGGGTACGTGGAGGTTGCGCTCTTCTCGTAATCAGGTGTGGAATCACACTCTCTTTCAACTGCAAATCGGTAAAAGCCGAAAAGCTGAAAAAGACAGCTCTGAGATCGTAAGGGTGTGCGAACGCTCGAGTGGTAAACCGAGGCCACAAAACCTGGTGTGCGACTGTAGAGGCCCCTATGAGCATTATCATTAGGCTGAAATAGGCCTCTAAAATTACCAAAATACCCTCAATGGGTAAAATTACTAAAATACCCCGATGGGTAAAATTATCGAAATACCCTCGATGGGTAAAATTACCGAAATACCCCTGAAAGGTAAAATGACCGAAATACCCTCGAAGGGTAAAGTTACCGAAATACCCCTATATGGTAAAATAACTGTTATACCCCTAGGAGATGAAATGATTTTTATGGCCTTATGCTATGTTTGACCGTTTTGCTTTATGATATTTATATGATTGTTACGAGTATGACATATTGCATATATGTATGATCTATGACATGACATACTGTATGGGGTTGGAATTCTGATATAGGGGAAGTATACTGTATTAGTGGCTTTGCCACAAATACTGTTATTGGTAGCTTTGCTACGTTACTGATATTGGCAGCTCTGCTGCATTACTGTTATTGGCAGCTTTTCTCCGTTACTATTACTGGTAGCTTTACTACGATATTGGTGTGCTGGCTGGGTCGGTCGATTTTATCCCCGCATGTTGTGTTGGTGGTACGGAATGGTGTGTTGGCTGGATTGGGGTGGGTTGCATTACTGCATTTGCACTATTACTGTATTGGGTTAAGGCGCACACTCTGTTACTGTATTGGGTTATGGCCCACACACTACTACTGTATAGGGATCAGGCCCAGACTAATTCTGGATGTTGTATGTTGATTGTTTGGTAGAGGTTACAAACTGAGTTTTAATAAACTCACCCTCTCTTTTAACTATGCAGGTAATCCTCAGCCATAGGCGGTTCGGTCCTGCGAGGGACTCGGAGGTGGCCACACAATCACTACTATTCACTTTAGCTTTTAATTTTATTCTAATTAATAAGTTATGTTTTGTTTTTGTAATAAGGCCTTTTATTTGGTTTTAAATTTTAATTGGGTTTTTACTTTCATATTTTTATACTAGTAGATATTTGAAAATGGATTTTCAAATTATTACTGTTTGCAAATACACGAGCTTTAAATATTAGAATTTTCAAAATGCTTCCGCACTTTAAATCAACTTAGTATAACAAAAAGCAGTTAACAAGGCAAGCATATGAAAAAGTGCTCTGTTTGATATTAATAAGAGGTTTCCAAAAATAAGAAACAAGTTTGTCAACAAGCCAAATTTTTTAGAGACACTTTAATGTGGCACACCAGATATGACCATAGCGTTTAGGCCGAGTTTGGGGTGTTACATAAGTGATTTATCTCCGTTTGTTAACTTTCTTCTGAAGTGTTTTGTTTATACCAATTAGGGGAGGATTCAAGGGCTCGTAATCACCAATCGAAGTCTTAGTTTGTGCGGGAATTACTGTTCATCAGTTGAAGGTAAGGTTTAGTCGCTTCTGGGTTAAAAACTTGATACGAGTTCAATTTCGGATCACATTATGTGAGATTAAATTAGTGTTACTTTTTCAATTATAGGCATTGGAGTGCTCGGAGACTGTTTTAGCATAAAATAAAACCAGGTGTGTAACCGAAATGTAGAAAATGGGATTCGATGAAAAGTCGAAATTGCTTGCTGTTTGGACAGCAGCAGTATGCTAATTTGAAAAATCACCATAAATTTTGGAAATCGAATTAGAGGATGAAAAAAATATGGAATTAAATCTTGTTGAGTTTAGTTTCTCATAAAAGAAACGGTGTAAGTAATGGAATTGTAAATTGTGAGAGATAATAAGTTTTGTGAGACAAGGTCAAAATGAATTTGGGTTCCCTTGTTTTGATTTGGAAAATCATCAAAACTTAGAGAAAAATAATTAGGGGTTAAAATTTACACGTTTAAATTATTAATTAGTCTATTTTCAATAGAAAGAAATGGTGACATCACCCAAATTTTTTACTAAGAGATAATTAATTTTTCGTAAAGAAATGTCGAAGCTGTCAAACAGCAGAATAGGGGTAAGATTGAAGATTTTACTGTACTTATTGGTTGAACCAAAAATTCTAAAAATTTTATGGTAGAAATTTATTTGAGTCTAGTTTCAAAGACATCAAGCGGACCTTAATTTGGAATTCTGTAGCTCAAGATATAAATAATTTAGTAACAGTGACCCAAGTAGACAGCTTTGAAGGAACATATAAGTAAATAGTGAAAACATATATGAATATATATCTAGCACGGGTTACATTAAAAATGGATCACGCGGCCAAGGATAATTTGGGCAAAGTGGGCCACACGTCCGTTTGGCCCCACACGGGCAGGCCACATGGGTGTGTGAGCCCATTTTTCTAAAAAGTTCTATAAGGTTGCACTAGTCACCCAAGTCGATTGTGGACCTACTGTAGGGTCGGTAAGCTTTACTTAGACCTCTATATGTGTGATCTGTCTATCTAATTTCTATACCGAGCATGACTTATGATTTTTGAATGTATGTACTATTAATTGCATAATGGCATGACATATTTTGCATGATTGCATTGCATCAGGGTGGGTTGATGATATTTGGAGGAAGTATCTAAAAGGATATTAAGCCTATTATCTGGCAGCTCAGCAGCAATCTTCTGATTATGTGCCGCATTTTGGTGCAACATGGTGTGTAGGGATGGACGAGTTGATTAAATCCCTACATGGTGTGTAGGGTTGGACGGAGATGGTAGGATTCTGATTTACTGTATCTATATTTTGTATCTGATATGGGCCAAGGCCCTAATGTATTTCTGAGGCTGTATCTAAACGGGCTAAGGCCCAGGCCCCAGACTGTATTTAACTGAATGCTATTGAATATCTGTAAGCATGTTTCCTGTGGGGATTACACACTAAGTTTGCAAAAACTCACCCATTTTCTGTTTAATCTGTACAGGTAATCCTCAGACTTGACGGGTCAGTGCAGCGGAGGACTCGACACTGGCCACACATAAATTTTAGACTGTTTTCCTTTAATGTCTAGAATTTATTACTTATTTGGGGTTTTTGATGTAACTTTTGGACTATGGACTAGTTGGCTTTAAATTTAGGACTTTATACTATTTTTATGGATTTTTTTAAAACTACAACTCAACAAAACACGAATTTTTCTAAAAACTAAGGTTTTCGTAAATAGAAACGAATTTCCCTAAATTAATTGGTTAGAAATACTTCCGCTAAGAGACAAGTTTTAAAGCAAATCAACTAGTACTTATTTTTCCGAATTAAATAAAAGCTAACTAACTGTAACAGTTTTAACTCGACAATCTTGTCTTCAAATCCCATTCCCTATGACATAGCCAGATCCGGTCATAACATCTAGGTCAGGTTTAGGGTGTTACATTGATTGAATTATCAATTTACTCCTCATAGATCCTAAAGTTGAAAGAACTTTTTGACAAAGAAGAAGACAAGCAACTCAAAGAAGGACCGAAGAGACTTTGAAAATCTGAATCAAAGAAATGGAGCAAATCATGCTCAAAATCCTATCCTTATTACAGATGATAGGGATAAAGCTCTAAGACAATATGTCATGCTAGTGTTTCATGAGCTTAATCTGAGTATTAGGAGACCAAAAATCGAGGCACAATAATTTGAGTTGAAGCTGGTCATGTTCTGGATGCTTTAGGCAGTGGGCTAATTCGGTGGAATGCCTACCGAAGATCCTCACCTTCACTTAAGATTATTTATGGAGGTGAACGAGTCTTTCAAATTAGCTTGAGTACCCAAAGATGCACTATGATTAAAGTTGTTCCCATATTCACTAAGGGATAGAGCTCGAGCTTGGTTGAAGTCATTGCCACCAGATTCCATTTCCATATGGCAACAGTTAGCAGAATGATTCCTTATGAAGTAGTTCCCACCTAGAAAGAATGCTAAGTTGAGGAACGAGATCACTACTTTCCAACAGATGGATGACGAGTCCTAGTATAAGGCATGAGAAAGGTTTAAAGAACTATTACAAAGATGCCCTCATCACAGAATCCTTCATTGCATCCAATTAGAGACGTTCTATAATGGTACCTTCAATGTCCTCAATGCTTAAAATCTTGACTACTAATGGGTTTAATAATTTCCCAGCTCAGCCACCGAGTCAATTTGAGACTGTAACCTGTGTTTATTGTGGAGAAGGGCACTTATTCAAAGAATGGCCATCAAACCCTGTATCTGTGTATTACAAGGGTAACCAAAACCAAAACTGGGGAAGACAAGGATTGCAATTCAATTTTTATAACCCATCTTGGCGAAACCACCCTAATTTTTCTTGTAGTAACAAAGGGGCTGGAACCAGTAATAGTTAAGCACAACCAAGACCAACCCAGCCACCTATTTTTACCCAAAAAGTTCAGAAATCAACTCAAGCTAAACCTTCCAATAGCTTAGAGAACCTATTGAAGGCATATATGGCAAAGAGTGACGCCACTTTAAGGAATTTGGAGAATCAAGTGGGTCAACTTGCTACTGAACTTAAGAACCGACAACAAGGTGCTCTGTTTAATGATACGAAAAATCTAAGAAATTTAGGGAAAGAGCATTGTAAAGCATTGATATTAAGGAGTGGAAAGACATTAGAGCCCAACGCTGTCGTAATTGAAGAAGAGCCAGCAGATACTTAACATTCAGTGGAAGTTCAACCAAATGTTGAAATTCTAGACCTGCAAAATCTGATAAGGTAACTTCTAACCGAATTAGTTCTGATAAACTAACAACTTGGTTAGATGTAAAATTGCCATAAAAGATGAATCAACCAGTTCAAGTTAAAAATCCTCCACCACCTTACCCTCAAAGACTTCAAAAGCAGAAATAGGAAGTCCAATTCAAGAAATTTTAAATGTACTCAAGCAACTTCATGTCAACATTCTATTCGTAGAAGTACTTAAGTAGATGCCTAATTACGTCAAATTCATGAAGGATATCCTGTCCAAGAAACTGAGACTTGGAGAATTTGAGAGGTAGCTCTAACAAAGGAATGCAGTGCATACCTTCAAAATAAACTACCTCCAAAGGTGAAGGACCCTAGATGTTTTACCATACCTTACCATACTGGAACAACTTATTGTGGTAAGACACTATGTGATTTGGGTGCAAGCATCAACTTGATGCCCATGTCCATATTTAATAAGTTGGGGATAGGTGATGTTAGACCTACTACGGTTATCCTTCAACTAGCAGATCGATCTTTAGCACATCTAGAAGGAAAAATTGATGATGCATTGGTATGTGTAGACAAATTTATTTTTCCTACTGACTTTGTTATTTTAGACTTTGAAGTAAATAAAGAGATGTCAATCATCTTAGGAAGGTATTTCCTAGCAACTGGAAGGACCCTTATTCATGTGTAGAAGGGAGAGCTTACTATGCATGTTCAAGATGATCAGGTAACTTTTAATGGTTTTAAGTCTATGCAATTCCCTGACATAGTTGATGATTGTTCTGTAGCATCTGAGTTAGAAGATTTAGCTGTAGAATTGGAACTCAACTCTGTTGAGGATCCATTGGAACAAGATGTCAGACCCTCTAAGTGATGAAGAGAGGGAGGAATACTTAGTTGTGTTAGAAGCTAATCAAAGGGGATTTAATCTGCAATCCCACTTGGAATCTTTGGAATTAGAAAGCAGAGATTTTGTTCAACAAAAAGTGTCGATCGAAGAGACACCTTAAAATATGTTTATTTAGGTAATGCTTTGACTTTTCCTGTGATTGTTTCAGTAGAGTTAACAGAAGAGCAAGAAGAGAAACTTATTTCAGTGTTGAAACAATTCAAGAAGGCTACCAAATGGACCATAGCTTATATTCATGGTATTAGCCAATCCATTTGCATGCATAAAATCATCCTAGAAGATGGCGAGCCAGGGATGATTAATGGAAAATGGAAACTAAATCTCATTATGAATGACATGGTAAAGAAAGAAATAATTAAGTGGCTAGCTGCAGGTATAATTTATCCTATCTAAAACAATTCATGGGTAAGTCTGGTCCAGTGTGTACGAAACAAAAGACGTATTATGGTCGTTGAGAACAAGAATAACAAATTTATACTGTCTCGAACAGTTACGGGATGGAGAATCTACATAGATTATAGAAAGTTGAACAAGGTGACTAGGATCTTTCTTGGACCAGATGCTAGATAGACTCGCAGTGAGAGACTATTACTGTTTTCTTCATAGTTACTCAGGGTACAATCATATCAAAGTAGCAACACGGGATCAACACAAAACAACACTCACATGTCTATATGGTACATTTGCATTTAGACGCATGCCATTTGGTTTATGTAACGCACCTGCTACATTTCAAAGATGTATGATGGCTATTTTTACTGACATGGTTGAGAAGTATTTGGAAGTTTTTATGGACAATTTTTTATTGTTTGGAAACACTTATGATGATTGCTTAGCCAATCTAGCCAAGGTACTAAGGCGGTGCGAAGAAACAAACCTCATACTCAACTGGGAAAAGTGTCATTTCATGGTACGAGAATGTATTGTTCAGGGCACTGAATAACGAGACATGAAATAAAGGTAGATAAAGAAAAAGTAGATGTTATCGAGAAAGTCCCACCTCAAACATCTAAAAGGGTGTTAGGAGTCTTTTGGGACATGTCGAATTCTATCAAATATTTACCAAGGACTTCTCCAAAATTACTAAACCCCTGTACAAATTACTGGAGAAGGACACGATATTCAACTTTGATGAAGAATGTTTGAAAGCGTTTAATGATCTGAAGAATCGGTTAATTTTGGCACCCATTATCGTCACACCGGATTGGGATTTGCCATTTGAGTTGATGTGTGACACAAGTGACTTCGCAATAGGAGCTGTGATGGGTCAGTGAAGGAACAAAGATTTTCATCCCATCTACTATGCAAGTCGAACTCTAACGGAAGCCTAATTAAATTATACGGTAACAGAGAAAGAGTTATTTGCTATTGTGTTTTCTTTTGACATGTTTCGATCTTATCTTGTAGGTACCAAAGTGACTATTTATACAGATCATTCCACAATTAAATGTTTACTTGCCAAGAAAGATGCCAAGCCGAGATTGATCCGATGGGTAATTCTACTCCAAGTTTTTAATCTAGAAATTCAACATCGAAAAGGGGTAAAAAAATCAAGTAGCAGATCAGTTATCTAGACTGGAACATTAAGAAGGAAATTCATCTTTTGTACCCATTAGTAGACATTTCCAAAAAAGAACATACTTAAGGTAAAACATGTTGATAATACCCCTTGGTGTGCTGATTTTGCTAAGCTTGTGGTTTGATGTCGATTGATAAGATGTATCAAGAAAAAAAAATTTCTTCACATTGTGAAGTACTATTTCTGGGAAGAGTCATACTTGTTCAAAAAGTGCGCAGATCAAATGACCAGGAGATGCGTGGAAAAAAAGTAAGGTACATAAGATTTTATATCATTGCTACACAACTCTGAATGGGGGACACTTTGGAGGTACACGCACTATAGCAAAAGTATTACAAGCTGGATTCTTTTGGCCAACGCTATTCAAAGATGCGTAAGCCTACGTAAAGAGTTGTGATCAATGCCAGAGGGTTGGAAATATCACCAACGGAAATGAGATGCACCGAACAAACATCATTGAGGTAAAATTATTCAGTGTTTGGGGTATTGACTTTCTTGGTTCATTCCCTCGGTCTTTTGGTCACAAGTATATATTGGTAGTAGTAGACTGCGTATCTAAGTAGGTTGGGGCCATGGCATATCCGACGAACGATGCCAAGGTTATGATGAAGTTTTTGCAGAAACATGTGTTCACATGGTTTGGAGCTCCTAGGGCTATCATTAGTGATGAGGGGTCCCATTTTTTGAACAAATGGTTGAAATGGTTACTCGACAAACATGAAGTGAAGCACAAGGTTGACATAGCTTACCATCTGCAGAAAAATGGCAAGTTGGCAAACAAGGAGATAAAAGGCATACACGAGAAGGTAGTTTTTCCAAACTGACAAGATTTGCCCACAAGACTGGATGAAGCTTTATAGGCCTACAGGACAGCATACAAGACACCTTTAGGGATGTCTCCCTATCGGTTGGTCTTTGGGAAAGCCTATCATTTGCCCTTGGAGTTAGAACATAAAGCTTATTGGGCTCTCCAAAAGCTCAGTTTGGATCTTAAGCTTCCCAAAGAGAAACATATGCTTCAACTTAACGAGTTAGAAGAATTCTGAACTTTCTCATATGAAAATGCCAATTTATTCAAGAAGAGATTAAAGAGATGGCATGACAAGCACATCTGAGTTTGAGAATTTGAAGCAGGTAAGCAAGTTTTGTTGTTCAATTCCAGATTATGGTTTTTTCCAAGTACGTTGATGTCACGTTGGTCCAATCCATTTACTATTCCCTGAGTTTTTCCATATGGAGTTGTTGAACTCCAAGGTAATGGAGGTAATTTTTGAGTTAATGCTCAGTGCTTGAAACATTACTAAGGGATAAAATTGAGTGGGATAAAGTCTTGCTCATTTTTTAGAAATCTTATTTTTTCTCGTTTTCTTTTAAATAAATGAGTTAGCGTATATTTTCAGGATTAGTATGTTAAAATAAATTCTGTTTAGGAGATTGGAACTTAAGCGGGACCTTTCCTGGGAATTGATTTTAACATAATCTTTCAAGAAATTATTCCCTAAATAACAAAATAATTTTAACTTTTCAAATAAAGGGTCAATTTTGATCAAAGTTTTAATTGCACTCAATTTTCAAATTTTCGTTAAGTTTAGGTACTTGATTGAATTATTTGAAAATTTTGGTTGTTCTTTATAAATACTAAAATTAGTTGTTTTTTTCTATAAATATTTAAAAAAAAAGCTAAAATAAATGTTTTAATTTCTTTGTAATAAATAAAATGATAATAACTAATATATAATAATATTTTATATAATGTATATTAATTATTATCAACTTTGCATAGGATTAGAATTATTCTATATTTTATTTAAAGATTTTTATTTCAATAAATAAAGTAATAGCAAATAATATATTAATATACCTTTTATTATTTATTATTTGTTATTAACTTTATATGACATTAGGACTTATACTAATTTATTATTATTATTTTTTAAGAATTTTAGTTGAATTCCCCTATAAGCACACCGTAAATACAACCTTTCCATACACCTTTTCTTCCATCACTCTTAAAACCATTCACCCTCAAAGCCATCTAGTGTCGTAGCTCCCATCGGTAATTTTCAAAGGCACCACCAGCAGCTGCACACACCCAGCAGCCACATTGCATGCACCTTGCCACCTGCTCCCTTGCACACACCATCGCTTGCACTTGCCCGCACATACAGCCCACACGTTCCCCAACTCACGCCAGCCCCTGCTAGCGCACTGCTGCTACTGATCCCGCAAGCCGCTACTACTCAAGCCCCTAGCCGATGCACAAGCTCCAGCCCTCGCACATCGCTACTAGCCTCAAGCCTTTGGGCACTACTTTGCTCCTCGCCTCAAGTCATGCACACCCCTAAATTAGCTGCACGCCCCTTGTCACCCTTACCCCACACCTTCTTCACAATTTTCCGTAAGCTCAAGCCACAATTCGACCACCCTTTCTCCACAAACATCGCACCTCCTAGATTCACCAACCAATCATCCTCCAACCACCCTCAATCATAACCTTTTGCTTTAAATTTTATTTATTTTATTGAGTCCTTAGTTTTTATACAAAGGTGGAAGGAAAAATTTTCTCCTAAATTTCAATTTTATTTAATTATTTAATTTTTCACATTATTTAATTATTAATATTTAATGCAAATTAAATTTTTGAGAAAATATTTGTTTTAATCTTATGTTCAGGTTAAATCATGCCGCGCAAAAGAACTCGTGCCTCTTCCAAGTTGAAAAATCATAAAAAAAATTCTACTGTGGAGAAGCCAAAGCTAGATATGACAGTATTTTTAAAAAACAACAAATGCTCCCAGAAAAGGGCTTTACCCTGAAAAAAAGAAATTACACTAATTTCATGGCGAGCATTAGAAAAGTTTCTGAAGCTTTAAATTGGTAAGTGTTTTGTGAGAAAAGCTCAAGTGAAGATGAAGAGTTAGTTCATGGATTTTATGCGAATTTGACCTCAAGTGAATTACCAGAAGTCTCTTTCCGAAGAATCAAGGTACTAATAAATTCAAGCATTGTTAATGAATTCTTTGAATTACCTAATTTTGAAGACAATGAATATTCTTCTTTAATGGAAAATATTCAGGTCCAAAAATTGCAAGAAATTTTCGAGGAACTTACAGTTCTAGGTTCTACGTGGACTGTGTCAAAGCATGAAACTCACACTTGTTGCAGAGAATATTTGACACCACTAGCGAATGTCTGGTTTTATTTCATTCGGTTCAGCCATATGCCTATGGGACCACAATTTCATTAAAGCGAATGGTCTTGATCTACTCAATTTTAATAGCAAAGACCACTGATGTGGGAAAAATCATTCTGAGAGAAATTCAAAATTGTGTCGCTAGACATTCTGGCCTAGCATACTTTCCCTTTACGATAACAATTTTGTGCTTGAAACCTAAAATTCTTGCAAACATAAAGAAGACAAGTTATAGACAAGTCACAATCACAGATTGAGACCTCTACTGAGTAGCCCGAGATTTTGTTCTGCCACAACGAGTTGAATCGAGCGAGGATCCCAAAGAAGAAGAAGAAGATCCCACAGAGATCAAACCAATGCAGTTAGCTGAAATTCTTGATAAGGAAAAACCAATTGAACCAATGACCGAACCTGACATGCGACCTCAATGTTCAAAACTCATTCACCTCACCCAGATCTTCATGATGAGCTCTCAAGGCTGATGGACCTAATGCAACATATGCTGTGGCCAGTGAGAAGCGTTTCTACGAAAATATTTTTATGCCTGAGTTTCCAAATTTTATATTTGAACCCTGGAGTCCAATATCAAAAAGGGAACGAGTGATTCATGCAAAAAAAATACGATGTAGCAAAAGATGAGTCTAATTCTAAGAAATCTGCAAATAAATAAAAATGGGGGATCTTTACTTTATTTTATATTCTTTCTTAGGATATTTAATGTTTGTAGGATTAGGTTCTTTTAGGATTTTATTTCTTGCATAATAAAATAAGAAGTGGAAATCATCAATAAAATTGAATAAATTTTAAAATAAGAAGTGTGGTGATAGATATGTACATGTCTAGGATTGGATTTGCCTTGGAAAAGCTTCGTATTAAAGTATTCAAACTTGACTCATCTCATTTTCCTAGGGTCCTACTTGGTGTACAATATCTATTCACTTCTATATTTTCATTCTTTCTATTATTTTTAACAATGGGGACATTGTTCATCTTAAGTAGGGGACAAAAAATTGAAATTTTTTTTCAAGATACATTATTCTTATAATTATGATTAAGTTATATTTTGTTCAAAAATTGATTTTTTGCTAATTGTGCCAACTTCCAAGTATAAATAAAGTTCTATTATCTTAATAATTGCTCTGTTAGCTAAATTATGACATAATGTTACTCTTAACAAAGTTTTCCAATCATATTTAATTCTTTAGAAGAGCTAGACATGCATGAAAGTTTAAGTCTCTAGAATTGACTTAGTAATTTCTGGAGGCGAAATCCTATGAAGCATGGAAATTTGAAAATGACTTAGGTAAACTTTTGTTTGGACCGTTTGAGCCTTTCAAGCCAACCTTAATGAATATTTATCCCTTGAAATCCAACTTTGAGACTATATGGCTGAATTTTATTTGAACATTTGCAATAATTAGCCATCACTTCTCTCATAATTATCTTTAAATTGTCCCAAACACTAGACTCAGCCTATCCAGAATATTCATTGAAAATAAGTTTGGGGGAGTTGAAAAGAAGTATCAAATGCTTAAAAAATTTGTAGTGCATATAGTAATATGCTTGAAAAAAGAGAGGGCATATGTACTCGAAAGAAATAGATGCACAAAAGAGCATGTGAAAGCAAAATGAGTTGGTGTATTGAAGATACTTATTCCGAAGGTGTGATGCAACCTGAGTTTAGGGTCTTTAGCTTAAATTTTTCTATCTTTTACCTACCCCTAGCCTAGTCACATTACAACCTATTTAAAAGACCGTTCAATTCATATTTTTTGTGCTGCCTACATTAGTGGAGAGAAATTGCTTAGTTCAATATAAGAAGACATAATTTAAACTTAGTGATTAAAGTTTAGTATTAAATAAATGAATAAAAATTAAGTGGTAAGAATTAGTATGTCTTTATTAAGAAAACATTTAGTGTATTCTTGCTAGAATGATAAAAATTGAGAATAATTCGAACAATATGTATACTTGAGTTGCATAATTACATATTCTTGTCCTTGAGCATAATTACACTAAACTCATAATTGAGGGGGAAATATATTCTAAAGTCATTTTTCAATCATGATTTCAAGCACTTCATCTTTACAATTTGTGCATTACTTAGGACGAGCAATGGATTAAATATAGGAGTTTGGAAAAACAAAAATATATAGACTTTTTCAGTACCTTTTGAGCTCTAATTCATGCAGCTTCATAGTAAATTTTGTCGAAATTCACACTTTAATTATAAAATAATTAATTTTCACTTAAATTATTAACATATTGAATTTTAAATTTTTTATAATAAAATTTCACAAATTTAATTTATTTTTGATAGTTTTGCGCAAAAGATGAAAATTGACTTGGCAGACACCTTGAAAGGCTTGAACCGTTGGAAAATTTTTTCATCAAGTGAACCAAGAGCAAGGCTGAATATTTTTCCAGCCAAGAAAGTTCCAAATTATGATTATTTTTTGTACGTCATATTTAATTTTATCCAAATTTAATTGGGTTAAAAATTAATATAAAGCCTAAAGGAGAAAGTAGCATTGTGTGCTAAGCATTAAAGATTGATCCAACAAGCAAATTTGTAGCCCAAAACAGTCCAACAAGCTAACACAATCATCTAAACTTTTTTTATTTTTATGCTTACAAAACAGCCCACAAATTTTTCGTAAACTCCATTCAAAGCCCTCCACTTTTTGTGCCTTTGAAGATTTACCCCAAGCTAAATTTAGCAAAGTTTGAAACAGTCAAACTTACTTGTTGTATGGTCGACTAAGGAAGAGTGTGTGGCTGCTAATTATTTTCTATTTTTAGTAGTCCTTCACACCTATAAATA
The DNA here is from genome assembly GCF_025698545.1 of Gossypium raimondii. NCBI lineage: Eukaryota > Viridiplantae > Streptophyta > Magnoliopsida > Malvales > Malvaceae > Gossypium > Gossypium raimondii. The sequence continues at coordinate 25,719,974 of NC_068565.1, forward strand.
ACCACCTTTGCTACCTCATTCAACACACTAATCATTTTCCACACCTCTCTTTTTCACTTTTTTTCTCTCTTCCATTCCCTTATTTATTTTCCCATTTCCCTTACTGATTTCCCTCTTGAAAAAGAGCATTCTTCCACCTTGGAATAGCAAACATTTAATTATTTGTAGAGGCTTCGGTTCAACAAAATAAGCAGAGAAGAAGAAGAGTGCACTAGTCTAGCTTCAAAGAAACACTTAATTTGCTTCCTAGTTACCTTCTCTTTGATTTTCTTGTTTAAGTTGTGATTATGAATATGAATGATTGTTGTGTTGTTGTTCTTGTTCTAATTAAAATGGTTTCAATTTAATTCATGTTAGACTGATTGCATTTTGTCCATTTCAATTATTAAAATCATGTTTGTGTTGTTATAGCCCTTAGTAAGTTATTCAATTAAATAAAATCATGCTTATGTTATACTTGCATTATAAAATGTAACGTAACGTGATCTATGAAATAATTATTAAATGTATTGAAATTTGAAGTAATTGATTAAGTTATTCAATTGGTGCATGTTTAATCTTCTAAGGTAGTTAAAGGTTAATTTAGCGACGATATTAAACAATACATTAGCCTTGCATAACTTGCAAGATTATTGTGATTAAACTATTTGAATATAGAAATATATTGTTACCTCACTTAACCTTATATGTGCTTATGAAGATTGATTAATTGTTTAAATTGGCTTTGAGAAATGCTCAAGAGATTGGTTAATTTAGTATGTATGTGCAATAGTGAGCAAATTACCAAGTTGCCATGAAAAATATTAAGTAACAAAATGAACATGAGTTTAGTAGTTCTAATTTAAGGAATGTAATTGATCTAACACAATTTTGTCATATTGATTAAAACTCATCCTTTTGAAATCATGCATTGGAATTTTTAATTTTATTTTTATTAGTTAGTTAATTTTAGTTTTAAATCACTTCTTCAAAACAATCATATTTTTCTCATCACCAAAGTGTTTGTTTTACATTTCATAAATATTTTTCTTTCACAATCCCTGTGGGTACGATAACTCGACATTTTCTTGTCACTTTATTACTTGTTAACTATTGTGTACAATTTAATAGATTGACAATACAAGATGGGAATATGCACTGGCAATACTAATGCATACATGCGTTCATGCATATTTTGCTTGAGACAAGCAACAACTAAAGTTTAGGGTGTGATAACTCTCGAAAAGAGTTACATTTCATGCCGTTAGACCTAGCTAATTTCTTGTACTTAGGTACACTTTGTAGAATTTTAGGACATTTTATTTTTATCATTTGCATTAGGAGCTTGGACTATGTTTAATTGCAAGTGGAAGAGTTATGTTTGCTAGTTTGGCAGGTGCAGGATATGGAGAAAGAAATAAAGGACTAAATTTTTTTCGGGGCAAAAGGTTGGACTATTGACATCTTATGTGACGTGGCAGTTTAGGAAGATGATTGAGTCAACATTTAGCGCATACCAATTTCTGGCCAACTCTACTTGTACCAAAAAAATCTACCTAAAAAAGAAGAGAAGATATCGTGGGCTATTGGAGCTATTCTAGGAAGAAAAAGCCTATAAAAACCCGAAGGAGGAAGCCCTAAGCGTGAGGATTCGAAGACTACAATTTAGGGAAGCTACTGAGTAGAGACGAAAAAAAAAGAGACCGAAGGCAGTCCCTCTTAGCCATCACAGAACACTATGCTGTTGGATTGCGGATTGATTTGGCAACAGTCATCTTCCTAATTTCTTCCATTATTTCTTATTATGTTCTCTATGAATTAATTTGATCAAAACGATGTTGGGTGTTATTTTATACTTGACTTTTAATCGCCGACCAATGAGCTAAATCTCATAGGGTTGGGATACATGATGCAAACTTTTGTTTCTTTAACAATTGAAGCATTTGTTCAACTTAGCTTACTGTTTCATTCAATTTTTTTATCTCCCAAGTGTATGTGTATATTCTCTAGACATAGATGAATGTGCAGTATGCCTATAAAACTGAATCTAATTCTGAGAAGGTTAGATTAATTTGACCGTAATTGAATTATATAAGCAAGTACTCGATGGATACTTGTAGTAGACTCTAGACATAGAGCAACGATCATATGGAATGAAGACAGAACAATGCAGTGTACCATGATAAGGCCTATAGACACAGGCCAGGTAACATGAGACCTTGCACTCAAAAGAAGTAGGTCACATTAGGTCTGTTCTGAGCAGTAGATTAAGTATGATTTTGTTAAGACATTACTGAAGTAAGGGCAGATTCTTAGTAATTCCAACCTTCCAATCAACATCGTAGACCTTCAATCCGTTGTCACAACATCTTTGCCATAGCATTCTTAGTTATCTATTTATTCGCTTATAATTTATTGACATAATTATTCTCGTAATTGTCGTTACATTTTTACTCTTTCTTTGCCTTAGCATGTTCCAATATTAGTCAGTATATATTTCACACTCATCTCTATTCTTTTAATTTACCACTGTGTACTTAACTCGGTTTGCCATAACATTAATCATTATTATAACTTGACCATTTCTATAACTAATTTGATCCCTGAGGAGACAATCTCACTTATCACTTTATTATTTGATTCAATGTGTATACTTGCATAATTCGAATATCACATTCACACGTGACACTGCTAAGGCAGATATCATATTTGATAAATAATTCTGATACTCTCTAGTCATGATTATCTCGTTCCCATCTGAAGTCCTTAGGGTAACCTGTTTCATATCACAGTCAAGACTAACCCAATGCTCATTCGGCCAATACCTTACAGGAAATACCTTACATTGGACTTGCAACAGACATCTCTTATAAATTTTGTTCACATGCACAGATTTTCCTAAGGGACTAATGACAGTTACATCATTTACAATCTCCTCTACCTAAATTCTCAGTTTATTATTCATTTCACAAGACACATACAAATGGGTAGATCCAATATCAATTAATGCAAAATAAGGAATAGCATTAATTGTAAAAGTACTTACTATCGCGTCTATTACATCTCGATCCTCTTTGCGTTTAACCGCATACACAAGTGCTGGCTATCTCGTATCTGCCTGATTAACACGTGGCCTGGTCTTTGCTGCCTTTGACCAGTGTTTCCACCTTTATTATGACCCTGATCTCTCTAGGGCTGCTGCCCAACTCTCTAGTTTTGGCCTCTGTTCTATCTCGATGTTTGCATCTGATCATTAAGCTATGGACAGTCTTAGATCTTATGGTCCAGCGACCTACACTTCAAACATGCTCCCATGCTCTTCCAGTAGTCATCGAAATGCCTCTTGCCACAAGTGGCACAATTCTAAATTCTACCTCTAACTGCAGCAACATTCTGACGAGGTCGATCATCTCTAGCCTACTTAACTGGTCTCGGAGCCTGCGCATTAGGGCCCGATTCTCTCTTTGTAGGAACTCTTGCTTGCTCCTTCCATTCGCACTTTATACGCCTTGCTTCCTTACAAATTTTAGTTTTCTCCACCAAAGCTTCGAAAACCCTCTCTTGAAGCGGAGCCACTTGCATAATCAATTCTGACCTTAGCCCAAACTCAAATCAGGGGCACTTATCCTATTCATTTGTGACGATACACGAAGCATAACGGCTAAGCCTTAGGAACTTAGCCTCGTATTCTGTTACGGACATGTCACCCTGTCTAAGCTCAATGAATTCCAGTCCCCTGGCCTTTACGTACCTCGCGCACACATATTTCTTTTGGAAAGCCTCCAAAAAATATTCCCATGTCAATTGATCGGCTTGGGTACCTCCTATGATGGCCTGCCACCAGGGATAGGCCACATCATGTAGCAATGACACAATCCCCTTAAGCTTCTGTTCAAGGGTTCACTCCATATCATCTAAGATCCTTTTCGTAACCTCCAGTCAATATTCAGCTATGGTGGGGGTTGTCTTAGCAACTCCCCTAAACAACTCGTCCCTACTTGAACGAAGTCTCTCAGCAGTAGTACCACGACTATTAGCTCTATTTTGAGCACCCACCACTTACTCTAACACTCGTAGCATGGCTTACAATACAGCCTCGTTCACAAGCTCTTGTTGACTTTCCTCAATAGTGGGTGCACGTTCCACATTTTTTGCTACTATCTTAAGGGTTCGCACTTGGGATGCGGATGAGTCAACTTGGGTTCCCAGACCCTACTCTCTACAAGCTCTCATTCCTCAAGTTCTAACTCCGCGAGTACTTATTTTAAGTTTTATGAGTGTCTGTCAATAGAGATAAGTTATCACTTGAATATTTTTTTATCGAGGTTGTATTCTTTTAGTTAACACTTATCTCACTATTTATTGTCTTCACAATCTAGAGTTTTCAAAGTCTATAGTTTTCACAATTTATAGTCTATAGTTTTCACAGTCTATAGTTTTGAATCTAAAGAACAATTACCTCGTGTCGACTTCAGGAGTCTCAGATTTTTTTTCAATAATTTCAACATGTGGCATGGTTTTCCCCACAAACAACTTTATATAATGCATGAAGTTTTTTGAAAACACTTTACCTATAGTCCAAGTTTTGAACTAGGATCTGATACCACTAAAAGTAACCCCTCAAATCGACCCCTCAAATCGAGCGTAGACATTACGGCCCAATCTAAGCTATTACATAGGCCATAAGTATGGTGAAAACTTGAGTTGAAGTAAATTGGTTTATCCTTTGGAAAACACATGCTAGTAAATCTCTTAAATACCGGGTTTTTAATATAAATTTGAAAGAACTCTTGTTTAATATTTGTAAAACAAATTGATGAACCTATAATTCAAATTCAATAAATTGTGTTTGCAGAAAACAATTTTATTAGGAAAAATGTCAAATTATTTAATCCATAATATAAAAATCCATGCCAACTATCTAATGTTCAAAATTTAAAATCCCATCCCACAGTTCAATAGTATATTGCAAAATAAAATCCCAAATAAAAGTTATACATACCATAAAAGTCTAAAAGATAATAAAAATCCATAATCATGAAAACCATTTTTCGAGAGCAACCCCGATGACTGATTCTGAGTCCTAACCACGAGGATTATCTGAAACACACAAGTAATGAAGGTGAGCTTTAAAAGGTTCAGTGTGAAATCAACACAAATATATTTACATATGTATCAAAATATAATAATCAAACATCATAATATTCATGATTTATAACACTGATACTTATGCATAGACATATCAATGAATATTTAAAAATGATGCACATTTTATAGAAAATTCTTACCCCTCTCCGCTACACACCACATATTGAGTTTCCCAGAACTCGTTCATTCGTAACACCATTTGTGGGCAAGCCATCACTAATTTGCAGATAAACTGCCACTCATAACACTTTTGTGGACAAGCCACCACTGATATGCAGATATACTGCCACTGATAAATTTTGTGTACAAGTCACCACTGATTTGCAGATATACTGCCACTACTTCCACCTTTCACAAAATCCCACCCCATGCATGTGACATGGCAATTTCACTTTTAAACACATGTGAATAACTTTTAACACTTAGGCATGTGGACATGCTTACATAATCACATTTTGCTAGTCATCACTTTAATATGTTTAGTCATGCTTGTCACATAGGATCATAGATCTCAATATTCACATACTCGCATATATATATATATATATCACATACTTGAATCAAAAATATATCACATAAGCCGTCCAACACATGTCATAAGAATGATATTTACACATACATCATTATTATAACAATAATCATATCATATCAAATATCTCACGCGTTTCACATATTTGCCACAACCCTTATTAATGATTTTGCTTTAATCTAACTCGAAAGACATATCTAACAAATGAGTAATGTTTATTGATTAGGATCCTTTTGAAAATAATTTATCACTAACAGATCAATTACTAAATATCCTCACAAACACTTACCCTACGATTTTGAACTCTCAAAAAGATGATTTCCAATAGGACTCAAAGGTCTCCCCTATGATTAACGTTTGGTCCTTCAAGATTGAAATGAATAGTATTAATACGACAATAAATAAATAATAAAATATAATTGTCTTTATGACCAGTGTACCAATCATCCAAGGGATGAAATCACTAAGAGGGTGAGTTTACGATTAAAATAACCCATACTTAGAACTTGATTAAATAAGGATGGACAATGAATCGAAAGAGGAACAAGATTGGAAAGTTGAATGATCTAAGAGAATCGTTAGAGCAAAGAGAGACTGTAAGTTTAACCAATATGAGGAATGGTAAGGAAAATAGATAAGGAACAAAAGATAAGAAATTCGGTCACCGGAGGCGGCGGCGGTACGGAGTCGGTTCAGCTGTGATTGAAGGAAAGAAACTAGAGGAGTTCAGCACAAAGGGAAGGAGTAAGAAAATAAAAATGGAGGAGGAGAGGAACCAGTGGTGGCGCACGATGGTGGTCACGTCGCGACCAACAACGGTGATGGAAAAAAAGAGAGAGAGAAGGGGCAACGCAACAGTGGCTAACTGTGTGGCGATAGGTAGTGCTAGGGTTGGTCGTGGTGGAGAAAGGGAGCAAAAGAAGAAAAAGAGAGACAGTGGGGGTTAGGAAAAGGGAGAAAAATAGATGAGTATGTAAAAATGAAAAAAATGTGGAGGAGAAGGAGGTAGGGATGACAAAGGGGGTTGGGAGTGAGAGGAATTGTTTGGTCAACAATGACTAGGTTCAATGAACCTCTACCAAAGGCAAGTTATGAAGTTTTGGCAAGGGAGGGAGACATGGAGTGAAAAAGGGATCATGTACCCTCAACATAAGGTAAGCTTTGGGTTAATTTTCACCTTGATGACTTCTTAGGGTTGTCAGGCCCAGGGTTTGTTTCACGTTCTTCGTTTCCTAAATAGCTAATCTATTGAGTAACCCTATAAAATAGTTAAATGAGTCATCCATGTTGTGACATAGCAACCAATATTCGTTTAATATGCCTTCTAATGGTTTCTTGCACACTCACAATGTGTGTTAACTCACCCCTGGGCCTCATTCAACCCCAGAGGTCAATAAAAGACTTAATTTGCACATTTTATTAAATGTAAATAAAACTAAGAAACCTTAATTATAACATAACGAAAATGCCTGTATCCAAGCTCCTGAAATGTGAAAACTAGTTTAATATACTATACAGAATTACGACAGATCATCTGGCTTTATAAGTTTCCACTTTTCCATCTGCATTTCTTTTCTTCTCATAGATCCACTTACACCCTATGGGTTTTATCCCTATGGGTAAGTCTACAAGTTCTCACACTAAGTTGGAATACATATATTTCATCTAAGCATTCATTGCTATTTCCCAAAGCTTGGAATCAACACTCTGCACCATTTTGTCATATGCGAGTGGGTATTCATCTTCCTGTTCGACAAACTCATTACTAAAAACACTTTTTCCATACTAAAAGAACTCAAGCTTGCGAGAGACCCTCCCACTCTGATGAAGCACTTAATGTTGTTGATTGTTTGCATGTCTACTATTAGAAGTTGGTTCTGGAATTGTTTCAGTAGAGTTTTGTATATTTCCCAAAATTTCCTCGAGTACCTCTTTACCCCAAGGTTTAAAGTCATTCATGTAACTTTCTTCAAGGAAAGTAGCATTAGTTGACACTATAATATTTTGCACTTTTAGGTTATAAGACAAACCACCATTTGTTCCCTTTGGATATCCTACAAACATGCATAATTTTTCTCGTAAGTCAAACTTCCTCGCATCTTTATCCAATACGTGGTTTAGGCATCCCCAAATCCTTCGAAGTTTTAGACTTGGCTTCCTATCATGCCACAATTAGTATGGAGATTTCGATACTTCCTTCATTGGCACATCATCTAGAATATAGCAACTCATTTGTACCACATATCCCCAATAAGTCATTGGCAACTTCGAATAACTTAACATCGAACGTACCATGTCTAACAACATTCGATTTCTTCTCTCTGTCACGCCATTCTATTGTGGAGAACCCAACACGGTTCACTAGGATGGAATCCTATTCTTTATGAGGTACCCTAAGAACTCATCAGATAAATATTCCCTACCTCAGCCTGACCGAAGTGTCTTTATAGGTAAACCTAGTTGTTTCTCTACTTCCGCACAAAACTCTTTGAATTTATCAAAGGTTTCACTCTTATAGTGCTTCAGATATACATACCATATCTAGAATAGTCATCAATAAAGGTTACATAATACTTATAACCAGCTCTTGCACAACACTTGTGGGGATCACGTGCGTTAGTGTGTACAAGTTCTAAGGGTTTACCAACCCTTGTTCCTTTTGCATTACAAGATCGTTTAGTCATCTTACCTTCCGATCAAGATTCACATTGTTGAAGATTAATTACAAGATCGTTTAGTCATCTTTCACAAGTCTAGTAATTCTTTCTCGGTTAATATGAACAAGTCTCAAATGCCAAAGGTACACATTATTAGAGTGAGAATTTTTAAGTATTTTATTTGATATTCTACTCTCAAATAGTGTGTACATATTTGGTTTGACCAAATGGAGCTTATTTCACATCCATCCATTACAAATAAGATTGCAATTTCTAAATATTGCACTTCCATTATTAAAAGTCACGGTCAAGCCATCATTATATAAACATGCAATAGAAATTAAGTTTCTTTTGAAACTTGGTACATAGAAAACACCTCTTAAAACAATCTTCCTAAAATTATCCAAATAAAGATGTAGATCTCCCACTACTTTAGCTGCCGCACTTATCTCGTTCTCGGTTCGCAATGATAAGCTCTTATATTTAATATCTTTCATCTCCTCGAACCCCTATAGAGAAATACAAACATGATTGGTGGCTCCCGAATCAATGACTCAGTGGTCTATTGAATCCTCCACTAATCAAGTTTCTATCATCAAGAGATTCATAACTTTTCCTTTGGTCACAAGTATTCCTTCCACTCTTTACAGTTTACCTTGAACTGCCCTTTCTTACTATAGAAGAAGCATTTATACTTAGATAAGTCTTTAGGCCTTCTGGTTCTCTTCCTTTCCACTTGTGGTAGCCCAAAGACCTTAGCCTTGTCTTTCTTAGTGTGCTTTCCCTTCCCTTTTGAGGAAAAAGCGACTGTTGTGTTTGCTTCTACTCTTCAAACTGACTGACCACCATTAAACATCAACTCACAGGATTGTAACTCCTTCATGAGTTGTGTAAGCATCAGGTTCTTGTTCCCAAGGTTATATACGACCCGAAAGCCTGTAAAGTACTTGGGAAAGCTGAGTGCTCTGGTCCAAATTGGCCTCAGTATCCATGACCTCGGCAAAGTATCATATCAGAGTGATCATATGATCTTTGACAAAAATGTCAAGTTTTTTTTGGGCATTCATCAAGCTAATTATAACAGACTCCCAAACAAAGGAAGCCTGGCCTCCGAACATGTCTTCTAGGTTATTTAAAATCAATTTGGCAGTCTTACAACTCTCTAGTTGCTTATATAGTGTGTTGGCCACGCTTGCCAGCATATAGCAATGAGCTATCTCATCAAAACTCTCCCAGCATTTTCTAGCCTCGGCTTGAGTGGCCGGTGGACACTTATTATCAAGAATTGTTTTAAGTTTATCAAAGCTTAGGACAATTACCAGGTTCCTTTCTAATTCCTAATAGTTATTTTCATTCAGTTTGTTTTCAATGAGTATGTTTAATAATGACGTTGGTGTCATTTTTGAACTGAAAGTAAAACATTCATATACTAATATATTTGTATTAAGCAAATGTTTGAAAACATTTAGCAGCATTACGATATGCATTAAGTCGATGCATGTGTCTTACATTAAACCTTGAAAACATTTGTAAGTCATTGTAATGATAATTGCTACACCTATTGAATCAAGACACCTTGGGTTGATCATGATCAACTAGTAAGAACATGGATTTCCATCCAATTAGTTCATGAACCTAATTCCTTAGGCATTCACACCTACTAATAATTGTGTAATGTCTTGCCATCATTATAACTTAAGTATAGTTCCTTGGGGAGTTACTTAACTAGATGATCTTGATGTATAACTACCAACTCGACACCTATCGCATGATGATACCTACCACAAAGGTCGATCCAACTATTATATGCTCATAAAAAATTTTGCTTACTTTCAAAAAGTCTCATCAGTGAAATCCGCATAGCAACGTCTACATTGGGGCAGGTTCATTTTATGCCATCACAAGAGACCATTGATGGAGGTTATAGCTCTTGTTTAGGGATCTTCTCCCACTCAATATTTTAAAAACATTCAAGTTTTTTAATATTTGGTTTCAATCATGAATGATCAATAAATGCATGACAAGTACATATGGCATTCTTCCCTAAACTATATGGCATGCTTATCTCATATATGCATGACAAGTCATGGTAATTTCATAATATTCATATTTATCAACAATTTTGATTCACCACAATTTTTCTTTTTAAGGAAAAAGGTGAAGAAGTGAATGTGAACCTGCACTAGGTAAGGTCCCAAGAAAGGGAGGTGAGTCGTATTCAACCGCTTAAAAACCAAGTCTTTCCTTACTAGATCCAATCCTAGACATGCACCTTCCCATTACCACACTTCTTATCTTTAATTGGTCAATTGTGAATCATCTCATACATATATATATTATCAAATAAAATTGTCAGCCACGATTTTCATGGTTCTATTTCTAAAAAATAAATGAAAAACAAGATTACACAGTTTTCCACCACAAGGCATTCCTTAGATCATCGACCGTCATCACTCCATCTTCTCCTTATCATGGACTGCTTTTCAAAAAAATTACATTTATGTCCCATGTCCATTTTCGATTCACAAAAATTCTAAAAAAAAATAGTTCTACGTGGAAATGGTAGTCCACAGTCTATCTTATAAGAACCACAACCTTGAAAAAATAATAATTATATAAAAAATATATAATATCACATTCATTCACATACATTGCCCTAAACATGCAAATAATTACAAGAATGCCATATCTTATCAATTATTAATCAAACAAGATGAAGAGAGAGGTTCGATCTTAGTTTACACCATAAACATAGCACAACCTACCTCTTATACTAATTGTTGGAAAAATCCGTATGGGAACGATTTTCTTACAATGCGAAAAATTAAAATTTTGAAAATCGACTCAGTTTTTTATATTTATAGCAATAAATCTTAGACCAAAATTGTACTTGTGTTTTCAGATAATCAAATCCTTAATGTTTTTCGGCTTTCAATCAAACAATCTTCTCCACTATTCTCGTACCATAAGCTGCTTAGAGTGCGGGCTCGAAGAAATTGAATTGAAACACAACAATAGAAAAAGTTTTATTTTCCTTTTAGGGTGAAAATGAAAAGTCTCTCTTCTTTAATAGAAACCGGTAGAATTGTTATTTTGGAAAAATATATTTAATAGTTGAGAATAAATTCTCTCTATTTTTCGGTAGAGTAACAATCTCTCAAAGTTGTGTTAATGGCTCTACTGGTGCCATCTATTCATAAAGAGAGATGGTAGAACCCTTGCGGAATTGTACATGTTTATTTCAAATAGAAAAACAACTTCCTAGTCCAACTAGGAGGAGAAGAGGAGTTAATAAGGTGTGTTTCCCATCATATGTATTATGAAGTGGATTCGAGTCTCTCATTGTATTAGGCCCAATTATATGTGTTTTCTAAACTTTTAACCCAATACTTTATAATTTAATCCAACCAAATACATATTTTTCTATTTTTCAAAATAAACATTAAATTTCCAATTAAATAATTTTCTTATCCTAATTTTACCCTTGATAAAATTATGACAATTTTACCCCTGTTAAAATTTCAAGAAAATATGTTTAATAATTCACAACTCAACATGTTCACTATGACTGAATGGTTTACTTTCATTTTTGGTCTTCAAAATAGCTCAAAAACATGAACTCAATCTTTTGATCATTCTTAAGTTATCTATATAGAATTGAAAATGAATAATTCTCATTTCCATTTTTGAAACCTTCATTCATTTCTAAATGATTCTATTTTTCCTATTCATTTTATTCACTTCTATTTAAACTTACAATTCATTTATGGTTTCAACGAGCTACGGGGGACCGATTGGACATATGTAATTATGGCTCAAATTATTTATAATTAAGTTATGGCTTTTTGCCTATTAATTGCAAAATCATTTAGTCATGAAGTCATTCCACTATAGTATTGTGACTGAGCTCTCCCTAACGACATAAAATTATGAAAGCAACTACTCAGTGCTCGTCCAATGACATTGTCATAAGTATGTTACCCTCATTGGATGTCCTTGATCTCTTTGGGATAATATTCGTTCTCCCAATATAATCCTATTTTATTTCATGGTAACCATTACATCTTTCTTCGTAAAAAGTCAATCACTATCACATAATGATCAAGTCATCTATCACAAAGACAAACAACCCGTGGCCATGTTTACTTTTTACCAACCATGTAATGCTTATGAGAGGATATCATTTACCCATGTCTCAGCTCTGAATTCCACTCCTGTGAATGATGCTATATACTTCAAAAGTCATACAATCAATGCACCAGCTTTTGGTTCCTTATCTATTTTAACACAGGATTTTACTTACATCAAAGTGTATGAGTCACGCATACATAGTCTGTCATCCACTCACGATTTAGGTATGTCACACTATGAATATCACAAGTGAATAAATCCATTAACGGATTTAGGATCTATTCTACTTGAGTTTAACTCGATGTATTGTCAGTCTAGTCAATCACATCTCTGTCTTTACCTTTTGGTAGTTATCCGCTCCAATGCCCAAGATAGAGCATCTCCCCAATTGGACTTGATAGAAGACATATTAGTCTTTCAATCGATTTTATCATTTTCGATTAGACTAAGGACATGTTTAGGTTCGTCTACTAATATAAGTTATCTTTATATATTACGATCTGACAACATAATATCACTTAATATTAGTTAAACATTAGACAACCAGTGAACAACATTTGCTTCTATTTTGCTTTGCATGCAAAAACCATGTGAGGACAGTATACAAAGTACTAATGTAATTTCTGACTATTTTTATTAGTCAATCTATTCGAAAAATTACAAGTGTACTTAGATGAAAATACTACATTCGAGGCACTAGATCCAACACCTTAGTAAGCATCCCTCATGATTTCTTGCTTCAAATTTTCCTCGTCAAAAACATTCAACCTTCGTAAAAAATGTAGTTCTCTTTCATTTCACAGGCTGAAGCTTATTACCTTGCCAAACTTTATACGTTCCTTATTCTTTTCACATCGCCCATCCTTGAGTTGGGATTCCAGTGTTTGCCAAAGGAAAATGAGCCGCGCCCTTAACTTGGTGAGAAGTGTCCCATCATCTGCCAAACAGACTATTGCTCTTAGGGAAGTAAGAGTTGAAGTAGTTTTCCTACTTAATGCATTAGCCACCATATTTGTTTTTCCCATATGGTACTCAATAGTTAAGTCATAATCCTTTAACAACTCTATCGATCGTCACCGGCGTAGGTTCAGCTTCGTTTAAGTGGTCGTATATTTTAAACTTTTATGGTTTAAAAATATCTAATACTTCTCCCTAGAGAGATAGTGTTTTCAAATCTTCAAAGCCAATACAACGACACTCAGGTCCAGATCATAAGTTGGGTAATTCTTCTCATGAGGCTTGAGCTGGAGTGATGCATAAGAAATCATCTTTCCTTTCTACATGAGCACACACCCCAATCCATTTAGAGAAGCATTTGTAAACACCATGTATATTGTTCTCGATTTTATTTGACTCAACAGTAGGGCTTCGATTAATGCCTTCTTCAGCTCATCGAAACTCTATTGACACTTATTAGACCAGTAAAACTTCTCATATTTTCTCAGCAATCATGGAGAACCCTTTCATGAACCTTCCATAGTATCCCACAGAACCAAGGAAATTGTGTACTTCTGTAATGCTCTTTGGTAGATTCCATTCTAGTACAGTCAGGATCTTCTCAGGATCTACTTTAATTCCATTCACCGAGATAACATGTCCAAAGAAGTGAACTTCTTTCAGCAAGCCTCACACTTGTTGAACCTAGTGTATAGTTTGTTTTCTCGGAGTACATTCAAAACTAGCCACAAGTACTCCTTATGATCCACCTCACTCTTCAAATAAACTAAAATATCATCGATGAAGACAACCACACAACGATTGAGGTAGGGCTAGAATACTCTGTTCATCAAATCCATGAACACTACTAGTTCATTAGTCAAGCCAAAAAGCATTACTAGGAATTCATAATGCCCATAACGTGTGCAAAAAATAGTCTTAGGAATATCATCCCCCTTTATCTTGACTTGATAATACCCCGATCATAGATAAATTTTTGAGAACACTCTAAATGAACTTAACTAATCAAACAAGTCTTCAATCTTGGGTAGCGGATACTTATTCTTAATAGTCACCTTATCCAACTGCCTATAATCAATACACAGTCGAAGAGTCTCATCCTTCTTCTTAACAAACAATATTGGCGCACCCCAAGGCGAAACACTTGGTCTGATAAACCCATTATCTAACAGTTTTTGCAGTTGAGTCTTCAAATCCTTCAAGTCAACTGATGTCATTCTATATGATGCACTCAATATAGGAGCAAAATAAAGAAAAGAAAGATGATAAATAAGTTTTCATCATCTTTCTCTTTCTAATCTACGGTTGTACCATAAAGGAAAGCTTAGGGTCTTCATTTTCAACTTTGTTTCTTCATTTGGTTAGTAATTTTTAACCTATTTCTTATAATTTTTTTTATTTTTAGAACCTCAGGAGCTTGATTTAGCTAACCCAGGGGCTACTTTGTAAAACTATTAAAGTTTGTGATATGATCTTGTATTCATTGAATGAATCAAATCGCTTGTTCCCCGATTGTAAAATTAAGTAGTAAAGGGTTCGTTTAACAAAAAGGTTGTTTTTAAAGATAGATAGGTTTTACAAAGAAAAACATGTAAAATTGATATGTTTGATGGATGGATGGATGGATATTGAACTTAACAGCTGAAGAATGAACCAATATTAAAGAATAAAAACCCAATTCTTAAATGAGCTCTTAAAGTGAAAATGGTAGAAGGATAGAACCGTGACCCATTATCTATTGAAGATAGGAACTAGCCGGTATAGGTTGAATGCCACACTCGTTGGAGTGATAAGTTCAAGAACAGAAACAAATTGACGCCACTAGACGAGCTAGATAAATTAATTTGAGTCACAAGAGAACAATGAGAGTTTAACAACTCACAAATAGTTTATAGCTCATAAAATGATCAAAAGTTCTTGCTACAAGTTACAAGTCAACTATTTATAGGCTGCTAAGTGATCAGCCGGATAGACAACATACAATCAAATTAAATGAAGTTGGGATTCTACTGATTCAGCTGATTAATTCCTTGAAGAATTCGAGATATGATAGTTGCCATCAGCTTTGACAATTGAAGTACCCTAGTAGTCAATTCAGTGGACTTAGGAGTTAAGCTGAATAAGCAAGGAGCTTGATCGAGCAAGAGTATTTATGAGCTTAAGTAAATGCCTCATTGGTTCACCAAATGTTAATGCAGCTTGTGAATGCATCTTATGGCGTCTGAAAAGTCCTTGGTGTGAACATATGGACTTGGATGATCCCTTGGGTATGAACATCAGGAGTTGGACAGTCCATTGGGTGTGAACAAAATAGCTGGCTGATCAGTTCAAGTGAGGCTTAATTGTTGCCATGACTTTTCATGAATAGTCACTTGGAAGAGTGTACCCAGCAGCTCCAGTAAACACAAATGTTCAGGTGCATGTTTCTTCATAAATGAGCTCCAATGAATCTGAAACTATGCTTGTATGTCCAGCCGCCTATGTGATAAACCTGAAAAACAAATTCAAGACTCAATTAAAAGTAGTATTAAGACAGACTAAACACATAATTTAATTTGTATTAAGCGAAGACAATTAAAATGTCTTACTTAAGATCGGATATAAAGACATATATTAATGATATCCAAACTAATACTTAATGAAAAACAAGAATTAATAATGTTCGAACTATTAATGATGTTTAACTAAAATAACTAAAATAGCTTAAGTCTTATTCCAGCATCTAAATTAGCTAACTAAAATTGAAATTGGTTTGAAGCAAGTTGCATGGAGCGCATGCCGAGCATTCCCACACTCGATCAATGAATCCAGCTACAGTTTCTCTCCAAACTTAATCAACGAGGCCCGAGATAGCTTCCTTGAATTTATTGGCTCGAGCACAAGTGATTGGCCCTATTGGCAACTCAATTGGTTTGCAAGAAAATTTGGTTGCATCCTTGGACGAGATCGCATCATCCCCCCTCTTCAAAGTGATTTGTTCCCAAATCTTCACTTACATCATAAGGAGAAAGGTCAGACACGTTAAAACTAGCACTTATATTATACTCACCTAGAAGGTCCAGCTTGTATGAGTTGTCATTGATTCGTTCTAGCATTTCGAAAGGACCATCGCCTCTAGGTAGTAAATTAGATCTCCTTTGCGCGGGAAACCTTTCCTTTTACATATAATCCAGACCCAATCTCTAGGCTCAAAAAATACTCATTTACATCCCTTATTTGGTTTTTACGCATACTTCTCGATTCTCTTTTCTATATTTTCCCTCACCTTTTGATGTAATTGTTTCACGTACTTAGCCTTTCATTTTCCATCTACATACACAAGCTGATTAGCAGATAAGGGAATTAAGTCAAGAGGGGTTAAGGGATTAAACCTGTAAATAACTTGAAATGGAGAATGCTTTGTGGCTGAATGAACAGATCGGTTATAAGCGAATTCAATGTGTGGCAAACATTCTTTTCATGTCTTCAGATTCTTCCTAATGATTGCTCTCAGCAAGGTTGATAGGACTCAGTTCACCACTTCAGTTTGACCATCAGTTTGTGGGTGGCACGTTGTAGAAAATAGCAACTTAGTACCAAGTCTTCCCCACAGGGTTCTCCAAAAATGGCTAAGGAACTTAGCATCTCGATCCGACACAATAGTTCTTGGAACGCCATGAAGTCGTACTACTTTCCTAAAAAATAAATTTGCTACATTCAAAGTATCGTCAGTTTTATGGCAAGCAATAAAATGAGCCATTTTTTAGAATCGGTCAACAACTACAAAAATTTAATCTTTCCCGTTCTTAGTTCTAGGGAGTCCTAATACAAAATCCATGGATATACCAACCCAAGGTTCTTCAGGAATGGGCAGAGGTTTGTACAATCCATGGGGCTTGATGTGTGACTTAGCCTTCCTGCAAGCAATACAACGTTCACATATTAACATTATGTTTCATCTTTGGCCAAGAGAAAAGCTCGTGGAGCATGGCCAAGGTTTTGGTCACTCCAAAATGACCCATAAGGCCTCCACTATGTGCCTCATTCACTAATATTTCCCGAGCGGATCCTTGAGGTATGCATAGCTTGCCTTCATGAAACAGATATCCATGATGGCTATAAAATTTCTCAAAACCTCCATTTTCGTAAGCTTTATACACTTCACCAAAATAAATATTAGTTTCATACAATTCTTTTAGATAGGCAAACCCAAGCAATTTACAGTCTAAATTATTATGAAGCACGTACCTTCTCGACAATGCATCAGCTACAATGTTCTTCTTACCTTTCTTGTACTTGATCATATAAGGAAATGACTCAAGAAACTCTACCCACTTGGCAAGCCTCTTGTTCAGTTTGTTTTACCCCTTAAGGTGCTTTAAAGTTTCATGGTCAGTTTGAATAACAAACTCTTTGGGCCACAAGTAGTGCTGCCAAGTTTCCAATGCTCGAATTGGTGCCTACATTTTGTTGTCATACGTCGAATAGTTAAGGGTGGCTCTGTTAAGTTTCTCACTGAAACAGGCTATGGGGCGCCCATTTTGAGTTAACACCGCTTCGATCCCTATTCCTAAAGCATCACATTCAATCTCGAAATTTTTTTTAAAATCAGGTAAAGATAATAAAGGAGCATTCGTCAAATAGTCTTTAATTAGCATGAATGCTTTCTCTTGTTCCTCACCCCATCGGAAATTAAAATTTTTCTTAATAATCCTCGTCAAAGGAGCAGCCAAGGTACTGAAATTAGGAACAAACCTTCTATAGAAACTAGCTAAGCTATGGAAACTCCTTACTTGGCTAATGCTTGTAGGTCGTGACCATTCTCGAATTGCCTTTACCTTTTCTTGATTGACTTCAAGACCTTCAGAGCTAACCACGAACCTTAGGAAAACTACTTTGTTATTACAAAATGAACACTTTTTAAGATTAGCAAACAAAGTTTCCTTTCGTAACATCTCCAAAATAGATTTCAAATGTTGCACATAATCTTCCAACGATTTACTATAAACCAAGACATCATCAAAGTAAACCAAACAAAATTTCCCAATAAATGATCGAAGGATATGATTCATTAAACGCATGAAGGTACTCGGTGCGTTAGTTAGGCCGAAAGGCATAACCAATCACTCGTACAAGCCATGTTTGGTTTTGAATGTCATTTTTCACTCATCTCCTTCCCTCATTCGGATCTGGTGATAGCCACTCTTGAGGTCTATCTTGGAGAATAGTTAAGCTCCAGTTAGCTCCTCCAACATGTCATCTAAACATCGAATCGGATGTCGATATTTGATGGTGATCTTGTTGATGGCTCGGCAGTCCACACACATGCACCACGGACCATCCTTTTTAAGCACCAAGAGTACAGGCACAGCACACGGACCTATACTCTCTCAGACATATCCCTTTTCCAGCAATTCAGTTACTTGCCTTTGCAGCTCCTTGGTTTCCTCGGGATTACTTCGATAGGCTGGTCTGTTTGGAATTGTGGCTCTGGGTACAAAGTCGATTTGATGCTCGATTCCTCAAATAGGTGGAAATCCACTTGGTATATCCTCTGAGAATACATCGTTGAATTCTCACAACAAATTCACGATAGAAGAAGGCAGGGTATCAATTAATTCGTTAGTTCCCATCAAACTTTCTTTGTACATAAGTACAAACATGGGCTGTTTCAGTAATAACGATTTTCGAATCCCTTTCTCTTTCGCATAAAAATTCCATTTTCTAGAATCACGCTCTCTTTTTCTTTCTTTTTCTTCTCGTGTTTTCATTTCACACTCTTCTTTCTCACTCATTTTTAACTCTTTTTTCCTTTCTTTTCTTTTTGATTTCCTTTCTTTTCCTTTCTCACTTTTTTCTCTTGATCATTTGCTCTCAACTTTTCAACAGAAGTTTTCAATCTAAGTTGATCTTCGTACACTTGCTTTAGCGTAAGTGGTGCTAAAGTTACATTCTTTCTTAGATGTTTAAATGTATATATGTTGGTGTAACCATCAAGGATTACTTGTCGGCCAAATTGCCACAGTCTTCCTAGCAGCAAATTGTCGGCGTGCATTGGAACCACATCACACACAACCTCGTCACTATACTTGCTAATGGAGAAGGCAACGACAGCTTGCTTGGTTACCTTGAGTTCTCCTACATCGTTAAGCCATTGCAACTTGTAAGGATGCGGATGCTTGGTGGTTGTTAGGCCAAGTTTTTCCACCATCATGCTACTAGCAACATTTGTACAGCTACCGCCATCGATTATTACGCTACAAACCTTGCCTTGGACATGGCATCGCGTGTGAAATATGTTTTCATGTTGCTGCTTGTTCTCCGTGCTTTGGAGGCTTAAGCTTTGCTTGATGACCAAGACTTCACCTTCAACAGCATATTCCAAGTCTTCTTCTTCATTGGTTAATGCATCGGGCTCTTCTTTTTGTTCCATCTTAGACTCAATCTCCCCATCATCCCTTACAAACATCATGCTTTGATTGGGACATTGACTGGCAATATGACCCCTTCCAAGGCATCAAAAGCACTTAATGTCCCGGGTCCTATTTGATACAGCCTCAATTTTACCTTTGTTGGATTCTCCACTTAGCTTGTTAGGCTTGGTGGCTCCAACAATCTCCTTATTTCAAAAAGTGGATTCCTTCTTGCTGACACCTTGTCCCCACTTTGAGGCAGTAGTAGAGTTGGCGTAAGGTCGGGTGGCACCTTTTCTTTTTAGTTGATTTTCTACTTTAATCACCATGTGCACCATGTCAATGATCTCAACATAATGTTGCAACTCCACTATGTTGGCAATTTCTCTATTTGAACTACCAAGGAATCTCGCCATGGTAGCCTCTCGGTCCTCTTCGACATCAGCTCGGATCATGGCTGCTTCTACTTCTTTATAGTAATCTTCTATGCTCCAATTCTCTTGGTTAAGGTTTTGCAATTTCTGGTACAGCTCGCGGTGGTAATTGGTTGGAATGAACCTTTTTCTCATTATGGCCTTCATTTTGGCCCAAGTTAACACTAGTCGTTCACCATTCCTCCTTCGGCTCATGGTAAGCTGATTCCACCAAATGATGGCATAATAACAAAATTCTATTACGACGAGCTTACCCATCTTACCCTCTGAGTAGTTGTGACATTCGAACACAAGTTCAATCTTCTTCTCCCACTCTAAGTACGCCTCGAGATTGGTTTTCCATTGGAATGGCGGGATTGCCATCTTAATGTTTTCAAGATCATCATCCACGCGTTCTCACTCCCTTGGCCCTCAATTCCATTGGCCTCAGCATCTCACTTCGACTGGAGGCTTGGTTGCTCTCCGCTTCACTAGGCTCATAAAGATTGTCTTGATTTTACCAAGGTCGGGCTCACTCTCTCCTTGGGTTTGGAGGAGTATGCTTATGCTGGGAACTTTCTTCGAGTTGGTCCAATTGCTCTTACATCGGCTCTAACCGTTGTTGTAGCAACCAGTCCATTTCTCGAATGAGAGCTTGGTATGCCAAGTCAAACACACCACCACCAGAGACGTTCCTCACGGGGCGCAAACCACCACCTTCGGCAACGTTTGATACACCACACCACCACCAGTGAAGTTCCTCACGGGGCACAAACCACCACCTTCGGCAACGTTTGATACACCACCACCAGCGATATTTGTAAACGAAAAAATATATAGGAATTTTCCTATCTAATTATCAGTTTTTTTTTACTTAAATTCGTTGTTAAAACTAAGTAATTGTTTAATAAATTAATGAAATATGTGAAAATATAAAATTAAGACATAGAAATTATTAAAATGTGATTTTATGCTTTATTATATAGTTTTCATGCAATAAATGACTTATTTTATATTAATTTGAATATATTATATTTTTAAGACATAAAGTGGGCCATGTATGATTAAATTAAATAATAAAATATAAAATTATATTTAATAATTCATTTTAAAATATATCATTAATAATTTGGGTTTTCATTAATTAATTAAATTGGATAAATTTTATTCTTTAGTCCTCTAATTTTTTGATTTGTTCTGGATAGGTCTGATAGCTTTGTTGGATTACAAAACCGTTCAAATTGGACACCAAGACAACCCAATATCCAACTACATATGGCTGTCCATTTAAACCATTCTTTGGTTTAATTACACAAGGTTCTTACAGTGTTGAAGAAATTAGAGATTTGCCTGAAGATTTACAATTGACCGAGTCTCAGTCTTGAGTTGTGTGGCATCGAAAATTGCTTAAAACTCAAGCAAAAAAATCATGTCAAAAGCCACTAAACATGGCCAATCACAATTTGAAGAGATTTGAAGAGGTTAACATCCACTATTTTTAGCAACTTATCCCCCTCTCCTCACCTATAAATAAGACCCTCTCATTCCTTCATTCATCATTTCTCAAGCATCCCTCAATCATTCCTCATTCATTCTTATCATTCATCATTCTCTCTTTTCTCCAAATTCTCCTAGCCTTTTCCATTCCCACGCCTAGCATCATCTCTTCATAGAGATTTTAGCAATTAAGCCTCTTAAAGAACCCTTGGTCGGACACCTTGTAGAGCCATCAGCAAAGGAGCAAAACAAAGGAACGAAGGAGCCTCGTCAGTCAGAGTCTTGGGTGACAGCCACTCTGAAATGGGTTTAATCTTCTTCTTTTTTAATTTAATATAAAGATGTTTGCTATATGTTATTTGTTCTTGTTTACAAAAATGTTAGCTTAATTTTATTTAAGCTAGGATGATTTCTTTGATTAAATAATATTTATTTGATTCATGCTTATAATGTTTGTGCCTAAATCAATCATGTTTTCAATTAAAATCAAGTCTGTATTTTGTTCATACGTGATTGAAATGCACCTGAATTAGCTAAGCGATCCTGACCAGACGACGTCTAATGGACACATAATTGAAATGTGCACGCTCAATTTAGATCTTGACCCATTTAAATTGGAGGTTGCATAACAACTCTGACCAAGCTCTGTTATCTGCATAGTTTTTAGATTTGTGTGATTAAATTGTTTCAAACCTGACACGTTACCCCACATGAATGCTAAGAAACCTTTAGTAAATAAGGATCAGTAAAATGTGTATTTACTAAGCAAAGGATTCCGAAAGGACCTAATATGGTTTCCAAACTCATGAAAGATTGAGTTGCCATGGAATGTTTTCCCGAATGTTATTAAGCATATTGACAATAAATTGAGTTTAATTAAAGTAATTGTCCTAGTTTTTTTATGTTATAATTGTTGCAAATTGTGTTTAATTTTACTAAAATCTATTTCATTCATATAGTTGCATACTTAGGATAATTTACATTAGGGATCATTGCATTTAGTTTAATATATTTTAATCACCACTTCTCAATTATATTGTGTTTTTATTTACCAAATTGTTAATATGATTTTACAAATTAAGTCACTTAGCACAAATACAATCCCTGTAGAGACGATAACTCGATACTTACTTACTACTTGATAAAGACCGTGTACACTTGCACAAACTTACGCGTTACATGTTTTTGGCACCGTTGCCGGGGGTTGTCAATAGTTGCCATAGTCATTTTTTTCATGAAATTATTTATTTTCAATTTGATTTATTTCTAACATTACTAACTTATTCTTTTTAATTTTTGTGATTTTCTTTTCAGGTATTTATGAGCATAGATCGAATTACTGATTTACTCCCTGTAGACCCTGAAATTGAGTGAACTTTTAGACAAAGAAGACGTGAACGAACAGCTCAAAGACAAGTTGAGATGGACCTTGGAAATCAGAATCAAGACCAAGGTAATGAAGTCGATCATGTACGAAATCCTATCGTTATTGCCGATGATAGAGATTGATGCATTAGACAATATTCTGTGCCACTTTTCAGTGAGTTCAACCTAGGAATTGGAAGGCCAAATATTGAGGTAACCCAGTTTGAATTGAAACCAGTGATGTTTCAAATGCGACAAACGATGGGCCAATTTAGTGGTATGCCCACGAAAGATCCACATCTCCACCTTTGATTATTTATCGAGGTGAGTGATTCATTCAAGATAGCCAGTATGACTGAAGACGCACTGAGGTTGAAGTTGTTTCCGTACTCGTTACGAGATCGAGCACGAGCATGGTTCAATTTATTGCCACCAAGTTCTATATCTACATGGAAAGAATTAGCAGAGAAATTTTTGGTTAAGTATTTCCCACCTAGTAAAAACGCTAAGTTAAGTAACGAGATCACAACTTTCCAACAATTGGATGACGAGTCTTTGTATGAGGCTTGGGAGTGATTCAAGGAGTTACTTCGTAAGTTTCCTCATCATGGGACTCCTCATTGTATCCAGTTAGAGACATTCTACAATGGTCTCAATGCATATACAAGATTGATGGTAGATGCTTCCCCGAATGGTGCAATTTTGTCTAAGTCTTATAATGAGGCTTATGAGATCATCGAAAGGATTGCGAGTAATAACTATCAAAGGCCAAAAAATTGAATAGCTTCAAGAAGACGTGTAGCCGGAGCTCATGAAGTTTGCACCCTCACTTTGTTATCAGCTCAGGTATCGTCTATTTCCTCTATGATAAAATAGTTAACCACTAATAGTACTGATAATTCTGCAGCTCAGCCACCAAGTCCGTTTGAAGTAGTTTCCTATGTGTACTATGGGGAAGGTCATTCTTTTGAAAATTGTCCATCAAATCTTGAGTCAGTGTACTATGTGGGGAACCAAATCAAAATAGGAGTGGACAATGACCCCAGTCCAACTTCTACAATCCTTCATGGCATAATCGTCCTAACCTTTCTTGAAGCAACCAAGGAAATGGACCGAACAATAACTTATTATAGCAAAGACCCAACCAATCTCAAGGGTTTAATCAGCAAGCTCCAAAACCACCTCAAGCTAAGGCATCAAACAGTTTGGAGAACTTGTTGAAAGCGTACATGGCAAAGAATGACGCTTTGATCCAAAGCCAAGCAGCAACATTGAAAAATTTGGAAAACCAAATGGCTCAGTTAGCTACGGAGCTACGTAATAGACCGTAAGGAACCTTGCCGAACGATACTGAGAATCCAAGAAATTTAGGTAAAGAACATATCAAGGAAATGGCATTGTGAAGTGGTAAAATTCTAGAACCCCGATTAATTGATGTCCAAGATAAGCCCGTTGAGAAGAGTCAACCAGCTGTTGAAGTTCCTACACCAAAGGAATCAGAATCTGCAAAGTCCGATAAGGTAAACCCTGACTTAGTGAATTCAGATATCTTAACATCTTCTTTGGATGCAAATTTACCTACTTAGAAAAGTTGTCTAGTTCAACCGAAAGTTCCATCACCTCCATATCCGCAAAGATTGCAGCAAAACAAGCAGAAATAGGAGAAGTTTTTGGATGTTCTGGAACAGTTACACATCAATATTTCGTTGGTGGAGGCTTGAGAACAAATGTCGAATTATGTGAGGTTTATGAAGGATATACTATCCAAGAAGAAACGACTGAGTGAGTATAAGACTGTTGTCTTGACAAAGGAGTACAGTGCATTCCTGTAGAGCAAATTGCCACCGAAATTGAAAGACCCAAGAAGCTTTACTATACCCTATAACATTGGTGAATCTTACTGTGGTGAAGCTTTGTGTGACTTAGGAGCGAGTATCAACTTGATGCCTAAGTCTATTTTCAAGATGTTAGGGATAGGTGAAGTAAGACCTACAACTGTGACACTTCAGCTAGCGGATCGATCTTTAGCATATCCTAAAAGAAAGATCGAGGATATTTTGGTAAGCGTCGATAATTTTTTTCCTCTTGATTTCATTGTCTTAGATTTTGAAGCAAATAAAGAAGTGTCGATATCCTTAGGAGACCTTTCTTAGCCACGGGAAGAACATTAATTGATGTGCAGAAAGGAGAACTCACCATGCGAGTTCAAAACGATCAGGTAACCTTTAATATTCTTAAAGTGATGAAATTTCCCGATTCAATAGAGGAGTGTTCAGTTATGGAAGAGATAGAAACATTGGTTTCTATGGAAAGCAATTTTGAAGAAGATCCATTGGAGAAAGCCTTAAATCTTGACCCTTTAGAGGACGAAGAAGGTGAAGAAAACATGGCTTTGATGGAAGCCAATCCAGGAAATTTTATTCAATCCATACGGTTTGAACCATTGGAGTTGGAAGTAAGAGAATTTGTGCAACCCAAGTTGTCAATTGAAGAACCACCTAAACTCAAACTAAAGGTACTTCCTTCCCATTTGAAATACATTTATTTAGGTGATTGTTCTACTTTGCCTGTGATTATTTCAGTGGAACTGACGAAAGATCAAGGGGAGCAACTAATTGTTATTCTAAAGAAATTTAAGAAAGCAATTGATTGGACCTAGCTAATATTCGAGGTGTAAGCCCTTCTTTTTGCATGCATAAAATCATTTTAGAAGAAGGCGAAAGAGCTCAAATTGATGGAAAAAGGAGGCTCAATCCTATTATGAAAGAAGTTGTGAGAAAGGAAGTGATCAAATGGTTAGATGCAGGAATCATCTATCCTATTTCAAATAGTTCGTGGGTAAGTCCGGTGCAGTGTGTGCCGAAGAAAGGTGGAATCACGATTGTTGGAAATGAGCGTAACGAGTTAATTCCAATAAGAACTGTTACCGGTTAGAGAATCTGTATTGATTACAGAAAGTTGAACAAAGCCACTCGGAGGACCATTTTTCGTTGCCTTTTATGGATCAGATGTTAGATCGACTGGCAGTTAATGAATTCTATTTCTTTTTAGATGGCTATTCAGGATATAACCAAATAGTTGTAGCTGAGGAGGACCAACATAAAACAACCTTTACTTTTCCATACGGTACATTTGCTTTTAGGTGAATGCCTTTTGGTTTATGCAATGCACATGTAACTTTTCAACGATGCATGATGGAAATATTTACTGATATGGTTGAAAATTTTGTTGAGGTTTTCATGGATGATTTTCCTATTTTTTGTAACACTTATGATATCTGTTTGAGTAATTTGGCTAAGGTATTGAAGAGATGCGAAGAGACGAATCTTGTCCTTAATTGGGAAAAATGTAGTTTTATGGTCAAGGAAGGGATTGTCTTAGGTCATAAGATCTCAAAAAAAAGGAATTGAAGTCGATAAAGCAAAGGTGGACGTAATTGAAAGATTAGCGGCCCCAATGAATGTCAAACGAATTAGAAGTTTCTTAGGCCATGCCGGTTTTTATCGAAAGTTTATCAAAGATTTCTAGAAAATTTCTAAACCATTGTGTTTGTTGATAGAGAAAGATACAGTGTTGGATTTCAACAAAGCATGTTTGGAAGCTTTTGAAGAGTTAAAGAAACGGTTAATTTCAACTCAATAATCATTACACCTGATTGGAACTCACCTTTTGAGTTGATGTGCGATACAAGTGACTATGTCGTTGGAGCTGTGGTGGGTCAAAGAAGAAATAAAATGTTTCACCCTTTTTACTATGCAAGTAGAACTTTGACGGGAGCCCAACGCAATTATACGGTAACCGAAAAGGAACTCTTCACTATAGTTTTTTCTTTTGACAAATAGCTGATCATCTGTAGAGGTTGGAGCAAGATGAGGTAACTCAGTCATGTGTGCCTATCAACGAGAATTTCCCAGATGAACACTTATTTAAGGTAAATCGAATTCATGAAATACCCTAGTTTGTTGATTTTTCCAATTACCTTGCATGTGGAATAATTCCTCGAGAAATGACATACCAACAACAGAAAAAATTCCTTTATGGTAGTCGGTATTATCTTTTGGAGGATCCATTTTTGTTTAAACAATGTGCAGATCTGAAAGTGTGTAGCTGACAGCGAGATTGCTGAGATCTTGTATCATTGCCATTCATCTCCAAGTGGGGAACACTTTGGTGGTTCACATACTGTAGCAAAGTTTGTGCAAGCAGGTTCCTTTTGGCCTACACTATTTAAAGATACTTATCCTAAAAATCCCTAAATATCCCTTTTGTGCCGTCAACCTCAAATCTCGAAAGAAACCCTAGTTCTCTTCCCTTTTTACCGAAATTCCCTTTTGTCGTCGCAAGATTTTTGCCGTAGCAAGTTCTACCCACTTTGTTGATTTCCCTTTTCTCTATTGTGCTGAAACTTTGCTGAATTTTTGGGAAAAGATACCATGTCTCGAAAAAAACCAGATCTTCAAAGACTACTCTTGAAAACCCGATTTTGATCGATGAAAAAGTGAAAGAGAGATTTGATTCAATCTTCTAGCATCAACCTATGATGCCGGAAAAAGGTTTTGACTTGAAGAGTAATGATTTGATGGTTGTTCCTATACCGATTAGAAAGAAAATCAATGCTCTCAAGTGGGGACAATTTTGTGATGCTCGTTCACTTCCCAATGATGAACTAGTTCGAGAATTCTATGCTAGTTTAACTACACAAGATGCTACTGAAGTCATTGTTCGAAAGAAAAAGGTATCTCTTACTTCTAAGTCCATAAATGATTTGTTTAATTTACCTGATGTTGAAAAAGATGAGTACTACCCTATAATAAACAATATCAATTGGGATTTTCTTCAACAATTGCTTGATGTTGTGACCAATCCGGGATCCCAATAGATTATAAGAAAGTATGGGAGCCGTTCTTGTCAAAGAGAATACTTAAAACGAGTAGCAAAGGTATGGTTTTATTTCGTTCGCTACAGTTTTATGCCTATCTCACATAGTTCCACCATCGCGATGGAACGGATGCTTTTGTTATATGCAATTTTGACAGAAAAGTCCATTAATGTTGGGAAAATTATCATCAAAGAGATTCAAAATTGTGCTAAAAAGAAGGCAGGAATTGCTTATTTCCCATTATTAATCACTTCACTGTACTTAAAGGCCCGTGTTAAAACACAAGCAAATCTGAAGGGGCTATATATTCAAGGATGCATTACAAATTATGATCTTGAAATATTAGTAGAGAGGGTGCATGAACTGAATCAAGGCGAGCAAGAAGAGCCAACTGAGCTGGATACAGAGGAGTCAACAAATGGAATTGAAACTGAAGCTAATTTAGTCACAGACGCTAAAGAAGAAGAATCTAATAAGGAACCGAACATTCCTGAACCAAGGATTGAGCCAGAAGAAGAACCAGTCAAGCTAAGTGTTGAACCTGAATATACAACTCCCACGCCGACTTCTGCAAGTACTTTAAGGAAATTGGAGTTGTCATTTTGATGGATATGTGCAAGTTCATGCACAATCAACAACAAACTTACTAGAAATATGCAAAAATTAGAGATGACTCAATTCAAAATACTTTTAAGAATATCTCTAATACTTTTGTTCCTGAGTTCCCAGATGCTATCTTTGAGACATGGACGGAAGATACTGATGATGCAAGTAAAGATAGAGCTAAAGAAGACAAGGGGAATAAGTCAGAAAAATAAAAAGGGGATTCTTGTCCTGTTATTTATTTAATTATTTTTAGGTCTTTAGGAATTTATTTTTTTCGTAATTAGGATTTAATTTCTACAGAATAAAACATAGCAAGCATGAACAAACTTAACGCTTCTTTAGAAAGAATAAGACTAAGTGATGTGGTAATGGGAATGAACATGTCTAGGATTGGGTTATTAGGAAAGACTTGGTATTTAAGCAGTCTTAATGACTCACCTCTCTTTCTTTACAACCCTACCTGGTTTTTCAGTCTTCATTCATTACTTTGTTTCTACAATGAGGACATTGCTTCTTTTTAAAGGGGGTAAGGCAAATAAAGTACTCAAACTTTTAAATTTTTTTCAAGTATGCTTCAATTATTTCTTTCATAAGTATGTTTTAATAAATGAATGTTTAGAGATTTTTTTTACTGAGATAGTTTGTATGCAAGTATGAATGATCATTTTATCTAAGTGAAAGTATGTTATCATGAAGAATGGAATGCTTGTATGATCTTAGCTTTAGTAATGTTTGCCATGAAAACTTAGTTTCTTTCGAGATTAGAAATGCATGAAGGTTTATATATTTAGTATTGACTTAGTAACTTTCTTGAGGCGAAATCCTAGGGGACATAAAAATCTAAAATGATATAGGCACTATTTCTTTGGATCGTTTGAGCCTTTTCAAGCCAACCCTATGATATTAGACCCTTGAAACTATAATTTTTAGCTTAAAGGCCTGTTTTTTCAATGAACCTACATTATAAGCCAGCTACCATCTTTTTAAAATTATCCTGATTTTGTGCACCTATCTTAACTAAAGTTGTTTTGGGAATTAACATTTGAGGAAATTTTCATAAAGATGTATGTGCTCATGCTTAAAAAAAGAGAGCGAAGAAAAGTTCGCTCAGTCTTCAAAAAGGAAAAATGTATGAGCTTGAGTACAAAATAACTTTAGGGGTGTTCCAAAGGTTCACTTAAAGAAAAAGGTTGTATTACGAGAACACCAAGAAAAAGTTAAAGGTTAAGATTTTTAAAATCGAAATGTCCCATCTCTTAAAATCCCTACCTTTAACTGAGCCCCATTACAACCTTATAAAAGACCTATTGATTTGATGACTATGTCACCTACATTAGTGGAAAGGAAGTCCTAAGTTCAACATATGAAGATCATAAATAAGCCTTGTGATTGTTTGCTTGATTGATAGGAAATTATGTTGAATGATGAATGTTATCTATGGCTGAGACATACATGCAAACTATGATTCATGTTGGCATATTTTGAAGCTTAGTATAATCTTAAGGAATGTTTGCATATGAATTACTTGTTAATAAAGAAGATCGATAAGAATGAAGTTATTACTGCATGATTATGGGACAAAGATTGATTCTGCTTACACAATTAGCAATTTTGCCTTAGCAAGACCTTTTGCTATGCATAAACATTACTTGGGACGAGCAATGATTGAAGTTTGGGGGTGTGTAAACTGAAAATATATAGAATTTTTCCTATGTAATTTATCAATTTTTTTACCTAAATTCGTTGTTAAAACTAAGTAATTGTTTAATAAATTAATGAAATATGTGAAAATATGAAATTAGGACATAAAAATTATTAAAATGTGATTTCATGCTTTATTATATTGTTTTCATGCAATAAATGGCTTATTTTATATTAATTTGAATATATTATATTTTTTAAGACATAAAGTGGGCCATGTATGATTAAATTAAATAATAAAATATAAAACTATATTTAATAATTCATTTTAAAATATTTCATTAATAATTTGGGTTTTAATTAATTAATTAAATTGGATAACTTTTATTCTTTGGTCCTCTAACTTGTTGATTTGTTCTGGATAAGTCTGATAGCTTTGCTGGATTACAAAACCGTCCAAATTGGAGACCAAGTCAACCCAATATTCGACTACACATGGCTGTCTATTTAAACCATTCTTTGGTTTAATTACACAAGGTCCTTACAGTGTTGAAGAAATTAGAGATTTGCCCAAAGATTTACGATTGTTCGACTCTCAATCCTGAGTTGTGTAACACCTCAAACTCAGCCTAGGCGTTATGGTCGTATCTAGTAATGTCACACGATAGTGTTTTTGAAACCTCGTTATTACGATGAAAACATTCTATGTTATTATCTTGAGTAAACCTTTGTTAGAACTTAGGAAGTCGTCTTTATTGATTTAAAACATTTGTTTTGAAACATCCCTCATTGCGGAAGCTGTAATAAAATAGTCTAAGTGATCATGCGTTTAGAAAATACTTTAACTTTTTGAAAACTGAATTTCATACGACCAGCAGGTATAAATCCATAAAGTAAAATAAATAAATAAAAACCAAAATTTTAAAGCCAAAGTCCCAAATGGTTTTTAAATTACAACCTAAATAACCAATCGTAAATTGAAAACCATGAAGTCCAAAAATTATTGTGGTCACCACTGAGTCCTCTATCGCACCGATTCATCTAAGTTTAGGGATTACCTGTGCACATTAAACAAAAAGGGTGAGTTTACGTAAACTCAGTGTGTAATCCCGCAAAAACAAACAAACAATCAGTATTCACAGTGCACAGTTGAACAGTCTTGGGCCTAAGCCCTTTTCAGTATCAGTGACAATTTGGGCCTTAGCCCATCTCAGTACAGTGTTAAAAATGCAATAGGGGCTTAGCCCATCATAGTATCAGTAGTGGTAACAGTTAGGCAATAGCAGAATCCTTCCCAACCAGCCTCTATACACCATCTCCGTCCAACCCTACACTCCATGTGGGGATATAATAAAACCACCCATCCCTACACTCCAAGTAGTACTGAATGTGGCACAAAACAGTAGTTTGTAGCTAAATTGCCAGTAAATTAGGCTTAAATCCTTTCAGTACATTTCCTCCGAATAACAACCCCAAGCCCAATACATCACAACATACCATGGATGATATGCTATTATGCAATTTCAGTACATATATTTAGTTCAGATATTAACATGCTCAATACAAATATCATTCAGTCAATTTCACACATTTAGGGGTCTAAGTAGCACTTGCCGACCTTACAGTAAGTTTACAGTCAACTTGGGCGACCCGTGCAACCTTAGAAACATTTCGGTAAAAATGAGCCCACACACCCGTGTGTGCCCGTGTGGCACACTCGACCCAAATTGGCCTTGGCCGTGCGATCCATTTTTAATGTAACTCATGCTAGCTAAACATTGATATATGTTTTCACTAATTACTTATATGATCATTCAGACTTGTCTACTTGAGTCATTGTCACTAAATTATTTATATCTTAAGCTACAGAATTCCAAATTAAGATCTGCTTGAAGTTTTCGAAACTAGACTCAAATACCTTTCTAGCATAAAATTTTCAGAAATTATAGCTTATCAAATAAGTATAGTAAAATCTTCAAAGTTATCATTATTCTGTTGTTTGACAGCTTCAACATTTCCTTACTAAAAAAATATTTATCTCTTAGTACGAAATTTGGATGATGTTTTTGTTTGTTTCTCTTGAAAATAAACTCATTAAGGATTTAAACTTATAAATTTAAGTCCTTAATTATTTTTTCTACAATTTTTGATGACTTTCCAAAGTCAGAACAGGGGAACCCGAAACCCTTTGTTAATTGCCTAATCGAAACACGATAACTAAGGGGGAAAATTCCACTTACCGAAACAGATGAAGTCAAAAGTTGCACCCAAAGAGATGGTTCACAAAAAAATACAGAAATGAAAAGAGAGGGGAAAGAGAAGAAACAAGATTCAGCCAAAGGGGAACAAAAACCAAAAGTGAGCAAGAAGGTAGAAGACACGGCAGAGAAACAAAAGTCTAACGTCAGAATATTTGTTGGGAAAAAAAGAAAATAGAAAACTGATAAGAAGAAAATTTTATTTTGATAACTTCTCCCCAAATATCTCCTAAAAACATTCTCTATTAACCCACTAAAACACAACTACTCAGCAGTCTAGTTTAATTTGAACTCCACCATGCCACACGCCTTAAACAAAAAATAATTCCCCTGCTTGCGCAAGGACTCGAACACAGGACGTTCTACATACTACCACTCTGCTTAACCACTAGACCAGAAGGCCCATTCTGATAAATTTTTACCAACAATCAAATAAAAGCCTACTGAACAAAAGTAAGGCCTAATTCATTCAAAATACCAAAATTTGCCCAAGCGAAGGCTTGTACCTGGGACCTCGCAAACACTCCTAGAACACATAACCACTAAAGCTGACAGATATTTGTGTCATATTTTCACAATAACGAAATTAGAAATTTTGGGGCGTAAAAGTTGTGTGGCATCTAAAATTGCTTAAAAATCAACCAAAAAAATCAAGTCAAAATCCATTAAGCATGCCCGGCCACAATTTGAGGAGATTTGAAGAGGTTAACATCCACTATTTTTAGCAAACTATCCCCCTCTCCTTTCCTATAAATAAGAACCTCTCATTCATTCATTCATCATCCCTCAAGCATCCCTCAATCATTCCTCATTCATTTTTATCATTCATCATTCTCTCTTTTCTATAAATTCTCTTAGCCTTTTCCATTTACACGCCTAGCATCATCTCTTCATAAAGATTTTAGCAATTAAGCCACTTAAAGAACCCTTGGAGCGCCATCAGCAATGGAGTAAAGCAAAGGAATGAAAGAGCCTCGTCAGTCAGAGTCTTGGGTGACAGCCACTTTGAATTAGGTTTAATCTTACTTTTCCTTAATTTAATATAAAGATGTTTGCTATGTGTTCTTTATTCTTGTTTACAACAATGTTAGCTTATTTTTATTTAAACTAGGATGATTGCTTTGATTAAATAATATTTATTTGATTCATGCTTATAATGTTTGTGCCTCAATCGATCATGTTTTCAATTAAAATTAAGTCTATATTTCGTTCATACGTGACTGAAATGCACTTGAATTAGCTGAGCGATCCTGACCAGACGACGACTAATGGACACATAATTGAAATATGCATGCTCAATTTAGATCCTGACCCGATTAAATTGGAGGTTGTTTAACAACACTGACCAAGCTCTGTTATCTGCATAGTTTTTAGATTTGTGTGATTAAATTGTTTCAAACCTGACACGTCCCTGTTACCTCACACGAATGCTAAGAAACCCTTAGTAAATAATGATCAGTAAAATGCATATTTACTAGGTAAAGGATTCCAAAAGGACCTAATATGGTTTCCAAACTCATAAAAGATCGAGTTGCCATGGAATGTTTTTCTGAATGTTATTAAGCATGTTGATATAAATTGAGTTTAATTAAAGTAATTGTCCTAATTTATTTATCTCGTAATTGTTGCAAATTGTGTTTAATTTTACTAAAATCTATTTCACTCATATAGTTGCATACTTAGGATAATTTGCATTAGGGATCATTGCATTGAGTCTAATATATTTTAATCACCACTTCTCAACTATATTGTGTTTTTATTTACCAAATTGTTAATATAATTTTACAAATTAAGTGACTTAGCACAAATACAATCCTTGTGGAGACGATAACTCAGTACTTACTTATTACTTGATAACGACTGTGTACACATGCACAAACCTACGCATTACAGTATTCCTTTCAGGACTACGTGACATAATGTTTAATCCTCACTACAAATCTCACCAATTCTTTAAAAAAGAAATAAATTTGTGCACTCCGCTCGTGTTTACATTCATG
This sequence comes from Gossypium raimondii, assembly GCF_025698545.1. Lineage (NCBI taxonomy): Eukaryota > Viridiplantae > Streptophyta > Magnoliopsida > Malvales > Malvaceae > Gossypium > Gossypium raimondii. The sequence continues at coordinate 25,754,426 of NC_068565.1, forward strand.
ATTGGATTTTATCACTTTAATAATCTCTCCTCTCTTGCATTTTACCACTTCTTTTCGTTTCTCGAAGTTCTTTGGTGACTACCTTAGGCCTAGCAGCAAGTCTTGGTAAAGTCGGCTTCAAAGGGATGTAAAGGTAGAATTCGATGTTGGGTAACAAGGTAGTCTTGAAAGAAAAAAAAAACAAGATTAATGGGAGTGTGGCTGAAAACGTTTTGGGTAAGAAAATTTCAAATTCGGGAAATAACACTTCTCAAGCTAGTGTTCTTTTTGTTTCTAACTTGCAAATCTGAAACTCCCCTTTTTATAATTTTCAATTTTGTATTTGCAACAGACTTATATTTTTTTCTCGAAGACTTTTTTTTATAATCTTCAACCCCGAGAGTAGTAAACGATAATGCTTACTTAATTTTTTACTAGCTCTAATACCAAATAACGCGATCTCGTATTCATTGGTTGAATTGAATCGCTTGTTTCCCGATCATAAAATTAAGTAGTAAAGGGTTCGTTTAACAAAAGGGATGTTCTTAAAGATAGATAGGTTTTACAAAGAAAAATATGGAAAGTTGATATGTTTGATGGATGGGTGGATGGACGTTGAACTTAACAACTAAAGAATGAACCAATATTAAAGAATAAAGACCCAATTCTTAAATGATCTCTTAAGGTGAAAATGGTAGAAGGATAGAACCGTGACCCACTATCTATTGAAGATAGGAACCAGTCAGTATAGGTAGAACGCCACACTCGTTGGAGTGATAAGTTTAAGAAAATAAACAAAATGACGCCACCTAGACGAGCTAGATAAGTCAATTTGTGTCACAAGAGAACAAGGAGAGTTTAACAACTCACAAATAGTTTATAGTTCATAAAATGATCAAAATTTCTTGCTACAAGTTACAAGTCAACTACTTATAGGCTGCTAAGTGATCAATCGAATAGACAAGATACAATCAAATGATTCTATTGATTCAGCTAATTAATTCCTTGAAGAATTCGAGATATGATAGTTTCCATCAGCATTGACAATTGAAGTTCCCAAGTAGTCAATTCAATAGACTTAGGAGTTGAGCTGAATAAGCAAGGAGCTTGATCGGTCAAGAGTATTTATGAGCTTAAGTAAATGCCTCCTTGGTTCACCGAATGTTAATGCAGCTTTTGAATGCATCTTGTGGCGTCTGAAATGTCCTTGGTGTGAACATATGTACTTGGATGGTCCCTTGGGTGTGAACATCAGGAGTTGGACAGTCCCTTGGGTGTGAACAAAATAGTTAGTTGATCAGTTCAAGTGCGGCTTAATTGTTGCCATGAGTTTTCATGAATAGTCACTTGGAAGAGTGTACCCAGCAGCTCCAGTATACATGAATGGTCGGGTACATGTTCCTTCATAAATGAGCTCTAATGAATCTGAAATTATGCATGTATTTCCAGCTGCCTATGTGATAAACCTGAAAAAAATTAAAGACTCGATGAAATGAAGTATTAAGACAAACTAAAAACATAATTTAATTTGTATTAAGCTAAGACACAATTAAAATGTCTGACTTAAGACCAAATATAAAGACATATATTAATGATATCCAAACTAATACTTAATGAAAGACAAGAATTAATAATGTTTGAATTAGCTAACTAAAATTGAAATTGGTTTGAAGCAAGTTGCATGGAGCGCATGCCGAGCATTCCCACACTCAATCAATGAATGCGGCCACATCTTCTCCCCAAACATGATCAACGAGGCCCGAGATAGCTTCTTTGAATTTCTTGGCTCAAGCACGAGAGATTGGCCCCGTTGGCAACTTGATTGGTTCACAAGCAGATTTGGTTGAATCCTTGGACGAGATCGTATCAGTTTTTTAAGCTTACTATGTTGTTTTCTTAATGTTTTTGTGGTTATTTGGTTAGTTTTGAAGCTTAGATATGTTAATGGACTAGTTTGTATAGTAAAAGTTGTTGGTTGTGAAATTAGGGACTAAAATTCAATAAGTTCAAAATATGTGTGAATATTATGATTTTTTTTTGTTCTATAAGATTGTTGGAGGACTTAATTGAGACTAATTTCGAAATTGAAGCTCAAATATAAAGTTATATTAGTTTCAGATTTATGGACTAAATCATGATAATTACAAATTTTGGAGATTTGTTGTATAATAAAAAATTAACTATTCTATGTTGTTATATATATATATTTGGATTGGTTAATTAAATCAAATTTTACTTTAGATCAAGAATTTCAACAATTGGAGGACGTACGAGGAAAAGAAAAATTATCGACTAGTCCTTGATAGTTAAATCGCTACGGTTTCGGCAGGTAAGTTTATACAGTATAGTTTAAATTATTTATGCTCATGTATTATATTTTATTTATTAGTATTGATTGATGGTGAATCAAGAATTTTTATATAATTTCTGAAAAATCCCGATAAAATTAGTAAAAATCTCATATACGAGGTTATGAGTTCTTGCCCAAGTTCTGAGCTCCTGCATGTGTTACGGACTCGAGAATACAGTTTTAAGTTCTGACCTCCAGTATATGTTGCAGATTCGAGAACACCGGAATATTAAGTCTTGGCCAAGCTATTCATTGTGTAGGTTTAACCCTAATGGGTAACCATGCACTATTATTTCCGCCTATATACAGAGTTCTTTTACGAAGTTTCATCAGGTAGAATTGTCACTGAAGTTCTGGAGGTATGCCATTTGAAATTGGCTAAGTGACGAAGATGTTTTGGTGATGAGATCTAGCTTGGTTGATGGACATGAAATTGATTATGGTATTTCATGTGATTGAATTAAGTCTTATTTATTATTGATGTAATTTAAATTTTGATAGGTATATTTTTTTTCATTGTGATAATATATGTGTTAAGGAATTGAGGTAAGTGAATGTTTATATTGTATAAGCTTACTATGTATTTTATATACTTACTTATGTTAATACATTTTTGTAGATTTTGGACATCCAGAACGTGTCAATCGGATCAATGAGAAGCTCACACCTATTTTTCACTTGATTCAATAGACTTTTGAAGTTTGAAAGTTGGTTACTTGTGGCATGTATATAGGATGTTTACTTTGCAAGTTCATGATCATGTTTTGTTACTTTGGTTGTGAAAAAGATTATAAATAACCTTGATTTATTAAGTGCTCGGTACCTATTTGATACTTAGTAAGTTGATGATGTTTTCCAAGATTTGAATGGCATTATGTGTATGTTTATGTAACACCCCTTACCCAAAACCGTTGCCGAAGTCGAGCACGAGGCAATACCTGACTTAACTTACTGGTTCGGAGCATAAAAAAATTTGCTTTTAAAAAAAATTAATTTGCTCACATTAATTCAATATGTCCCAAAAAGGACCCTTGAGACCTTAAAACATGCAATGGAAACGGTTTGGGTCTAAATCGGAAACATTAAAAATTTTCTGAATACTTAAACAAATCAAAATAATTTATTTCACTACTCACAATAAAACTGTCCACTTGTGTAATAGTCACTAATTTAATTATAACTCAAGTTACAAAACTCAAAATTTATATCTACAAATTTTCCCTAAAACTAGGCTCATATATCTTCTCATCATAAAATTTCCAAAATTTTTAGGTTATCCAAATAGTACAGTTTATTCGTTACAGTCTCCCTTGTTTCACTGTCTGATGGTTCTGACCTCTATTCACTAAAAATCAATTATCTCATTATACAGGATTCATATGGTGCTTCTTCTTGTTTCTATTGAAAATACTCACTAAGGAATCTAGAAATATAAATTATGACTCATAATTCTTTCTGTACAATTTTTAATGATTTTCTAAATTCAGAACAGGGGACTTCAATAACCATTCTGACCCTATCTCACTAAAATTCAAATATCTCATAATATATAACTCCTTTCCCTACAAGTTTCTTTCATATGAAAATAGACTCGATAAGATTTAATTTTATATCTCATTCACTCTCTAATTCTATTTCTACTATCCTTGGTGATTTTTCAAAATCACATCAATGCTGCTGTCCAAAATCTGTTCCATTGCAAATTATTACTCTTTTATAATTTCTTTGTATTAACTATCATTTAGGCATACATAACACCAAAATATGTTCTTAATTAGCCATTTTAATAGCTAATCATTATTGAGTATTTACATGCTATTCATTAGCCATATCATAAGGAAACACACAGAAAATGATTAAGTCCCAATACATGCCATAACTTAATCATTCGAATCATAAAATACCAAGATGATCTGTTGATAGTGTGAAACGATCTCCGACGCCCTTACGATCCCTGAATTAGCTTGGCGATGATACTATAAAAAATAGAAAATAAAGGGAGTAAGTGTATAGCTTAGTAAGTTTACAAGCAAATAAATAACAACATTTATCATAAATAATTATACTCATAAATCATCATCAGGTATCATGGTCTTTGCTTCTTCTTTACTTACTCTCTTATTTGTTTACTTACTTGCTTACTTAAATAACTCCTGACTATAACTTCTCCTCCCTTATTGAAATTTCTTTCTCAACTAATAATTGAAATATTATTAACCCTTATAACTCACCTGAACCTATTTATTATGCTTTTACATAAACTTTCATGTAACATAGTCTACTTGATGGCCCATTGAACCACTTGGAATACTAAGGATACTTTGGTCTCCTGTCTGATAATAACATGCCAAAGCCATGTCCTAGATATTGTCTTACATGGGATGTTTCCTGTACTGCCAATGCCGTATCCTAGATATGGTCTTACATGGGAGTTCTCATATCGGTGCCAACGCCATGTCCCAGACATGGTCTTACGTGGGACCTCTCATAACCCCAATCATGTGAATGCCATGTCCCAGACATGGTCTTACATGGGATCTCATCCCCTAGTGTCATGACATTTGTATCAGATACATTCCTAATGTTTCAACAGGACTTTTTAACACTAATTCTCTATCATCTCATACTTGAGTCAACATTAAATAATTTCATGAAATAAATACATAATTGCTGGAAAATTAACATCATTAAAAATAATTATTGAAATATTGCATTTATTTACCGTAAACTTACCTTGGTACAAAATACGATCAATTCTAGCAACTTAGTCCTCAACCTTTTTCTTTCCCCGGTCTAACTCCAGATTTCATTCCTCTTGATCTATAATAGCAAATTTAGCTTATTTAATACTCACATTCATCAAAATAATCCTTAACTCGAACTTTGGCAAAATTATGATCTTGCCCCTAAATTTTTGCATATTTACACTTTTTCCCCAAAGCTTGGGAATTAAACTTCATCCCTTATTCTTTTGTTTTATGACATGCTGAACATCTTTCCCTTCTATGGCAACATTAAATTCCCACTCTAACATTTACTTATGAACATTAGGTATTTTTACCAATTATGTCGTTTTACTCGTTTTCGCTTAAAATCGCCAAGTAAAAGTTGTTTAACATAATTTCAAGCTTTATATTCTACCATAAAAAATTAAAATAAAACATTTCACCTATGGGTATTTTTCCAAATATAAACCCTAACATGATTTAATGGTAGAATAAGCTAAATCGAGCTACGAAGACTCCAAAAACGTAAAAAAAACATTAAAAACGGGGATTGGGTGCACTTACTATGAGCTTGAGAAAATGAAAAAAACCCTAGCTATGGTGTCCTTGAAGTTTTGGCCCTATGGAAGAAGATGAGCACATTTTGCCATCTTTTTCCCTTTTAATTCTTTTTATTACCAAATGACTAAAATGCCCTTCATTAAAACTTTAGTTATTTTTATCTACGCATGCCCATTTTTGTCCATGAAAATCTAATGGTCTAATTACCATTTGAGGACCTCTACTTCAATTATGTACTTTAATTAAATCATTTATCATCTAAAACTCATATTTACCCACTTTTGCAATTAAACCCTAACATGCAATTCAGACATGCAATCGATGAAATATCTTATCGGTATTCTAAGACATGCATCCAATCAATCGGTAAATCACAAAATTAATCACAATAAACTTTTCTATCTCAGATTCGTGGTTTCGCAACCACTGTTCCATTTAGGCCCTATTTCGGGATGTTACATTTCTCCCCCCTTTAGGGATTTTCGTCCTCTAAAATCTTACCTGTGAAGAGATTTGGGTATTGTTTTCGCATAGCCTCTTCGGGCTCCCATGTAGCCTCGTCTACCCCTTGCCTATTCCATAATACTTTCACAAGTGCAATACTTTTGTTCCATAGTTACATGGCCTCTCGAGCTACAATCTTTACCGGTTGTTCACCGTAAGTCATATCTACCTCTGTCTGAAAAATCACATGTGACGGATCTGAACGATAACGGCATAACATAGACACATGGAATACATCATGAATCTTCTATAACTCAATCGGCAAAGCTAACCGATATGCTAAGGGCCCAATTCTTTTAGTCACCTCGAACGGTCTAATAAAACGTGGACTTAGTTTGCCTTTCTTGCCAAATCTAAGAATTTTCTTCCGCGAGGATACTTTCAAAATACCCTGTTACCAACCTAAAACTCAATCTCTTTTCTTTTCAAATTTGCATAGGATTTCTGTCTATCTGAAGCTGCTTTAAAGCAATCTCTAATGACTTTTACTTTCTCTTCTGTTTCTTTGACTAGATCAACCCTGTAAATCAAATTTTCCTTACAAGTGATGTCTCCAGATCTTCAACGTAAATACAATTGTAGCTAGATCTAAATCGTGCGTCGGGCAGTTTTTCTCATGTGGCTTTAACTGTCTGAAAGCATATGCTATTACTTTACCTTTCTGCATAAGTACACAGCCCAATCTATTCAATGATGCATCACTGTAAATAACAAATTCTTTACCCGATTCTGGCTGTACTAAAACAGGAGCTTCAGTTAACAATGCCTTTAACTTGTCAAAACTATGCTGACACTTCTCAGTCCATTCAAACTTGACATCTTTCTGCAACAACCTTGTCAATGGGGTAGCTATCATGGAAAATCCCTTTACAAATCGTCTGTAATAACAAGCTAATCCAAGAAAACTTCTAACATCTGACACATTTTTGGGTGGTTTCCACTCAAAAATTGCTGAAATTTTACTCGGATCAACTTTAATACCATCACCTGAGACAATGTGTCCAAGAAATCCGGCTTCTCAAAGCCAAAACTCACTTTTGCTAAACTTGGCATACAACTGATTATCTCCCAAAATCTGTAAAACTGTTCTCAAATGTTCGGCATGTTTAATCTCATTAGGAGAGTAAATTAGAATATCATCAATAAAAATAACTACAAACTTGTGCAAGTACGATCGAAAGATTCGGTTCATTAAATCCATGAATATGACAACTTAGTCCTCAACCTTTTTCTTTCCTCGGTCTAACTTCGGATTACGTTCCTCTTGATCTATAATAGAAAATTTAGCTTATTTAATACTCACATTCATTAAAACAGTCATTGACTCGAACTTTGGCAAAATTACGATCTTGCCCCTAAATTTTGCAAATTTACACTTTTGCCCCAAAGCTCGGGAATTAAACTTCATCCCTCATTCTTATGTTTTATGACATGTTGAACATCTTTCCCTTCTATGGCAACATTAAATTCCCACTCTAACATTTACTTATGAACATTAGGTATTCTTACCGATTATGTCGTTTTACTCGTTTTCACTTAAAATCGCCTAGCAAAAGTTATTTAACATAATTTAAAGCTTCATATTCTACCATAAAACATCAAAATAAACACATTTCACCTATGGGTATTTTTCCAAATATAAACCCTAACATGATTTAATGGTAGAATAAGATAAATCGAGCTACGAAGACTCAAAAAACGTAAAAAAAATATTAAAAAACGGGGCTTGGATGCACTTACTATGAGCTTGAGAAAATGAAAAACCCTAGCTATGGTGTCCTTGAAGTTTCGACCCTATGGAAGAAGATGAGCACATTTTGCCATCTTTTTCCCTTTTAATTCTTTTTATTACCAAATGACGAAAATGCCCTTCATTAAAACTTTAGTTATTTTTATCTATGCATACCCATTTTTGTCCATGAAAATCTAATGGTCTAATTACCATTTAAGGACCTCTACTTCAATTATGTACTTCAATTAAATCCTTTATCATCTAAAACTCATATTTACCCACTTTTGCAATTAAACCCTAATATGCAATTCAGACATGCAATCGATGAAATTTCTTATCAGTATTCTAACACATGCATCCAATCAATCGGTAAATCATAAAAATTAATCACAATAAACTTTTCTATCTCAGATTCATGGTTTCGTAACCACCGTTCCATTTCAGCCCTATTTCGAGATGTTACAGTTTAGGTATTAGCATGACTTGATAATTAATTTTTGTAATTGTTAATGTTTGGAATGATTGGCTTGAATGGTATGAAATGTTTATAGGCATGGTTGAATGAAATATGCTTAAATTGTGAAAATATGTCCTCATGTTTTAGGTCACTTATTGAACTTTTCTTGTTGATATCTTAGTTAAGGAAATTATGATTGTTTGAATTTGTTTAAACATGAAAAATCTTGGCATATAGTTGTTATTTCATAAATGAATTGTGATGCCAATTGTAACATATTGGTCATGCACTTAGATTGAGTGAATTAAGGTGAATTTCGTATGTTTTGGTGTCTTATATCATGTTGTTCAAGGGTCTAATCCATTGGCTTGTGGCTTAAGGGATCATTGGTCAAATTTGGCTTATTGTTAAAGGTATTTTAGGCACACACAGCCTATGGCATAGTTTGCCTCACGGTCGTGTGCCATACACGACGAGCGCAGGCCACAGTCGTGTCGTATGTTGAATTTAGGTGCACGGGCATGTGGCTTTGCGCCACACTACCATTATCTATCATTTCAAATTGAGACTCGATATTTATCTCTAGATTTTAGGGTAAGTTACATGAAGCCCTAGGCACAAAACTGAATTCAGTACAACATTTCATCCTCAAAGTGACGAACAATCAAACCGGTGATTCAGATACTTGAAGACATGTTGCGATGTTGTATTATTGAATTTGAAGACAGCTGGGAGAAATTTTTATCGTTAGTTGAGTTTTCATATAATAACAACTATTAGTCAAGTATCAAAATGGCACCATATGAAGCTCTATATGTTCGTAAGTGCAAAACTATACTTTGTTGGTCAGAGTTGAGTGATAGAAAATTGTCAAGGACAAATTTGATTTGTAAAATCAAAGAACAAGTCTGAGCTATATGAGATTGTTTGAAAACTGTTTTAGATCGATAAAAATCTTATGCTGATTTAAAAATAAAATATATTAAATTTCATATCGATGATAAAGTATTTTTGAAATTTTCACCCTAGAAGAGAGTCTTGCTTTTCGACAGAAAAGGGAAACTCGATTCGAGATTTATAGGGTCGTATGAAATTTTAGAAAGGGTTCGTCTGGTGGCCTATCGATTAGCTTTGCCCCCAAAACTCGAAAGGATTCATAATGTCTTTCACGTATCTATACTACATCCTTATAAATCTTATACTTTTCACATAATATCTCCCGACAAAATAGAGTTACAACCTAATTTGATGTATAGTGAAGAATGAGTAAAAATTCTAGCTTGGGAAGTAAAAGAATTACGAAAAATATTAGTATATTTAGTAAAGGTATTATGGCATCGTCATGGTATGGAAGAGGCTACGTGGAAGCCGGGAGGAACCACGACATCATAGTACCCTAACATTTTCTTAGGTAAAAATTTCGATGACGAAATTTCTAAAGTGGGAGAGTTGTAATAGCTATTTTTTTAGTGGTGTCGAAAATGGTGGTTTCAGAATCCCACTTCCGATACTCAAGTCTATAAATATTAATATTTAATATTTACGTGAGGTTAGTATTAACGTTTATTAAATTTTGGTCCCTTACTTTTTTCAAATTGGTAGTTAATTAAGGTACAAGTGCTAAATTGTAAAAGTTTATCGCTATAGATTTTTACATAGTTGAAGGAAAAAAAGAGCAATTGAACCATTTTTAATGTGAAAAACGGTAGTGGATGACAATTAGCATCCACAAAATTTGTTAATTATGCTTAAAGATTGTTTAATTAAGATTTTATTAATTAATTAAGATTAATTAATTTAATTATAAGTATAAAAGACAAAAAATTAAAGAAAAAATAAACCATTTTCATTAATCTTCTTCTCTATCACTGAAACAAGAAAGAAAAATAGGGTTTCAAGAAATTCAACTTTCGGTCCCTCAAATTTGTAAGATTTAAAGTTCTTTTCTTATATTTTTTATGTTTTTGAGGTCGTGGGAGCTTGATTTAATTAGCCCATATGCCAATTTGCAAAATTGTTAAAGTTTCTAAAAGTTTTCATTGATTCTTTCTTGAAGAAATTGGTATTAAATTGTTAAATTTTAAGCTTAGAAGTGAAAAAAGACTAGATTATAAAGTTTAATTGCTAGTTTTTGAACATATGGACTAAAGTGTATAGATTTCTAATTTAATGTGAATTTTTGTATTTTTTATAGTAGAGGGTCCTAAAAGGATGTAATTGAGATTAGTTTCGAAATTAAAGCTCAAATTTAAAAGTTATAGCAATTTCGGTTTTATGGACTACATTAAATAAAATACAAAACTTTAGCGGCATTCGACAAGTGAAATTGAACTAATCCATTCATATCATGGACTATTATAAACTATTTGGAATTGATAGATTAAATGCAATTGTTGTATAAATCAGAAATTGAATGAAACCGAGAATAGTCGAGGAAAAGGCAAAATTATCGATTAGTCCTTACAATTTCAACTTGTTTTTTGATTTGACCAGATGAGTTCATATGGTATAAATGTGTTTAAGTTCTTTTGTATTTTACTTGTGATTATATATGTGTTTGGTGGTGAATTGGTATAAAGGTGGGATTTGGACTAAATTGTAAATAAATTTATATATGTGGTGAAAATGCTCGGATGAACTTAATAAAGGTCTTGTGCACACTGATATGGATTGATTTCTGAGATCCAACATTCTTTGTGGACTTAAAGATACATGTGACACAAGTTTAGCCTGGACTGGTAACATGATGTCTTTTTAAAGGTTTAGCCTGGATGGGTAACCTGACATGTATACTTACAGCTTGGTCAAACAATTTTGAGAAAGAATGATACGAAACGTGTGCGAAACATGATCGTAGCTTTTCTAAGTTGTGAATTTAACCTAGATCTCTAGATGAATGTGAACTGAAACGAGAAACAATGAAAACAGATTAGTTGTCACAAAAGAGAGTCAAACGGAATTAAAACAAAAGAAAGACGAACCAGCTGGTAAAGAGTCCAATAGAGAATGAATTAGGGTTTCTTGGATGGAAAGAAACTGTCGTTGGACCTCAAGAAAATGCCCCAACTAGATCTGGAAAAATAAAACACAAAATAGATTTGTTAGAAGTGATTTTAAAGACAACAGCAAATTATTTTGTGCAAGAATGTTTGAAACAGCAAGAAAGATTAAAACTCCTAATTTTGATGTGTTACTTGATGGAACAAGATAGGGGAACGTCTCTCTTGAAGAAATTTTAACCTAGAATGAAAATCAATAAAATCAGTAAGCCAAAACAACAATAACTAAATTAAAATAAACAAGAACCGATAAATTAAGGCTAGAAAAGAGAAAATGACATCCTAAGAAGCCTTGGAAACATTAAGAATCCACAAATCCTTTCAATGGCTCTAATTCCCCCTCCAAGAAAAAGATCTTGGCAAGAAAAAACCTGAAGATGATTCCCACAACCTTAAAGATGTTAAAACAGCTTCTAAAAGAAACTCAAGAACAATTCTTGAAGAAAAACTCAAAGAGAATTATTATTAATTTTTAAAAAAAACAAAAATCATTTGTTCATCTGTAAGGGTGGACGTCCATGCTACTTATAGGCCCCCAAAATAAGTTTTCCTAACCCTAATGGAATAACTAACATGAAAACTAATCAAATAAAACAAAATAATTCTAAGTATGGACTTTTAATGGGAATTAGGCCAAAGGAATTAAACGGGCTCCTTGGGCTGAATTCTTACATGATGATCCACCTATTGAAATAAAATTGGACCTATAGTTAAATATTTTGCAATTTGGCCGCTATGATAATTTGACCAGATATTCAGTTAAATTACTTTCCAACTTTAGGATAGGCTTGTAGGCATCCTAACGAGCCATTTTTTCAAGAACTTGGTCTTGTGATCCGTTTGCCCTCAAATTTGGCTCGTTCAAGCTCGTACGTAAAATTCAATGCGCCTTGGCTGCAAAATTTGATTTCATGGACCAAGATTTCCAAGATTTGAAATCTTGATTTTCTTGATTCTTGAAATAGTCTGAAACATCAAAATTGGACAAAGATTCGGTTTCTTGGTTTTCTTGAAAACAAGAAAGTGAATCTTGATTTTCTTTTTTAGTCGTGCGCGTATCTAAGGCCTTGGTAACAAAGTCTTGGATGGTCTCATTTAATGTTGCTCGGATATGCTTGGCCTTCAACCTCGTTATTGGGCCTTGAGAAAATTTGAGCCCATCACATTCATGAGCTTGATTTTGGGCCTTGCGACTTATATAAAATTTGATGTGTCATTAAAGGTTTAGCCTGGAAGGTAACCTAACACAAATATATTTAGCTCGGAAGAGCAACTAGTGTGATTTAGTATTTGTGTATCCAAGTTCGTTTATTAAGTTTCATCGGGCAAAATAGATGATATGAAATGAAAAATTAAAATGATATAGAATGAATCCGGTATTCAAATGATGAATTTGTGAATGTTGTAAACATAAAGTCTATAGTATATGTATATATATGATTACCTTACTCTCGATTGGAATAAGAGTTAAACTTGCTAGCTATAGTGACATGAATGGTATGATAGATACATGTTTATACTTGATTTGATGTTTTTAAAACTCACCTTATTAATTTTGTAACATGTTATGTTTAGTCAAATTATGCCAACATTTTGGTAACTTATTGTATTTTGATTTTTTATCAATGTAAGTTTTTTATTTGTTACCTATGAATTTACTAAGCATTTAAAATGCTTACCTTATTATCTTCCTTGTCTCTTTAGATTGCTAACTTGCGAAACGTGTCTATTGGATCGTCAAGAAGCTCACACTATCCCGTTATTGATTCGGTAGCCTTTCAATCATTTTAAACCTCGATTTTCTGACATGTATATAGGTGTTAAGCACTTGTTGGATCTTAAATGATAGTTTAGTTTCAAACATTTCCAATGCTTGATTTTAGCAATGTAAATGTTTAGTTAAAAATTATATGATTTTGTAAATGGTTTGGTATGAGTATGAAACATTTGGAAACATTTGGAATGGCTTTTATGAATGTAAATTGACATATTTTAAGAAGCTTTGAGCTAAGTAAATGTTTGATACTTTCTAAATTGATTGGTTTTAATGTCATGGTAATGGAATATATGTTTAATGGTTGAATTGGTAGTATAGTTGGTGTAAAGATGATTGTGAATGTTTATACATGTTTTGGTATGTGTTTGGAATGATTATTGTGTAGGTAAAGTCGTGCAAATATGCACCAAATGTGAGGTTTGAAAGGTAGACATGAAATAGGTACCAAATGGCCTAAACTTTACCAAAAAACATTGTTCATGTCCCGACGAGCAATCTTCCTCGTCGTAACGTTGGCTGACAGTATGTAATCTCGCAACGTCGAGTGGCCTGACACCGTGAAATGATAAATTGTTTGGTGACGTCATGACGTGGAGGAAGTGACGTCATGACATTGAACATGAAATTTTAAAACTTTACAATTTGGTCCTATTTCATGCTCAAGTAAACAAAAAAAGCTTAAGATCGATTAAGACTTGGATTTGACTGTGTATCATAATGTAAATGTGTTTAACATATAATTGTATGTTTGAATAATTATGTTACTGTATAATTGACTGTAGTTGCTCTGGAAATTAATGTAGCATCCTGTAGCTCGGACCCGATGATCGGGTTGGACGATAGGTGTTACAAAAAGTAAGTATGATTTTATGAAACATGGTTTGTAATATCTGGATGGATTGAATCATGTGTATAGTATGTTAATTGTAGATTAATGATATTTTGAGACAAATAAATGTGATGCGATAAAACAATGTATATGGTACGGAAATGCAAATGTGATCGAACATATGGTATGACAAATGAATAAGAACTATTATAGGTATGATAATGCATATAAGTATAAATGTTGCCCATGTGACCTTAGTAAAAGACTAGGATACATTGGCATGTAAATAGGGTCATATACGTGCTTGTATAGATTATAATAAGATTCTCGGGTTATTTAACTAGATCTAGCCTTGTTGTTGATTCTCAGGTAATATGTAACATAGGTTTAACCTAGACAGGTAACCTGATGTAATTGTAGCTCAGACGAGCAACTTAGTTCACCTGTGTATCTGAGTCTATTTTACTAGGGTTCCATCGGGAGATATATATTTTAATTGAAATTTGGATACTTGAAAATGCATTGAAATGAATATTGTGTAAATGGTGCAAACTATAGATTGATTATAGAATGTGGTATTGAAATGAGTTATGTGAAATTGGTATGATATTTTGACTTGGTAAATGAGATAAAAATGAAATAGTTAATGCTATGGAATCAATTGTGCATATATATGTGTGGATAAATTGAAAACGAGCCTTGGGACCGAATGAATGTGAATGAGTCTATTGACTTGAGATAAGGATTTGAATCATAAGTTAAAAAGGTAAATTATGTTGATTTAATATAGAATTAGTAAGCTTGATGTTAAGTTATATCAATGTATGTTTGATTCATTATTAGTATTGAATATGAATGTAGTATAAGGATTGGAAATTAAAAAGTAAATGAAGTTTTTCATGTATGTTACAATGTTGAATAAGTTGCCTTGGTATTGTGATAAGTATGCTTACATGTATTGAAAGATTATGGAAATAATTTGGCATTTTATAACATGAATTGGTTGGACATTGAGTACATATATGCATGTATTTGTCTTGAGCATATTACTAATGTTTATGCTATATTATCTTGAATCATGAAAGTACTATTGAGCGTTATCGCTCGATGCACTGTTTGTTTATTCAATGTGCATGTACCTAAAGATACTTGGTCTATTGTTAGAAATAGTCAAAATGGTTGTATATAATTTGTGAATATGTGAAATTAGTTTGTTTAGTCATGTATGGAAATGATGTTAATGACTTGATAACTATGTTTTGACCATGTTTTTAATTTTGTGAAATGGTTGATTAAGGCCTTGAGGCCAACTAATGTTGAGTATGCTAGGTTGAATCAAAGGTAAAATGGAAACTTAGTGGACTATTTGGAAAGTCGCGACTTCACACCCTGAATGTCACAACATCAACCCTCCTCGTCGCGAAGTCTCTTGTTTAAGGTCGTGACGTCGGCTCTGTTTTACTTTGAAAACTTTTCACTTTGGTCCACAAGTTGGGAAGTTTAGCACCTGTCTTCAAAAGCTGTGACAGCAAGCCCTAGAAGTCGTGACATCCATTTGAGATGTTTTGAAAAATTTACAGTTTAGTCCTTATCCCGCCCCAAGATGGTATTGAGCTTTTGTAAGCTTGTATTTGACTCGAAAATTCTTATATAACATGTTTTATGCATGAAAGGCTTGTATTTGGATGTTTATTGTCAAATATTGAATATAATTTATCGTAGTTGCTCCAGTAACGAATGTGACATCTTGTTGCTCAAACCCAATGATCAAGTCGAGTATGGGGTGTTACAGAATCTAATGATAAAGGTAAGTAAAATCAATCCTTAAAGAGTAGCATTGAAAAGGGTATTGGAATGAGATTTTTAGATGGAAGGTGTTATTTAGGACTCTTACCTTGAAAGGAGACTAGCTTGTGAGAATTATAATCCTAATATTTACCCAATTCAATGAACTTAGGAATTTGTAAATGGGTTAGGGATGAGGCTAAGAATGTGAGGGCTAAGAGAATGATATTAAAAGAAAAAAAGTACGAGTATAGGTATTTCATAGAATTACTTAATAAGAAGGGTAGTGAGAGATAAGAGTATAGGTATTTCGTAGAATTACTTAATAAGAAGAGTAGTGAGAGATAAGAGTATAGGTATTTTGTAGAATTACTTAATAAGAAGGGTAGTGAGGGAGTTGTAGATGGGAATTTGGGTTAGGATTATTGTGTCCTTATTTAAGTAATTTCATCATATCTAACAAATTACTGAAATGATCAAACTAGTTATTCATAGAAATAAACAAATGTCATTCATTATCTATAAGCTAAACCGTTCTTAATGGGTTTTTCTAAAGTAAAAGATCATCACTTTTATTAATCAACATTAATAGCATTATACATAACTTGACGATACAAACTATCATCTAAATCAAAATAACCTTACTATTACTATCTTTTCCCAACCTTGCAAGTACATGGGCTACTCTATTTGCCAATCTGTGGACAAACAAGAAATACATACACAATCAAAGTTATCTATCACTGATTTTATATCACCCAATGTGCTACCCAAGTAAGAGAAATTAGGCTCATCCCGTTGGATCTTTGAAATGATTCCAATTGCATCTATCTCTATAATAACAACCCTTATGCCTTTGTCGTGGGCCTACTCCAGGGCATGTCTACTGGCCATAACTTAGTCCTCAATGGTTTTTGCAAGTAAAGCAAAATGTAGAAGAAAATATTGGCTTCTTAATTACCTAAAATTTAACTAATATTAAGTTATATTATATGGATAGATTATAATGCGAGAAGACAACTTACATTAGTAAGTAATCTAAATTGCCCATAGTCCGCAGATTTAGGTTGAGCAAATGACTTAATAGAGGACTATTCTGTCGTTTATAAGTCCAATTTGGGAGATAGTTTGTCTTGGCTATTGGAGCTGGATTAACTCCCAAAAATAGAGACATATATGTAATTATTTGAGCTGACAATACATTAGACAGGACCCAAGTTGAATTTATTGTAGATCTGTTTATAGATTAATTCACTTGTGACATTCATGGTATGACTTACCTAAATCTTGAGTAAGTGAATGACCATGTGCATGTAACTCATGTGCTTTGAGATATTGAAAACTTGTGCTCACATGATAGTGGACCAAAAGTTGGTATGTTAGTTTTGACATGAACACTTGTCTGGAATCGTAAACGATTGAACAATGAGAAATAGTTCATGAGTTATTTTTCGTAATAAATGCATTTTCTTAAGAGGACAAGAGATGATTGGTAAATTAATTTAATTTTTTTGAATTGTTATTTATTTGTATGAAATTAAATAATTGATTCAAAGTGAGAATTAAATTAATTAGTCATTGTATTTATAATTAGGAAAGTAAATTAAATTTAGGCGTAGATTCTATTACGATAAAGTCGTCATAATTTTAATAGAATTATATTTGGGTTTTGTAAATAATTCAATCGAATTGATTAATTAAATAAATAAAATAAAATAATTATTTATGGAGAAAAAATTAAGTATTGGGTTGGATAATTATTTGAGTTTATTTTTTATGTGTATCAAAATTAGAAAGTAAAAAAAATTAGACTCAATACAAAACTGCCCAGCTAGCCCACAAGAGGACTAATTGTTGCGGTACAAGTATTCCCCAATACTTTTTGTTGGCTTTAAGGTGCCATAGTTCGAGTGGGACTCACTTTTTATTGAGTAATTATTATGTTGGGTAAACTACAGGGATAGTCACTCAACTATCAGAAATTTTCATTTTAGGTACTCAAAATAATAATAAAAAGTTGCAATTTAAGCACCCACGTTACATAGTTCAGTCATTTTGGTTACTCCTATTAAAATCACAAACGACAAGTTGACGTGACAGTTAAAAAATCGGTATAATAATAAATTTAGCCCTCAACTTTTATATATTATATCGATTAAGCCATAATTTTAAAAAATTAACCCTCAGAATTTACAAATGGTCTCAATTTTTTGTAGGGGTTAGAACTTCCCATCCATTGTCCCATTACTAAGTAAACATTGAGGGCTAAATTTGTTAATTTTTTTATATTTAGAATCAAATTAATAGACTGTGTAAACATTAGAGGCTAATTTTGTTACTAGACCAATAAAAAAATCCTACATCAATCGAGTTACTAAATATTTAATTTCAAAAGTTTAGGGACAATAAAAAATTAATAGTTGGGTGACGAAAATAGAATGGAAGGCATAGTTGGGTGATCGTTTATAATTTACCCATAAAAATAACTTTTAGTATTTTTCATGTCATAATTTAATAGAAAATTTAACTGAGGGACTAATTTACAGATTTTGAAATGTATAAAGGTTAATTTACCTTTTTTTTTTAAGAGAAGGGCTGAAATGCTATCCATCCGTAAGTATAAGTGATTCCTAGTATATACAACACTTAAATTCCAAATAGCATAGTTTAATTATAAAAGAAAGAGATAGACATTGAAGTAGTTCCATTTACAATTCAATCTCTACAACTCTAAAATTTAATTTCCTCCACTCCCAAGTTAAGCATGTAAATTTCTTATAAACAGAAGATTAACATCTTCTTCGATATTTCAAAATCTAATAACACCCCCAAAAAAAAAATACTTTAGATATATTAATAAAAAAACCAATCTAATTAATAACTTAGTCAAGATTCTTACAAGCACATATCAATAATGAGAATTCACCTCTTTCTTGATGTTCTCCAAATTTGGCGTTTTTTTCTTCTAACCAAAGCCTGCTATCTAATCCACTCCTTGTCCTAAACATGAAAACAGCACACTTTGATGTTCGGTTAAAGAGCCAATCATGCAAATCCCACATCATATCTATCAATAATCCATCCAAAAAGATCACTTGATTCCCTCTGAAATTCCACCTCAATCTCTTCACTTGAAACACCTTCTTTTTATCAATGGTGACACACAATTCAGGGTTTCTCCAAACCTTTTGTTTTTCTTCATATTCTTCATTGCATTTGATTAAAATTTCATGAACCAATCCTTCCTCACAAAATTGAGCCTTGGTTGAAAAAACACTAGTGGTGCCTATGAAAACTTCAGTCCTTGAAACCAATGAAAAATTGGATGTTGCCTTTTCCTCATTGTTGGTATGAATTATATCCCCAAGAGATAGACAAAGTTGGGAGTCAACTAAAACAAAAAGTGAAAACCTGGTGCTTGGTTCGGGTCCATTCATATACTGAGCATTGGAAACATCCCAAAAGACTTCAATCTCTGAATTGCAAGCTTTGAAGGTTTTGCTGCCTTTGTTCTTTGAAAGATGGTGGGAATTGGGATCGAATTTCGATGGGGTTTCGCCAACCGCGATTGTTAGGCCTCGGCCTAGGAGATTGTTGCACCATGTGAGGGCGATGAGGAGGTTTCTTTGAGAGGAGATTTTAGCTTTGTATATACATTTTACAGTGGTTGGAGTTGAAGGGGTAAAGCTGGGGGTGAGACAAGGTTGATTTGATGGCCTTGAACAATAAGAATCCGACACTTTGATAGCATGTTCATTGTAACAAGATGCTATGCTCCTCATTGTAAGAGAAAATCCCAGAAAGAAATTGGAAATTTTAGGCCTTTCCCCCCCTCTTCTATTGGAATAAATGCTGGTGAGACAGAGGCTTAAAGAAAGACGCCTTTTAACTCTTCCTTCCCTCAGCCACAAGAAAAGTGACTCATTGTTTAGTTACTCTTCCTTGTCAATGGCTTTTAAAAGAAACATTTTGCAATAAAAGCAAGTAAACGGGACTTTAAAATTATTCTAATTAAACCTTTGAGCCTTTGGGTGTTTACTGCCAGTTTAGATCTGTCATGAAATATATGTTACACGTGAAATAATTTTTACATGGCATTGACAATTTAGATTTAAAATGTTATAAAATATATAGCACTAAAATTTTAATTTTCTTAAATTTTAATCATACAATTTATTTTTGAATAACTTAATTTTAAGTTTTTCATACAATATATACTCGAATGTTTAAACTTTGATACATGTATTTTAAATATATTCCAAATTGAAATAATATTTAACAATGAATAAGTTGACAAAATAATCTTATTGATATGATAATAGTATTTTGAGAGCTATTTTAAATTTATATCCATTTGTAAATATTTAATACAATTAATCTTTAAAATATTAATTACTCTTAGAAGGATTGTTTATTTGGAAACTTTTTAACGGAATTTTCTCCTTAAAAGAATTGGAAGATGGAAGGTGGAAGAAATTGCTATTCTCTGTGTTATCCCATGTGGACTGTTTTCTTTTTTTAATTAATTGCTAGTGGAAAATGGAATTAAAATGTAAAAAAGAAAACAAAAAAACTGAAATCCATGTCCCTAGGTGAAGCCAGGAGTGTTCATTAAATACGATTCTTCTTTAACCTTATAAATTTTGCTTTCAATGAAAATTAAAGGGCAAACGTCATTTACTTTTTTGTTCTTTAGCTCCATGTGCCTCTTGATTAGAATAATTAAGAATCTAATTAAATTAACATCAATTAAACTTTTGACCTTGATCCCACGATAAAAATATATAACTTTAAATTCTTAATAAATAAACTGAATATAATATACGATAAAAATGATGAGAATAATAATAACCAAGTTGAAGTTGAAGCCGTAAGGTAAAACAAAAGGAATTTGATGAACACATGGGATTGAGGGTTTACTGGGAATGCAATTGGGCCTCAATTGATGATAGTGATATTCTTTTGGTCCTACAAAATTAAAATCTGTCTTCAGATTCACCTACTAACAGCTAAAGAGTAAAGGCAACGATGGGTGAAGTTATCCCATTTACTCCCGCACCTATCAGTTACGGAATATATCTCTACAACTGTTATTAATTTGTTGTTAAATTGCAATATAGCTCCCCATTTAATGATTACATATGCTAACCGTTTTTATCATGGTACTGAATTCTGTTTCGGTACTGTTTGTACCGGTCGGAACGTTTCATTTTGGTAGTAAACTGAAATAAACTTCAAGTTTCGTTCCGGTGTAAAATCCAGTCTATACCGATGTTTACTGGTTGATTTTGTCTATACCGGTGGGTACCAAAAAAATAATTTTAAAATATATCTTAAACCTAAAATTTTTATTATTTATTTTAGATTTTTTGAATTATGGATTGTTGTATGCATAGTATGAGATGATCTTATTGTTTAATTTATTGAATAATTTTGTTCATGTTTATTTTGAGTTTGTTTGATGATGGATTGTATTTGTGGAGCTTATTAAAGAATATTTTATGTAATTTATGTATATTTTATATTTGAGATTTATTTAATCTCATTATTTGATATTTGAAAATATTTGTGTATACATATATCAAATATTTTAAAAAATAATGATAAATCCAAACAATACACCAAAATAAATCGATACCGATATTTATCAATTTTAATAATGTAATCTTTATCGATACAATACTTACTACTGAACAAAAATCAATCGTCCAATCGGGAATCCTTTTCACCAGCTAAGAACAGATTGTATTAAGATGATCTTCAGAAAGTTTGATTGATATCTTTAGTTTATTAAATATTTTACTAATGATGGTAATTGTTGAAATTAACCTTCTCCAATAAAATATAATTTTATTAATCTTAACATATCCTAATGATATTTATTATGAAAATTTTAGTTTATTATTAAATAATTCGTAATTTAATCTCTTTAAATTCTAAATAATATTAATTTATTTTAAATAAAATGATTACATTTATTTTAAAATTAATATATGATTAAATATAAAATAAGTTTTACACATTTAATGTATTTATTTTAAAAACATTTAATGTACTTAAATTAGAGTATAAATAAAAACTTAATTCAATAATACTTAAAATAAATTTAAACTTAAATAACTTTTATGATTTTATAAGTAGAAATAACTATATTGTATAACAGTAATGAAATAAATAAGAAAGAAGATGGACTATTTTGTTCCACACGTATGCTTTAACTTTTAACTATACGAGAAAATCACTTTTCCACCTTTATTCAAAATCACATTCTCAAAGAGTAATTTTTTTAAAAATTACATATGTTTTACATGTTCAGGTTTGTGTTGCTCCTATCATCAATTAGGGTCCTGTCCCTTTCCCAAATTGAAAATTTGTAATTCTAGTTTCTCTAATCAAATTATAAATTAATACAAAGAAAATTATATTTTATCCGTCCCAAAAATAAAAATATTTTATTTAGCCCTTCAAAATAATAAAAGAATACATTAGCACATGATAAAATTTATATTTGACATCTCAAAAATTATAATTCAATTTTGGATTCCTAAAATTTTTTGGATTCATCCCTACCAAAAATGTTGTCTCTAAAGTTTAAACCTAATTATCTGTTTGAGAATACCTTACCCTACATCCAATACTTTTTCATAAAATCCTTATTATTATTATTATTATTATTATTATTATTATTATTATTATATAACCTTTTGGTAATAGACTTACAATTACAAGTAAAAAAGGTAAATAAAGTATTTGTATATGTTGATGATATTTTCCGGAGTTGTCTCAATGCTGAAGAAGGAGAATACTTTTAATATAAGCGAATGAGAATGATTATCAAAATCCCGATAGTTGCAATAAGGAGGGAAAAGCATCCGAATCCGGATCATTTCAGATAGTAAGTAGCCTGGGAATACAGAATATAAGATGGAGTAAAAGGAATGACTTGGATAGGGACTTTTCTTAGACTCTTCAAACTTCAGTAGAGGGAAAAGAATGTGCACAGTTGTCATGAAGATAAACATTGGATTAAAACATTCTAATAAGAGAAGGTTCAGACAAATATGATGTAATGAAATTTTCCAATATCTAAGAGATTGTATTTTGCATACCAATTCTTATCATGTTATGTTATTATGACTTACTTCATTTAGAGCTCAAATTGCAAAGCAAAACATTTTCCACATTGCAAAGCAAAACATTTTCCACCCCACATTGTCTTCCCCCATAATTACCCATGAATTGTGCTCAACATGTTGGAGACAGTATTTGGTTTCAAGCTTCTCCAACCTAGGAAGCTGTCGTCCCAATTTTTTTTCTTTTTATATATATAAATGAGATTTATCAATATACACACATATTTAATTATATAAATCCATGGAGGCCTGTATTGCAATAAGTTTAATTTTACT
Organism: Gossypium raimondii; assembly: GCF_025698545.1. Lineage (NCBI taxonomy): Eukaryota > Viridiplantae > Streptophyta > Magnoliopsida > Malvales > Malvaceae > Gossypium > Gossypium raimondii. Next base: position 25,777,594 of record NC_068565.1, read on the forward strand.
TCCCGGCAGTAAGTTGCAGATTTTACTTATAAAGTAGTTAAATTATAGTTTTAGTCCCTAAAATATCCTTGAATTTTGTTTATATATTTTAACTTGACATCTTGCTATAATTAATATTATAGCTTAGCCCGAATTAGTATACCATAAAAAAATCCGTTAGTTGGATATGAGAATTTTTTTAATTATTCAAATAATTTGGTTGAGCTAGATTTTCTTTTCTTTTCTTTTCTTTTCTTTTAAAATACAAACAGTGAAAAAATATTTTGATAATTATAATTTTACCTTTTAAAGAGAATTTTCGATTTCAAATTTTAAAAATTTCCACATCAGGCAACTAATGAAAATTTTTAACGACATTAATGATTTGAACTAAAGTATAATATTAATAATAAGTCATATATATTAGTTTTTTTACTAATCATGTGTAATAGTTAAAATATATTATATTTCATATGTAAAATATGTATTGATTATTTCAATAATTAAGAAATAATTTAATAGTTCGAAATATAAATTTTACATTAAAATTTTTTAAATCAAATTTTAAATATTTTAATGTAATAAAGCTATAATGATCATGAAATTTACCTAAAAAGAAGAATATATTTTTAAGCAGAGCATTAATACCCAAAACTTTTATTCCAACTATTTGAAATTAACGTAAACATTATAAAAATATTTCATAAGTAAATTAAACTGAAACCCATAATTTATTTAAAAATAAAAAATGTAAAAGATTCAAATTTTATAAAAGTATATTAAATCATTTTTTATTTAGTAATTATATTCTAAATACAAATTATAATTTTATTTTCTTTATCTTTTAATATATTTTAGGTTCAGTAGCTATTGCATTTTATTTATTTTTGCAACCATGTTTTAACGTCGAAATAATTATGCAACCATAATTAGTGAAATAAAAATATAGTTAAAGTTAGGAACTACATTTTGACATTATAATTTTATAGATAAATATTTTGTAGTTATTTCCAAAGTTAAAAACACAACCATAATTACTTAAATGCATGAAAAGAGGTTCGCTTCATAACAATAAACTAAAATAGTGATGTGTAGCACAAATAACATCAGTATTACAAAAGAACTCATCACTAACTATTGTTTCCTAAAATGCATTAAAGCATTACTTTAAATGATAAGTTAATTATTTGAAATACTAACAGGAGGTTCTCAAGTCAACAAGAAAAGTTAGGAAGCTGCCACATTCTTTATTGATATTTAAAATAAATAGAAAAATGAAGGTTTTTAATCCACTAGTAAATTAAAAACTCCACGTCAGAGAGTATTAAATAATAACCTATAGATATGAATTAATATTTCATACTATAAGCAAAGTTACAAAAATTTTATATATTTTCTTTATTTACTTTTAATTTTTTAATATCTTAAGAATTAAAAACTAAATTATAAATATATAAAATTAATATTTAACCCCACAAAAAAATCAAAAATATATATGTGATTGGTATTTATTCAGTTTTTATTTATTTAAATCCGAGAGGTCTGTTTTGCAGCAAGTTTTAGTTTACTTCCTGGCTTTAAGTTGCAGATTATACTGGAAAAAACAAACAATGCTATAGATAAATTGGGGACTCATTTATCTTTAAAGTTTAAGGTTACAGACACAACCCAAAACATAATATTTAAGATTTTACAAAACAGGTTAAACAGACAGATAGCGTGTCTGTTTTGATCAATGGTCCAGAGCATTATAAGAGTCTAAATTTTTGGACCACTTAATATTCCATTACCAAACTACCTAGAATTTAGTACACAAAACTTACATCCGCCAAGTACAACCTCTTAAAAGTTAAGAATTTAAACTAAAATTCTAATTAATTTGTATTCAAAATGATTTGAATTTGAAAGTTTTAAAATTCTAATTAATTGAATTAAATTGACCTAATACATTGCATATCATTTACTATAAAGAGCCGATAAAAAGCTAACTGAGAAATTACTGCTTTCTTCCTATGGAACTCGTTCCATCTCTCAAGAAACATGGAATTCTTCTAATAGAAGTTTCCATTCACATGTTCATGGCCGGATCCAGCCTGCTCTGAGTAAATGCTCCGGTTTCTAGACGAGTCTAAGCATGACAAATTTTGTAACCTGTACATGTGTGTGTATAAATTTGTAAACTAATGAAAAGGAATTTCAGCCAGCTCATCATTCTCTATGATTTTGGAGTCTTGGGATTTATACTTCCAGCAACTTGACCTGAAATGGTTAATATATAAGTTGGTAGTTAAATAATGATTTGGTGTTTAAAAGAAATTGACTATAAGCATATATGATTGTAAGTATCGTTTCTATATTACTTGGCATGGTTGGTATGTATCATTTCCATCTTAAATTAGTATCAAGTAGTTAGTATCAATTACATTATTCTTAAGCAAAATATTGCATCTTAGTTCATATTGCTTATTTCGAGTCTCAATTGCATTCATTTTCCTTTTTAATGTTTTCCCTTTATTTTTTACTTTTTTAGATAATTTAATTTAATTTAGATGCTTTTGAACTTGATATAGGTTCATGGAAGCTTAAGCCTCAGGTTTTGAGACCATCAGCGGATTAGACGAAGAATTGAGGCAAGGTATAGCAAAAAAGAAGAAGCTTGGAGCTTCGACATAGCATTTTGGCACCCTTGCACGCGAGCAGCGATGCCCTAGCATGGGAAGTGGTCAAGCTTCCCACTTCCTTTTTAATGTTTTCCCTTTATTTTTTACTTTTTTAGATAATTTAATTTAATTTAGATGCTTTTGAACTTGACATAGGTTCATGGAAGCTTAAGCCTCAGGTTTTGAGAAAATCGGCAGATTAGACGAAGAATTGAGGCAAGGTATAGCAAAAAACAAGAAGCTTGGAGCTTCGACATAGCATTTTGGCACCCTTGCACGCGAGCAGCGATGCCCTAGCATGGGAAGTGGTCAAGCTTCGTTGGCGCCCCCACGCCGCCTGGCACTCCAATGCCAAAGGCCACACACCCCTATGGCAATATCGGCACTTTAGTGTCGATTCCCTCCGTTTTGGCTCACAATTCCATGTTTTAATCGTGTCTGAAGGACATTTTGGTCATTTATGATTTTTATGATCTAAATCAAGTTTAACTAACCTAATTTAAGTTGAACAAATATTATAAATATCCGATTTTGATAGGAAGTTAGGACTTTTGGTTGTTTAGAGACTGAATAGTTGCGTTGTTTACTTTGTGTTCTTTCAATTTTATTTCTTACTAAATCCCCTTTTTTAGTCAAAGATTTTATCGAAGTTTGATTTAATGAATTTGTGAGACTTATTCATGCTTTAATTTGTATTTGTTCTTTAGTATTCATGCATCTCCTTCTTTAATTATAATTGCTCAGGTTTATTGAATGTTTAACCAGTATTCAATAGCTTAGAATGGTTGTTCTGTCAATTAAAATAATTAATCTATAATTCTTTAATCTATTCTATACTAGTGACAAACTGCATAACTCGTTTATATAATGTGGATATGTGATTTAGCTTAAATGAACCCCAGTGTGGTGAGATTGTTGGTTAGAATTAGGTCTCTCACATTCTTAATGCCGTATGTAAGTTAAATCTCGGGCGTTGAGTTACAAGGTTATTTATCGGTTAAGGAAATAATTTCAAACGAGCTGCCTCTTGGTTACGGAACAAGTAAGGAGAGATTGATTACCCAACACTAAGTCGGCAACTAGAACTAATTTATTAAAGACTTAGAAGTTATATTTGCATCAATAATCGAATTCATAAATCAAACTAAGATTTGCCTTTAGCTAAAGCTTTTTCTCAACCTTTTAATTTTTGCTTTCCTCAATCCAAGTGTTCAATTTAAATTTGGTTTTAGTTTAATTATAGCTTTTGGTTTCATAAAATACCCCTTCTAATTTAATTTTATTGTTTTTGCTTGAAGAAATAAAATTATTATTAATATCTGTAGACACGACCCCACTTGCTACTTCTATTAATTAATCTTTTTCAAGTAGGTTTTTATTTTGTAGATCTCAACACCCTATCATACATGTATATATAATACTAATTTTAATTGCACATATTATACATGTAATATTATAAAATTATAATATTATAAACTATTTTATACAATTTACAAAAATATAATTAAAATATTTTTATTATATTATATTAATATCAAATTTAGGGTTAAGGATTAAAAATAACATCTATACTTTTAAAAAAAAATCAATCAAGCCACTTCATGAAAACGTACACAATTAGTCTCTCATACGTTAAAAACGTACAATTAAACCTTTTGACTAACAATTTTCGTCATTAACGGTGTTGAAGTGACTGTTAATAATTGCATCACAATAGCTAAGTCAGAGGCCATTAACAACCACCTTTCCACGGTAAAAGTCAACAAGAAAAATTGTTAGTCAAAGGACTTAAAATATTTTTAACATATAAGGGCTTAATTGGATGTGTTTTCCGTGGAGGGGATTGATTATTTTTTCCTTTGTAAAATTGTAAGGGCATTTTTAGCCATTAATCATAAAAATTAAAAATTTAAATTCACACTATAAATAAATATAACAAAAAGTTAAATCTTAATATCATTAAAAGTTAATTATATATTCTTTTCCGTATTTAATTTTATATGTGTTTGCACGTGAATTATTTAAAATGTAAATATTATGATATTTTATAATAAAATTTATTTATTACTTTTATGTATTTTCGATTAGGTAGTAATTAATTTTGACTATAAATATATATTCAATTAGGCATTATTAAATTCATTATAAAAATATTATTTTATTTAATTAATAAGTTATATAAAATTTTCTATTATCAATTATTTATTTTTATATGTTAAATGCTCAAATTGGGATCCAACGTTTAGGGTTTGCTCACATAAGTGTCATACTTTTAAAATGTTCATATAAAAGCTTAATAATAACTCTTGAAAAGATTTATATTTCATGCCTTTAGACATAGCCAATTGTTTGTACTTAGGTATATTTAATTGTTTTTTAGGACATTTCATTAGTATTTTTATCATTACATTAGGAGCTTGTATTGTGTTTAAATATTAGGTACTTTTAATTGCTTGTGGTAGGGTTGTGTTTGGTGGTTTGGCAAGTGCAGGTTGAGGAACGAGAAATAAAGGAGTGTAGGTTTGCCAGGGTAAAAGGTTAGACATTTTGTCAGCACCAATGCCGTGGAAATTTCAGGAAGACCGAGTCAACACTCAACGCATACCAATTTCAGCCCAACTGTACTTGTACCACAAAAATCTTCCAAAAAATAGGAGATGATAATCTTGGGATGTTGGTTTTTATCTTAGAAAAAAAAATTTTAAAAAGGAGAAGGTAATCTTGGGTTGTTGAAAAAAGAATTTAAAAAAGAGGAGAAGATAATCTCGGGTTGTTGAAAAAAGAATTTAAAAAGAGGAGAAAGTAAACATGGGTTGTTGGTTTTACCTTAGGGAAAAAGCTATAAAAAGCTAAAGGAGGAAACCCTAAATGACTAACAAGAGTGTGGAGAGCCTTAGGCAAAAATAGTGAGTAGTGGTTGATCAAATACGGAAAAAGGAAGACGAAGGAAATCCCTCTCAGCCACCACAGGACACTGTGTCGCTGGAGAGTGAACTGGACATGCGAAAGTTGTCTTCTAGAAGTTCTTTCATATTTCGTACTTTGTTCCTCTGTGAATTGATTTGATAAGAATGATGTTGGATGATATTTTGGTTTTGAATTTTATTCACCAACCCATGAGCTAAATCTCATAGGGTTGGGATTACATGATGAAACTTCTATTTTCTTTAATGGTTGAAGCATAGATCCGAATCAATTTACTGTTTCATTCAATTGTTTTATTTTTAATTGAATGTGTGCAATCCCTAGACATAGATGACTGTTCAGCATGCCCATAAACTACATCTAATTCTGAAAAGGTTGGATTAGTTGGATCGAAATTGAATGATATGAGCAAGTACTAGATCGATACTTTCAGTAGACTCTAGACATAAAGCAGCGTTCATATAGAAGGAAAAAAATGCAGGGTACCACATTAATGCTTATAGACACGGGTAAGGTAACTTGAGGTTTTTGCTCTCGAAAGAAGCAGGCCATTTTAGAACTCTTTTGAGCAATAAACTGAGTATGATTTTGCCAAGGCATTATTTAGTAATCCCGACCTTCTAAATCAACATCATATATCATTTATTCTTTGTCGCTCTATCTTTACCTTAACATTAGTTATTTACTTGATCGTTTACATAATATTCCCATAGTAATTCTCGTAATTGTCATTACATTTCTACTCTCTTTTTTGGTCATAACATTTCTAAGTATTCATTAATTCCACACATTGCATACATCATTATTCTTTTTAATTGCCACTGCATACTTACCATAACATTAATCACATTTTATTATAATAACTTGACCACTTTTGTACCTCAATCTGATCCTCGTGGGAATGATACTCACACATCACTTTATTACTTGATTCGACGTGTATACTCGAACAAATCACAAATCATTTCACACACGACACTTAACATTTACAAAACTATTCAAATGAAAGTCAAGTCTTTTAAAGTGTTCAAATAATGACCAAACATTTTTGAAAGTGCTTAAATAGGCACCTCTCAAATGTTGTCTATCAAGTCTCAAATTATATTTATATTGTTTTCTGTTATTTTCAAGTATATTTGATTCAACTATCATGTATTTTATTCTAAATATGTTAGAATTCACCTAATTTTTACTCAAATTAGACTGAAATGCGTGAAAAGTCGTTATTTGAACATTTTTATAAAGGTTAGGCCCTTATATAAGCATTTTGAAAGGTTTGAGCCTTATGTGAGCAACCCCTAAAAGGTTGGGCCCTAATTTGAGCATTTAGCTATTTTTATATATTATTTTATTCATAATATTTTTTACTTATGTAGCATAAATTATTTATTACTATGTTATGAAATGTTTATCTCTATGCTATTGATTGGTTGCAAAATGTTATCAAATGCGAGATGATCGAATTTCAAGATCGAGGTATGCAAGCAAAAATAACAAGTCTATCTAAAGTAAATTCACATGTAAAAGAGAGCAGTACTTATCCCACAAAAAGAGTAAAATATACTAATTATCCAATAAATTGTTCAATCAATATTCAAGAACTAGTGAACAAGTATCCACAATAGATAGTCCAATTTTCAAGACACGAGATTTGAACTACTTCATTCATTTTCTCCCTAGGAATGACACCAAAAACTTTGATGAAGGTCAAACATGTTCCATGTTTCAAATTAACGCTAATCACAATCGAAAGTGCATGCTATCATCAAAGTAGTAATACAACAAAACACCTAATTATAAAATATTCAAAGGACTTAATTGTTGGAACGTAGATAGGCCCCGTGGTGCGGGAAAAAAAATTTCGACGATCAAAACCCATGAATCCATTAATGATGAATGAATCTGGGGTTAGAAATGGTTGAAAGATATAAAGCCTTTATCAAAATGGTAAACCATAGCTACCATAATTGTCTCGACCTCTACGTGATCCACCTGAAAGAAGAATGATCAAAGAAAACTCTCAAAACTTTTCTAGAGAGAAAAACGAAAAAATTATTTCCTACTAGTGAAAGATTAGTTTTGGGTAACTCCAACAAGGGGACAAGACCTTCCTTTTATTCAAAAAGCCCTATTTAGTATAATCTATCATAGAGAAATTTCAGCAATTTCCATAAAAACATGATACCCTTTCCATAAAGGATATCAATTTTCATTATTCCTAAAACATTTCTTTGACAAAAATTAAATAATTATTTAATAATTGTGGTAAAATAATTGTAGTTAAAATTTATCTAAACATAATTCATATTTATTTTAACTAGATCCTCTATGCGTCGTGTTGAATATTTAAATTTTCAAATTCAATTAATCATAAGAACATTACTAAAATTAATTTAATCTGTATGACAATTAAATATAATCTTAATTTTCTTTTCTTTTGACCACTTCAACCATAGGGTGTGATCCTATAAGATCCTGCAACGTTGGTAGTAACATTAAAACAACTCCAATGTTTCAAACAGTATCTAACGACCTGATTTCCAGTGGTTTTGGAAAATATAGTTTCAAGACCTCATTTTCATAAATCTAATATGTAAATATTAAATAGGGATATTTAAGAAGTTATTATATTGATATATTAAATTTTGGTCAAGTAATTTAGCCGAAAATATGATTAATTAAGGCACGGGGATTAAATTGTAAAAGTTTAATTGATATAAATTTTTAATTAGGAAAAGGCTTGGGGACTTAGATAGAAATTATCCAAGGGACTAAAATGGCTAATGGACCAATCCAAAATAGAATTTAGTGGATGATGATGATGGATGTCAATAATTTAACTTAAGTATGATTAATATAATTAAACTTGATTAATTAAGCTAATTAAGGTTAATTAGCAAATTACTCATAGTATAAAAGCTAAAAAATAGTGTAGAAGTTGTCATCTTCACCATTCCAAGACCAACCACCATAGCCAAGAAAACTAAGAAGCTTTTGAAACCCTTATACATTTTGCCATCCAATTACAAGAAAGTCCTTAGCCATTTTTATTTGATTTTTATAGATTTTTTATCATGGGAGCTTGATTAAGCTAGCCCATGTATCAATTTGTTTAATTGGTGAAATTTTGATAAGTTTCTATTATTGAGAATTGGATGAATTAGGTGTGACATTGATCAAAATTAAGCTTAGATTATGAAAATAACTAAATTGTAAAGCTTAACAAGTTTGATTGTTAACTTTATTACATTAGGGAGCAAATTGAATAAAATGAAAACTTGTTATGAAATTGTGGTAGGAATAGAAAGTATAAGGTCCCTAATGAATTAATGTGAAATTGGATCTTAATATGAAGCTTTAGATCGAAAGTTATGCTTGTCCCAAGTGTAAGGACTAAATTGAATAAATTTTAAAATATGAATGATTTGATATTTGATTCTAAATTTGATGAAAATTGATAGTATTATTGTTTTGCGATTGTACGTAGCTAACGTCGATGCTGAGCCTTCAAAAGGGAAAGGAAAAGAAAAAGTTGTCGACGAGCGACGCCAGACTACGGTTTGTACTTTTATGATTCGAGATAGAAATATTTGCTTACATATGCATGTTTATTGAATGATTGATCACTGAAGTGAGTATATGGTGATTGTATAAATTGTTTTGATTGAGTTTGATATGGGATATCGATATAAATGACTAAACTGAACAAAAAGGAGAAAAGACATTATTTACTTGAATTGTGATACATGGAATGAAAATTGGATAGAAATATGTTGTATAATATGAAATATATGTGTATAGATGATAATTTGAATCATGATATGAATATGATTGAAAAATGGCATATGTACTAAATTGTAAATGAAATTGAACATCGGTACCTTATTAACTAGTCGGGCCAAGTCAAATATAGTTGGCATGCCATAAGATTGGATTATGTACGGGATTATGTGCTTATGCGCCAGGATGCACTTCGTATTCTAGGATGTGCTTCGTGCACCGAAATGTGTTTCGTGCGCCAGGATGCACTTCGTGCGCCACTATGCACTATATGTGCCAGTTTCCCCTACTTTTGTTTATCCAATGATGCACTTGGAGCCAGTTGTGTATTGGTTGGACAATTCGTGTATTCGTTCAAGTCTGAGTCATGTTAATATGGGTTATAAATAGTAAACTTGTTAAAATATAGTGAAATTAAATGGTATAATGATATGGAATCACTTGTATGCATATGTGAATCAAAATAAAGAAATTATGTGAATGGTTATATAAATTAGTTGAAAACGAGCCCTACTGGGCCTAAGTGATTGTGAATGAGTCAATAGACTCCAAAAATGAGTTTAAATGGTAAGACAAAAAGGTAAATGATATGAGTTACAATGAAATAGGAATGACATAATGTTAATGACATATAAAGATATGTGATTGTATGATTAATATTGATAGCTAATAAGGTATAAGAAATGACAATGGTCAAAATGGTATGCGAGATCACTTATCTTGCAAATATTGAAGAATGATTTTGTTATTTGACATATTTATGTGCTCACTTGTATCTAGATGTGAAATTTTTTGGTTTGATAGGTTATAACTTGAATGGATTATGTAATAGTGATGTATATGATCATTTGTAAATATTTATGTTATCTTGAATCATGGAAGTACCATTGAGCTTTATTACTCACTGTACGGTTTATTTGTTCTGTGCATAGGTTTAGGTGATACTTGAAGCCTCGAAAAGTGAAGTCACCATTCAGACCACTGTTTTCGACTCAAATAAGTCTGTATAACTCATTTCATTTTGGTCATGTGGCATGTACCTAGGATTACCTTGTTAAATGTTGGAAATAGTAAAGTTTGTATAAATTAGGGGTGAATACATGAAAATGGTTATGGTTATGCATGGAAAATGTGCTGTTGGTTTACAAATTGTGTATTGAACTATCTTAGGTGTGAGAATGGTAATTTTGGGGCCTTATGGCCAACTTTGATAGTTTTATGCTAGCTTGGGAATTCATGAAACTGGAAGTTAGGGGTCTGTTGGTGTAACACCCCTTAACCGTATTTGACGTCAGAATAGGGTACGAGGCATTACTAGAACACATACACTACTAAATGTATTAAACTGAGCTATAAAATTTCATCTGAATTAATTCATTCATTTTGCCATGGCATGCATGACTGCCAAGAATTATTTAGACTATGATGAGTGAATTTTTGTCTGTGATGTTCGACGAGGAGCTTAATTCTTCAATAAAATTAGAAAGTTGTGACAATGGATTAGGTGACGTTAGCTTAAGATAGTTTGCTTGCAAAATGACCCCTAAAATTTGGATGTCCTAATTCCGGTTACAGTTGATTCATAGTAAGTTTCTTTTGATAAACTTAGAGACTCTTAAAGCTATATACAGTAACATCGCAATACTCAATAATGAATAAAGTGGCAATGTCTAAGAAAATTCTTTTTAAAAAATGCCATAAAAAACGCCATCAAATACTCAAATGCTTAGAATTACCGAGTAAGTTAGCATCACTTTGTTTGCTCCATCGTGTTGTTGACTAGAAAGGTGAGTTTGAGTAAGAGTGTGTTATAAAGAAAATTAGGGGCACTCTATTGTAGTAACGGGCTGAGTAACTAAGGAGGTAGTTGTTTGCCCCATCCATCTAAAAGTCAAAAGTCTTAGCTTTATGAGTGAGTATTCAAATCATGACATGATTGAGCATTCAACAATTTAGTGTATGCTCTATTGTAATTGTCAAGTCAAAGAATCGTGTGACCAGCTGAACCCCCTAGTAAAAAAAATAGGCATAATAAATGGATATGTATGTATTTTTTTTATAGTGAAGAAATAGGCCAGAAAAAAATAAGAAGGAAAATTGAGTAAATTATGAGGTACTTACTATAGTGAAAATTGCATGAATACTTGGGACTTTTATTTCTTTTAGGGCAATATTTTTTGCACTACCTTTGCTAAATAAGCTTATGAAACTTGATCAAATTTTTACCCATAGAAGATTGCTAATAACTGAAGTACAAAATGCTCTCTTAAGGGTCTCACAATGCAAAGGTGATTATGTTGCTATGGTAATTCCTATGTTCATGCACTCATGCATATCTTTCTCGAGGACAAGAAATAACTCAGGTTTGGGGGTGTGATAACTCTTGAAAAGAGTTATAATTTATGTCTCTAGACTGGGTCAATTGTCTGTGCTTAAGTGAACTTAGTTGTATTTTAGGATATTATTTTAGCATTTTAAGAACAATGCATAAGAAGCTTGGATGGTGCTTAAATATTATTATTTGTTACTTTTAATTGAATGTGGAAAGCCTATGTTTGTTGGTTTGGCAGGTGCAGGTTGAGGAACAAGAAATAAAGGAGTGAAGGTTTGTCGGGGAAAAGGTTGGACATTTTGTCAAGACAAATGCCATGACAATTCCAAGAAGATCGATTCAACACTCGACACATACCAGTTTTAGCCCAACTATACTTGTACCAGAAAAATCTGCCTAAAAAAGAAGAGAATATAATCCTGGTTTGTTGGTTTTTATCCTAAAAAAAAGAATTTAAAAAGAAGATAATCTTGGGTTGTTGAACAAAGACTTTCAAAAAAAGGAGAAGATAATCTTCGGTTGTTGGATTTACCCTAAGTAAAAGCCTATAAAAAGCCAAAGGAGGAAACCAAAAAGAGCGAACAAAAGGGAGATATCCTTAGGCAAAAATAGATGGTAGCAACTTTGTAGAGATGGAAAAAGGAAGACAAAAGCAGTCCCTCTCAGCCATCGCAGGACACTGTGCTACTGGAGTGTGAATTGGACACATGAAAGATGTCTTCCCAAAGTCTTCTGTATTTGATACTTTTTTTCTTCTGTGAATTGAATGATGAAAATGGTGTTGGATGTTAGTTTGGTTTTGAATTTTATGTGCCAACCCATGAGCTAAATCTCATTAGGTTGGGATTACATGATGAAACTTTTATTTTCTTTAATGGTTGAAGCATAGATCCGAATCAATTTACTGTTTCATTCAATTGTTTTAATTCTAAGTTGTATGCGTGCAATCCCTAGACATAAATGACTATTCAACATGCCCATAAACTAAGTCTAATTCTGAAAAGGTTGGATTAGTTGGATCGATACTTACAGTAGACTCTAGACATAAAGTAGTGCTCATACAGAAGGAAAACAATGCAGGATACCCTATTAAGGCCTATAGACACGGGTAAGGTAACTAAGGGTTTTGTTCTCGAAAAAAGCAGACCATTTTAGAACTCTTCTGAGCAGTAAACTGACTATGATTTTGTCGAGGCATTATTGATGGTAAGGGTACATTCTTAGTAATCTCGACCTTCCAAATCAACATGATATATCCTTTATTCTTTTTCATCGTATCTTTACCATATCATTCTTAGTTATTTACTTGATTGTTTACATAATATTCCCATAGTAATTCTCATATTTGCCATTACATTTCTACTCTTGTATTGCCATAGCATTTCCAAGTATTCATTAATTACACATATTACATACATCACTATTCCTTTAATTTCCATTGCATACTTATCATTTTTTTGTCATAACATTAATAACACTCTATTCAAATAACTTGACCACTTTTGTGCCTCAATCCGATCCTCATGGGAACGATACTCACTCATCACATCATTACTTGATTCGACGTGTATACTTGCACAAATCGCATATCATTTCATGCACAACAGTAACATTTTAGTCGAACTATGGGGATTGGGGTGTTACATATAGTTAGTCCTCATTCAACCCCAGGATGGTATTGAGCTTTCGTAAGCTCGTGTATGACCTGAAAATGATTATATATCGTATTGTATGCATGTAATACGTATAACTTAATGATTAATGATGGAAATTATATATAACTGATCATAGTTTCTCTAAAAATGAATGTAACATCCCATAGCCCTAACTTGACGACCGAGTGGGGGATGGGGTGTTACACAGTGAATGGCATTTAACGATGCATCACTGTTAACCAAGTTGTAAGAAGTTGTGGTTTAACTTAACCTTTAATATTAATATTGTCTTGTAATATTTTCCTTTGTCCTTAATATTTAGATTGAACTCAAGTCATGTAACAATCACACTTGTATAGTCTAATCTCTTGTTTCATGATTCTTGAGCAGACTAAGATAAACAAATGAGTATGATATCTCATAAAAACTATTTCGAGAATGACCATGCATATCTAGTCTCATTCAACCAAGAAGCCTAAGATATTGCTTCCATTACATAGGAGGGACAAATCCTTTCTTGATTATTCATGTCCCACTACACTGATTATGGCATACCAAACATCACACTTATGTTTTTTTTTCCATAAGAATTACAGACTTAGGGTGTGAGTACTCAAACTCTAAACTGGTAAGAAAAGTGCTTAGGTCACTTTTTAAAAAGTTCAGCATCAAAGTAATTTCCATCGAAGAAGCTAAGAAAATTAAGACCATGAGGATAGATGAGTTGCTTGGATCTCTTCAAACCTTTGAGATGAATTTGGAAGAGGCCAAGACGAGAAAGTTAAAGTTTGAGAAGAACATTAGCTTTTCAGTGGCTAAAACTGTGCCCACTGAACAAAGCACTGTTATTAAGGAGATGAAAGAACAGTTAACTTTGCTTACTCAAAGGTTCAATAAGATAACAAAGAATCAGTTTGGAAAGAATAAAATATCAGAGTCATCTAAGACCATATAGAAGGGAAAATTCAAAGGCAGAACTGAGTCAAGTGAACCTATTAAGGGGAAGAAACATGGAATGCAATGCATTAGTGTCTTGTTTTTATGCATTTTCAAGCAGAATATGCAAATACCCTTAAGAAGAAGAAGGGTGAGTTTTTGTGCGTGACTTGGAGTGATGAGGAAACAAGCTCAAAATTAGAATCTAATGAGGAAAGGTGAGTAATTTTGTTACTTTCAGAACAAAGGTGGATGAATTAGATGTTTTTGATTGTGAATCAATAGGGTGTAATGAGGAAGAGGCACATGAGGAATTACTGAAAGTCTGCAATCTCATGTTGGTAAAATAAAATCCTCTTAGTGGAGTTACCTTAAATTTCTTAAATGAGGATGATTTTTTGAAGAAGGAAGTATCCATGCTTGAAGGATAAGTAGATGCGAAGTTAATAGAGCTTGATGAACAATCAAAAGGGACTAAATAGATGCAAACTCTTTGAGAAATTCAATTGTAGCATTGGCAAATTGAATGTAATGATAGCAACTGGGAAAATGAATGAAATGAGAGGAGATCTACGCTTCATAAACAAAGGGAAGGTTTTTGTGTAAAGCCCTAGAATGTTTATCAAAGTAGGGAGTATAAACTATCTAGAAGAATGATTTAAACGTACCACCAAAGGTACACTGAAAATAGGCAATTCCAGCGGCTCCGACGAGCAAAGAAATTCTCGTGCAACTCCTCATACATGCTGAGTATCACACACGGTGCTAAAAGGACCTAGGGAAAGTGATGACTCAATTTGCTGAGCAATTCAACATTGAAGACTTCTGATGGCCACCACTACCACCATATTAGACTACCCCTATCGGGGATGACCTTCCAATTCCACCACTACAACCCGACACCACCCAACCCACACAAGTAGGGTCCATCCACATTGAGAGGGGATACGATGAGGCTTGTCTCAAACAAGCATAATGATGGCATGGACGAGTTCGACGACGAACTTTTCATCGATTTATAAGGGAGTTTCTCATTTATTTTTTTAATTTCTTAAAAACATTGTGTTTATTCGACAGGAAGGGTGAGCAGAAGCACCACTTAGGCATGGACTATCCCATATCATTCATTCAAGCGAACTTAACTCTGAAAGCCCGGATGTGGTTGAAATTCATTAGTACTTAAATCTGCCTAGTGGCGGACATGTCCAATATCGATACGTTCTAAGAAACCTTGTTGTATGCAATTCTCACAAAGGTATTTATGTCTGGACATGGATATATCAGAGTATGCTCCAATGTGCACGAAAACATGAGGTAGAATTATTGTTCCCACACTTAGTAACATCCATATGCCAAAAAGCAAAGGTGCCGATGGGACGAAAGGGTCATGTCCTTTAACTAAGCATGTTTCTGATCTTCGATCCGAGTGTGGAATATCCTATAGGGAATCAAAAACAAAATAGGGTGATAAAAATCAAAACACATCAAGCCAATAATGCATTACCCGATTCGGAATGGATCGTGGGATAAATGCAATAAGCCAAACCAATTTTTGAAGACTATGCAAGGAAAAGTGGGTTGAAGTTACCATTATCCCCAGCAGCGAAGTACAACGTAGCGGCCGAATTGAGAAAAGTGAAGAAAGAGAGGGAATTGGAGGAACAAGAAGATCTTGAAGAAGATCTGGAGGAAGATCCTAAAGGTGAACAATCCAAAGTAGATGAAGCACTGAATCTTGCCTCCGACTAATTTTAAACAATTTCATTCAAGTTTTAGTTTCTATTTGAATTTGGATTTTATATTTTTATTTGGAATGTTTTAAATTTAGTATTTAATTATTTTAGACTATTATATACATATATAGTGCGTTTAGTTTTTCCTAGTAGGAACCCCAAATTTTGACGGCACAATAATATAGAGCCAAAATCGAGAGGGGGACTAGTCCAACCAATTGCAAAGCAGTTATCATGCCAATTAGGTAACTTCTTTCCTTTATCTTTATAATTGCACATTTGGGAAAATGTGTCAAATAAAGTGCAGGTGACTTAGGAAAATTTCAAAAAAGAATTCAATTATTTTAATTTCTTTGTTTTTAGTTTTAAATTTTTAGTTTTTCTTTTTAATTTCATGCTTGTATTTGAGCTTGTAGTAATATAAGTGATTGGTTAAGAGAATATACCTAGGTTGTTTGTTTAAATTATAAATTTAGCTTGAAATTAAATATTTTCGATTGCTTATATTTAGGCTAATTAGTTCAATTCATTAGACTGTGAATAGGTAAAAGAGATTAAATATACCAAGCAATAAAGGTAGATACAAATAGGTAATTATATTTGTAGAAATATAGGATGTTCAAATTAAATAGGAAATACTAGGTAAAACCCATGGTTATTAAAAAAAGGTAGTATGACTAGTATAACCTTTATAAAAAGTGCCCGAGAAAAATCTTGAGTATATTGGCACAAATAATTAAATAAAATCATAAGGGTCCTCGTGGAAATATTATGGATTAGAGTTCAAACCATATTCTACAACAATAAGTACTATATTCAAACTAATTATATTCTCGCAAAAATAACTACTATATCCGATATACATTTTGATGGAGATCTATATTTAAGTTTCTTTGACTTTTTACTTTGTAATTATTGAACTAATGCATTTAAGTGTAAATAACCTTGAATTATTTAAATTTCTAGCTAGAATTATATATTTAGGCAAATTATCCTAGTGCCGATGCTCTGACACAATCTCGTGTATCAGGTTGGCTCAACTACATTTCTTTTCCTTTGCATGTTTATATCTTATTTTTAGTTTTATTTTCATTTTTATTTGGGTAGTTTGCTTGAGGACAAGAAAAGACTTAAGTGTGGGAGTATTGGATCTGCTGTCAAATTTAGTAGTTAAATTGGGTCAATTTTGCACTTAAGGAGTTTATTTTCTAAGCAATTCAGGATTTTAATTTATGTTTTCAGTAATTAGGCCTTAGCATAGAAATTTAATAAAATAAGTGTTTTATAACACATTTTGTAGGTGTTCTGACCCAATAGGCCGACATGGGTCTTAGGTTGCTCTAGTTGGTTCAATTGAGTGTGTAGGATAGAGATATAAAGGCCCAATTGACATGGAAGCAAAGGTCGAGTGATACACAAGCTTCCTAAGACGTTAAAGCACCAATAGAAGTGCGACACTATGCTAAATTTACATGTCCTGTCAAGCCACGCAAGGGGTGTTGCGCAACACAAGGCCGAAGTGATACACAAGCTTATTAGAGTTATTTTTAGCTGCAGAATCAAACTTAAACTAAGACCTAGGACATGGTGAAGAGCTAATTTGGGTTGTCAACACATCTTTAAATAAGACATTAGAAGTTGAATGTAATCAAGTCACCCTAGACACCTTCAAAAACCCTTGTAGTTTAGAAGTAGTTGTAGTTTATTTTCTTTTCTGCTTTTCATAACTTTCTTGCTTTTTCTTCTTAAATAAGTTTTGATTCAAGAACTTGTTTATTTAATTAAAGTATTCGGTCTCTATTTTCCTTTTCTTTCCTTTTATTTCTTTATACCAATCAAGGTATTTACTACTCCGTTCCCTATTCAATATTCAATCCACAATTATTCAAATCTCTTTTCTTCTCCACATTAATTATGTTCTTTACATGATTTTTTCAATTGAAGTTGAGGTTATGAATAACATGAGTAGCTAAATCCTTAGGGAGATTAATGAGTGGATAAGAATGTAATTAACGGAGGATTTGGGATTTCTGAGAGGAATTGGTTGCTATAAATTATGTCTTCTTAATTGTTAGGCTTAACAACCCTAATAAGTTATTATAATTTGGACGAGGTTGAAGATAAGTTAAAACTAGTAAATCGTAATTTATCCTAGTTGAAAAGTGAGGTCGGAAGGTAAATGAGTATCAACCAATCGATTAGTTAGTTAGAGGTCGGAGGTAATAATTAGTTAATTAATTACTATCCACTCTATCTAATTTAGTTACAAACCGTAGTTTAGTTAATCTTCCCGGTTGGTGTATTGATTTAGTTCATTTATTTATTTCTAGTTATTTATTTACTCTTAATCTATTTTATGGTTAATCATAATATAGG
This sequence comes from Gossypium raimondii, assembly GCF_025698545.1. Taxonomy (NCBI): domain Eukaryota; kingdom Viridiplantae; phylum Streptophyta; class Magnoliopsida; order Malvales; family Malvaceae; genus Gossypium; species Gossypium raimondii. The sequence goes on from NC_068565.1 coordinate 25,795,970, forward strand.
AAACTTGTAGTAATATAAGTGATTGGTTAAGAGAATATACCTAGGTTGTTTGTTTAAATTATAAATTTAGCTTGAAATTAAATATTTTCGATTGCTTATATTTAGGCTAATTAGTTCAATTCATTAGACTGTGAATAGGTAAAAGAGATTAAATATACCAAGCAATAAAGGTAGATACAAATAGGTAATTATATTTGTAGAAATATAGGATGTTCAAATTAAATAGGAAATACTAGGTAAAACCCATGGTTATTAAAACAAGGTAGTATGACTAGTATAACCTTTATAAAAAGTGCCCGAGAAAAATCTTGAGTATATTGGCACAAATAATTAAATAAAATCATAAGGGTCCTCGGGAAATATTATTGGATTAGAGTTCAAACCATATTCTACAACAATAAGTACTATATTCAAACTAATTATATTCTGCAAAAATAACTACTATATCCGTATATACATTTTGATGGAGATCTATATTTAAGTTTCTTTGACTTTTTTACTTTGTAATTATTGAACTAATCTGTTTAAGTGTAAATAACCTTGAATTATTTAAATTTCTAGCTAGAATTATATATTTAGGCAAATTATCCTAGTGCCGATGCTCTGACACAATCTCGTGTATCAGGTTGGCTCAACTACATTTCTTTTCCTTTGCATGTTTATATCTTATTTTTAGTTTTATTTTCATTTTTATTTGGGTAGTTTGCTTGAGGACAAGAAAAGACTTAAGTGTGGGAGTATTGGATCTGCTGTCAAATTTAGTAGTTAAATTGGGTCAATTTTGCACTTAAGGAGTTTATTTTCTAAGCAATTCAGGATTTTAATTTATGTTTTCAGTAATTAGGCCTTAGCATAGAAATTTAATAAAATAAGTGTTTTATAACACATTTTGTAGGTGTTCTGACCCAATAGGCCGACATGGGTCTTAGGTTGCTCTAGTTGGTTCAATTGAGTGTGTAGGATAGAGATATAAAGGCCCAATTGACATGGAAGCAAAGGTCGAGTGATACACAAGCTTCCTAAGACGTTAAAGCACCAATAGAAGTGCGACACTATGCTAAATTTACATGTCTGTCAAGCCACGCAAGGTGTTGCAACACAAGGTCAAGTGATACACAAGCTTATTAGAGTTATTTTAGCTGCAGAATCAAACTTAAACTAAGACCTAGGACATGGTGAAGAGCTAATTTGGGTTGTCAACACATCTTTAAATAAGACATTAGAAGTTGAATGTAATCAAGTCACCCTAGACACCTTCAAAACCCTTGTAGTTTAGAAGTAGTTGTAGTTTATTTTCTTTTCGCTTTTCATAACTTTCTTGCTTTTCTTCTTAAATAAGTTTTGATTCAAGAACTTGTTTATTTAATTAAAGTATTCGGTCTCTATTTTCCTTTTCTTTCCTTTTATTTCTTTATACCAATCAAGGTATTTACTACTCTGCTTCCTATTCAATATTCAATCCACAATTATTCAAATCTCTTTCTTCTCCACATTAATTATGTTCTTTACATGATTTTTTCAATTGAAGTTGAGGTTATGAATAACATGAGTAGCTAAATCCCTTAGGGAGATTAATGAGTGGATAAGAATGTAATTAACGGAGGATTTGGGATTTCCTGAGAGGAATTGGTTGCTATAAATTATGTCTTCTTAATTGTTAGGCTTAACAACCCTAATAAGTTATTATAATTTGGACGAGGTTGGAAGATAAGTTAAAACTAGTAAATCGTAATTTATCCTAGTTGAAAAAGTGAGGTCGGAAGGTAAATGAGTATCAACCAATCGATTAGTTAGTTAGAGGTCGGGAGGTAATAATTAGTTAATTAATTACTATCCACTCTATCTAATTTAGTTACAAACTGTAAAGCGAGTTAATCTTCCTGGTTGGTGTATTGATTTAGTTCATTTATTTATTTCTAGTTATTTATTTACTCTTAATCTATTTTATGGTTAATCATAATATAGGAAATATTTACTACTACTTAGACTTATTATCGTAGAAAGTATTCTCATTATTTATTCCATCCTCCATTGGGTTCGATCATCGGAATAATTCCAAGTGTTTTGTTGTACAAACTATATTACAATTTCACTTGTGCACTTGCAGACACCATTGTTCTCAATTCTTATATTTTTGGTGTTATATTTATTATATAAATGATAGTGCATTTATAGACAGTCACCCCTCATCACGATGACACGACGAAATAGAAAAGAAATCATTCCACATCGTGATAATCAGTTTCCCCACGTCACGATGACGTGTTGATAATATGAATCCTTTTCTCTTGTATATTCAACAGAAAATTTTACATGTCTATTTATACTAAAAGAGTAGGCATAACTAAGGAAACATAATCAATACATTAAATTAATAATCCTAATTTTAACCTAATCTAATCCCTATAAATTAGCAATGAGATTAGCTAAGATAAGTTGTCAACACTCCCCCTCAAGCTGGTACATAGACGTCAGACATGCATAATTTGCAAACCAAATTATGATAGCTTCTATTGTTAAGTCCTTTTAAGAACACATCAGCTAATTGTCTGTTAGAGGCTACATGACTTAAGCCCAAGATGTCGACAATCAAATTTTCTTTGATAAAGTATCGATCAATTTCTATGTGATTTGTTTAATCATGTTTTACTCGATTTTTAGCTATACTGATGGGAACCTTGTTGTCAGAATATAAGGATAGTTTTCCTTTATTTGAAACCTTTAATAACCACAGTAACTTGCAAACACCTTGAGCCATGGATTTGTATTCTAGCTTAGCACTTGGACGAGCAACCGCACTTTGCTTCTTGCTTCTCCAAGTGACTAAGTTTCCTCTCACAAGTGTGCAATATTTAGATGTAGACCTCCAAACACCCAGACATCCAACCCAATCTACATCTATAAAAGCTTCTAACTGGAGATGACCATGCTTAGAAAAGAGGAAACCTTTTCTTGGGGCAAACTTTAGGTAGCTTAGAATGCGAAAGACAACATGCATATGAGACTCTCGAGGATCATGCATAAATTCACTTGCCAAACTGACTGCATATGCTATGTCAGGTCTAGTGTGTGTGAGATAAATTAGTCTACCAACCAATCTTTGATATCTTTCTTTATCCACTGGCTCTCTTATTCCAACTTGTAACTTATGATTGCTTTCTATAGGTGATTCTTCGTGTTTGCATCCCATCATACTTGTCTCAGTCAAGAGGTTTAAGATGTATTTTCTCTAAGATATGAAGATTCCTTCCTTTGATCTAGAAACTTCAATTCCCAAGAAATATTATTACTTCCTTAAATCTTTTATTTCAAATTCTTGAGCCAAACATTGTTTTAGTCGAGCCATTTCTTCCTCATCACCTCTTGTCATCACTATGTAAAAAGAGTGATCTTACCCTTGTAATGTTTCATAAAAATGGTGTGATCAAAATTGCTTTGTTGATAACCAAAAGTGATCATAACTTTGCAGATTTTGTCAAACCATGCTCTGGGAGAGTGTTTTAATCCATTCAAGGCTTTCTTCAATCTGCATACTTTTCCCTTGCGTTTTTGCATTATCAAATCCAGGATGAATCTTCATATATACTTTCTTTTCTAAGTCTCCATGTAGGAATTCATTCTTCACATCAAATTTTTGTAGGTTCTAATCAAGGATGACTGCACAAGATAACAAAGTTCTGATGGTGTTCATTTTTGCAATAGGGGCAAACGTCTCTTCATAGTTTACTCCATAAGTTTGAGTGAATCCTTTAGCAACCAATCTGGCTTTGTACCTTTCAATCAAACCATCAAACTTGTGTTTCACAGCAAACACCTATTTCCATCCCACAAATTTCTTGTCTACTAGAGGAGTTACTAGCTCCCAAGTCTCATTCTTTTCTAGTGCCTTCATTTCTTAAACCATGGCTTCTTTCCACTTAGGATCTTCAAATGCTTCACGCCAAACCTGTGGAATAGAGACTGAAGACAAAGACAAGGCTAATTTTTATAGGGAAGAGACAATAAGTCATAAGAGATAAAGTTAGATATAGGGTGTCTAGTATAGGATCTAACACCTTTTCTTCGGGCAATTGGTTTATCTAAATCATTAGGGGGTAACTCACTAGAAGAGGAAGATTCTTGGCACATAGTAGGTTGAATGATGACTTCTTCTGTTCTAAGTCTTCTTGAATACTTCTTTAAATCTGGTTTGTCTAAATGTCCATTAATCTCCTTTGAACAATAGTCTCCCCCTGAGCAATAACAGTAGTCTCCCCCTAAACAGTAGCTTCCTCTAGAACAATAGTGTTTCTTGAAATAAGATTTGCAATAGTTGCTAAGTCAGGTATCACTTCTTCTCTCTCATTGTTCTCCTCCTAAAGAGGTGATTGATTTGTACCATAATAGGGCTCAGTTTCTCTGAATGTAACATCCATACTAACGAAAGTTTTTTGTGAAGGAGGATGATAACACTTGTAACCTTTCTGTGTTGGAAAATACCCAATGAACACGCATTTAAAGGCTTGTGGATCTAATTTGTCTGCTTTCTGATCATGGACATAACAGACACATCCAAATATCCCGAGAAGAATAATATAATTATATTTAGCTTGTAAAATTTCCTAAGGACTTTGGAAATTAAATGTTCTTAGTGGCATTATATTAATAAGGTTGGCAGATATAAGAATTGTGTCCCCCCCAGAATGGGTTTGGAAGGTTCATGGAAAACATTAGAGATTTGGCCACTTCTAGCAAATGCTTATTTTTCCTTTCAACAACCCCATTCTATGAACTAGTATCGAGACAAGTTGTTTGATGAATTATCCTATGAGACTCCAAATAAGTATCAAAATTGTACTCTGTACCATTGTTAGTGCTAAAAAACTATATCTTAGCATCAAATTGAGTACACACTATTTTATGAAAAGATTGGAAGCATGTAAAAACATCATTTTTTATTTTAGAAAATACACCCAAGTCATCCTAGTGCAGCAATCAATAAAAGTAACAAACCACCGATTACCAGATAATGATGTATGTCGAGTTGGTCCCAAACATTAGAATGAATAGTCATAAAAGGAGTATTACTTCTATTATTTCTCAAAGGATAAGAATTTTTAATGTGTTTAGCAAACTCACAAGCTTCACAAAACAATGAATCAAATCGAGTCTTTGAAAATAATTCGGGATATAACTTTTCCATAACAAAAAATGATGGGTGTCCTAATCGCTTATGCCACTTCATTATTTCTTAGTTGATAACCTTATTACTTCCAAAAAAGGCTTGAACAGATGCACTACTACTCTCCAACATATATAAGCCATCATGCAATCTACCACTACATCTGAAGGTCCTAGAATACACAATGATCAAGAAAAAAACTCAATTTTATAGTTTAAGGTATTTGTGATGGCACTAACAAATAAAAGGTTAACCGAAAAACAAGGAACATGTAGTACAGAGGATAGTTTAATATTAGGTGTACAATTGACAAAACCTGATCCAATTACAGGAGTAAAAGACCCATCGGCTATCCTGACACTTTCTTTTGTTTGACTTGCGAAGTAGTTTAAAAAACTTTTAGAGGAACCTGTCATGTGTCTATTCGCACCAGAATCAATAATCCATGAGTCGATGTTAATATGAGTATTAAAGGCATTGCCTTACTTTACAAAAATGGATGTTGCATTCTTTTTTAATTCTACCATTTTTTTTCTCTAAAAAAATGCACCACTAGAGGCAGTGACAGCAAGGAAGGCTGGAGAAACACCAACAAAGCCAACAATGCTGGTCAGAGAATCAAACACGACGGATGTGAGCAAGTAAGTCGAAACTGTTGGTGGCACGTAAGAGCCGCGCATAGGGAGTTTGGTCACTGGATTTTGAGGTTTTGTTGAAGATGAGACTACGACTCTTTTGAAGAGGGTGCTGAGAAAAAAATAGCCCAAAAAATGGAGAGTACCAAATTGGATTTTCTACGGTTTGGAAACTTTAAAAAAATAGGTTCCCCAGATCTGGATTCTCAAGCTCTTCATACTATGTTGACAATATGAACCCTTTTCTTTTGTATATTTCATAGAAAAAATTTTATGGCTATTTATACTAAAAGAGTAGGCTTAACTAAGGAAACATAATCAATACATTAAATCAATAATCCTAATTTTAAGCTAATTTAATCCCAAAAAAATCAGTACTGAGATTAGCTGAGATAAACTGTCAACACAACGAGATAAAGGCAAGGCAAAATATAGTTGATTTCTTGGATAGCAATTTTGAGATATTTCATTAATTAGACCCTAAGTATTTAATAGTATATTGTATTAATTAGTATCTAGGGTTACATGAGCACCAAGTAATGTGTAGCCTATATAAGTCACCTTAAAGCCATCAGGATTGGTGTTCGGTACGGAGTTAGACTTAGATAATTTTATTCAGTTTTCAGTTGTATTTTATTTTTTATGTTCGCTTAGTAGGAACTTTTCTATTCCGATGTGAAGATAATTGCGAGCGGAAATTGTTTTGGAACTGTGCTACCATTATTTATCAATGAGCTATTTTCTTATCTCTTTCTTTTAGTCTTTTATTTATATTTTGTTAATTTGCTCAACTAATGTTTGTATGAATATTAGAATAAATTCTTGTGCTTTGTTTCTATCTTCCATGATTCATGTATTGAATTGATTAATTAAGTAACTCGATTAATTAGCTAAAGAATAAGGGTTTCTTAATAGGAATTAGTTGGTATAAATTATGTGTGCCTAAACCCTAGGGTTGACGACACTAGGAAGTAATCTAGGTTAAATGAGGCCAAGAGATAAGTTTGTCAAGTAAATCATAATTTATCCTGGTAAAGATTGTGAGGTTAGGAGATAAGTGAGTATTTGTCAATTAGTTAATTAGTAGAGACCGAGAGGTAATACTGATTAATTAATAGCTAATTCACTAAAAACCCAAAGTTCTGAAATTAGTTAATCATGTGCATGTTAATTAGGGATTTAATTGATGATAGGCTAGAGGCTCGCATTGTTGACACTAGGAATAGGAAATTTCATTAGGTCCATTTAGCTTTAGTAATTTAATTAGTTTAATCACTACTTTAATTTGGACTCACACTACTAACTTGTAAGTCGATTAGATTACTAATTATTTTCTATAATTAATTTAATAGTAAATTTCTCCAATCTATAATCCCTTGGGTACGATCCTCGGAATACTTCCATGTGTTCTGTTATAACACTTACTATATTACAATTTAACCAGTATACTTATGGACACCATTGTCTTATTTTCAAATATTTTGCGGCAATATTTTCTGTTGAAACATTTGCAAGTTTGATGACGGTCAAATTTAAAACCTAAATTTTCTGTTACAATAATCATTTGTAAATATATAAAATATTTTATCTTATTAATAATTTATGTAAAATTTGATATTTTAATAATAAAATTTATGACCATTGTCTTACCTATCATGATTACTACTTTATTATAAATTGTTACTACAATACTATTAATAAATCAATATAGTTTTAATTACATGTTCATATATAGGCCCATTAGTTTGTGCACTATGTTGTATAAAGTGATTACGAAAGCTATTGTAATCTAGCTTCAGCAAGTGATGAAAACTATGGTTAAGCAAAATTAGTCAAGTTTCATACCTTCACGGAGTATCTCATATAATATTATAATTGCTTAGGAAGCAATTCACTTTATGAAGCACACAAAGAAAAAACATGAATGGGTGGAAATTAGGTTGATTTAAAGACGACTTATGACTAGGTTTGGTGGGATTTGCTATAAAACACTTTGGTTGTGGTGGGAATGTCGACACTACTTATTCGTACAATAATGGATTATGTTACATCATCATCCATGCAACTACTTTGCAATGGGGTGCTCCCGGACAGCTTCATCCCACTAGAGGGATAAGACAAAGGGATCCACTATCCCTATATCCCTTTGTTTTTGGCATGGAGCATCTGGGTCACATGATTGAAGTTGCCACTGAAGAGAGTTGTTGGGATTCATTATTTATCTCTCAACGATGACCCCCAGTATCTCATTTATTTTTTACTGATGACCTTGTGTTGTTTTGTAGAGCTAATAGGAAAAGTGTGGATTGCCTTTAGAGGACTCTCAATTCTTTCTGGCATTTTTCTAGACATCGCATTAATCGATAAAAAACCCAAGTTTTTTTCTCAAATAATTTTTGAGACAATGCAGTAGCTAATCTTTTTGATAGGCTTGGTTTTAGTAGGGTGAATGATCTAGGGAAATATTTAGGGGTCCCATTTTTTCACAATCGTGTTGGTGATGGAACTTTTCAGTTTGTGTTGGATAAGGTATGTAATAAGCTTAATGGATGAGAAGCAAGGAAATTATCAATTGTGGGTCCTCTTACCTTGATCAAGTCAGTGTTGCTTGCTATTCCGAACTATTTCATGACCACAACCAAACCTCCTATTTCAGTCTGCAATGAAAAGAGAATGTGGCACGTGGATTCCTATGGGGATCATCTTAAGCCGGTAGGAAGCCATTTCTTGTGTACTGCGAGCAGTGTTGCAAGCCTCGAAGAAATGGGGGATTGGTGATTCAAAGATTGCAAGATGAGAATAAAATTTTCCTTATGAAGTTGGGTTTTAAATTGATTGCTAACACAAAGGAGTTATGGGTTCAGATTTGAGGAATAAATAAAGAATCCATGGAGTATTGTCAAATGTAATTCAATGAAGCAATTGTTCATATATCTGGCACTCTATAGCTAACATTGGAGAGGATGTCAAAAAGGGGTCTATTGGTCAATGGGTGATGGAAGGATTGTTAACTTTTTTGGAATGATGACTGGATACAGGACATGGGAAGGTTACTATAATATTAAAATGGCATTGTACCCCTTCAGGATCCTTTCCACGTATGTGATGCGGTGGTAGATAGAATGTGAAATATTCAATGGTTAGTATCAGTTCTTCCGCAAGTGATTGTTGAGGACATATTGGTAATCATCCCTCCTTCAGAGGAATTAAGATTGGATCACCTAGCATGGAGATGGCTCGCTGGGGGTAAATTCTCTCTACCTGAATCATATAAACATTTGTTTATATTTTTTGAAAATGATAGTTTTGGAATGAGTCCATAAAAAGTTTGAATGTTTCTTTGGTTGTTCATTCGAGGTAAACTCTTAACAAAAAATAGCAAACTCGACAAGCTATGTCTTCGTTTAATTTCTGTGACTGATGTGGTTTGGATGTTGAACCTATATTACATGTGGCTACGGACTATGGATTTTTTACTCTACTTTGGAAGTCAGTGGTTCCTAGAAGAGCGTGGAGTATTTTCTTTAGTTTACCACTTGCTAGAAGGGTTAATTAGAGCATTAGAAATGAGGGTAACCTAGAATCTCACTATGGAGAATTGCCGACTTTCTTTACTATTGTTAGCTAGTTTCTTTGGAAGAGTAGAAATGAGTTCATATTCAATCAGAAGAATATTAGTAGCCATGATCTCTTAGCTTCTGCTAGAGCTTGGACTAGGTCCTTTTTTATTAAGGGAAAGTCTGGAAAGTGGGTATGTAGTTCTATGAAAAAGGGTTGGGGAAAAATCTTTTTCATGGATAGGTTAAGGTAAATATTGAAGACTCGGCATCAATATCCAGACCAAAAAGGAAATAGGAGGGGTCATAAGAGGACCAAATGGCGAGTTGATAGGGGTTTTTGAAATGGTAGTGGGTTTGTCAGATTTTTTCCAGATTGAAGCTTGGGCCTTACTTGATGGAATTAAGTTTGCTTGGTCACAGGGTTACTGTAAAGTGGAGTTTGAGAGTGATAATTCTCCGTTGATAGTCGTTATTCAAAATTGAGTACTGCAAGTAATACTTACAGCGAAGTTCTACTTATTCAAGACTCGTGTTTTAAGGATTGGGAAATGAAGTTTTGTACGATACTAAGAGAAAGTAACAGGGTAGCAGATTGTATTGCAAAAGAGGCTAGAAGCACTATGGAACTGTTAGTGATCCACAATGACCCACCGAATTCTATTAAACATTTGTTGGAGGATGATATTCTTCAAGTTGGGCGTATTCCTTTTGATAATGATTAGCAATGATGTAATCTTAGCTTAAGGCTATTTTCTATCTACCAAAAAAATCACATCTTCATATATTAATTAGTTATTAAATACTTTATTAATTTAAAGCTTTTAGTTTAGAATTATTTAATACCTATACTAAATTGTGAATTAACATGTAAATTGAAATAATTTTAAAACTTAAAAGTATAATTACAATATCATGCACCAAAAATTTTGATATTTGCAACTTAAAAGTTATTTATTCTTTTAATATCTTATGCATTTTGTACAATTCTGAAATTGACTATTATATTATCAATCATTTAATATTTGCTACACAATATTTTTATAGATAAATTACATCAACAGTCACTCAACTTTGATGCAGCTGACAAAACAGTCACTCTAGTTTCAGTTCAGTCACTTAACTTTTGAAAAATAACAAAACAGTCACTAACGTTGTCGAAAAGTGACAAATTAGTCATCCATTAACATTTTCTGTTACAGACCTAACCAGACAAGTGCCGTGGCCAGTTAACTTTCCACATTGGACGAGGCAAAGTTGAGTGATTTCTTTTCGTCATTCCTTTTGCATTTTTTTAATAAATGGCCGAATATTTTTTTACTTTTTGCATAAATGGCCCAATATGTTTATACTTCTTCTCCACCCCAACAATCTTTCCGTCGATACCTCCACCACAACCATCTTTGGCATCACCATCGTTGACCTCCAAACCACCACCACCCTATCCTTTTTTTTCTTTTTCAACCCCTCAATAAAAGAGCCACCACAACTTGGATTCGACTGTCTTTTTCTATTGCTTAAAGTCATTAACTCTGAAAAAACATATCAAAATGGGATTTGAGACAATTTGGGTCAAACTATCAGTACCAACAATCAAACTGGTGAGAGGAAAATCCTCTAAAGCAACATTATCAAGTCTCGGATATGATATGATATAAACAAAATGGGAACATCCGGACAAAATCAGAAGCAAAATAAAAACAAAAGAAGAAAAAAAAAGAGGAGAAACTCCATTGCCAAAATTATCAAGTTGCATAAAACAAAATCAGAAGCAAAACAAAGGGAACAACCAAACAAACCAAACAATCGATTAAACCCATGATTTTCAGGAACAAAGGAAGAAGTTCCTCCAATGGGACAGCCAAATGTAGGCAAGTGAAATTTTGGGTCAGGTCAGTGATTAGCAAGATCCCAAAGTCAAAATTGGACTAGGTATGGTAGAAAAAGGAGGATGAGAGATGTATCAGAAGAAGAGTAGCAGAGATGGTCGGCGACGAAAGCTGGGGTTGAGGTGAGGTAAGCCCAGTCCTTGGAAAGGGATTTGAATCTAGTCATGAGGTCAGCATATCCATTTACTCTCCTCCTCCTCCTCCTCTTCTTCTTTTTATCTTTTTCTTCTTCTTCTCTTCTTCTTCTACTGCCTAAACCCTAAACTAGTGCTAAAAGGGGTTGTTTAAATTGCTGCTAACCGTCTAGCTGGCCGGTTAGTGACAACAAGGACTCCATTAAATGCCTTGTCACTTTTCTATTATGTCTGTAACAGAAAATGGTTAAAAGGATTATTTTTTTATTTTTCAAAAGTTGAGTGACTGAATTGAAACTAGAGTGACTGTTTTGTCAAGTGCATCAAAGTTAAGTGACTATTGGTTAATAAAGATTTTTAATCTAAAAAACACGTAATGTAAACTTAATTGTGAGTTATCCTGCTAAGTTATCATAATTTCAAATTTATGTGTTTAATAAAATTATATTCTAAAAATAATTATATATTTTGTTGAACAATCTCATTATAGATTCTAATAATAACTGCTCTTTTGACACAATACCATGCCAATCGAGTTAAGACTCAAGCGACAAAAATAATTATGTTCTTAAAATGTATCTTATCATTTATATTAATAGATTATGCAAAATTTTAAAATTATATATACTTTTTGCTATAATACATTAATTTGTTATAATCTTATCCCTAAAGTATTAAATTAAAGGAATTTTTATATGTTTAGTTTATTTAAATTTAAATAAATTAATAAAAGACATATTTCAATAGAAAAACAACAAATTTAAATTTAAATAAATTAATAGAGATTTCATATTTAAATTTTATTAATTTTAAAATAGACTAGTATCATAAATTAGACTAGTATCACGTTAACTCTATTTTCAAATATTTATTTCTTTAATTTAAACAAAATAATAAAATCAAATGTTTAAATAGGATTACTTTATCATTTTAAAACTTTAAAGAATATTTTCATTTTTCAGTTTTTTTTCTAAGTTCATACTTATAAACATAGACAAACAGATAGATAGATTCTATTTAGAAATTAGAAACTAAACTATAAATATATATATATATATGAGAAGTATGGATAAGCATAAAATGATACTCGAAAATACATTAATATTGGTACGTATCACTATCAAAACAAAAATAAAATGTTTAACAATACGGTATAGAGAACGTTGATCAAATATTTGAACTTTTATTATATCTTCAATTGATCCAATTGTTTAATTTTTCATACAAAATATCATCATGACATCGGTCATGATCCGTTGATCAGTAAGGTACTACCATTTTCTAGGGCTGCATCGAATCGTCATCATGAGCATAATATCAATATTATTCTCTCTGGATCAAATATTATCGGGGTTGCGAACAAATGTTAAGTTTAAATATGGAGAAATCCACCTTCGAGAACCTTGATGGGTCAGTGGATGGCCAAAACATACTACAAATATTCTGTTCATAATACTAAACATGATTCAAGGAAATGATAGCCATCGTGATACATAATTGATCTATCAAATCACCCTAACATTCATAAATAAAGTCATGGAAGAATAATTGGTTTGTTGAATTTCTTCATCGAATTTAAGATTGAGTGGGTTGTTTGTTCGAGCAATAGAGTGGCCGATAGCCTTTGTAAACTTGCAATTGATAAACGTTGTACCTTCTCTTTTAACATGGAGTATCGAGCGATATTCATAGACTTATTCTTTCTAATGCATATTAATTTGAGATAGTGGCCTTTGAATTTTTTTTGTTCAAACAAAAATCACGGAAGCATTTTATGTAACATCGTTAAACTATTCAGCTAATTTGTTTCCAAAACTTTTGTTAAATTTAGCAAAAGGTATAGAGAGAATGAAAGCAACTTTCAACCTCTCTTACAATATGAGAGTTTGGTACCCAACTTATCTAATTAATAGACTCCTTTAATATCTCCATCTCAACTACTTTGAAAGTATTTATTTCATAACATCATTTCTAAATTTGTACTTGTTAGAAATTAGTAAAAAATGTGGATATTCAACATTGAATTTTGCTGGACTTAAGAACCAGAAAGCACAAGGAAAGGAATACATATGTTAACATTCGAATTCCATTAAATATTAAATCTCAAAAGTAATGATATAAACTAATTGAATTAAAACTCAAAACTTTTTAGACATGAAAATCAAATATCAATAGGTCAACCATTTATGCATATCAACCAAAGGACAACTTGAAATTGATATCAAACAAAAAGAAGTTTAAACGTCAAATTATGGTTTTCATCCCTGTATTACACTCAACTTGAGGATTTAACATTATAAATCAGCTAATGTGAAATGTTTCTAAAAAGCTAAAACTTGAAATTTCCTATGTTATTTAAATGGTAAAATTATGGTTATTTTTCACTAATTTGTTATGTTAAAAATCACTTGAACCTCATGATTTGGAATTTTTTAAAAGAAAAGACCACATCAACCAACGAATGGAATTCTTTAATGGTATTAGTGATTTGGACTAAAATATAACATTAATAATAATGGAAAGACCAAATTATGTTAAATTAAAGTACATTGATTAAATATTATTTTAATAAAGGGACTAAAATCAAAATTCGACCAATAACTTGCTTTCAAGCTGACATATGTTATCATTAAAAAAAAAAAAAGCCCGGTAAATGATCACACACCAAGAACAGAAAATACTGATATTTGATAGTCATTTATCATTCTTAGAGCAATTCTTCCATGTGAGGTCAGCAGACACTATATTTAAGCAAAACTAGCATTTTGGCACTGATAGGAGAATTGGATTTTCTTGAAGAAAACATAAACGAAAAACAGCCTTCAGCGAAAAGTAATTCATACCCCAACTTTTACTGTAATCGCCAATGCCATTACCACTCTATATGTTCTCTTTTATCTTCTTAGGAAATTGTTGCAGGAACCTTTTTTTTTCCTCTGATTGGCAGAAGAAAACAGTTCCTGAAAACATTGGAGAAAATGGTCAATTGCATACAACATCATCTAGTCTCGCGTGTCCTCCTAGTTGTTATGCTTTATCCTTTTGTCCTTGTTAGTAAAGTAATACACTGTCGAGCTCAGAGACATAATCCGGTTAAGAGCTGCCAATTTTGGCTTTAACACAATTAAACCTGATCCACCCCGTTGGATTATAAAATTAATTATATGAACTTTAAATTATTTGAATCAGAAATGATAACCAAAATTTGATCTAGATCGAATACAATAATTAAAATCGAATGATAAAATCCAAATTAAACTAATTCAAAAACTAGATTGACAAACTTAAATTACTTAAATCTAAAATTTTGAAATTTACCTAAACTTTAAGTTAACTAAACTTTAAAAAATCTAAAATTTTAAAACTCGAATTGAGGTAACTATAATCAAACCCAACTCACCCAGCTAATCCTTTTAATTCATTCATCAGCTGACTACTGTTTTGGATTGGGATATTAAAAAAATATTTTCCAATAATTTACGAAAATTGAAGAATATTAACAAAAAGAATCATTCCCTCCCTATTTACTTTTCCAAATTCTCTATTATCATGGCATAATTAGGTTGCTAATAGGTTGCAAATCTTTGCATCATAATTCACTCTACAATTGATGCTTTCCTTTTGATGGACAATCTTTTTTATCAATAATCTTCACGCTTTCGAAGCCATGATTGAAAACGAGAGAAAGGGTCAAATTTTGACAACTTTGATTCAAGGAAAAGCAAAAGGAAATCCAAAAATGGTTTTTAAAAAAAAAGAGAAGAGGATAAGGGAACAAGAACATGCATGTTTCCAGGTAAATAACTGGAAGAGGAATAATTAACGAAGGGAGAGAATGATGACAAAAATATAATGTTCAATTATGATCCATTCATCAATAGTGCTTTCAATTTAGATCGTACTAATCAAAATATAATATTAAGAATGAATTACATTTGTAGCTATTCTGTTGTGCAGATTCTTTGTTCGAACGAGACAGTTAAATTAAGATAGTTAAGATGCAGTGAGTTTTTTCGACATTTTTTAGTTTGATTATTTTAGTTGACTTTCTATCAGCAAATAGTCTATGATTTTTGCTTGACTTGGTTTTTAAACGGGAGAAGTTGATTAAATGCAAACTTTATCAATATCTTAAAACGCTTTTGACTTATTCTTACTTGGTGTTTAATCTAATTCAAATTTGCTTGGATATGAAGACGTTGATTTCAAAATTCAAAAGGGAAAATTTTATGGATTATTTCATCAATTTAAAATGCTGAATTATCTCCTCAAATTACTTGGAGAAGTTGTCCATCTCATCATATAACCAGGCATCCTTGATGCTCATTGGAGGAACCTTAAGAGTGCTTTGCTTTTTTAGCTATATTTATTGTTTTCATCTTGTTAGTTGTGCATTATTGCACTCTAGTTTTTAGGTATTCATTGGAGAGGAAACATTGTTTATAAGTGAAGAGTTGGGGAGTGAGTGATTGTAACATTGTGGTTTTTTGTTGGGATTGCAATTATTCCACAATATAAGGGTAGATTGGGCTTTAGCCAATAAATTATTAGATTCACTGTTGAATAAATCATTTATTGAGCAAGACACCACAAAGTAGGATTGCTATTCGAACTGCATTAACAAATCTAATGTGCAACTTTGTCGTTTTTCTTTACTCTCTTACGATTTTTGTGTTAATTTTTTAAGTTCTAGTTTGTGTTGGAACATCAATTGGGGCATTAGTTTGAACATGTAGCAAACAGAAGCTTTCTAGTTGATATCAGAGCCGACTTCAGACATACATGAAGAAGATCATGTGTATGATTTGCAACCATGGAGTCTATTAAAGTAGACAATTCCATTTCTCGAGTCGCATTGCTTGTTGGCTCCTTGAATTATGTGTATTAGAAAACTTGTATGAAGGCTTTTATCATGTCTATTGATAAAGCTACATAGGAAGTTGTTGAAGATGGACGGACTCGACCAATAGTTACTGATGCTTATAGCAACACTTATTTCAAAGAAAAAAAACAATTATACTCCTAATGAAAACAAGCGCAGGTCATTGAAGCTTGAAACCTTTGTATGTTATTTTCAATGGTGTTGACATGGAATAATTCAAAGTCATCTCCATGTGTGAGTCAGCTAAGTAGGCCTAAATCATTATTCAAAATCAACATGAACGGAACGCAACTATGTGAATGTCTAAACTGCAAATATAACTACCAGGTTTGAAAAAGAAGGGGAAAATATTTTTGAATTCTATGCTAGGTTATCTGGGATTGCTAATGAAATTTGTAACACCCTATACCAGAACCAACCATCGAGTCCAGGTACCAAATGTCACAAATAACTTTAATATCTTAACGATATTTCTAACCTAATTCACATGCAAACTTGGATAATACTAAATTATACATATATTACTACTATTCAACATTTACTCAACACCATGGATAACAACAAATTTTAAAATTTAAATTTGATTAATATTCTACACCAAACGTTATTAATTTCTTATAGTCATTCTCCCTCATTAACCATGAACAATTATTTACAGATTGTAACTCAAGACTTTGCTGTAATTACACTAGTTAATCCCTGAGGCATGGCCTCTAAGCGATCCCTTCTATATGCATGAAACAACTACCACACCCTTATCATGAACTTGACGGTGTTTGGCTTGACCCTCCATGTGACCCTTGAATCAATCCTTGTCCCTGCATACAAGGCAATACAATTATAAGTTCAGATGAACTTAGTGAGATTTCGTACAGCAAAATCAAGGATTCTCAATTTTTGGGTAAATAAGATTAAGAGCACAGGATTAAAACTCCCTGACAAAACTTAGGAGATTTCATTGTATGACTAGCATAGTCGACGTTCATGCATCCGCTGGACCAATTCTTGTCAGATATTTCAGCCGATCTGATCAAAGACACACTTTTTCAAGTAACCCTGTTCGAGGGCTCAACCTTGTCTAGCTTCATCTTTGACTCCCATATTACCTTTTTGGCTCATCTAATCAAAATACCATACACATGAATATGAGATTTGATGACTACTTTTGGCGAACTATCAGATATCTCACCTCTAGTGTGGGTTCTTGCCCTAATCCCTTCATTCCATTCCAAACTTAAATACAGACTTTTCTTTTATAATACCCTAGAAATTTCCTTCTTATGATTTAGCCTCTGCTTGAACCCTTATTCTAAATAAGACTCTTGTTGTCTGAATTTAAGATTTAGCTGGTACATAAACACCCTGTTCTTTGTAGTCTTGAACTCATAAAATAATCTCGTCGGACTTTCCCACTTCAGACTATTCTATTGAGATACTCCCAGCAACAGATAGTTCCTGGCGAACAACCTCTTTCTTAGGTTTCCTTTGGCAGCTTCCACATTTGATAGTCCTAAGTTGACTTCCCCGCGATATATAGTCCTAATGGACTTCTGCTTCTTTCATTATTTTCTGGCGGACTTCCGTTTTAAAAGAGTCTTAGGTGGATTTCCACTTTTCTGGCGACCTCATTTTCAACATCACTTAGGATTTTAAATTTAGTAAACCATTCCGTAGGCACTTAGCCAATGATTAGCCAATGATGGTTCTAAACCAACTATAGCGGACTGATAACTCTTGAAAAGTGTCATATTTCAGGCCTCTAAACTTGGTTAATTTTTTGTACTTGAGTAAATTTAGTTTCATTTTAGGATGTTATATTAGTATTTTTATAACATTGCATCATGAAGCTTGGATTGTGCTTTCAATGTCACTGTATGTTACTTTTACTTATGGGAGGAAAGGAATTGTATGTTGTTTATAACAAGTGTAGAAAGGAGGAAAAAAAGTGAAGGAGTGAAGTTTTGTTATGGAAAAAGGTTGGATAGATTACCAGTACAAATTCCATGGCAATTCCAAGAAGATGCTAACTCAGCTGTCAATCCGTGCCACTCTCAGCCAGCTCTATTTGCACCAGAAATATCCACCTGAGAAAAAGGGAGAAAGGAGTGTGTGCTGAGAAAGGGACCTATCCTATAAAATGAAGAAAGAGAAAGATAAGGGAAAGTGGTTTTTCCTCACACAATTTCTCATAGGAGATCCAAAGACCCAAGGAAGAGAGTAGCAGTTAAGGAACAAAGTAGCAACACAAGGATGAAGGAGAAGTATTCAACCTTGGGTTTTGCAAGTACTGCAGTTCTAGAGTTGAGGGCTAGATTGGAGAAAGCTTCCTGAAGTTCTTCCTTCATTATCTTAATTGATTCTGTGAATTTTAACTGTGGAAATATGTTGTTGAATGATACTTTCATTTTAGATTTTAATTTCCAACTCATGAGATAATCTCATTGAGCTGGGATTACTAGATGAACATTTAGTTGCTTTAATGACCAAGGCATTATTTTGATTTGGTTTACTGTTTCATTCAATTTGCGCTATTATAAAACATACGCATGCAATCTCTAGACATAGATGAATGTATGGTATGTTCATAAACTTGATTTAATTCTGAAAAGGTTAGATGAGTTGGATTGTGATCGAATGATACAAGTGAGTATTTGACAGAATACTTGTAGCATTCTGGATATAGAACTACACTTTGTACAGAGAAAGGAAGAAACAGTGCTAGGTATCCTTCTTAAGGTTTGTAGACATGCAAAGCCTTAGGTAGGGTAGTTTGAAGTCTGACTCTCAAAAGAAGCAGACTACCTTAGATTTAACCTAAATAGTAAATTGGCTAAGATTTTTCCATGGCATTATTGTGTTACAAAGAAAGAATCTTAGTAATCCCTGTCTTCCCATTCAATAGCGTAAATCCTCTCAACTTTGTCTCCGTATCTTTACCACAATATTTTAAGATAGTTATTTGATTTTAATAGGGCATACGTGATTATTACTCTTCAAATTGTTATTTTGTTTTGTCGAAGCCTGGTTCATATAGTTTATAGTAATAGCTTAGCCAAATTAATCCTATCCGATCCTTGAGGAAATGATCTTACTTACTACTTTATTACTTGATTCAACGTGTATACTTGCATATTCACATATTATATTCACACGCGACATGGACTCTTGATGGTATATACTTATTAGAAATACCTTAAAGGAAGTACCCCTTCCTTTCACATGTTTTGCATTTAAACGCTTCCATCGGTTCCTCGTATCTTTGCATGTTGACATATCCTCTATTTAGCACACTCACTCATATTTTCAAATGCACCCTATTCATTTTTTCAAACAACTTGTTGCGCGAGACATACAACATCCTCCCTTTTTATGCCCTAATAAGCTTCTCTATTCACTATCCTAGCAGACTCCATCCTTGTCATACTGTATACCTATTAGCCACTGGATCATGCCACGGTTAACCATGAAATTTTGATTCTGAAGAATCAATAAACCCCTTTCGAGGTGTCGCCCTGAAAGACCTATATACCATTTACATGGTGTCGCCCCGAAGGATCAGTAGGATACTATCATCACAATGTCACCCCCGAAAGACCAATTGCTATTCTTTCCACTATGCCACTGAACTCCCTTGAATCCCATAACAATCCACCCATTCTTCCATTATGCCAATTTTTCCTATCTTTTTCTACCCCGTCAAGTAACTCCTTTCATCCTTTGCATATAACACACTTGCATTTCACTCAAATCATCGTACTTTTTTACCATAACAGACAATATGTCATTTATCAAGACATCAACACACAACCACAAGTGGCATCCATAATACATCCTGGCAAGCACCTAGATATTTACCCAACTTTATGCATCCAAAGCATATTCATTCACCAATCACACACAACCATGGTAATCAGATTGAACTCATAGCAAACTCATGAATAGAACATTCTAACTCATCAACAACATTCACCCAAATGGAGTATAGAAACTCACCTTAAATCCTTCGTCCTTACCAGCTTAGGTTGTCCAAACACCAGAGCCTCCTTCATCCTGGCAGCAAAGCATGACAACCATATATGCCCGTTAAACCAATGGTATTCAAGCCTTAAAAACCTAGAATCCATTATAATACAGAAACTTTTCAGGAATCCTTACTTCTTTCTTCCCCTAATTCATGAATGTATAGACTTAGGAGCTTACCAGCTTACTAGATTCTTTACTTTCCCATCTTAAGTCTCGCATTCACTGCCCCAAGCAAAGCTTTCTTTAACTTTCTCTTCTTCAAGGAAACTGAAGAAAATGATGCAGATGAGGAGAAAATTATAGAAAAAATTAAAAGAATTACTTTTGCAGAAATATCCCCTCTCACACATGTATATATATACCCATTTGCACAGTCTCATAGTCCAAAACAACCGTCTATCACTAATAATTCTATCTCCTATTAAGGAACCAGTCGGCTCCAACCCAATTGAATCACAATTACATCTCAACTAATTACCAACCAGGCACAAAATTTTTCAAAGTTTCCTAGTGAAGCCCACCAACTTACCATTTTATTCAATTAACTCCCAATTTTTCTTTAAACTCGAGAGTTTAGTGAAAACTGGGTGTGACAAAACTTATTATCTTAGTAAATAATTTTTTGAGGTAAAATTGATATAGAAAGTTCCCAAGTCCTTACCAAAATAGTTTGTAATCAAATTTACAACAATTGAAGAGGGAAAAGATATCACCACTCTTAAGCAAGATGAGTTGATTGGTTCTTTTCAAACTTTTGAATTAAACTTGGAAGAGCCTAAACATGACAAGTTATGACTAGAAAAGAATATTGCATTCAGTGTTCCATAAGTTGTTCAAATTGAAAACCAAAATAGAGAGGCTATTGATGAAATTAAGAAACAAATAGTCTTACTTTCTAATAATTTTAGCAAAACCCTAAAGAGGTTCTGAAAAAGAGACCAAATGATTATTTTGGATTTAGTAGAAGCAGTAAGAAGGTGTAACAAAAGATAACTCTCAAACTAAGAAGAATGGAGTGAAGTGATATGAGTGTAACAATTTTAGACATATTTAATCAGATTGTGCCAACACAAAAAGAAAATAGGAATCACTGGTTATGGCATGGTGTGATGAAGAAACTGAAAGAGATTACTCTGACTCTGATGAAGAAATAAGCAACTATGTTATTTTCATTACAACTTCTCTAGTTCAAGTTACAACAAGTTATGGGACAACTAAAGAATCTAACCAGGATAATGATTCTTATGACTCAATTGAATATGCTTATCTCTAAATGATAAAGAAATTGCAAATTGTGTGACATGATTCGTTAAGAGAAGAAGTGATCCTTCTAAAAAGGGAGAAAGAAAAACTTGAAAAGATAATTTAAAATAAAGAAGTTGTTTTGAAGAACACTGATAATGAGTTAGTTTAGTCTAAAGAAATCTTGAAAACATTTGGTGGCAAAAGTGAAAAACCAGATCAAGTTTTGGCTACAATGAGATTTGAACTTGGTCATCGTGGTCTTAGCTATCCTAAAGTTGGTAAGAAATTTGATCACCGTACTTTCATTATTAAAGATAAAGAAACTATTTCTTCTATGCGAAGTACAAGGAACAAACAAGTCAGGACTATCATTTATCATTATTGTGGAAAGATGGACATATAAGGCCCTACTATTACAAGTTGTTGAATGATTGGAGAAAATTCAAGTGAGTTGCATCTCTCATTCGAACAAGAGTTATGACAAGGCAACCTTGTTATTACTTGTGGCACATATGTCCCTAAAGGTTTTCACTGAAGAAATATGGTATTTCAAAAATGGGTATTCAAGGCATATGACTGAAGATAGGAGCTTCTTGAAAAATCTTCAAAAATGTGATGCAAGAAAAGTTAATTCTAGAGATAGAAAAAAAGGAAGAAACATTAGCAAAGGGAGTCTTAATGTGGATGGATTACTTAATCTACAAAATGTTCATTTAGTCGAAGGACTCATGGCAAACTTGATTAGTGTTAGTCAAATTTGTGATCAAGAATATCATGTGAGGTTCACTAAAGAAGGTTGTGAAGTTCAAGCCTCAAATGATTAATGTGTTATGAAAAGTGTTAGGTCATTTGATAATTGCTACAGGTTGGTGTACAATAAGACCTGTAAAAAGTAAGTTATCAATGAGTTAGAATTATGCCATCAAAGGATGGGGCATATCTACTATAAGAGCCTCCAAATAATTTTCAAACATGGTGCTATATGTGGGCTACCAAAACTTGGTGGACAATAACTAGATAATGCGAAAAAT
Source organism: Gossypium raimondii (assembly GCF_025698545.1). Taxonomy (NCBI): domain Eukaryota; kingdom Viridiplantae; phylum Streptophyta; class Magnoliopsida; order Malvales; family Malvaceae; genus Gossypium; species Gossypium raimondii. Next base: position 25,818,527 of record NC_068565.1, read on the forward strand.
GCGTGAAAGGGAAACAACGTCAATTGTCTCATTCGATGTTACAATAGATTGTTACAACAAGGTCATTGGAGCTTTTGCAAATTGATCTTATGGGCCCCATGAAAAATGAAAGCCTTGATGGTAAAAGGTACATATTTGTCTGTGTAAATGATTTCTCACATGTTCCTTGGGTAGATTTTTTGAAGGAGAATTTTCAGGCATTCGAATCATTCAAAAGACTTTGCTTCAAGATTATTAATGAGAAAGGTGAAAGGATTGGGAAGATCGTGAAATGACCATGAGAAGTAATTTGAGAATAACAAGTACAGTAATTTTTGTGATTAAGGAGGGATCCTTTATGAATTTTCAGTACCCAAAAAAGTTAAACAAAATGGTTGTAACAACCCGCTTTTTAGTGGTATCGAAAACGGTGGTTTCAAAACCCCGTTCTCCAATGAACGAGTCCGTAAATATTATTAATTAATATTTACAATTTAATTTTAATACGATATTGAATTTTGGTCTGACGGTTTTGTTAATTGAATAGTTAGTTAAGGTATAAGTATTTCGACCCGAAAGTCAGTGGTGCTAGAAATGGTGGTTTCGGAACCTCATTTCCAACGAGCGAGTCCTTAAATATTATTATTTAATAGTTACATGGTTAGTATAAAGTTTAATCAAATTTGGTCCATTAATTTAACCAAATTAGTGACTAATTTAGGTACAATGACTAAATTGTGAAAGAGATCAAAGTTAATTGCTATTAAATTTTAATTAATTAGAGGACCAAATAAGTAAATTAAACCCTTCAAAATCTCAGTAGATTTGGTTGTTATGGACTTGATGTCATGACGCTTGCTATCATGGGGCTTTGAGTCACGACACCACAAGTTTCATGTGACAACATGGCTTGGTCTTCTCATCAAGCTTCAAGGCTCCATGTCGTGACATCCAAGGTATGATGTCATAACCTGGCAACTCAAGGGCCTCGATGTCGCGACACCACAAGTCAAGTGTCGTGACAATGGGGCTTCTTATTGGCATCCTCTTAACACAGTGAAAGGGTGGATGTTGCAACATTTTTAGGTGATGTCACGACCTTGTAACTCAGAAACCTCAATATTGCGACATCAACATCCCAAAGTTGTAATGTCGAAGCTCTTCACTTGCTTCCTTCAATTGTCTTCTCCATTTAAGCCCCTACAAATGCCTTAGCCACATGTTTAGCTCAAATAAATGAATAATTGATGTTTTTATTCAAAATAACATAAAATTAATTAAAAAGTGCATTTGAGTGTGAAAAGAGCTTGAATTTTCATATTCAAATAAAACGTATCAAATACCAAAATCAATTTCTAAACTGAATTTTTCCAACATATTTTGGGTTCACCTTAATGATGATAATAGACAAAATATTGGTCTTTTTGTTCCTAACGATAAGACATAGACTTTTGTTTGTTTCCCACAAACTAGACCAATTGTTGTAACAATTAAGTTGGATAAAGTGTTGGAGCAGCCTATGATGGTGGCTTACACAGTGTATGGTGTGAAGAGCCACTAAGGATAGGGTCTTGTGATATATAAGGAAGTTAGGAGAAAGTAGTTATAAGGTTTTGTATTACAAATGGCTAGGTTATTCTCTATGTCTTTTTTTTGTGTTGGAGGGAGGTATTTATAGAGAGATTGGTCTATCATGGGTCCCAATCATGAAACATTCTATTCCATGGATACAGATGGTAGAGTAATGGGTTGCCAGTTAGGAACATTGTTGGAGTCGATGTAAAGTGGCTAGGAGGAACAACATGCCTAAAAAGGTGGTGGATTGATGGGTGCTAGTAGGTGCTCATATTTATATATGTTTTGAAGATTTCATAGACCCACCTTATTTGACATGGCGTTCTACAAGGCTAAGACAAACTCTTGGAAAAGCCGAGATTCACCAAATTCTATATTCATCATTGGTTGGTATGACGAGGGAGGTACAACGAGAGGCTAACTTACATGGATACTTTTATAATTTTTGGATTATAATTTAAAATAAAGTAATATTTTAGAATTAGAACCAAGTTGACATAATGTGTACATGTTGAATGCTAAATTTTTTATTATGTTTATTTTAAAATTTGTTCGTCATCGTTAGTCATTTAACGACTAATGACCTAAAAGGAAAACTTAAAAACATTAGTGATCATTTTGTAAACAATTTTTATGATGTCGAAATATACGATTTTGGAACCTCATTTTGTAAACCAAGTTTGTAAGGATGAAATATAAAGATTAATGAAGTTAATATGAAAATATATTGAAGAGCGTTAAGTAATTTAACCAAGAAAATTTTTAATTAAAGCTCGGGGACTAAATTGTAAAAGTCTAATCGCTATTAAGTTTTAATTTTAAAAATATTTGAGGACCTAGTTAGCAATTATCCAAGGGACCAAAATGATTATTTCACCAATTTTTTAATGTTGTTAGTGGGAGATGATGATGATAATGGTAGCCATTAAATTATTAAGATTAATGAATAAAAAATGTTAATTAATTTAATAAAATGATTATTTAACATTTGATTAAGGTATATATGTTAGCTAATGGAATGAAAGATGGAAACATTCTCATCTTCTTCATTCTTCTGTCTACCATTAAAGAAAAAAAGAGGGAAAACCTTAGTTTCAAACAACATTCGACCATTTAAGCAAATAAAGTACTTAAGCTATTTCTGCTTGATTTTTATGGAATTTGAATCATGGGAGCTTGATTTACCTAGCCCATGTGTTAATTTATTCAATTATTTTTTATATTTAGCAAGTTTCCATTATAGTGAAATGGATGGTTTTGAGTTTAAATTGAAGAAATTGATAGTTAATAAGCTTAGATTGTGATAAGGACTAAATTAGAAACTAAGTTAAACTTGTTAGATAACTTTGTGACACTAAGGACTAAATTGAATAAATTTAAAATTATCATACAATTGTATAAGGTCCCTAATTAATGGTTGTGAAATCAGATTTTGATTCGATGTTAGATATTGAAAAATACGAGTATCTTGGATATAGGGGCTAAATTGAATAAAATGTAAAATATGTTAGCTATGTATTTTAATATGATTTGGATGTAAAATGATATTTTTCTTATTATGGAATTATGGAACGAAGCTAAAAATGATGTCGAGCTGTCTCGAGAGAAGGGAAAGGCGAGAGGCGTACATGAGTGACGAAAATTGCAGTTTGTACTCTTACGATTCGAGTTCATTATGTATACATGTTTGTTGCTTGTTAGCTATTGAGGAAAACTTATACTTTTCATATGAATTGATTTGTATTTGATGATAATATGTCGAGAATTGAATTGAGAGGTGCATAATACGAACTTGCTAAATGATTTGTGATACGAAATGGTGATGAGAATGATATGAACTATGATATGTGATATTGAACATATAGGAATTGATCCATTGATTACCTTATTAATTGTCTCAGACAAAGTCGGATATAATTGGCATGTCATAGGATTAGATTGTGTACAGGTTATACTCCAGTTATATACCGATGGGCATTGAGTGCATATTACTTCAGACGTTCTAATAAGTGTTGGGCACACATTTTACTTCAGTTATACTGATGAGTGTTGGGTGCAAATTATACTCCGTACATTCTGATAAGGCATTGGGTGCCAAATTGGTGTGATGGTCGAATGATCTGTGTATCCATCTTGAGTCTGTGTCCATGTCCAGTTAATAGGGACTTGATAAATTATATTTGAATGGAAATGATTATATGAATTGGTATTACATGTGCATATATGTGAAAGGTTACTAAAGATAACATGTGGCAGACCATGTGAATTGGTTCATACGACCCCAAAGGGTCGATATGGAAACAAAACGACTCAATAGATTTGATACGAGAAAGGGATAATGAAATAACTAAATGTTATGAGTTGAAATGGAAATGAATGTATCTTTGTTGGTAGGAAGTAAGTCAAGCTATATTATATTGATTTTCCAATTGTGATTGTAACACCCCTTACTGGAGACCGTTGCCGTAGTCGAGCACGAGGCGTTATCTGACTTAACTTACTAATTCGGAGCATAAAAATTTACTTTTAAAATTAATTTGCTTACGTTCATTCAATATATCCCTAAAAAAATTCTTGAGACCCTAAAACATGCAACAGAAATGGTTCGGGTCTAAACCGGGAACATTAACAAATCAAAATAATTTATTTCCCTATTCACAATAAAACTGTCCACTTGCGTAATAGTCACTAATTTAATTATAACTCGAGTTACGAAACTAGAAATTTAGATCTGTAAATTTTCCCTAAAACTAGACTCATATATCTTATTATCATAAAATTACCAAAATTTTTGGCTTAGCCAATAAGTACAGTTTATTCATTAAAATCTCCCCTGTTTCACTCCTCGACAGTTCTGTCCCTCTTCACTAAAAATCAATTATCTTATTGTACAGAATTTAGATAATATTCTTATTTGTTTCTATTAAAAATAAACTCACTAATAAATATAGAAATATAAATTATGACTCATAATTCTTCCTATATAATTTTTAATGATTTTCTAAATTCAAAACAGGGGACTTTAAAAACCATTCTAACCCTGTCTCACTAAAATTTAAATATTACAAAATATAAAATTACTTTGCCTACATCGTTTCTTTCATGTGAAAATAGACTCGATAAGCTTTAATTCTATATCTCTTTCACTCTCTAATTCCATTTCTACTATCCTTGGTGATTTTTCAAAATCACGTCAATATTGCTATCCAAAAACTGTTCCATTGCCAATTTTTACTCTTTTATAATTTCTTTGTATTAACTATCATTTAGGCACACATAACATCAAAACATGTTCTTATATAGCCATTTCAATAGCTATTCATTAGCCGTATCATAAGAACACACACAAAATGACTAAGTCCCTATACATGCCATAACTTAAAACATTTCAGATCACAAAATACCAAGAGATCTGTTGATAGTGTGAAACAATCTTCGACGTCTTTACGATCCTCGAATCGGCTTGGCGATACTATAAAAAAAGAAGGAAAATAAAGAGAGTAAGTGTAAAGCTTAGTAAGTTTACAAGAAAATAAATAACAACATTTATCATAAATAATTATACTCATAAATTATCATCAAGTATCATGATCTTTACTTTCTTCTTTACTTACTCTCTTACTTGTTTACTTACTTGCTTACTTAAATAACTCATGATTATAACTTACTCCTCCCTTGCTGAAATTTCTTTCTCAACTGATAACTGAGATATTCTTAACCCTTATAACTCACCTGAATATATTTATTATGCTTTTACCTAAACTTTCATATAACATAGTCCATTTACTGGCCCGTTGAACCACTTGGAATACTAAGGATACTCGGGTCTCCTATTTGATAATAACATGCCAAAGCCATGTCCCAGATATGGTCTTACATGGGATGTTTCTTGTACTACCAATACCATACCCCAGATATGGTCTTACATGGGAGTTCTCATATCGGTGCCCATGCCATGTCCCAGACATGGTCTTACGGGGGACCTCTCATCTCAGTGCTAACGCCATGTCCCAGACATGGTCTTACATGGGACCTCTCATAACCTCAATAATGCCAATGCCATGTCCTAGACATGGTCTTACATGGGATCTCATTCCTTTAATGTCATGACATTTGTATCTGATACATTCCTAATGTTTCAACGAGACTTTTTAACATTGATTCTCTATCATCTCATACTTGAGTCAACATTAAATAATTTCATGAAGTAAGTACTTAATTACTGGAAAATAAAAACGTTAATAATAAGTATTGAAATATTGCATTTATTTACCGTAAACTTACCTCAGTACAAAAGACGATCAAATCTAGCAACTTAGTCCTCAACCTTTTCCTTTCCCCGGTCTAACTCTGAATTTCGTTCTTCTTGATCTATAATAGTAAATTTAGCTTATTTAAAACTCACATTAATCAAAACAGTCCTTGACTCGAACTTTGGCAAAATTACAATTTTGCCCCTAAACTTTTGCATATTTACACTTTTTCCCCAAAGCTCGAAAATTAAACTTCATCCCTTATTCTTATGGTTTATGACATGCTGAACATCTTTCCCTTCTATGGCAACATCAAATTCCCACTCTAACATTTACTTATGAACATTAGGTATTTTTACAGATTATGTCATTTTACTCGTTTTCACTTAAAATCACCTAGCAAAAGTTGTTTAACATAATTTCAAGCTTCATATTCTACCATAAAACATCAAAATAAACACATTTCACCTATGGGTATTTTTCCAAATATGAACCCTAACATGAATTAATGGTAGAATAATCTAAATCGAGCTACGAGGACTCCAAAAACGTAAAAAAAAACATTAAAATGGGGCTTGGATGCACTTACTATGAGCTTGAGAAAGTAAAGAAACCCTAGCTATAGTTTCCCCTTGTAAAATTTGGCCATAGCTTGAAGATGAGAAGATTTTGCCATCTTTTTCCCTTTTTAATTCTTTTTATTACCAAATGACTAAAATGCCCTTCATTAAAACTTTAGTTATTTTTATCTATGCATACCCATTTTTGTCCTTGAAAATATAATGGTCTAATTCTCATTTAAAGACCTCTACTTCAATTATGCACTTCAATTAAATCCTTTATCATCTAAATCTCATATTTACCCACTTTTGAAATTAAGCCATAATATGCAATTCAGACATGTAATCGCTGAAATTTCTTATCGGTATTCTAACACATGCATCAAATCAATCGGTAAATCATAAAAATTAATCACAATAAACTTTTCTATCTCAGATTCATGGTTTCGCAACCACTGTTCCGTTTAGACCCTATTTCGAGATGTTACAGTGATAGTGTATGAATTGGTACATATGACATGAATAGGTGAAATTGAAATGGTTGAAACTTGAACATGCATTGATTTCATTTTTATCATGTTAATGTTTTCATTTATATGACTTGAATCATGAAAGTACCACTAAGATTTATCGCTCAATGCAGGGTTTGATTATTTTGTGTACAGGTATTAGTGGATCTTAAAGTCTCGAAAGGTGAAGCAGCATCCAGATTGCAAATTCTCAACTCAGCAATGTTTATATAGCTCTTTACATTTTGATAAATGGCATGTACCTAGGATCGAACTAGTTTTATGTTGTAAATTGTCAACTTGGCATTTTTGAGTAATAAATGTTAGATAATGAAATGGTTCATGAATTGTTAATGTTTACATAGGCTGAGATATGTAAATGAACATCAATGTTGATTTGATTTGCATTTTAGGGTCTCAAGACCAATTGTGTTATGCAATTTGACAAGTTGAATCAAATGATGCAAGGATTGAAGGAATCTGCCTTCAACATCGCGACGTCCCCTACTAAAGTCACAATGTTGACCTTTTATTTTAGAGTCGTAACATTGCACTATTGAAGTTGTGACACTGAGCTTTTTCCCTTGATGTCACAACATGATACCTTCATGGTCACAACACCAACCCAGTAATTTACAGTGAAGACGGATGAAGGGTAAGGTTACAAGAGGAAGCTAGTAGTAAAGGAAAGATTTACAAAAGAGAGAAAGGACTTAAAGCTTTGAGAAGTTGAAAAGTAACTTGAATCAAACTTGAATGACAAACTTGAATGCCTTCTTTGGATTCCTACCTCTCCTTTTAGAGGAGAAGTTCATAGCTCGATTTAGTTTCTATTACAATTTCGCATAGTTTCTTGATAAGGATGACATATTTTCTTTTGGATAAGGATGACATCTTTGTCTTGTTGTGGTTTCTTCCACGTTGCTTCTTTTTTTTTCATTTCTTGGTAGTGATTTTTTTCCATGTAGCTTAAGGATAACATATTTTATTTTAGATAAGGATGACATCTTTGTCTTGTTATTGCCTCCTTTTTTTTTGTTTCTTGGTAGTGGCTTTTCTATGTAGCTTCCTTTATCTTTTATGTTATCCTTCTTGGATTTTTTCTGGATTTATTTCTTCAATTTCATATAAATTTAATGAATCCATTGACAATCTTGGTGGTCTTTAATTATATGGGAATGAAAATCATCAATCTCCATTTTAGTTATTTTTTTAATAGTTGAATAGATTCTTCATTTACATCATCCTGATCTAGCATCATACGTTACAGTATTCTTCGACCATCAGTCCAAAAGTTATAAGAATCTTGCTGAAGTAGAAATTGGGCTTTGGTCATTAGATCTATTCTTGCTTGGATTTTATAATAACCAAGACTATTATAACACTTGTCAACATATTTTTCAAGTGTTCTTTCTTTTCTGTAGCTGCGGATAGATTTCTTCCTCCGAGAATTTTTTAGATAGTCCAAATTTGATATGGCTGATAAAAATTCTCTTTCAACTATACCAATAAGGCTACTGATTTCAAGATCAAAGTAGTAAAAGAGATCATCTTCATATACCATTCATAATAAGATAGATTTCATAAATGTTGGAAATCATTTAATAAATGAATAGAAAATTTTTGAACTATTATTTCTTTAATAAAACCCCATTCAATATAGTTTATATCAAATGGTTCATGATCAAGTCTAAATTTTATAGAGGAAATTTTTCATCTAAATGATTTGTAAGAACATAAACTTGTAAAAATATTTAGAAAAGGCCTTTTGAAACCGAAGCTTCTTGGTTGCAAATAGCTCCATTAATTCTAGTACATATTTCTATGGGTAAGATAATTCTAGCCTTATTATTTAAGCATAATCTAAATATTTTATTTATAACTGGATTATTTGTTCCTTTCTAATAAAATATTGGGATATATCAAGAAGATTATTTATCTTCTTAATATCTAAGAAACTAATTTCTAGTTCTTCCCAATCACGATATAAAATAGAATTTAACAATAAATCATGAATTTCTTATTCTTTAGTTATTTTTGAACTAAAATTTGTGAAAGCTTAGTAAGAGCTCTTTTAAAGTTTCTTCCTTACTCAGTAATATGGGTTTTCCATATTTCATTTATAAGATTATATAATTCTAATAGTAAGCCTGGATTATAAAAATATTTTATTTCCTTAATTTGTTGTGGTTTCAACATAACTAGCTTGGTACGCTGAATTTGGATCTTGTAACCAAGGTACTTGACTTACCAATTGTGGCTTAAATGATAATTGAGTTAAAATTCCACTTGGTTGTCTTACCATTGGATATGAAACATAATATCCTTGATTAGGATAAAATGGTACTTGAGAAGGTATTATCACAAATCCTTGATTGGGATTTTTTTTATTTGAATGTGTTCCCTTTTTGGCTTTTTATTGATAGTTGTCCATTTGTAACACCCCAAACCCGACCTAGGAGTTAGGCCCAAATCTGGTGTGTCACATTGAAGTGTTTTTCGAAAACCATGTTTTCATTTAAAACCCTTCTTGAAATTTCAAAACTTCTTGCCACAAGCTATCGTGAATTAAAAAGTTATTCCTTTTAAAAAAAGTTATTACCTTCAAAACCTTGGTGCTGTGAAAACTTAATTTAAAGCAAATGATTTGTGAAAATGTGATATCTAAAAATTAAGTTGTGGAAGCGTAGTGTTTCGAAAATAGTTATTGTTTTGGACAATCGCGATCTTCTTTCAACGAATAGAAAACGTAATAAACTGACAATCCCAATTTTAAAACCAGAAATTAACAGAGGCCTTATTACAACCCAAATAAAAATATAAGTACTTATAAGTAGGTAACTTAAAAGAAAATTGAAAACAATAGCAGTTGTGTGGCCATCTCCGAGTCCCTCGCAACACCGATCCTCCTAATGCTGAGGATTACCTACACAGTTAATAAACGGGGTGAATTTATGAAAACTCAGTGTGTAATCCCCTTACTAAAAAACTGTCAGTATACAGAAACAGAAAAAGAAATAGAAACAGCCAGGACCAATTCCCTTTTATCAGTAATGGTACTGTCCAATTCAGAGCATACATGGGCCAAAACCCACTACAATATCATTTGGGTCACAGCCCATAACAGAATCAATTGGCCTAGCCCATTCTCAACATCATTAATCGCTGGGCCTAGCCAAGATCAGTAACAAAACAGAACAATGTGGGCTTTAGCCCAATACAGAACAAGGTGGGCCTTAGCCCAATACCATATCAGTACAGTGCAATCTTAGCCTTATATAAAATCAATGTGGGCCTAAGCCCAAAACAGTATCAATATGATGCAAGTATGCAACCCACCCTAATCCAGCCCAACACACCACCCGTACCAACCCTACACACTATGTGGGGACAAAGTCGACCCACCCAGCCCTACACACCAATATTTTAGCAAAGTTGCTGATACGATCCCGGCCAGGAATAACCGTGGTTCAGCTTACAAAGCGAGGCTCGCCATCCTTGTAAGCTCGACCTAGCTCAAACATAGCTCGAGAAGCTTATTTTTAACTCAATCAAACTACTCTCCATATGGTTCAGCTCACTCGAGCTCAAGTGAGTCGATTTTGGGGTGCATTTAATCAAGATTCATTCACATTAGGTTCAATGAATTGGACGATACATGCATGGCCATCTTCAAAGAATCTTGAGCTGATTCTTCACTTCCCCAAGCACCTATTCGGCCAAGGAGTGGCTACCAAATTAAAAACACATTAATGAAGGAGCTAAATGCATGAACAGCAAGTTACAATGAATACAAGAATGCATGCATGTCTAGTTACATGAATTTTGCTGATCCTTTGACTCTCCTAGGTGACCATTCGACCAAGAGGCATCTATTGGAGGTGTCCTTCAAGCTTTGGCCAAATTTAGACAAAGCCATTCACCTCCCTACAGCCAAATTCATCCAACTGAATTTTTCTTCATCATTAAGCTGCCCATTGGTGTCCCAAGTGGCAGAATATGGACATGGCCATTAGCCTCACTCAAGCATTCATCTTTCCAAGTTTATTGCTCAATCTAGAAGTTGACTTTTCATACTTGCAAGGCTGTTCACATCCTCCTTTAATGCTGGTATCTTTTCAGCCAAGAATTGCATTTTAATGAGCTCATTTAAGCTCAACTGGCTGAACCTAGTTGTTGTCATGCACCATTGATCTTTCCAGGTTCATTTTCCAATTCTAGAAGATGTCTTTTGGACTCCATCCAGCTGAATCTTGCTAAGGATTTTAACAGTTTTTATCTGGAATTTTCCAGCTTATTCTAGCTTAATTTTACTTAGTTTTGTTAAGACTTATTTGTGACCATTCGGCTAGCTAGTGCATAAGCTATAAATAATTGTTTATTTTCATTCTAAAAGAAATTTTTGCCAAATTTATTAATGAACTATTGTTCTTCTGAGGTATTCTCTCTCATATTTCGTGTGAGTCTCGAATTGACTTATCTAGCGTGCTAGTGGCGTCAACCAAACTCCTTCCGAACTTATCACCAATCCTAGTGTGGTGTTCGTCCATCTTTTCATACCTTGGATTCCTACTTTGCTAAGTAATAGGTCGAGGTCCATCCTTCTATTTCCATCAATCACCTTAAGCAATATAAGTCTTGGGACGACACTCTCTATAGTGTTGGATCATTCTTGACGCTTAAGTCCGAATATCTATTCCATCTATCCATCAAATTATCTATCATATTTTATTGTTAGCCGAACCTATCCATATCAAACCTAACCTATTTTTAAACCTTTTCCATCACTTTACTTCATATTTAGCCAATTACAAACCAACTATTATTTTGGAGCGATACTTCCTCTTTGACGATCGGGCAATTAAGACGACTCGACTCAACGTTCTGATCTAAATCACATCAGCTGCCAGTAATAATAACGCAGCAAAGCTTCCAAAACAGTATATGTGGCAAAGCCACTAGTAACAGCACTTCTTCTATAACAGAATCTCAACCTCATGCAATATGTCGTGAATGTCATGGTCAACCATCACACCTGTATGCAATATGGTCATGCAAAGTAACAGTCATTTACACACATATTAAAAACATACCAGTCATTCAACCATAGTCAAGTCAGTCAAATTTGAAGACCAAGCCAGTCGTCTACCCACAATAGCAAAACAGTCATTTTACCCTATAAGGGTATTTCGGTAATTTTCCAAACTAAGGGTATTTTGGTAATTTTGCAATTTAGGGGTACTTTGGTAATTTCTCAAACTGAGGGTATTTTGTAATTTTACAAATCGGGGGTACTTCGATAATTTTACAAGTCGAGGGTATTTTAGTAATTTTGTAAACTAAGGGTATTTTAGTAATTTTGTAAACTAAGAGTATTTCAGTAATTTTGTAAACCAAAGTATTCTAAATAGAGATAACAATGCGAATGGGCCTACGACCCATTCTCGGCCCAAATGGGTCCACACACTCATGTGTCCCATTTAGCCCAAATCTAGCCACAGATATAAGATTCACATAGTCCAGTCCAATATTTACTACACAATCATACAACTGATTCGATTGGGCCCACGAGCCCATTGTCCCCACATGGGGCCTTTCGGGCCATCGTGGCCCAAACAGCGTAAACCCACAAGAACACTCATGATGGCCTCAACTATTGCGTCGAAGCTCCCACACGTGCGCTCGCACGCTCGTGTGGCTACCATCGTCGTGTGACCGACATTTCAGCATTTGTCGCTCTACAGCTAGAGTAGTACGAAATACACACCTGATAGGAATCTGGACTTAATTTGCGCTCCGAACACTCCTATGCCCAAACGCCAACCAAGGTATGCTTACTCTCTTCATAGATTGCTCTATTCAAAGCCAGCTTCTCGCCTACTCTCATGCTAGCTTCCCGATGTGGGATCCCTCCATCAATCCTCTAAAACCGTCCCAAATTAGCAAAATAGTCACATTTCTCATGTAAAAGGTTTCGAACTCAAGCTCTCCTGTAACTTAATCCATGCCGCTAGCCACCTTACCAACTAGTTCCTTGTGAAACAAAACAAGCACGACTAAATATAAGCCCATGGGCCAAAGTCTAAGTTCATTTAAAAGAAAAATCAAAATGAATTCCAAGCGCCAAGACTTGAACCCATGCTCCATTGCAACCTTAATGGATGAGATCCAGCTCAGTTTAATCGAGTCGTTTCACGTAGTTGCCCGATCGTCGACGAGAGGTCTTCGTTTTGATGTCGTATGAAAATTGAGTTATGGAGATGTATAAGCGGAAGCAGGCAATTTGGGTTCAAAAGATGGCTTGGATTGATGTTTTTTAGGTTCGGTTTAATAAAAAATAATTTATAAATTGATAGATAAAATGGAATGGAAGTTGAACTCAAGCTTCAAGAATGTTTCAATACTAAAAATTATTAACCCGAGTCTTATGTTACTTAAGGTGAATTTTGATGAAGGATAGAAGCGGACCTTGACCCGTTACCTATATGGAGGTAAGAACCAAAGGACTAATATTATGGTTGAACGCCACACCGGTTCGGTGATAAGTTCAATGGAGTTCGGATTGACGCCACTAGCAAGCTAGATAAGTCGCTTCAAGACTCGAATGAAAGAATAGAGGAGGTAACCTCTCAAGAACAAAAGTTCTATTAAGTTTAATTGATCAAATTCTGTAACCTTTTACAATAAACTAGTAAACTATTTATAGGCAAAGACCAAGCTAGCCGAATAGCCACATACATCCTTAGGAATTAAGAAAATGAATTCATCTAATGGTCTTGGTAAATTCGACTGAACATGGACAGCTTCTAGAATGAACATTGAATGTTGGAAAATTTGGGAAGGTGCATGCGGCCAATGAGCTTAAATAAGCTCATTTAAGATGCAATTTTTGGCTGAAAAGTGACCAGCAATTAATAGAAAATTGGACAGCCATTTGAAGTGTGAATGCTCAGCTTTGAAGAGTCCTTGAGTGTGAACACCATGAACCGAACAGCCAAAATGAATCCAGCAATGTGAAAGAAATAAATGGCAGCTTTGGAGTAGGAAACATCATCTCCTTTGGCCGAATAGTCACATAGGAAACGTCAAAAATCAGCACACCATTTTAATTGCATTCCATGCATGTATTGCCAAATACATTGAATCCAACGTGCATGCATCTTTTAAATGCACTCCCACATTCGGCCAACCTACAAAAGGAGCAAATGAACTTAAATTAATTTGTATTCAGCTGAAACATAATTAAAACATAATCTGGACAATTTAAATTCACATAATTAAAATAAGCCACAATTAATTAAATTAAGACCTAATTAATTCAGTTAGGACAAGACACATTGAAAACATGCAATAAAACATATTTATAAGCTGTAGGAATTAAGATGACTTAATAACATGTAAGAAAACACAATTAACATGCATAATTAAATTCGTCCAGATTTAAGACCAATTAAACAACGAAACTTAATTGGGTCGTATATAACTAAGTTAACTAACTCAATAATTATTTCAGCAACTATGTTACAGCATAAATGGAATTAAGCTAGATTTGAGCTGATTCGAGCTCTTGGAGCTGGAAATGAGCTAAACAGAGCTCAACGAGATGGAATTGAACTAATTCACTCGCATGGGTTTGCAAGAAATGCTTAGGGAGCTGGTCCAAAAGTGTGCCCGGGGCATGGTCGTATCATTAATGATGCCTTGCCACTAGACCACTCACTTCCTTGTATCATATTTTAACCAAACAAATTTATAAGGCCTTCCAGCTAACGCTAACTCCCCTTTAAGGAAAAACTAAAATTTTTGCTAGAACTCTGGTTTGAACCCAGGACATCTCAAACACTCCCAACTCTTCCCAAATCACTTAGCCAGTAGACTAAACATGCTATTAGTGAAATTTCCTCGCACAACTAAAACCTAATTGCTCCGATACTCGAAGCCTATTTCTCCTAGGCCTAAAATTCAGGGAATTACAATTCACCCCTCCTTAAAGAAAATTTTGTCCCCAAAACTTCCAACTGTCAAATTAGTCGCACCATGCAGGTTTCACCACTATGTCCCTACTCCGCACTCTGATTTCAAAACACTAATACACTTTTAACTTAATCTTGTAACCTCTTGCACTCATCCAAAACATTTAACCAGAGAAGCAGACCAATATTTATCACGCATGCATACAATTTATATATCCAAACAAAACATACCTGATTGAAAAGGGACTGGGCAAACTAGAACCTGATGCTCCTTAGATCCACATCTACGACAAGTTCCTGACTTCCTCCGGTATTCACCCGGATGACGCCTTTTACAATGCTCGCAAGTCAGAAAGTTCGGACGCATTTTTAACTCGCTTCACAGAATGAGGTTCCTGCTTTAAAGGATTGTGATCCCTCTTTTTCGAGCAGTCAACGCATCCAGCCTGAAGCATCTCACCAATCTCCTTAACTCTAGTCTCAAATCTCCTTAACTCTAGTCTCAAACACTTCCTCTACCACCTCTCTTACCAGCTGGATCAATGCCACAGTCCCAAGCTTGAGTTACCGCTACCCAAAGTTGGCGGACTTACCTCGACCACCGTCTCCTGAACAATCTCATGTTCTGGGGAAATGGGTAACTCCTCGCGACCTTGCTCGCCCTCTGAATCTATCACAGCACTGTTGCTCACTTAAAAAAAAATCTGATTGCCAGAACATATACTAAATAAATATAAAATCAAACTTTAAACACAGTCTAATATCTAAAGAACTTATGGATTCCGCGTCGGAGACTCGGTAAACCACACTTTTCAGAAAAATACCTCAAAACACTTCACACATTTGAAACCAACCTCTTGTGATACAAAATTTTGGAAACCCATTCCACAGCTTAGTTTTACAACTTGGCTCTAATACCACTAATGTAACACCCCAAACCCGACCTAGGAGTTAGGCCCAAATCTGACGTGTCACATTGAAGTGTTTATCGAAAACCATGTTTTCATTTAAAACCTTTCTTGAAATTTTAAGACTTCGTGCTACAAGCTATCATGATTTAAGAAGTTATTCCTTTTAAAAAAAAGTTATTACCTACAAAACCTTGTTGTTGCGAAAGCTTAATTTAAAGCAAATGATTTGCGAAAATATGATATCTAAAAATTAAGTTGTGAAAGCGTAGTGTTTTGAAACTTGTTATTGTTTTGGAAAACCGCGATCTTCTTTCAACAGATAGGAAACGTAATAAACTGACAATCCCAATTTTAAAACCAGAAATTAACAGAGGCCTTATGACAACCCAAATCAAAATATAAGTACTTATAAGTAGGTAACTTAATAGAAAATCGAAAATAATAGCAGTTGTGTGGTCATCACCGAGTCCCTTGCAACACTGATCCTCCTAATGCTGAGGATTACCTGCACAGTTAATAAACGGGGTGAATTTATGAAAACTCAGTGTGTAATCCCCTTACTAAAAAATAGTCTCAGATCTTTGAAATGAAAACGAAATAGAAACAACAGACCAATGCCCTTTTATCAAGAATTCAGATCTTGTCAATTTAGAGCATACATGGGCCAAAACCCACTACAATATCATTTGGGTCACAGCCCATAACAGAATCAATTGGCCTAGCCCATTCTCAGCATCATTAATAGTTGGGCCTAGCCCAGATCAGTAACAGAACAGAACAATGTGGGCTTTAGCCCAATACAGAACAAGGTGGGTCTTAGCCCAATACCATACCAGTACAGTGCAGTCTTAGCCTTATATAAACTCAGTGTGGGCCTAAGCCCAAAACAGTATCAATGTGATGCAAGTATGCAACCCACCCCAATCCAGCCCAACACACCACCCATACCAACCCTACACACCATGTGTGGACAAAGTCGACCCACCTAGCCCTACACACCAATATTGCAGCAAAGCTGCTAGTAATTATAACGCAACAAAGATGCCAGAACAGTATATGTGGCAAAGCCACCAGTAATAGGACTTCCTCCATAACAGAATCCCAACCCCATGCAATATGTCGTGAATGCCATGCTCAACCATCACCTGTGTATGCAATATGGCCATGCAAAGTAACAATCATTTACACACATATTAAAAACATACCAGCCATTCGACCACAGTTAAGTCAGTCAAATTCATAGACCAAGCCAGTCGTCTACCCATAAAGGAAAAACTTTCATTTTACCCTATAAGGGTATTTCGGTAATTCTCCAAACTAAGGGTATTTTAGTAATTTTGCAATTCAGAGGTCATTTGGTAATTTTGCAAACTGAGGATATTTCAGTAGTTTTGTAAACTAAGGGTACTTCAGTAATTTTACAGGTCGAGGGTATTTCAGTAATTTTGTAAACCAAGGGTATTTAAATAATTTTGTAAACCAAGGGTATTTCAGTAATTTTGTAAACCAAAGTATTCTAAACCAAGATAACGATGCGAATGGGCCTAGGGCCCATTCTCGGCCAAAATGAGCCCACACACTCGTGTGGCCCATTTAGCCCAAATCTAGCCAGAGATACGAGATTCACATAGTCCAGTCCAATATTTACTACACAATCATACAACTTATCTGATTGGGCACACGAGCCCATTGGCCCCACATGGGGCCTTTCGGCACATCGTGGCCCAAACAGCCTAAACCCATAAGAACACTCATGATGGCCTTAACTATCGCATCGAAGCTCTCACACGTGCACGCTCGTGTGGCTACCATCGTCGTGTGACCGGCATTTGGGCATTTGCCACTCTACAGCTAGAGTAGTGCGAAATACACACCTGATAGGAATCTAGACTTAATCCGTGCTCCAAACACTCCTATGCCAAAACACCAACCAAGGTATGCTTACTATGTTCATAAATCGCTCTATTTAAAGCCAGCTTCTCCCTTACTCTCATGCTAGCTTCCCGATGTGGGATCCCTCCATCAATCCTCCAAAACAGTCTGAAATTAGAAAATAATAACATTTTGCATGCAAAAGGTTTCAAACTTAGGCTCCCCTGTAACTTAATCCACATTGTTAGCCACCTTAACAACTAGCTCCTTGTAAAACAAAACAAGCACAACTAATATAAGCCTATGGGCAGAAGTCTAAGTTCATTTAAAAGAAAAAGCAAAATGAATTGCAAGCACCAAGACTTGAACCCATGCTTCCTTACAACCTTAATAACGCCTTGCCACTAGACCACTCACTTCCTTATATCATATTTTAACCAAACAAATTTATAAGGCCTTCCAACTAACGCCAACTCCCTTTCAAGGAAAAACTAAAAATTTTTGCTAGAGCTCTAGTTTGAACCTAAGACTTCTCCAACACTCCCAACTCTTTCCAAATCACTTAGCCACTAGACTAAACATTTAATTAGTGAAATTTCCTCACACAACTAAAATCCAATTGCTTCGATACTCAAAGCCCATTTCTCCTAGCCCAAAATTCTGGGCGTTACTCCATTCACTGACTTTTTCCAAAGGTTGTTTACCTCTATCCATAAGACCTGCTAAGATAATCAGCAATAATATTGCCAGTACCTTTGACATATAAAACTTCAAAATTAAAAAGTACATAATTAATTATACCATCTAATTCTTCTTAGTACAGTTTCCAAACTTTTATTAGTAAGGAAATGTTTAACTACCTGGTTATCAATTTTTATGATAAATTTTTCAGGAGCTAAATATATAAGAAATTTTTTCATTCCTTTCTTTATAGCTAATAATTCTTTTTCAAATATGACATAATTAATTTCATTTGGTTTAAGTTTTCCTAATCTATATCCACATTTTAATTCTTCATTATTTATTGTTCTTCCTTTTAAAATACATCCTCAATAATTTTGTAGGCATCTGCTTCCAAAATTTATTTATCTCCTTGTTTACGTAAATAAACTTTTGGAATCGATGCTTTTAGATTTTAATTTTCTTTATAATTTTTAGTCTGCTTTAGACCACATCAAGGGTTTATCTTTTTTTATTTTTCATATAGCATACATTTTTTTGATAAGTTTGGAAAGAAATTTCTTTCATAATTTATAATTCCTAGAAATTGTTGAAGTTACTTTTTATCTTCAATCTTTTCAGAAATTATTTTATTTTACTATAATATGATTTTGTAGTTGAAGACCATCTGTAGATAATTGTACTTGTAAAAATTCTATTTCTTTTTTCTAGCTCTATTTTCTTAGGGCTTAATATGATTCCATATTTTATGAATTCTAGAAATAATATTTAAATGTTTTCTATGTAATTCTAGAGTATCCGAAAATATCAAAATATCATTTATATAAGCGACACAGAATTTCTTATATTTATTAAAAATAGAATCCTTCCATCTTTGGAATATTTGTGGTGCATTACATAATCCAAATGGCATTACTTTCCATTAGTAATGTCCATTGGGTGCACTAAAAGTTGTTAAAGTTTTGTATTCTTCTGTTAGCATGATTTGCCAGAATCTCGATTTACAATCAAATTTGCTAAAATATTTTGCTTGTTTAGCCTGATTAATTAAAACATATTTTCTTGGAATAAATTAACTATCAAAAATAATATTTTGATTTATTTTTTTATAATCAATGAGCATTCTAGCTTTTCCTCTTTTTATTTCTTCATAGAAAAAGGATTAATATATACATATAATCATAGATATCCTTAAGTGGTCTCCTATATAGTCAAAAACATGTCATACTATAACTTTCAAGATCTCATCATCACCTTTTTAACTAGTTTTCTGTAGATCTTCTAGTACCAGTAGTACACATACAAGAGTCAGCACAGAAACTTACCTGAGAACCACAAATAGTAGCTCGAACTCTAGATCTAACCAAAAACTACAACCACTGCTTATTAAACAGGATAACACCATTAAAACTCATTCATACTTTACCATCTTCTCAAACCCAGATAACCCTCATATAAAGCCTTAATTCTTCATTTTACTATTCATGCACTTATTCATACATAATCATTCATAACTTTAACATACAGAGTCACAGTACTTTCCTTCACATGGAGTAGTCAATAACAAAGATCCAGATTTACAACCCTGGCCTAAAGGAGAAGGAAATACTTTTTTGGTTCCTCCAGCTTCAGATGACAATACTTTAGAAGAAAGAAGAAAAACTCTCCCTTAATATCCACATATTTAACCTAAGTCCTTATTGGAACTTGACACGTGTCACAACTTTCAGGACTACCTATATAAATGGTTTACATCTGTAGATAGAACCTAATTAAAAATCCAATAAATTATAAACTTGGTTCTTTGGTTCTATCCATTTTTAAGCAAATCATTTTTAACGTAACTAGCACAGTAACTCAATGAACTTGGCACACAATACCTTCGGCGATAACTCCAACTTACAAAATTCACAATACTCTTGCCAAACTCTCATTCCTTATAGCTCAACACATTTTGAGTTTGACCCCTACAAAATAATCTAACATCTGATATGTGTTCGATCTTATACACTAAAAAAACTATTCGACGGATAGAGTCGCATCCCACGGATTATTTTCAACCTACTCGCCAAAACTTAGGACCCGCCAAAACTGGGTGTTATAACTCTCCTCCATTTAACAAAATTTTGTCCTTCAAATTTATAACTTGAAAAATCGTAACATATACCTGATAACTGACCACCACACCAGACATGTATCATAAGTTAGGCACCTTCATAATTCGATAACTTCTACGAAAATTTAAACATTATGAACTTACCCCCTTTTTACAAATATCAAAATTACAATGGAGAAACTGAACAGCTCCTTTGAAATAAACTTTTTATGCATGTTTGTTTCTATAAAACAAGCACTCAATTACTTTCTCAGTTACTTTTGCAAAATCAATCGAAACCCTAACCTTCCTCTACTACTCCTTTCTATATTCTTTATCTTTTGTTTTTGATTTTTTTCAAAAGTACCTCTTCTCTTCTTTCTTCTTTTGAAGTTTTACTTTTTGTTCCCAACATAAGAAGAAATAGTATCAAAGAGAGGGTTCGTGACCAAACTATTTGAATCGTCACTCGTGAAACTCCACCGCGCGTGGAATTGAGATGTACAACTGTAATACCACATGAGAAGAAATGAATTGATAATTAGGAGTCTAGATTCTCCAAAATCCAAATTTTTCCTATGATTTTTAGCTTCCCTATCGTTGTCATCCCAGTGATAGTTCTACAGGCTTCATCTTACCACACATTTTGTTGGAGTCTAGATTCCATCTGCCACTCAACCCTTTCTTCTGTGTCGTACTTAATAGTTATGAAATTACACCAAGATAGTTTTCAGCCCTATCCTAGTGGACATTGGTGGTGTTTTACATTGATTGTTGTATACACCGTGAGCATCCACTATTGGGTGTTTTCCAAAAATTTTATCAACTCAAGATACAGAGAACTGGAACTTCTACTGATAGTACTCATTTTAGTTTACGATAAGGGTATGAACCCCTCATTCAGAATAAGATCTCCAATCTTGATCTAAGAAAGGATAAATATAAAAAGTTGTTAGTAAACTCAATTATGGTTTTGGTTTCCCGACTCAATGATCCCTTCCTCTGGAAAACGTCTGCACCAAACGCAAGTTAGAGGATGCTTACATTGTTGAAAGGTAATACTGAAGATTGAAAAGGGGTCGCATACTTGATTTGGTGGAGTTGCTTTCAGTCAAAAACATATATCAACATTGTTTGAAAATTTTAAGTCCAAATGGTTACTATCCAAATTTTTCCACTGCTCAGACAATTGATCCCTCTATGTTGTCTACCTTCGAGGCTTGGCCGTGTAACTCAGACAGTGAGTTGGCACACATTTTATTGGGGCACATCAGAGAGCCTTCATTGTACGTTTACCGTATTTGCAGTTTTCATCCAAGAAATTTGAAAATTATGACTAATCTTGTTACAAATTCTATCCTTGTTTCAAATCAGGTTAATTCTCTTGTTGATGGTGCAAGATCTTCCTTGCATTCCCATTCTCAAGACATGAACATTTCTTCGACTTTTTAGGGAGCTCGTGGCGAAGAGAAAACTATTGTTGCTCCACCAAGTAAGGCAGCAGCAAGAAAAGCAAATAAAAGGGCCAGATTAGCTAAGAGCACTCAATAATCAAGTAAGGAGAATGTTGCTGCAATCACCCACTCATCTTTGATTCCTACTCTCCTTGAGATTCCTTTAGTACCTAAAGAGTCCTCTAATCCCTTATTGACAAGAATCCCACAGAAAATTCCTCTAATTTAGTTAATTATCCCTCCTCTAATGCAAAATATTTCCCCTAATGAAGCAGGAAACTGTTTTCCTTAGCGCAACCTTTTGAAGTTAGTGTCATCTTTCATATCTCTCAACTCCATATTTTAGTAACAACTAAGCTTGCTACTTCTACAATTAAGAGAATCTTTCTTCTCTTACCTTGCATCTAATTCCTCTAAGGATCCCCTATCATTTATGGCTCGAATCTCAAATATCATGTCTATCGAAAATGGTCTCTGGAGTGGGGCTCTCAAGGAAGCTGGTGAGCGTTTCATCAAAATGATAGCATATTTGGAAAAATCTATGAAATCTGGTGAATACGTTTTGGCTACGCTCCACCAAAAATATTAGGATTCAAGCAATTTTATTTCAAGGTTGTATGCACATATCACAACTCTAAAGAGTAAGCACGGGGATGCTCAAACAGAAAATAATTAGATGAAGAAAGAGATCAATCACTTGAAGGATGAAAAAGTTGTCTTAGAAGAGAAGCTTAAGGCTTAAGAGGAAAGTCACAAGAGAGTTGGAGAGGCCATGCCAATCTCATAAGGAAACTTTCATAAAGTTTCAATAGTATAATCAAAAGAATCTCATTGAGACTCTACCAGAATAGAAATCAAATTTTATTCTACCCACCCAAAATGGTCGTAGGTCCTCTTGGTCTTAAAAGAGTAGAATTCGACTGCCTGAAAGACATTTCTACCAAGTCATTTGACCTTTAAATTTATCATCCAAAGGGCGGAGAATAGGAAACATTTCGATGGGATTGGAAACAATCAAATGAATTTATCATTTCTCATACGCCCATTGCTGAAGAACATGATGTGGGTTCGACGTCTGAGGTTTAGAATCCTAAAGATCCTCTTCCAACTGAAGAGGTCCCAGTTGCACCTACTAATAAGACTAATGGGGGTGGGACTGAAATATTCTTTGCATAATTATGTTCTTTTTTTTCTGTTAATGTATTTTATCTTTAGTAATGAAAACATCATCTACCTTAATTTTTTCCCATTTTCTTCAGCATTATTTCTCTTTATTAAACTCTTATTAATACATTTATCACATAATGAATAATTTCAACATACCTAAGAAACTCTACGAAGTTCGGCATATTTTGCATGCAACGCTCCTTCACTTCTTCTCAGTCCAAGAACTGGCTAAATCATGCTCAGATACCAACTTGTAACACCCTCAACCGAATCCGATTTGTTGGATTAGGATCTTGGGCATTACCAATGAATACTGACAAAACTTAATCTACTTATACCAACTACAATCGCTTGAAAACTTAATTAAAAAATTTTAACTAAAATACATTAATACATATACAATAGGTAATCACAACTACATCACATGGTAATTAAATGACAACAATGTCTAAATTGAAATCATATTCCATTATAGATGCCCCAAGGTAGGGTCTTCTGAGTGACAATTTAGACCTTGAACATGTCAACAAACTCACTCTGTATGCTTAATAACCTAATACGCCACTTCTTAGCATAGTCCTGGCCTTGTCCCTATTGTCACAGACCCACATCAACTCACCTATAACATAACACACACAAATAAGTTCATAAGAACATAGTGAGGAGAACATCATTTACCTGAGTCATAATTGTACATTGCAACCGGTAATTTATATAATGATCTTATCATTCTTGACCTTCAACTTTGTTTTTGGTGGATACTTCCTCAAGTTCTATTCCTTCATACTTGTCTGATACTATACCTCAAAATTATTTCCTTTTTCTTAACAAATGCCTTCGATGTATCACTTACATCATTCATTCACTAAGTCATCACCTCATCACGGTTCAAGAAGAAACACATATGTATATCACAAATACTTCCTTTGATCATACAAATCCATGCCCTTAATGAGGATGCATTTTCAATGCTAACACATTACATCTCTTTGTCTCTTCAATTCTGACTCTTAACCTTATATAATACCTTACTATGTAGTTCATAGATACACCTTTCCCTTAATGACTCAATTGGTTACGCTTAAAAACCATTAATTTGTATATCAAATTCTTCTATATCTTCTTTAGTATAGATCATACGTTTTACTCTAATAATTTTATTAGGATTTTCCAATTTAATACTACAATATCTAGGGCTATTTTGCCATAACTTTAATGGTTCTTCACTAAAATTACTATCTAATATTTTAAACAATCAATGACTTGTTTCTAGTTGTTTAATTTGTTTCTTTCTTGATGGTGAAAATTTTTTCCACATACAAATTTATGATTTTCTACTAATGATATTTCTATAGAAGTGTTTTCTACAAATAACATAATTAAATTTTTATCAATAGAAAAGGACAAATGTTGATATATAAAATTATTTCCTAATAATATATCTCCATGCATTTTCGAAAACATAAATAATTTAGGTATCACATATCTTGCATTATTTATGTAGATTGGTACGTTTCTAGCTTTATATTCAATAATGGTTTCGTTACCATCTATTCCTATGGCTCTTACTGGATGCTTCATAGGTTCCCATTTTTCTAAAGGAATAGTATTTTTTTGCAACTACTAGTTGTAGCTCCAGTATCTAGTAAAGCATGTAAAGAATATGTTTTATATTCTCTAAATTGAAATGTAATTTCAATATATGTGTAATATTTCCTAGATTGGAAATTTGAGAATGTAATAACATCACTTGTTCTAAGTTTCATTTGTTGGAGTATTATTGAAGTTTGTATTTCTTCTATTCTAGTGTTTTTAGAAGATACAGAATTTCTACATGGTTCTATAGGAAAAATAGGAATATGAACTGTGATACAGCCACGCCCGAGAACAGTCTTGGACCAGCTCACCAAGTGTGGCTTGCAAACTCTTGCAACCTGACTTAGCTCGATTCCAGCTCAATGAAGCTCAATTTAGCTCGATTCTAACTTATTGAGCTCAATTTTCTCCTTTTGAATTTATTCGTTTTAGTTGCTGGAATAATTTCATGCTTTAGCTAAGTCAATTAATTTAGTTTCAGCTCATAAATTAATATGTTTAGTTAATTTAGTTAGCTTAGCTTAAGTTAATAAATGAGTGTTAATAAATATGTCTTAATCTAAACATGTTAAAATTAGAAGTGATTAAATGTGTCTAAAGTTGAGACAAATTTAATTCATGTTTCAATTAATTTTGTCCAACCGAATTTAATTTGTCTTAGCTGCTGTTGAATTTAATTTGAGTCTTAGTTATTATTTGTTTTTAATGTGTCTTAGCTTTAGACATCTTAATTACATGTTTGAGTTTAGACCAATTAAATATGTTTAAAGTTGTGCTTAATTCGTCTTGTACGAGTATGAATGGACGGCATTAAGATGTTCACATTGGCTACTACTAGAAAGCTTCCTTTGGTTGTTCGTATGGCACATTTATGAGCTGAACACCATCTCCCAAGAGCCATTTCGGGATTCAGCAAGGCATCAAGTGTTTCACACTTATTCCTTTAGCTGAATAATCATGTTCACACCTTGAGACTATTCAGTTATAGCATATGTCAATTGAGCTGTTGTTTTCTCTTCCCAAGCAGCCTTTTCATGCATATCAACAGCCTAAGTGTTTTCACACTTGTTAAAATTGGCTGAAGGTTCTTTTCATACATATGACTAATCAATTCTTAGCTTTCACACTCCATGGTTGCTCATATTCAGTTGACTCATTTGTAAGTCCATTGAAGTGCCCAAGCTACCGATTAAAGGTCATGACTATTCGGCCACCCAAGACAGCTTCTTAAAGGCTGTTCACACATTTGGCTAGTTGTATTCAGCTAGGTGCAGCTCCATTTCACCTCAATTAAAGCTAATCTGACCTTGGAGACTTCATGGGACGTTTTAGGAAGATGCTAAAAAGTTTCTGCTCATTTAAAGCTGATTAGAAGCTGTCCATTTAGTTTCATTTATGTCCATTCGGCTATCCTAGGAATTTAGCTATAAATAGTTTGCTTTGTAATCATTTTCGAGTTAGACAATATACCTTGACATTTTTATGAATTTTAATTCATTTGTGAGTTTATTTAACTCTCTAAATTCGTTTAAGACTCAAGTAGACTTATCTAGCTTGCTAGTGGCGTCTTTCTTGTTTATTTGATCTTATCACTCCAATCCCGAGTGTGGCATTCAACCATTTGATACCTTTGGTTCCTAACTCTTTATAGTTGGCGCGTCAAGGTCCTTTCCAGCACCTTAAGTGACTTATAATTTCGAGTCAATACTCTCTATAGTATTGGTTCACTCTTGTCCTTAAGCTCAACTTTCCGTTCTATCCAACATTCTGATTTGTTTGCTTCAAAACCTTACCCGAATCTTCATCGTCATTCACCTATCCTTAATCCATCCTAAAACTCTTTGAAAACCTTTCATTTAAGCCTGCACTTAGCCAAATTCAATCAAACTTTGAATTGAATGGGACTTCTCCATTTTACGATCAGGCAATCTAAATGACTCAAATCATCACCGAGGTGAGTTCGTATCAAACTGTTTTCATTCCAATTGGTGTTGAAGATATAAAACTTCTACCTGGATTTTCCTCATCTTTATCTATTTGAGTATTTTAAGGCAAAACTAGATTATCATTTGTATTTGTTTTTTTGTATTTTTAAAATATAATTTATCATCCAACGACACATATTCTATTGTACTAACTGGTTTAGATGTACTTGAACTATTAATTATTTCTATCATCCAATCTCTTGGAATTGATAGATCTCTTAGATGTAACAATTTTGGTTGTATTTTAGTAGCGATTTTATTAGGTTCAAAGACTTCAATAATTTTGTTATTAATTTCTTTGATTTCTACTTGATGTATTAATATATTCATTAATAGAAGTCCAATTGATTGCTAGATCTTTAACTAAATCATTAATTTCGAATTTTTGTATGAATCCTAAGATATAAACATTCTTCTATCAAAGGATCTGTAATAGATATAAAGTAATTTGGTTTAACTTTAAATCCTACTACTCCCGAATGCAAATTTGATTGGATTCCTCCAATAAGTGATTTTATTGGATTTTTCAAATCTTTTATCTAATAATACTATTAGTATTGGTATATCATGTCCTCTTCTAAATAATTCTCTTATAGTTATCATTATAATTCCTAAATGCATATGTCTAACCTGGGTATATTTCTATTTGATCCTCTTAATTTTATTTTTGTAAATATTGGGATTTTTGTTAATCCTCCTGCAGATCTTTGGCAACTCAGATACCACTTATTTTTTCTATATGTCTCGACATCGATTTTATATTTAGATATTTTATATATTTCCTCATTAGAAATATGATTTTATTAATCTTTTCTACCATTTCATCGAAAAGTCTTTTCTTCTCCGATTATATTTCCTAATTTTAGATCTTGTTGTTCATTATTAGTGTAATGTTCCCATTTCTAATGAAATCGAGCATGTTTTTTCGGGACTACAAATGTTGAATAAATTATTAATTTATCATTTTAATGTCTATATGATATTATTAAGGTCATAGTAAAATTTCATTAAGAAATTTTTATGTTTACATGAGTAATTAAGTAAAAGGACTAAATCCTAAAAGAGTAAAAGTAGAGTTCTATTAGTTAAAAGGGTTAAATGGCTATAGAACTTTAAAGTGAAAAGAATTATATGGTAATTATACCATTTTGTAGTTAGTGAACATTCATGGCAAGGTTTATTTGAAATTTTGATAGTTTTAAAGGGTAAAATGGTAATTTGGTAATTAAAGTTAAAATTAAACTAAGAAAAGATGTAATCTTCTTTTTTTCTTGTTTCAACCAAATTTTCCATGGGAGAGGAAGCTTTGAATTCGGCTAGGCCTAATCCACTTGCATGGTATGATTTTGAGTTATGTTTTTAATAATTTTTAAGTTTTCGGGATTGTTGTAGCTTAATCTAGCTAGCCTGGGTATCAATTTGTAAAACTTTGAAAGATTGAGGGTTATGCCATGATTGTTCTTGAATGATTTTTTATGTTTAATACTAGGTTATGAATCTTTTTTGTGGAATAAACAAGTTTTGTAAAGTGAATTTTGATGAAATTTGTATTTAGGGATTTATTTGTAAAAATGGTAAAATATATGCTTTTTTTAAATAAAGGTTTATTTTGGTGAATATAAGTCCTTAATAAACTTGCTTAGTTTGAATGGGGGATTAGAATGTTTAGATTTCAATTTATGAGCTTAAGGACTAAATTGTAAAAAGTTAAAATACTAGTGGAAAAATAGTAATTTTGCGTAAAAATTAATTGTGGATTAAATTGATATTTGAAAGCACTCAATTTAATGAAACTATTGCTTTAGATCACGAACAGGTTGACAATAGCGGAGAAAGGAAGATTTCGGAGTAATTCTTATGTTTCGCAATTTCTACGATCTAGTCCCTTAAGTTCGTTATATGCTTATTTTGAATTGAATTGAATACCTTAATTGTGATCTTTGAATTTTATTAAGAACTATGTTTAAATATAGAAGTATGTTGTTATTCAAGCTTTGTGCCTAGCAGGCTTTATGCCGGTGTTATTCAAGCTTTGTGCCGGTGTTATTCAGGCTTTGTGCCTAGCAGGCTATGTGCCAGTGTATTAAAAGTTAATATCCATTTGGAAATTATTTGTTGATAGCAAATGAGTCTATTATCGAACTTACTAAGCTCTCTTGTGCTTATTAATTTGATTTGATTTTGTAGGACCCTTGAAATTGTTGCTTTGATTGGATCGACTCGGAAGCTCACACACTATCATCATCATCTCGGTAGTCATTTTGGTTCTTACTGTAGTTGGTTAAAGTGGCATGTATTAGCAAAGGTTCTTAGTAATACAATATTTTGGTGAATATGTAAATATTAAAAGTTGATATGTTTATGCTTGTTAGTATCAAATGGTATTTGAACTTGTGTTGCATAACTAGATAATCCTTTTTTTATCACTTATATGTAGTAGATGTATAAAGCTTTTTGATGCAAAGTGTTGGAGTATGAACACTTTAATTGTATTGTGTGTAGTAGCTTAGTAACTAATGAGATATGGTGCTTGATTTGTGATAGGTTTTTAACTTGTTTAGATAAGATATGGTTGAATGCCTTTGAGGTGCCTTGTTGGCATATTATTTGGATGGATTTATCGTCTATTGAATTGGTTGATTCATGCATGAATTGGTATGTTTTTTATGCCTTGAAATTGGTTACAAAATGCTTGTAGGTACATGTTTGGTTTGGTAATGGAAATGATTTGAATTTGGCTAATTTCATGTCCACATGGCATAAGACACAGGCGTATGTCTCAGTCGTGCGTGACACATGGCCATGCGACACGGTCGTGTGTCTCCTGTAGGTTTTAAGGGTTGCAAGTCAGGCAGTAACACGGCCTAGCACACGGCTTGGCACACGCGCATGTAAGGCCTTTTTGAATGTTACACAGCCTGGCACACGGGAGTATGGCTTGGTCGTGTGACCCAACTCAGATAGTTACACGGGCATGGACATGGGCTGGGACACGATCGTGTGTCCCTATTTCGATTGTTACATGGCCTGAGACACGAGCGTGTGTCTCATCCATGTGAGTCATACGGCCAGGCCACACAGCCATTTGACCCTTGCAATTCAATTTTTCCTACTTTTTCTTAAATGTTCCAAATGTTTCTGATTTAGTCCCGAATCATTTCTAAAGTGTTTCTAAGGCCCCGATGGCTCGATTAAGGGACATTATGCATGTATATGAATGATGGTTGATATGTTTATGTTGAGGATTGAAAAGTATGTTTTAAAGTTATGTTTTATAGTAATGCTCCATAACCCTATTTCAGTGACGAATACGGGTTAGGAGTGTTACAATTAGTGGTATCAGAGCTACGATTTAGTCAGTTCTCAGACCGAACGTAGCATGTATAGAGTTTAAAAATACATGCCACTTAACTAAACGATGATAGTGTGATAGCTTTTGATAATTTTAAAATGTTTGCATATAGATAAAAAGATGTCGTCAGGATCCAATTGAGCAGGTCCTAATGAGATAGAAAGTTCTACTCCACCTACTGATGAGGAAAGTACACGGAATAAGCCTGGACCGCAAGGATCTAGAGAGGTAGCACCTAATGCATTTCTTCGTATGATGCACGACATGTATGATGCATACTTAAAGCTAAACTCTATAGTTCCACAATCTCAATCTTCTCACCCTCAAGGTTCGAGTAAGTAATGTGTTCATAGAGTGACTATAGATAAAGTTAGAAAGTGTGGAGACATTGAATTTTGTGGTAACGTGAGTGACGACCCAACCAAGGCTGAGTTTTGGTTAGAACATACTCAAAGGGTGCTTGACGAAATGTTGTGTTCCCTTGAAGATTATCTACGGTGTATGGTATCATCACTACACCAAAATAGGCTTTTAGCGGCATTTTTAGCGGCGTTTGGATAAAAAAAGCCGCTAAAAATCGAGCATTAACGGCGCTTTCCAAAAAACGCTGCTAAAGATCGAGCATTAGCGACACATTTTGGAAAACGCCGCTAAAAATGATCATTAGCGGCGTTTTCCAAAATCGCCGTGAAAAACCTAAGCCCAACGACGCCATTTTCTCAGGTTTTGCGACTTTTAGCGGCGTTCCTGAAAAAGCGCCACTAATGCTTGGGGCTTTAGCGGCGTTTTTGAAAAAGCGCCGCTAATGCTTGGGCCTTTAACAGCGTTTTTAGTAAAGCGCCGATAATGCTCGGGGTTTTAGCGGCATTTTCGAAAAGGCGCCGCTAATGCTCGGGGCTTTAGCGGCGTTTTCGAAAAGGCGCCGCTAATGCTCGAGCCTTTAGCGGCATTTTCAAAAAGACGTCGCTAATGCTCGAGCCTTTAGCGGCATTTTTGAAAAAGCGCCGCTAATGCTCGGGACTTTAGCGGCGTGTTTTGGAAAAGCACTGCTAATGCTCAGGGCTTTAGCGATGTTTGTGAAAAGCGCTGCTAATGCTCGGGCTTTAGCGGCGTTTTTGAAGAAGCGCTGCTAATGCTCTATTTTTAGCAATGCTTTATCTCTAGAGACAGTATTAATTTTAAAATATTGAATTAATTATCATTATAGTTTAGGATTTATGGTTTAGGGTTTAAGATTTAAGAGTTACTATTTTAAGGTTTAGGGAGTATGTGTTTAGGGATTATGGATTATGGTTTATGGTTTATGGTTTAAGGGTTGGGGTTTAAGGGTTAGGGGTTAGGAGTTATGGGTTTAGGTTTATGTTTTATGATTTAGGGTTTAGGAATTGAGGTTAGGGGTTTAGGGTTTAGATTAATTGATATTTTTTAATTTATATATTAAACAATTTCTTATATAATTGTAAAAGAGATAATATTAATTTATTAGTATGTTAGAAATTTTAATTTTTTATCATTGACATATTTATTTTATAATATTATTATTAATAAATCTAATTGATAACGACGTTGTTGATGATGTGAACATCGTTAAGGTTGATTTTGTGATTCTTCTTTTTTAGACAAATTTGGTAGCAATAATCTTAAGAGTGTCATATATTTTATTATTGCATCTAACACTTGTTGGTAAATTTTTATATTTTAAAATAAAATAAAATTATTTTAATATAAAATAATTTATACTATTATAAATTCAACAATGATTTCATTTTCATAATATTATTAACATTAATTACAGTTTTAATAAATTATTCAAAACACACAAATTATTAATTACTTATTATATTCTCCATTGAGTTAAGACAGTGTTTATATATACTAGATTTTAGGTACCTTGCACTTAAATGTACATATATTTTTTATCTGATAAAATATTTTTAGATCATGTAATTAATGTAAGTAATAATTATTAAAATAATTAAAACATATAATATTCAAAATAAATATTTTGAAATCAAAATTTAAGTAATTGAAGTTATATATGTTTAAAAGATGGACATGTATGTAAAATCGACATAAATAAATTAGTTACATCAATGTATTAAGTAATCAATATTAATTTAAGATATAAAATATATCGCTTATCAATGTTAATAATATTATATTTTTAGATGGTACGGAAATGACAATATTTAAGAATTGAATATTATTTATATTGATAAATCTTAATCATAATTATATGTAACCATAATACTAATAAACTAATAATTAATCTAAAAATATTTATTATTAATATTTAATTATATAAGAAATTTAAAATATTTATATTGATAAATTTTATTGTTTGATTTTAAAAAATTGATAAATAAATAAAATCACTTAACTAATAATTTTCAACAGATAAAATAAATGATTTTTAACAGAGCAAAACGACGTCGTTTTGTTCAAAATAAAATATTTTTTTTTGTGAAAAACGCTACAAAAAAATAAGTAATAACAACATTTTTTTATAAAAAAGCCACAAATTTTTCCCCAAATTCCACCCTCCCCCGGCCCCCAAAAACCCCTAACTTTGCAAACACACGCAAAAATCCCAAATTCCCCCAAACCGTTTGTTTCTCTGGAAAATACTAGTTATAGACTGTTCTTTTGACATACAAAGTAGTGGAGATGTTAACTTCACCTCAAGGATAGAAACAGAACCCCCCAAAAGTCGTGCAAAAAGTCTCACCTAGTGAATCACATAAAGATTTGTGGCTTAGATCTTCGTCGCTTAAGAAGCCACCGGAGCCGTTGCGTCGTGCGGTGGTAGAATCTCTTTCGTCTTCTTTGCTTGCGGCGGTGGCTGAAGGAGTTAGCTCGCATCACCAAGGGGATCCTTGATTTTATTTTATTTTTCCAGTATTTTTCCTCTTTATTTTCTTCGCTTCATTTTCTTTGAGATTTTATTTTGTTTTTCCAGTATTTTTCCTCTTTATTTTGATTTTAATTTTTTTTCATATTTGAAGAATCTTCGATTGTTTTCTATAGACTCATTTCTTGATCGGAGTTTGGCTTTAATTTATGTCAGTTTGAATGTCCCAGCAGTACTGACAGCAGCTTGTGGTTTTCCACAATTTTACCTCTAATTGAAGGCACGTATATAGTTAAAACTATATAATCAGACCATATACAATTAGTCATTGAAATTTTGAAGAAAAAAACAAACAAAGGTGGCTTCATGTCATTCCCTTCTCTCCGTGGCTCCATTTGTCCAGAGGTTTGAGGAGGAAGGAGCCTTGGTTTCGGGTCAATCAAAGAAGAACTGTCGTTAGGGCATTGAATTGGTCCAATCAAAAGTCTCCCTATGAAACTCTTGGTAATTGTTTTAGCCCTTATCCGCTATTAGCTCGATGAGAAAAGCACCGTTCTTTTTATCGTTTGGTTATATTCCAGAAATCAAAATACTTCTAACAATTTCTTTTTCTGGGTCTGCTAATTGTAATTATATTGGAACTTTGATTTCTAAACAACAGAGTTAGAAAGGAATGATGATGAAGAACAGATAAAGACTTCATATAGACGTTTGTCCAAATTCTATCATCTTGATGGTATGCGTCCCTTTAAAGTTTCATAAGTGAAATATCTGTTCTTACTGACTTGATTTTGTTTTCTTCCATCTTTTGGGCATTGGTGTTGTGATTGAGAATGAAAATTTTACGTTGGAATATTTGGAGGTTGGGCAAACTAAATGTAGGTCTTTAAATAAAGTGAACAGAAGTTTAAAAAATAGAAATGGTTTATACTGAACTCTGTTTTATTGATTACTGTTGAGGGTTATAAAATGAGCTGGACAAAAAGGAACATCAAGGGTTTAACTTTTAAGTAGCGGGATTAAGGTAATATCGTAAGAGTTTAATTGCCCTTGAAGGTGGCTTTTGCTCAGAAACAAAAATAAAAAGTTCTGATGTTCTAAAAAGTTAAAGAGCAAAACCTTCAGATAATTTTGTATGGCTTGCAGTTTCAGCTAATGGGCTTTCAGGTGAAATTGAAGTATTTGAGATATTAGGAGTTTTTGGTTGGTAAGAAAGGTGACTTGTGATTTTACATGTTTGCCGGGAGAACTGTTTTGCAGACTTTTTGGCAGAGATGAAATCATTGTTATCAATTGTTTCATGCTTGTTTGTGATGATTTCTGTCTTATCTTCCAACAATTCCCGAAAAGGCTTTTGTATTTAGCTTTGGTGTCATTCTTTGCTTTGTTCATGAGCACTACTTAGCTTATTAAATTAGATCCATTGTCTTTGTTTGGTCTTGTATTAACCATCCATTGAATCATAATGGTTGAATCTCTTGACTGTGATTATCTCTAAGAAGTATTAGAAGAAATATATTAATAAAAAAGTTCACAAGGTTAAAGTTTACAGAAAGTTATTCCACTTAAGAGGTAGACTGATCTCTAAAATAAATATTATTTTTCCATCTGTCTGCTAGGCTAGTTACAGAACTGCTGAATTCTGGATTGAAATCCATTTCTTTAAAGAACTGCTAGAATGATGTCCCTTGAAAGTGCTTGATTAATTTTGCTATTTATGTCTGATTCTTGTTAATATTTGTGATTCCAACTGGCATTGATAACCGTAAGTAGTAGATCTTCATAAGCATTGGTTAATTCACAAAAGACTTGCAGTGCTTGAGTATATGAGGTTCCTATAAGTGAAATAAAAAATAGTATAACTATCTCAAAGTTTTAAGTATCTATGACGTGTTTGATATTTCATATCAAAATACACATCCATAGCATAGGCCTTTTAATTAATGGATTTTATTTGTGGAAGTTTTCCTATGAATAGTAAGATGGTTTTCTTAACTACATAACAATTTTGGGGGACGAAACTGGGGACAGAACTGCTTTCTTAACAATTTTAGTAGCTTTTTTTTCTATTATCTTTGCAAGAGCTGTCAAGGATGACAAGGTTACGAAATCTCCGTGCAGGAGGCAGAGTTGTTGACAAATATCACAGTAATTTTTGTCTTTTTACATTTCAAATAAAACCATTTTTATTTTATTTTATACATGTTGATATTTGAACTCATGACATTAGCATCCATTTCTTCATCTTCATTTCTTGAAGCATCAGAGGTTTCTTGAAGCTTTAAGGTTGTATGGCCGTGGCTGGCGCCAAATAGAAGGTAAGTGCACAATGAGTTGAACTGATTTACTTATCTTTGCCATGTTCACTATGGGTTGAACAGTTTACTCTTATTTTCATGCAGAGCATGTAGGCACTAAATCTACTGTTCAAATTTGAAGCCATGCTCAAAAGTTTTTCTCTAAGGCTCATTGCTTTGAGTTCATTATAAGATTTTCTTGATTAAGTAAATGTATTATATCTTTTATTACCAAGATTTACTTGATTAAGAAAATGCATTGTATTTTTTATTACCTTGCAATGTGTATAGTCATAGGCAGGTTCAACTAGTCAGTCTGCTTCTCATATGTATTATTTATTTTAGTTTTGATTCTAAATTTTTATTTTTACTTTAATATTTACGACAACTTGAGTTCTAACTTTTAGATTTTAATTTTGTTATTAATTTATTATTTTAAATTCTAAAACTAAATTAATTAATTTTATATTTAATTTTAAAGTCATAGAAAATTTAATTTAAATAATATTTTTTATTTATCCTTAAAAATATATTTAAAGTTCAAATTTAAAAAATAAAACATAATATAATATTTACAATAAAAATAAATATTATTTGATTAAAATAATTTTTTTTAAAGGTTATGTTTTTAGCGGCGTTTTTGCTAGAAGCACCGCTAAATGTTTGTTCTTTAGCGGCGTTTGTGATAAAAGCGCCGCTAAAGGTTATGTTCTTTAGTGGCGTTTGTGACAAAAGCGCCGCTAAAGGTCATGATCTTTAGCGGTGTTTGTGATCAAAGTGCCACTAAAAGTCATGATCTTTAGCGGCGTTTTTTCACATAAACGCCATAAACGCCGCTAAATTTAGTAGCGTTGTAACAAACGCTGCTAAAGGCCTAAAAAAACGTTGCTAAAAGTCTATTTTGCTGTAGTGCATTATTAAAAGATGAGGCATTTCAATGGTGGTTCACATTAACGACAATCGTATAGAAAAAAAGAATCAATTGGGACTTCTTTTAGTCTAAATTTCGAAAGAAGTATATTAGCAAGCGTTATCTGGAGCGGAAGAAGAAAAATTTCTTGAGTTGAAGCAAAGAAGAAGAACAGTGGTAGAATATGAGAAACAATTCGTTCAGCTTAGCAAATATGCTCGAGAGATAGTGCCTACCGAGGAAGATATGTGTGTATGTTTTGAGAATGAATTGAAAGATGAGATTAGAATGTTAGTAAGAACTTTGGAGATCCGTGAACTTGTGGTGTCTGATCGAACCCAGAAAATGGAAAAGATCTGTGAAAGTAAAAAAAGAGACGAAATTTTGATAAATGCAATGGGTCTAAAGCTTTCTCAAATTCTCCACAGAAGAAGATGAAATAATCTAGTAATAAGTTCTCTACTCTGTCAAGAAGGGATCAATCGAAACAAAGTAGCAAGAAAGCTCCGACTCCTTCAGTAGCTAGTGTAGGCAATGTAAAGAAAACAAATAGAACAAAGTGCAAGCAATGAGGACGATTTCACCTTGGTGTTTGCAGAGTTAATGAAGGGACATGTTTTATATCTGGATCTCCAGACCATTTTAAAAGAGTGTCCAAATCGAAGAGCCTATTAAAGAGCATAATGAGAAATTGATGACCTCTCCTACTCGAGGTAGAAGACCTAGAAATAACACTTCGACTAGAGTCAACAGAGGTAGGAAGAGTCAGCAACCAAACCTAAAGCTAGGACTCCTACTAGAACGTATGTCATTCGTGCACGAAAGGAAGCCTCGGCTCCTATCGTTATTGAGAGTACACTGATAATCTAAATATTGAATTACTAAAATATCAATCATAAATAAATAAAAATGTAAAACCATATAAATTTTACACTGATATATAGAGGTGTGCAAATTTTGCGTAAAACTGAAAAAATTTGGTTAACCAACCGAATTCGGTTAATCGGTCGGTTAACCGAATTTTTCGGTCGGGGGTCGGTTAAGTATTTTTTAATTTTTCGATTAATGGTTAATTTAGTTCGAAACCGGTTGGTTAACCGAATTTTTTCTGTTTAACTGAATTTTGCAGGGTAAATACCATAGGCTTAAAAAGTTCAAATTAAACCCAGTCCAATTAATTTTCTCTCCTCCAAGAACCGAACTTTTTCTTAGCAGGCAGCAGCTGACTTTCACTAATTCACTTAACACAAATCGTATCTCAATCTCAGTCGAATCGGGAAAACCCACCATTTTCACACCTTTTTGCTGTCCATTTCTGTTCCACCACACCAATACCCAGACCCAGGTTTGCTTTCTTCCAATTGTCCTTTCCTTTTTTTTTTTTCAATTTCTTCAATGGGTCTTTATTGAATCTCTAGTTCTAGAAATTGATCATTAACTTTGATGTTTAGTAAGTAGTAGAACTTTTCAGTGGTAATGATTTGCAAGTGTTTAGTTTATTTTGGCATTTTCTTTATCTTTTTATCATGTTCTTTCTTTTTTTTAATTGATATTTCTGGCAGATATATTTTAGGGTTTTGTTTTATTTTGTTTATTTCTTTTTATTTCAATGTGTGTAAGAATGTGTGAGGAGTTGTCAATTTCTTTCTGGGTTTTGCTTACTTTTATGTTAGTAATAATGTCTCCTTTTGTGCTTTTCTTTCATTATTATTTTCAAGAAAAATCTCATTTTCTCTGTTATTTTCTTCTGGGAAAAGAAAATGTAACTTCATCCTTGAACTCCAAAAGCTTGTTTATAACTATCTCTCACTTCCTTTCCACCTTTTACTCAGTAAATGAAGAAGAATCGAGTTTCCATCCCTTCTTTCTCAAATTTTTAGCTGCTCATGTACTTGGGACTTAACTTGGAACACTGTTTTCAACTGTGTGTTTTAAGCTTACTTCTCTTTTATAACTTGCTTTTCATTTGAACAGCTTTTTTCCATCTCAGCTTAGATTACACGAGGGTGAACAATGCCTACCCAGTTTTTAGTTTTCTCTAAGAAAACATTATATATGTGTGTGTGTGTGTGTGTGTGTGTGTGTGTGTGTTTAAATACATATTAAATGAGATATTTCCTTGAAACCTTGCATGTCTTCAATTATGGGAAATCTGAGATGTATTCTACAAAACAAAGTATGAGAAGATATTTATGTATTCTTCAATTAAGGGTTTTGAAGGTTATGAAGTTCCTCAAATCACTGTGGTATGGAAGAAGACAAGTACCCTCTGAAATAAAAAATATAGAGAAGAAGAAAATTTGTGTGATACAAACGTAGAATAAGATAGCAGCTATTTATGTTTTTCTTAGTTAAAACACGAATGGGAATTGCACAGAGGAACTCCATTAGTCTCCAAGACTGGTGCCTAAACTGTTTCTTTTCAATGCTGCCATGTCTTTAAGTGTATATTCCTCCTTCACGTATCTTTCTGATTGGAGCTGAATCATGTTTCCCCTTCAGTTTTGGTCAGTCCTTCACCAATGGAAAACTCTAAATATTTGTTTTTTCATTCTTTTCTTCTTTGAGAAATATAATAAACCCCTCTTGGCTTCATCTCTATTATAATTTTACCATTTCTTTTTTAGGGTAATGCAAGTGCAAGGCACATTGAGGTTTTCTGAAAGTAGTACATGTGTTGGGTGACCCAGCTTGTAACTGGGAAGTTTAGCTGTAGTATATCGGCTAGAAACTTGGTGTCACTTATAATGGCCGCCTTCAATCAGCTGTTTCATCAGCTTAGTTCTGTTTCTATTTATAAGTGCACTGGAATTGATATTTATTTATAATCAGCTGTTTCTTCAGCCTGTTTTTAATTATGTAGTGATTTAAAAATTTATGTAATATTTTTAATTATGTAGTAATTCGATTCTAGTAATTCGGGTAATTCGATTAATTCAAATAATTCAGTTATTTTTTAACTAAAAATAAAGAACATATAACTTTCGATTAATTCGGTCCGTTTGACCGAATTAACCAAAATAATTTCAATTCGGGTAATTTTTTTTAAAAAAATTTCGGTTCAATTAACAGTAAAAAATTTTAAAAGGTCGGCTAATTCGGTTAATACTACTTCGGGTCGATTAAGCGAATGAACACCCCTACTGATATAAGAATACATACGGGCTTTTTTCACCGAAGGATAAAAATCCAGTGAAAGCCATAATGGACAATCCAATCTGATAGATATGGTCATATAATAGCCATTTTTAGCCCTTTCAAGAGACCAGATGACTATAATGTACTCATTTTTGTACCCTAAGCACCCATCTTTGACCCTCTTTTTAGTTCACTATTTTTGGCACACTTATTACTTGGCTCCATCTTAATAATAATAATAATAATAATAATAATAATAATACAAATAGAATGATGAATTCTTAATTCTAGTCACAAGGGATCAAACCTTGATAACCTAAATTATAAAATAAATAAATAAAAGTCATGTAAATGCCGATGAGTTGCTTCTCATTTAACTAAGCTCAGTCACAACCATTACATACAAAACTACTAGAAAAGAAAAATAAATATGATACAACTTCCATAATTGCATGTGAAATTTTACTTTATGAAGAAAAAAACTTCCCGGCAAGTCCCATGTTAAGAATCAGCAAGTCCCATTCAGCTATGGGGAGAGACATGTACAACTACTTCTGCAAACAATCAAATAGAGTATTATTGTTTCGAAGTCCTTGCAGTTAAAACAATAACTCTCCTAAACAATGAAAGGGAAAATGCATATGCATTGACAAAAGCGTGCGTGTTTTCTGCAAATATGCACAGATCAATGAGCATGTAAACATGACAAGGAGGAGAGACATGAAGTTTCTAGTAACATTATACACCCTTGAACCTCGAGCATTTGGTGATTGTGAAATCTACTCTAAAGCTAACAATGACCTCACTATCGAACCCTAAAGTAGCCAGTATGCCTAGGATGCAGAAGCAAGTTACAGGATTGTACCTTAGACTATTTAACAGCATGTATCCTTCCACCGCATATAATGTCAAAAAGAATGCTGTATTATGTGCAAGAAGACGAAATCGCAGGAGTTCTGACCATTCAGGTATGCACTGGAATGTCAGCACGCCCTGGTTGAGTGGTCGAAGGTTTATTAATCAACGATTTCAACCGTTCCATGATATTGGAAAATGACGGACGTTTCCAGGGCTCACTGCAATAAAATCAACAATGACACGGGGGGAAAGAGGAAAATTTGCATAGCAAACTCCATATCACAAAAGCTTTTCTACTTACTTGGTCCAGCAATCCTCAATTATGGCAGCCACATGAGGGTTCAAATCACGAGGAATATCAAGCCTTTTGCCCTTAAAACCAACAGCTGCTACAACCTACAATA
Organism: Gossypium raimondii; assembly: GCF_025698545.1. Classification (NCBI taxonomy): domain Eukaryota; kingdom Viridiplantae; phylum Streptophyta; class Magnoliopsida; order Malvales; family Malvaceae; genus Gossypium; species Gossypium raimondii. The sequence goes on from NC_068565.1 coordinate 25,858,947, forward strand.
CCGTTTACATTGGGCTATGTTTATTAGAATTAAGCTCCAGAAGATTATCATTGCCCGACAATTATGTAAATTTAAAAATAGTAAAAACTCAAATCTCAAAGGCATTAATTAGACAAAAAGTACAGATATATCAATAGTTAATGTTCTTTGAGGGGTATGTTGGTCCACAAAGTGCAAACTTAGCTACTTCATTGCAAGCTGCAAAAATTTAAAGAACTGCCTTTTTGAAATGAGCTTCCCGTCACACCTTTTTCAGAGGCACATTTACAAACATCAAGTTAAATAGACAAACTTGAACTTTATCTGAACATGGGATGCCTATATTCAGGATGAAGATACCCATGGGATTCATCTTTCAAATGGCATTCAAGCATGCGATATTCAAGGAAGCTTACAAAAATGGTTTGCTCCTCTTCAAGAAAATTTTATTTGCCATCAGATTATTCTCTCCTTTAAGCGAAGATTTAATATGCTCCTTGTTAAGCTCATAAAAGCTAAAATCATTAGCAAATGAGATATTTGAGGGGACAATCTATAATTTATTAACAAACCTGTGCTGGATTTAGGTTGCCCCATGGTTGTTGCAATGTTGCAAGCTCCCACAATATTACACCAAAACTGTATACATCGGACTTCTCATTTGATGGTTCATCACGAAGAACTTCTGGAGCCATCCACTCGGGCTAATATAAAAATAGATGTATTTGTTAATACTTTACAGCATAAACAGTGACCTATGGTAAATCAAATAGAAATAGCAAAAATATTATTAAAAACTAGATTAGCATACAGTTCCAGCTGCTGATTTGGATGAAAGAAATGTGTTTGCCTTCAAACGAGAAAGACCAAAATCGCAAACCTGAATGTACAGACCAGGCAATGTGAGGAAGAATTCTGTGAACTTTTGAGAGAAATTTGCATTAAGAGAGCAATGGATATAATTACAAACAAAGCAGCAAAGAAAAGTAAATGTGGCTGGCTCCAACTATACACAATGCTGGATATTAGAAAAAGTAGTTGAGAAGCATTTTCAATAGTAAAAACCTGTGGCTATTTTTAACAAGTGCAGTGACATTATACGGCTAGAGAACTATTTCGATTCCATTATCAGTACAAGGACAAAGAAGTCAATCACTTAGCATTTACTCCATAAAAATACATAAATTGAAACAGCAAAATTTTTATGCTTCATATGACAGAATCATTAGGAGAGAACACTATGCTCTTTGAGGCACAGCAGCAGCATTCTGGGACTTACCTTCACTGTGTATTTTTTGTCAACCAAAAGATTTGGAGATTTTAAATCTCTGTGAACAATAGGGGGATTGCGTCTATGAAGATAATTCATTCCCTTTGCCTGTGTGTAAAAAGAAGATGGTGATTTAGACCATAACATTAACAAATATAAAGATGACATCTTAGAAATTGGAAAATAAAGAAAAAGAAAGTAAACCCTTAGCAACCCACCACATCATAAGCCATACTCAAGCGACGCCTCTCATCCAACACCTCTCTTACACCAGGCTTGCGCAAAAGCCTATACAAGCTACCTCTGCAAATTAGAGTCAAGTTTTTAGTCCACTTAACAGTTCAAAACTCCAAAAGGCAGACATTAGTAAACAAAATTCTTTTCTCATCTTCTTTATTCAACTGGAGGAATGCAAACAAAGGGGCATTTCCCTTAATAACCCCCTTTCCCACCAAGAAAATAAATAAGAAGAAACAGGAAGCAACAAACCTTGATAAGTATTCTGTAACTATGGACAAGTTGGGGGGATGAGTAACAGCTCCCATAAAAAGAACAATATTTGGATGCCGTAGTCGTTTCATTATTGCAACCTAACAAACGATTGAGGTGAAAGCAACATCATATCAAGAACATGAATGAGAAACTGATGTTTCCTTAATCTCAGTAACAAAGTTGTTCAGAATGTCATGCAACACATACCTCACTCAAAAATTCTTTATAGCGCTCACCATGCAAGTCCTGTTCCATGAGAATTTTCACAGCTACATCCTGTAATTAAAACAAAAGAAAAAAGAAAAAAAAAATTGGATAGAAAGGAATTATCATCAGCACAGATAAAATTTAACACATACTAGAAAATCTAAAAGTTCAATATATTGTTAAATAGCCAATCTCCTAGAATCAAAAGACAACAAATTCTGCAAATTCACAGATATGGTGGTACATGTCACTAAGGAATCTATCTACTTCCATTTGTCAAATATATATCAATGATTGTTGTCATTTTCTCATTCAAAAGGAAGAGCACAAACAAAATAGGCCCCAGAACCTCCATAAGACAACTAGGTTTCTGATATACAAGAAGTAGATGTCGACAATAAACAATATGCAGCACAAAAGATATAAAGAGTAGAACTTCCATAACATTTGACATTATCCTTTAACAATAATAAATAAACAAAAGGATTCTTACCGAGCCATTCCATTCAGCACGATGGACAGTTCCAAAAGAACCTGAAAAGAACCAAGTCCAAACCAAAACAAGAATTATGACCAAGGAATATAGTCTGAGTAGTCTATCCTGTTAAAAATATACATGTTACTTAAGAAAGACAAGAAAATACCAGAACCAATTCTCTCTCTTAAAACAAGATCACCCCATGGAATGTCCAAATCATCAACCTCGAGGACAAGTTCTCTACCTTTTTTGCTGGGAACAAGTTGATTTCCCTTAGCAAACCTTGAATCCTTAGTAGAATCCTCAATTGGGTCAGAGAAGATTAGATCTGGGACATCTCTATGCCCTAGAGGAGGGATGCACTTTAAAGGATCTTTAATAATGTTCTTTGAACTTATTATAGACTGCAAATGTTGTGAATCTCTATCATGAGCAGGTGGCTTAGCAATATTACGTAGGGGCAACTGTGAGACATCATTCATATTACTCGACATCTGCACAAGGTTATTTCTGTCTGTGCCAATGTTACCAAGTTTCTTTTCTTCATCCACAAAAGTGCCTGAAATGACAAGCAACTATAGCTTACTTGCATACAAGATGAATAAAGAAACACAAGCTTAACCATGTAAGGTTAAGATATTACTGAATCCCTATAAAAGGCATCAATTTTAAGTCGCAAACATCTGATGTGTTATGGATACAGAAATAGCATCCTCAACAGTGATATAAAAGAAGCAATTAACAATATCAAAACCAGTTTATCTGTTAATGTTTGTTCACATAAATAATTGCCAGGATCACTTCAGGTTTTCCCTTGTAGCTCAAAGCAATATGACAACACCTTCATTTGGATCTAGGATGAACATTTTTGGACAAAATTGAAAAGCCCGTGCAAAATATTTCAGTAGCAAGATTCATAAGAAGCAGTTAAGTTAGAGATGTAATCATCTATCAGCGAAGATGCAAAAAAATTTTATAATGACTGGGAACACTGCACTTCATCTTTGACAAAGGGCCTGTTTAGTAGTGCTTAAAAAAAGCACTTTAGACTCCAAAAGTACTTTTGGAAGAAAAACTGTGCTAAACAAGCTGCTTTTAGCTGAAATTTTTGGCTTTTCAAAAGTGCTTTTAAAAAGCACTTCTAAAAAGGAGAAGCTAAATTTTTTAGCTTTTCCTCTCCCAAAAGCACTTTTGGTGCTTAATTATTTTTTCACCCTCCAATAACATAGTACTTTCCCTTTTTTTTTCTTGGTGTTTAATTACAAATGTGTTAAAATCATTAATTAAAAATAAAAAAATATTTTTTTAAATACTAATTACAAATATTTAATGGTTATATTTAAATATTTAAAATATAGTTTATATATTCTAATTAAATTTTATAAATAATTAATATTTATTGCTTAAAATATTTAAAATTTATATTTCATATATTAAAATATTAACAACAAGTTATAATAATTTTTTTATATTCTTACTAAAATATAATAATATTGACTAATTTAAATATTATTTAAATGCATATTTGTTACTTAATAATAACATATCTAAAACGGACATTTTATTTCTCAAAAGTACTTTTTAACAGCAATGCTAATAACTCAAATTTTAAACCAAACTTTTCAAAAGCACTTCTCAAAGCACTTTTCCACAACACTTCTCAAAAGCACTTTTCAAAAGCATTGCTAAACTAGCCCTAACAGCATATGCAATGAAGGCACTTCAATAAATATGAAAAGCTTTCCAGCATTCGAAAGCAGATGAGCAAAAGAAACTGCAGACTTCGAGCCAAATGAAAGACTAAAGCCTAAAATCTCAAAGCAGATAAGGCACATCCAATGAAGCTCTTTTTACAGATAGTAGCTGAAAATTTACCTGATGCAGCATCATCAAATACAAGATTAAGTGATTCACAGTCCGAAAAATAATGTTTGGCCAATGACCTGAAATCAATGGCAGGTATAGCTGGTTTGAGATGTGGAAAGCGCAATGGGGAAGAAATTGAGATGGAAGATGGACCATTGAGCAATGAATCGGGCTCGCATAAGTAACCTGGGTTCCCAATTAGATCAACTAGATACTCCCTGAAATCACCAAGACCATGAAGTAAGAAAAGTTATCCAGAATAATAATATATCCAATCATTCTCAATATCGAAGTCGTTCAATAATCAAAATCCAATCTCCAAACAACATGAAACCAAAATATATATATATAAGCTGGTTTTAAGCCCATGAGAAAATAAAGTCCATCTCCACTAGTGAATGAAACCCTTCTAAATTTATGTCTAGGATAGACATCCTGCTAGAACTTGGATGGTTGTTCCCCATCAGACTGGCTTCATGAGACTACACTTGTATATAGAAAACTTTAACCAAGATAAGTTAGGCAGTTTTCACAAACTGTTGCCCACAATAGGAAGAAAGAACCACAAGATGCAAACGCAGCACTACCAAGCAAGAGGAATAGCAGGTAGAATTAAGCAATTATTGTTTGAAATTGTTCAGTTTCTACATGAAAAACAACATCAATAGAAAATGCAGGGTTCTTTTGTCAGCAAAATATTGTCATCTTTGAACAATCCTACTAAAAGAATGACAACTTAAGAATATAAAGGAAACAGGTTGCAAATCAGAACCAAAATGAAGATAATTAACAACCAAATACCATGGTGCAGATATAAAATACCTGTCATGCCCAAAGCGAACAAGGCAGGAGGAAGCATCATCTCTTTTACAATATTTGCATCCCTTTGCAATTCGACATGGCAGATCAATTGTGTCAGCTAGCACCTGGATAAGTCATATTTGAATGTGAATAAATCCTTTCCCCTTCAAAGGGCAACACATTTAACAGGAAACTTGCTTCACCAAGGAGTGGTGAAGGCAAAAAAAGATAACTAACTAAAGTAAAAAGTACTTCCAAAAACCTTTGCTGAAATGAAAACACCATAAAAATTTAGGACCTTACTTTGAATAATAAAGCTCGATGCCTGCAAAGGCCAGCAGACAGGCTACCTATAGGAACCACAACTGAGCCTAAGCAATCTTTTAAATCATCACTGCAGTCTCTCCAATACAAAAGTAAATCATCCTCTCCAGTTGCAGATGAACCCCTTCGGTTTGAAATAAAACAATTCATCACCAAGGTGCATAGAAATTGCATGAATGTTGAAATTTTGTGCATTAATGGTGTAGAGAACTCACCCCATGCGACTGCAGACAAGCTTTGCTAACTCATCAACAACTTCTTTTGTGGTTATGCAGCTACAAGAAATGTTATGGACTCTATTTTGGAGTTCCTTTAAGCCAAGATCACTTCTTCGGTCAACTGATATCGCTTCTATCGGTGAACCAACAACATGATCAACAGATCTTAGAGAGTCGATCGTTGGAATTCGACCATGTTCATGCAAATCAGTGCACATGGTCCAGACATATGGGTTAACTCCATGAATTAAATAAAACCCATCAGGAACTTTCTCAAAGTATGATAAGCAGCCATTCACCTGATGCACAAAAACATCGAAACAGCAGGATATTTAAAGTTCCAATTTTTTATCACTCAAATCCTGAAACAGTAAATCCTAGTTTCCACACATGTAATTCAGGTGATTTGCAGCTATATACTCCCATTGTACCCACATTTAAAATACATAAGCTTGCCAATATCAGAATAAAAGAACTCACCATTCACAAAATTAACAATAATAATAATAATAATCATCCCCACTCCAAATGTTCAGATTAGCAGAACTAACTCATTTTTTGATAGGCGAGTAATCGATGGAATTACAAATGGAGTAAGCATTACAAATGTTTTTGTGGGAGAAAGTATAAAATATCTAGGGGCAAGTCGCATCTCGTTTTATCTATTATTGTATTTATCTTATGTATTAATTTTTTTAGTAATTTACTACTTTAAGTAACTGCATTGATCTGGTAGCTACGCCACCTACAGAATTTAAAGGCCCTAGAGGAGCATTTGTCATACAACTTCCTACCAAGATAACTAGAAGTTTGAATTAATAAAAACCCTATTGAACCAAAAAGGATAAAGGCCCAGTAGAAATTGCTTGCTTTTTGAGATCCCACTATAAATTTTATCCATATAGATTCTGATTGCCAACTCATGCATACTAGATCCAAATGTAAAAATAATATTGCCATAAATCGACAAGATTGTTCTAAACCCGAACCAATAAAAAACTACTCTTGACCAACCAACTTGTCACATCCTATCCTTTGAATCATTCAGAGTTCACAACAAAATGTAAGAGTTCACTCACACAATCCAGTTCATCTCGTAACAGATATTTGGAATCATCTAAAAAGTAAATCCATTCACTATCACGACCGTTATATTTGCCTATGCATATTCCTTCAATCTCCTAGCCTTACTGTTCATTTAAGTTAATTTAAACAAGCTAATGGTGAAATGAACAAAGAAATCACTAGAAATATACCCAGAACCGGTGGGAAACTATCTCAGCTGAGGCGGAGCTAGAGCTAGTTCCCCGAATAGCAGAATCATCCGAATCCGGACCCAGAAAATTCGGGTCATCAGCACAGGTAGCTTCCGAAGAAAGCCTCAAAGCCAACGCCAACTGCAATTGATAACTCTCCTCCGTTTGCTGCGCCCAGCTTTTTCCAGAGGACGAACCCCCAATTTTCGTTCTTAAATCCACATGCTCACAGCTCCCGCCGTGACCATAAACGAACCCATCACTCTCGTTGGCGGCCGTCGTAGAAAAGGTCGGCACATAATAATCTCCCGATAAAGAGCTCTCACCAAAGCTACTTCCACTCGATTGCCGTTGAAGACTGATCGACGAAGCAAAAGTATTCCCTCCCCCGCCGCCGCCACAGATTCGATTAACTTGTAGCTGGTTCTGGTTTTGGTTCTGACTGAGACTCTGATCCCAATCAGTTAAACCTCTCTCTGATTTCACTTTGTTCTTATTACTGGTGGCTTCGCTTGAAAGTGAATCGCAATAGGGAGGCGGAGCTCCTGATATGGACACGGTGTACTGGTCGTCGGGATACTGGCTAAGGAGAGAGTAATTAGATCTTCGTCCGGGCATTTCCATTGATACTCTAAAGGAATTGATCACAAAACCCTAGAAACCCTAGGAACCGCCATTGTTGAATATTTCAAGCCTTTCTAGTTTTTTTTTCCTGAACTCTTTTTACTAATTTCTAGTTTTCCCTCTTTCTAGAATTCTATTGTCGGAGAGAGAAAGAAAAAAAAAGGGAAAAGATACCATTTTTATTCGGTGGCCTAATCGTTTGTTTTTTATTCTCGAATAAACTATATAATTAATCACTAAAATTTAGTAAAAATTTTAAATAATATTATTAAATTGTTTTCTTGCTTTAATCGCTTGTTGTTAATTTAATTAACGGAAATTCATTTTAATCATTCTTTGTTTTTGTTTTTAAATAATGATTATTTGATGATCTCAATATAAATTTTGATTATATCTATTTTTTTGACACAATATTTATAATTGTTTATATTCCTTCCCCAACTCATAAATAGAAGAATAATCAGTTTCAGCACACTCAAATACATGTCCTCTTGCATGGGTAACAATATCCAAATCAACTAGATATTTTTTTTAATTTCTTTTATTATTTTAAAAAATTACTAAAAATTGCGTTACTTAACTATAAATAAGAAATGCAAGTTTTATTTTAAAACTCAAGTTTTTTTCTACAAAACTCAAATAGTTTCCTATAAAACTTACGTAATTCTTTGACAAAACTTAATCTTAATTTAGTTTTTGAAAATATAAATAAAAAATAAAAATTCATTTTTAATTGTAATACCCAATTATTGCCCAGGGCCCAAAATCATTTACACAGCCCAAATTAAATACAATCAAACTAGAGGTGTTCATGGGTCGGGCCGGGTCGGGTTTGGGCCGGGCCCATAAAAAAAATTTCGGCCCGCATACTAGGCCCGAGCCCGACTCGGCCCAAAATATGGGCCTGAAATTTTGTCCAGCCCTACCAGAAAAATTCTTAGGCCGAGTCCGCCTGCTTTTTAAATAAACACCAATTTTTTTAAAAAATATAAAAAAATATTTTAAAAATATTTTAAAAATATTTTAAAATTTAAAAATATAAAAAATATTTTTATATATTCGGCCGTGCCTGGGCCAAAAAGTCGTGTTGAGGTCTGCCCGCTTTTTAAACAGCCTCATTTTTGCCCAAACCCATATTTCGGGCCTATATTTTTATCCGAACACTCCCATATTTCGGGCGGGCCGTCGGGCCGGGCCAGGCCGCCCGACCCATGAACACCTCTAAATCAAACCCAATAAAACTTGGGCCAATCCTAACCCAATTACAAGGCCCAATTGGCCTGAAGTCACAAAAACCCTAAGCAGCAGATCGCCGCAGCTGCTCCCGCACGCCGGGCATGTCGCCCTTGCACGTCGTACACGTTGTCTCGCGCTCCAGCACGTTCTTCCTGCAGCAGACAACAAACCACGGCCATGAACAATAGTAGAAAAATACAAGGAAAATGTAAAAAGGGAGGACAGTTTTTGGAGAATGGCTTTTTTCTATTTTTTCAGCTATATAAAGCCAATTGTTTTTTTGTAAAAAGGTGACATTTTTTTAGATCTAGAAAACGATTGAAAAGAAATAAAAAGCAAAGGATCGAAGGGGGATTTTTAGGGAAGGTGATTAACTTTTCTTTGTTTTGTTTTTTCGTTGCATCTTACCACTTTTCTTGTTTTTTGTCTTCTCTTCTTTCTTTCTTTCTTTCACACGAAACAAATAGAAAAGAATAGGAAGAACCATACCTGGAGGGCGTGCTTGCGAAGTTCTTCCTCGTTCTGTGCAGAGAGCAGAATGAAAGAGTAGAAGGGGTTTTGGGAGAAGCGGCGCACGCAAGAAGAGAATAGCTTAGGGTTTTTTTTAAGTTTTAGATGGCTTTTATGCAGCATATAAAACAGCGCCGTATTGAAGTAACCCGAAAATCGTGTGACCCAACCCAAAACCTGATCAGATCCGCTTGTTTTAGGCACTAATGGGTTATTTATGCTTTTAATCCTCTCATGTTTTCATCATTTCAAAACCACTGATTTTTCTGTTTTCAAATTTTTCCCTGAAACATTGAATTTGTTTTATTTTGGTCCAATGCTGCGTAGCGTTTTGGGGTGTATGGATTAATTTCCCTTTTGGTCCCCATCTATTGTGTGTGTGTTCAATTGGGCTCGCGCATTTATGTTTATTTCGAATTTGCCTTTAAATTTCTGTTTTGATTACAAATTAGTCCTTCTGTTTTTACACTAATATTATTTTTTTAATTATTATTATTATAATTATTATTATCACATTTTTATTCCAAGTTTCTGTATATATACACGCATATTTTTTTAATATATATGCATATATTTTTTAGACTTTATAAATACATGTATATATTATTTACATATATGTTTATTTTATTTTCATAACTTTTATATACATATATATACATTTACATTTTATAATAAATGTGCATTTTCCATATTTTAAAATCCATGCATGTATATGTGCATTTTTATAATTTATATACATATTTTTAGAAATTATTATAAGTTTTTTGTTTTGTACATGTCATTCATGTTTTATATATGTGTATATTTATATATACGTATCTTAATATATACATATACATATTTTCAGAATTTATTAATATATTGTTCTTATATATATATATATATATATATATATATATATATATATTGTAAACACATATACATGAATAATTTAAATTAAAGTATTGATTTCATGTTGTACATCCACATTTTATCATACTTTTAAAGAAAATATATTTTGGTTTCGTCAAAGCATTAAAATCATCTTATTTTGTAAATTTTCAAAATATTTGGCATTCAGGATTCTCAAGAAAGATCATGTCCTAACTTACTGGATTTCGATTGTTTTTCGATGAATTTAGAGAGCCAAGTATTTATTTTGCAATAAAATCACACAGATTTCAAAATAAAAGCTTATTCTCGGGAATTCAAAAATGTTGGGTCCTAACTTACTATGCACAACGTTTTTGTCACCTCGAAATAAGAATTTCTAAAAATAATTAAATAAAGGCAATATTCGGTATTTGGAATTTTGAAAAATTGTGCCCTAACTTACTGGGTTTCGATTTTCTTCATTTGACCTAAATAACCGAATATCCTTTTTAGGTTTAAATGCATGAGTTTTAAAAATCAAAAAGGCAAACTTAATTTTGAAGATTAAAAACGTTGTGCCCTAATTCACTGGGTGTGATGTTTTATTTCTTTGAAATAAGAATGTTTTTTATTTTAATTCATTCAAGATAAAAAGTTTTTCTTTTAAATTCTTTTCAAATTTTCGACACCAAGACATTAAACAATCAATTTGGTACCGATTTTGGGCGTTACGAGGGTGCTAACCCCTTCCTCGTGCGTAACTGACTCCCAAACCTATTTTCTCAAATTTCGCAGACCGAAATCATTTTTAAGGTGAGCCGATCACACCTCAATAAAGGATCGGTAGCGACTCCAATTTTTGTTTTTAAAGTCGACGACTAAATTTTTTGTTTTATCAAAAATAGTTTCGACAGCTTGGCGACTCCACTGGGGACTTCAAGAGAGTCGAGCCATGATTTGATTATTTTTTGTCTTTTTGTCGAAAATCAAAAGTTGTTTTAAATCATGATTCCCCCTTTGCATTCATTGGTTTTATCATGTGCTTGCTTGATTGGCCTAAGTCTGTTGGTTTATTTGCATTTTGCATTTCATGGTCAATTTTACCCCTCTAAGTGGGAGTGAGAAGCTAGTCCTTCGTGAGGTTTTCACCTCCGTGCAGGGTAGTGGACCGCTTTCGGGATACATCCGTACCTATGTCTTCGTGAGATTTTCATCTCCGTGCAGCCATAGGGAAATGTATTCCCCTGAACTGAACTTGGTCCATATGAGCCTATAATGGGTGAGGATCGAGGAATCTGCTGGTTCAGGTACCCTTAATCTAGAAGCCAAACCTCATATAATGAACCTTAAGAACTCACCCTAGGTAGAATTACTCTTAACCTTAGTAGACACCTAATTAGGAGTTTTTACTATTTCTTGATTGTATTGTATTTAATTGATACTGACTTTTTTGTATTTTACTTTGATTGCATGGCATTACAATTACATGGCATTTCATTATAAAGGCGCTGGTTCGTATTCGGTTGCTCGATAGAAAGTTTATCATGGGAAATGGGTTTCTTGATAGAGTGGAGGACAATGCGGCTGTCCGAACTTGGGCTGAGATGACACAGTGCGAAAAAGGTAATAGTTTGGCCGTGGGATACGTATCAGAATTATGGGACTTCACCCGTGTTAGCGTAGCCCAGAACAACTTGCAGGAGTTGAAGGAGATTTGGGATCAGTGGAATAATGAGGTTAGACAGTTATTCTATTCAAATTATGGGGATTTGCCTTATTTACTTGATGCGAAGGTAGACAAGCGTCTGTTTCGAGCTCTTGCCCAATTTTGGAATCCGGCCTACAGTTGCTTCACATTCAGGAAGGTCGATTTGGTGCCTACAATAGAAGAATACGTGGCTTTACTTCGGTGTTTGAGGATTCAAGTAGACAGAATCTACTCGAAAGCGGTAAATGTACCGACCTTCTTGAGGAAGCTGATGAATATAATGGGGATGAGTGAGCAGTGGGTTACAGCTCGGATCAAGCAAAAGGGGGATAGCAGGTACATTCCTTGGAAAAATTTGAAGGGCCTCATTTTAGCGCACCCAGATGCGAGGAAGAAGGTAGATATCTTTGCTATAAGTATATATGGTTTGGTTGTGTTCCCTAAGACTTTGGGACATGTTGACGAGGCGGTCTCTGACTTATTTGATGGGCTTGATAAGAGAGTTTCACTAGTCCCGGTAATTTTGGCAGAAACTTTCAGGTCACTAAATGCATGCCGGAGAGTAGGAGAGGGTAGATTCATTGGATGTGTGCAGCTCCTACTTGCATGGTTCCACAGTCACTTTTGGAAGGTTGATAAAGTTTCGTATCGGGTTTTCTCTGAAAGTTACTCACCATTGAAGGAGATAGTGGCTACACCAAGGAGGGATGACATCTCGGAAGAGAAATGAATGGCAATTTTTCATAACTTGCAAAATGATGATATCGAGTGGAGAGCTCCATAGTTGCTTCCAGGTAAGATCCTATATCGGTGTGGGTACTTTGATTGGGTTCCTTTGCTTGGAATTTGGAGAGTTGTTGGTTATGCCACATTGCCTAAGGCAATACAGATCAAGGCAGTTTGTGCCCGCAACTCAGGGACTGGCCGAGTGTGAATTCTCTTATGGGGGTGAAGGTTATAAAAAAAAGCTCGTGAGATGGCCAATACATGGAATTAGACTCGTTGAATGAAGGGATTAGTTGGGGTCCAATGACAACTTCCGAGTATAGCGAGTGGTGGGTTAAGAGGATCAACGATAACATTCCTGGTCCAAGTTCAGAAAATAGTCAGTCGATAGAGGAACACTTGCAGGTCGTCCCTTCTGAGCTGGAAATTATAAGGCAGGACTTTGAAAGAAGAAATGTAGAATTAGAGAAGAAAATAGAGCAAATGGAGGAAGAAAAGATGAATTTGAGACTGGATGTGGATGTTCAGAAGCTTGAGGCTGATAGACTAAGGAAAGGGAAGAATAAGGCCGAAGAAGAGCTAAATAGTTTGAAAACGGATTATAAGAAGCTGCGTCTGTCAATGAGAACTGCCAGGCTTGGAAAAACTTCAGAGTAGTGGCGTGAAGAGATTCGAGAAGAAAGAAACAAGTCAGACTGGTGGGAAAGAAAATTTCAAGAAGTTCAAGCACGAAATGAAGTCTTAGAAAAGAGCATGTCAGAGGGCCAAAAGGAAAAGTGCGAACTAAAAGGCAGGGTAGTTGAGTTAGAAAGGTCTCTTCGTTAACACAGAAGTTGAAATTATGTAGTGGAGCTAAAGGCAAGTCTAAGCAAGATTGAATAGATGAAGGGTAAAATAGAAGGGTTAGAAGCAGCATTACGAAATTGTGAGGTTCGGATTGAGCATCTAGAGGCAAAGGAAAGTCGTCAGAATGAGTAATTTCATTATTTCCAAAATCAAGTTAAGGACAGGGATCATGTTATGGGAGAAGCTGTGGTTCAGATTCGAGAGGTAACAGATCACCTACAAGCTTTGGCAGTACAGGCCGACACGTTGAGCGTGAAATATGAATTGGAGTTAGACTGGGGACAAGAGTTGTGCTCGTTACTCAAAAAGATTAAGGTCTTGAATATTAGGGCAAAGCCTTATTTGTAGCTCATTCTATGTAAAGAGATTTATTTTCTAATAAAGTTTTCTGAAAGTAATTGAAATTAGAATTAACGCCTTTTTGCATTCATTTTCATACATCGCATCATATGCATTAAAAACTTTTAAAGGGTTCTGATTAATCAAAATCGTTCCTCAGTTAACCTGGAAACCAACCAGCCAACCCAACACCGTTACGGTACAAGAGCGAAATCGAAAAATATGGACCAAAGATTGGAAAAGCTCGAGCAGTTCCAAAAAGAAATGTAGGATCAACTTCAGCAACAGGTACAAGAGCAGCTTGAAAAGATCTAACAGAAAATGATAGACAAAATGGTAAAATCTCAAGGGAGCATAATGTCACAGTTAACGCAACTGTTGACTAAAGGAAAGGATAAAGGAAAGGGTCATGTGGCCAATGTTGAATAGGAAGGTGATGATGGACCCCTGTATCCTCCGGGCTTCACCCCTCCACATGCACAGCCCCAAGCTGAGGTATACCATCGTAAATCTTCTGTCACGATTAGGCCTCAGCAATTTCAGACCGATGCTTCAAGGTCGATGAATTACCAGGTTGGATCAGGCTCTAGCCCTGAGAATAATCCTATCAATCCTGTTATCCCCGACTTCGATGAGGCGGTTGAAAAAGAAAAAGTAAAAGAAGAATTGCCAAGGCAATTTGAAGAAAGGTGGAAGTGGATGGAAGAGAAATTTAGGGCGATGGAAAGCACTGAGAGATATGGTGGGGTTGATGCTAAGGATTCGAGTTTGGTTCCAGACTTGGTGCTCCCTTACAAGTTCAAGATGCCAGAGTTTGAGAAATATAATAGAACCAGTTGCCCGAAAGCCCACATCACCATGTTTTGTAAGAGAATGACCGGATATATCAATAATGACCAATTATTGATACACTACTTTCAATATAGCCTCACAGGAGCAACATCTAAATGGTATAATCAATTAAGCCGTGCTAGGATTAGTTCCTGGAGAGATTTGGCTTAGGCTTTTATGAAGCAGTATAATCATGTGGCAGAAATGGTTCCTGACAGAATTACTTTGCAAAACATGGAGAAGGAGTCGAATGAAGGTTTCAGGCAGTACGCTCAGAGATGGAGGGAGGTTGTAGTTCAGGTCTAACCACCGCTCCTTGAAAGAGAAATGACGATGCTATTTATAAATACGCTGAAGGCCCCATTCATTAAACATATGTTGGGAAGTGCCACAAAAAGCTTTTTTGACATAGTCATGAATGGTGAGATGATTGAGAGTGCTATAAGGAGTGGGAAGATTGATGTGGGAGAAAATAATAGAAGGCAAGCCTCAAAGAAAAAAGAAAGTGAGGTGAACAATGTGAATACATACAATAAATCAGTTATGGTGAATCAGCCCAGAAAGATAGTGGTTAATCAACAGGGTTCATCAAAACAGAAATCTGGTGCGAGGCCAAGTATTGGGAGGCCCCAGTTCACACCAATTCCAATGTCATATAAGGAGTTGTATCAGAATTTATTCAACGCACACGTTGTTGCCCCTTTTTACTTGACCCCTTTACAGCCTCCGTATCCCAAATGGTATGACGTGAATGCACAATGCGATTACCATACAAGAATAACGGGCCATTCCATAGAACATTGTACAACTTTTAAAAAGCTTGTTGAAAAACTCATCAGTATAGGCGTTGTCAAGGTAGATGATGCATCTGGCACAGGAAATCTGTTACCCAATCACACTGATAGTGGGGTAAACATGATGATGAGTGAAAATGTGAGGAGAAGGGTCAATGAGAGCGTTGCTGAAGTAAAAATACCTTTGAGGTGGGTTTGGAAAGAAATGACGAGTAAAGGATTGATTGTCTCGGATTCAGAAAGATGTTGTGAGACTCGAGATTATTGTGAGTTCCATCATGAGGTGGACACGAAATTCAGAGATATGGAGAATTCAAAACTCTGGTCCAGAGCATGATGGATAATAGAGAGGTGGAGTTTTTCGAAGAAGTGGAGGAAAAAGGAAGTATATATGCATCGGAGTCAATGACAAGGATTCTGAAAGTTAATCGTCCTGTGATTATCATCTCGCGCCTTAAATTTAATGAGGCCAGGGCACAGGTGACGCTGAAGATTGTAATTTAGAAGCCGACAAATTTTTCGTATAAGGATAATAAAAAGGTCCCCTGGAACTATGAGTGCAATATAACAGTCACGGGGAAGGAAGCTTTGGTTAGTATTGCAAAAGAAAATCAAGAGATAGATTCTTATGCGTGTAGTGAGAAGCACTACGATTTGATAAAAGCCCAAGCAGAATCGGTGAAAGGGAAAGTTTTTGCGGCAGAGAAAAAGGAAGAGAGGACAGTTGAATCTAGGCCATTGATTAATGAACTAATTAAGGAGGAAGAAGCCACTGAATTCTTGAAATTTCTGAAGCACAGTGAGTATAGTGTTGTAGAGCAGTTGCATAAGCAACCAGCAAGTATCTCTGTGTTAGCTTTGCTCATGAGTTGAGAGGTACATCGAAATGCGCTAATGAAGGTGTTGAACAAAACATATGTGGCTAAGGATATTTCTGTTAGCAAATTGGATCGGTTGGTCAACAATATAAGCTCCGATAATTTTATCTTCTTTAATGATGACGAAATACCATTTGGTGGTATGGGTTCTACTAAAGCTCTGCACATTACTACTCGGTGTAAAGGGTACATGCTGCCAGAAGTTTTGATTGATAATGGATCTGCATTGAATGTATTGCCCTTATCTACTCTCAATAGGCTTCCTGTGGATAGCTCACATATGAAAACGTGTCAAAAATGTAGTAAGGGCATTCGATGGAACATAAAGGAAAGTTATAGGGAGAATTGAGATACCATTGCAGATTGGCTCAAATACTTATGAAGTGGATTTCATTGTAATGGATATCGAACCTTCCTATAACTATTTGTTGGGGAGACCTTGGATACACTCGGCAGGGGCTGTGCCTTTATCGTTGCATCAGAAGTTAAAGTTAGTGTCAGAGGGACGGTTGGTGACAATAAATGACGAGGAGGGTATTATCGTGTTAGTAACCAGTAATGCACCATACGTGGAGACTGATGAGGAGACGGTGGAGTGTTCTTTCCGATCTCTAGAGCTCGTGAATGCAACATTTATTGCTGAGGGGAATAAAATCCTAGTGCCAAAGATATCCAGGACTACAAGAATGGGTCTCCAATTAATGGTCGGAAGAGGAGCTGTATCAGGAAGAGAACTGGGAAGGCATTTGCAGGGAGGAGTTGAGGCACCTGTGATGAAAGAGAAGTTTGATCGTTTTGGTCTAGGCTATAGACCAGATATAAAACAAAGAAGAAGGGAAATGGAAAAAAGACATGAGAGGAGAAGGGCACGCCTGAGTGGAGATGAGGTTAAGTGGGAGCCTATGGTTTTTCCTCATATATCCAAGACCTTTGTATCGAGGGGGTTCATTTATCCTGCACAAAGAATGTTTAAAGAGGAAGGTCTTGAAGAAATGTTGGGAGAAGTCCACATCAATCTCATAGACGCAATTAAGAGAGAGACATTGCCAAAGATTCGCCCTTACGAACTTGGAAGCAAGCTGAACAATTGGACTGCGAAAGAGATTCCTGTATTATTTAGAGCTTGTTCAGAGTAAATTTCTTTATGGAATATGCATATGTTTAACATTGTGATTTTAATAAATACATTTTTCGTATTCATTTTTGGAGCCAGTAGTCTTTTCATTCTTTTTTGAGTAATTATTCTTTTATTCTTTTTCCACATCATTCTTTTATTCATTCATATTTGTTCATAAATTCATACATTCTTTGTATATTCTTTGGCACCTACCATAGGTCCCCGGATATCAATGATATGAATGACATTGCTTCAGACTCAGAATCCCCTTTTGAGCAAGACATGTGTTTAGAGGGGTCACATGATTTTGAAGATGACGTAGACTGTGGTGTATCTCCAGACTTATGGAGAATGGTAGAACAAGAGGATAAGTAAATCTTACCTCAGAAGGAATCATTGGAGAGTGTGAGCTTGGAGGAGGGAAAGGAGGTAAAGATCGGAACTGACATTACTGCCAAGACAAGGCGAGATCTCATCAGATTACTCTGTGAATTCAAAGATGTCTTTGCATGGTCATACCAGGATATGCCTGGGTTGAGCACTGATATTGTGGTACACTGCCTTTCTATAAAAGAAGATTGCAAGCCAGTTCAGCAGGAGCTCAAGAGAATGAGGCCCGATATTGTGCTAAAGATAAAAGAAGAAATCAAAAAGCAGTTTGATGCTGGGTTCTTGCAAGAAGTCAAGTATTCAGAATGGGTAGCCAATGTTGTCCCTGTTCCTAAAAAAGATGGGAATGTGCGAATGTGTGTGGATTACAAGGATTTGAACAGGGCCAGTCCAAAAGATAATTTTCCGTTGCCTCACATTGATACTTTGGTGGATAATACAGCAGGATATTCACTGTTTTCTTTCATGGACGACTTTTCTGGATACAATCAAATAAAGATGCATCCGGAAGACATGAGAAAGACCACATTCATCACTTTGTGGGGAACGTTTTGTTATAAAGTGATGCCCTTTGGATTGAAGAATGCAAGAGCAACTTATCAAAGAGCCATGGTGACTTTGTTTCATGACATGATGCACAAGGAGATTGAGGTTTATGTTGATGATATGATTGCAAAATCCAGAACAGAAGAGGAGCATGTTCAAGTTCTGAGGAAATTATTTTTGAGACTAAGAAATTTCCAGCTCAAGCTTAATCCAACAAAGTGCACCTTTGGAGCTAGATCAGGGAAGTTGCTGGGCTTCATAGTCAATGGGAAAGGAATTGAGGTTGACCCAGACAAAGTCAGGGCAATATGAGATTTGCCTCCACCACACACTCAGAAAGAAGTATGAGGTTTTTTGGGAAGATTGAATTACATTGCTCGGTTTATTTCACAACAAACTAAGAAATGTGACCTTATATTCCGTCTTCTAAGGAAGCATAATTCAGGTGCATGAGATGAAGAATGTCAGAAGGCTTTTGACAAAATAAAACATTACTTGTCCAATACTCCAGTGCTATCACCACCTAGTCCGGATAGGCCATTAATACTGTATTTAGCAGTGTTTGACAATTCTATGGGGTGCATGTTAGGACAGCATGATGAGACAGGGTGAAAAGAAATGGCAATATACTATCTCAGCAAGAAATTCACTGATTGTGAAGCGAGATACTCATCTATCGAGAAGTTATGTTGTGCCCTGGTTTGGACAACTCGGAGATTACGGCAATATATGTTGTATCATACGACGTGGCTGATTTCAAAGTTAGACCCCTTAAAGTATATGACGGAGTCGACTGCTTTGAATGGAAGGATGACCAGATGGCAGATCTTACTTTCTGAATTTGACATAATGTATGTGAGTCAAAAGGCCGTGAAAGGGAGCGCAATAGCTAACTTTTTAGCTAGCAGAGCCTTGGAGGATTATGAGCCTTTGAATTTTGATTTTCCAAATGAGGATTTGATGTATGTGGCAGCCACTGAAGAAAATCCCCAAATGGATTATGTGTGGAAGCTAAATTTTGATGGAGCCTCAAATGCTGTGGGTAACAAAATTGGGGCAGTCCTGGTATCTCCAAGCGGAGATCATTATCCTATTGCTAGCAAACTAGATTTTGATTGTACGAACAATATGGCAGAATATGAAGCATACATTATGGGCATTCGTGCAACTATTGAACGTAGAATCAAAGTGCTAAAAGTGTATAGGGATTTCGTATTGGTGATATACCAACTCAAGGGAGAATGGGAAACAAGAGACCCTAAATTGATCAGTTATCGAAAGATGGTTCTTGATTTGATAGATGAGTTTGATGACATCACTTTTTGTTACCTTCCGCGAGATGAGAACCAGATGGCTGATGTGTTGGCCACCCTAGCCTCTATGATTCGAGTGAACAAGTTGAAAGACATAAAGCCTATTCAGATGAGTATTTCTGAAACCCTAGCTCATTGCTATAATATTGAGGAAGAAGAGAAAGATGACCACCCCTGGTATCTGAATATATTGTGATATGTGAAAAATCGTAAGTATCCAGATCAGGCAACGAAGAATGATAAGAGAGCATTGAGAAGAACGGCCATGAACTATGTCCTAGATGGAGAGATCTTATACAAAAAAAAGGGAAGGATCAGGTATTGTTAAGATGTGTGGACGCAGTGGAAGCTAGAAAAATTCTAGAAGAGGTTCATGAGGGTATCTGTGGAACGCATGCAAATGGTTTCACAATGGCTAGGTAGATCATGAGATTTGGGTACTACTGGTCTAATATGAAAAGAAATTGCATCGATTATGCTAAGAAGTGCCATAAATGCCAAATTTATGGCGATAAAATGCATGCACCTCCTTCACCTCTTCATGTTATGACTTCTCCATGGCATTTCTCTATATGGGGTATGGACGTCATTGGGCTGATATCACCAAAAGCTTCTAATGGACATCGCTTCATCTTTGTGGTTATTGACTACTTTACCAAATGGGTAGAAGCTGCTTCATATGCAGACGTCACGAAATCAGTAGTTAGCAGATTCTTAAAAAAGGGGATCATATGTCGATATGGAATGCCTGAGAAGATCATATCTGATAATATGCTAAATTTGAACAATAGTGTGATAACGGAGGTCTGTAGTCAATTCAAGATCAGACATCATAACTCATCGGCATATCACCCAAAAATAAATGGTGTAGTAGAAGCAGCCAATAAGAATATCAAGGAAATTGTGAGAAAGATGACTGAGACTTACAAAGACTGGCATGAGAAATTACCATTCACCCTCTTTGCTTATAGAACGTGTGTCAGGACTTCGACCGGGGCAACACCTTTCTCTCTAGCTTATGGGATGGAAGTAGTTTTACCTATTGATGTGGAAATTCCTTCTCTTCGAGTATTAGCTGAGTTGAAATTGGAGGAGGCAGAATGGGTTCAATCTCGTTATGATCAGTTGAACTTAATAGAAGGAAAAAGGCTAAAGGCTATTCAACACGGTCAAATGTATCAAAGGCGAATGATGCGAGCCTATAATAAAAAAGGTTCGTCCCAGAGAATTCCACGATGGAGCTAGTGTTGAAAAGGATTCTTCTTATACAAAGGGATTTTAAAGGAAAATGGATGCCAAATTGGGAAGGTCCATATGTTGTAAAGAAGGCCTTTTCAGGGGGAGCTTTGATCTTGAGCAAGATAGATGGAAAAGATTTGCCAAACCCTGTAAATTCAAATTCGGTTAAGAAGTACTTTTCTTAAAAAAAAAAGGAGAGGCCAAGGCGAAAACTTGCGAATGGCGCTTTGAGACTAGAGGGGATTTGAGTTGAAAACTCGAAAAGGGCGGCTCAAATGTTGATCAAGTGGGGCATCTGGTGATTTTACTATGACTGAATCAGTGGGAAAGGGGACGCGACATCTTGGGGCATCAACAGAGCACTGTTGGTCTTCTAGGCACATGTCAAACTCAGGATGGTCTTCAAAAAGTCTGCACAGAGAAGTTCAAGCTGCGATATCTGGGGTGCTTAGCCATCCCACTATTTATATTAAATTTGCTATCTTGGAATACTTTTTTTTTCAAGATACGTGTTTCCAATCAATTTTTTCTTTTATTCTTATTATTCTTGATGATTTATTTATCTCGTATTTTATTCTCAATAAATTTCATCTTGTCCATTTCGATAGTCTTGTTCAAGCATTTTCCATTGAAACAACGATTAATGGGCTAATAATACTTTTACAAAGGAAGTTTTGCGTATTACTCTGGAAGTTTCTAAATAATATAGGGACCTGAAACAGGACTATTGTTTAGAACGCACCAGGTTTAAATGTTTGAAATTTGAGAAGGAAGAGTCTAAATTAAGACTATCTCTTTGGATTTTGTTATCAAAAGAAATGATTGAAAAAAATGACAAGATGTGATGTTGGTGACAAAGCTTCATTGAACAAATAAGCAGTGATCACCTTATGTTAGGAAAAGGTTTCCTCGGAAAAGGAAATCCTTCATTTGTGCATAGGTATTTGGTATGACACCCGAGAATGGTATAGAGGACCAAAGTGCATCACATTGCGATAAGAGAAGATTGAGAAAAGTTATGTTTTTCTACCCTTAGGTTACAATGAAAAGATGATACAAATTTTGTATCCCCGTGGATTAAACTTTAAAGTTTACAGTGGGGGCAATCCGATCAAGTGTTTCTTTGGAGATGCCAGTCAAGCAAGAAGGTGTTGTAGCACGTCAGTAATAAGATCTTAATAAACTTTGAGCAATGACAACCTAAGCGGGATCATTCTCGGGAAAGAATAATATTCTTCATTCATTCAAATGTCATTCATACACGTCTAGTTAGGAGCATTTGATTCATTCTGATCATGACATCTTAATCACTAGGCATAATTAGGTTCATAAATTGAATTATACAAGTCATGTTCCCCAGAGAACAAATCGTTGAAACTTCAGTCTTATCTCCCTGAGCAGTAGTGGAGTAGGTTGAAAATAGTAGATCTTGTCTTCCTGTACTGGCAGCGAAGCATATCGAAGACACCAGTCTTATCGCCTTGGCATTGCAATGGAATAGATTGAAGCCACAACGGCGAATCTTACTTCTTTTGCGTTGCAGCGGAGCAGATTGAAGCCACGACGGCGGGTCTTATCTCCCTGGTGTTAAGGCTTGGATTAGCTGAAGTGGAGCGGGTTGAAGCTGTGGGTAGCGAATCCTATCTCTTTGGCATTACAGTGGAATAGATTGAAGCCACAACGACGAATCTTACTTCCCTGGCGGTGTAGTGGAACAGATTGAAGTCACGATAGTGAATCTTATTTCCCCGACATTGCAGTTAAATAAATTGAAGCCACAACGGCGAATCTTACTTCCCTGGTGTTACAATGGAGCAGATTAAAGCCATGACGGCGGATCTTATCTCCCTGGCGTTAAGGCTTAGATTAGTTGAAGTGGAGCGGATTGAAGCTGTGGGTAGCAAATCTTATCTCTTTGGCATTATAGTGGAATAGATAGAAGCCACAACGGTGAATCTTACTTCCCTGGCGGTGTAGTAGAACAGATTGAAGTCACGACGGCGAATCTCGTTTCCCCGACATTACAGTTAAACATATTGAAGCTACGAAGACGAATCTTATTTCCCCGACATTGCAGTCAAACAAATTGAAGAAAATAATCCTATCTCCTTGAAGTTGCAGTGGAGCGGATTAAAATCAGATCTTATCTCTCTGAAGTTGCAGAAGAATAGATCACATCCAGTCTTATCTCCCTGAAGTTACAGTGGAGCAGATTAAAGAAAATAATCCTATCTCCCTGAGTTGCAGTGGAGCGGATTAACATCCGATCTTATCTCTCTGAAGTTGCAGTAGAGTAGATCGCGTCCAGTCTTATCTCCCTGAAGTTGCAGTGGAGCAGACAGAAGAAACTAATCCTATCGCCCTGAAGTTGCAGTGGAGCGAATTAAAATGATGAATCATATACCTCTGAAGTTGCAGTAGGTCGGATTAAATCCCCATGACAGATCTCATCTCTTTGAAGTTTCAAAAGAACAGATCGCATCAGATTTATCTTTAAAGTTGCAGCAGAACAAGTTGAAGCTACAAGTCTTATCTCCCTGAAGTTGCAGTAGAGCAGATTAAAGATAGCAAATTTTGTTTTTTTGAGAAGCTACAACGTACAAATTCTATCTCCCTGACATTTCAGTGGAGTAGATTGAAACACTAGTTTCTATACTTTTGAAGATGCAGTAAGTTGGAATGAGGCTATTTAAAGAAGAAGAAGAGCACTAAGGTCTAGCATGACCAGGCAAAATTGGTTATTTTTAAAGTCTTTGCTATGTTCCCATTACATGACAACGAGCAAAGAAACCCTAAGCAGCAGATCGCCACAGCTGCTCCCGCACGTCGCCCTTGCACGTCGCACATGTTGTCCCGTGCTCCAGCACGTTCTTCCTGCAGCAGACAACAAACCACGGCCACGAACAATAGTAGAAAAATACAAGGAAAATTTAAAAAGGGAGGACAGTTTTTGGAAAATAGCTTTTTTCTATTTTTTCGGCTATATAAAGCCAATTGTTTTTTTTGTAAAAAGGTGACATTTTTTTAGATCCAGAAAATGATTGAAAAGAAATAAAAAGCAAAGAATCGAAGGAGGATTTTTGGGGAAGGTGATTAACTTTTCTTTGTTTTGTTTTTTCGTTGCATCTTACAACTTTTCTTGTTTTTTGTCTTCTCTTCTTTCTTTCTTTCACACGAAACAAATAGAAAAGAAGAGGAAGAACCATACCTGAAGGGCGTGCTTGCGAAGTTCTTCCTCGTTCTGTGTAGAGAGTAGAATGAATGAGTAGAAGGGGTTTTGGGAGAAGCGGCACACGCAAGAAGAGAATAGCTTATGGTTTTTTTTAAAGTTTTAGATGGCTTTTATGTAGCACATAAAACGACGCTGTATTGAAGTAACCTGAAAACCGTGTGACCCTTACCCAAAACCCGATCAGATCCGCGTGTTTTAGGCACTAATGGGTTATTTATGCTTTTAATCCTCTCACGTTTTCATCATTTCAAAACCACTGATTTTTCTGTTTTCAAATTTTTCCCTGAAACATTGAATTTGTTTTAGTTTGGTCCAATGCTGCGTAGCGTTTTGGGGTGTATGGATTAATTTCCCTTTTGGTCCCCATCTATTGTGTGTGTGTTCAATTGGGCTCGCGCATTTATGATTATTTCGAATTTGCCTTTAAATTTCTGTTTTGATTACAAATTAGTCCTTCTGTTTTTACACTAATATTATTTTTTTTAAAATTATTATTATTATAATTATTATTATCACATTTTTATTCCAAGTTTCTGTATATATACACGCATATTTTTTTAATATATATGCATATATTTTTTAGACTTTATAAATACATGTATATATTATTTACATATATGTTTATTTTATTTTCATAACTTTTATATACATATATATACATTTACATTTTATAATAAATGTGCATTTTCCATATTTTAAAATCCATGCATGTATATGTGCATTTTTATAATATATATACATATTTTTAGAAATTATTATAAGTTTTTTGTTTTGTACATGTCATTCATGTTTTATATATGTGTATATTTATATATACGTATCTTAATATATACATATACATATTTTCAGAATTTATTAATATATTGTACTTATATATATATATATATATATTGTAAACACATATACATGAATAATTTAAATTAAAGTATTGATTTCATGTTGTACATCCACATTTTATCATACTTTTAAAGAAAATATATTTTGGTTTTGTCAAAGCATTAAAATCATCTTATTTTGTAAATTTTCAAAATATTTGGCATTCAGGATTCTCAAGAAAGATCGTGTCCTAACTTACTGGATTTCGATTGTTTTTCAATGAATTTGGAGAGCCAAGTATTTATTTTGCAATAAAATCACACAGATTTCAAAACAAAAGCTTATTCTCGGGAATTCAAAAATGTTGGGTCCTAACTTACCATGCACAACGTTTTTGTCACCTCGAAATAAGAATTTCTAAAAATAATTAAATAAAGGTAATATTCGGTATTTGGAATTTTGAAAAATTGTGCCCTAACTTACTGGGTTTCGATTTTTTTCATTTGACCTAAATAACCGAATATCCTTTTTAGGTTTAAATGCATGAGTTTTAAAAATCAAAAAGGAAAACTTAATTTTGAAGATTAAAAACGTTGTGCCCTAACTCACTGGGTGTGATGTTTTATTTCTTTGAAATAAAAATATTTTTTTATTTTAATTCATTCAAGATAAAAAGTTTTTCTTTTAAATTCTTTTCAAATTTTCGACACCAAGACATTAAACAATCAATTTGGTACCGATTTTGGGCGTTACGAGGGTGCTAACCCCTTCCTCGTGCGTAACTGACTCCCGAACCTATTTTCTCAAATTTCGCAGACCGAAATCGTTTTTAAGGTGAGCCGATCACACCTCAATAAAGGATCGGTGGCGACTCCAATTTTTGTTTTTAAAGTCGACGACTAAATTTTTTGTTTTATCAAAAATGGTTTCGACATTAATAATGAAATCATAAAAATATGTTTGATGTTAATTTTTCTATCATAAAAATATGAGAAATAAAATAAAGGGTAAACTGTTAAAATAGTCATTTTTGTTTACCTTAAGTTACATTTTAGTCACTTATATTTGAAATATTATGTTTTAGTCACTTACGTTAACGTGTTGTAACATTTTAGTCACTGAACCGTTAATTGCCGTTAACGATATAACGGTAAGCTGATGTGGCACGTTAAATAATCATTTCAAACAAAAATTTCATGTTAAATTATACAATTGGTCCCCATATTTTTTTCATTTTGAGCAATTTTTTCGTTTATGTTCTTTTAACTTCTTTTTTTTTTCTTTTTTTTGTTCTCTCTTTGTTTTCCTCTCTTCTCTATCTCTTTTAACGTAGTTTTTCTATATTTTCCATTTATTAAAATTTTTTTATGTTTACGAAAAAAGAAAATGCAAAAGTTGAAACCAAAATAAAACTTGTTTCGCGTATTCTCACCCCACAAGTACAAACCCTCATCGTCTATCATTGCTTTAATGAACCAATTTGGATCTCTCAATGACCTAGTCCACAAGCTCGCCTCACTCGAAGACCTCGTCAATCGTGACTTATGGTAGTCCATCTCAACAAAGTTTTCTGAGCCTAGTGGTGGAGGCAAAAAAAATTTTGGGGGGGGGATAATATTAAATTGTATATTTTTATGATAGTAAAAATACAATTTCACCATTTAATAGTCTATATTTTTATAATTTTTAAAGAATTAAATCAAATTTTTATTATTTTTGGGGTCAAAGTGCAATTTTACTATTACTAATTTAAAATTTTATAAAGTATAAAGGGCATAAATAGAAAATTTTCCATTTTAAGGGGATCGGGGCTCCTGCCAAGCCCCCCTTGGCTTCGCCACTGCCTGAGCCCGTTCCATTAACATCCTAACCAACCCTGACGATCACCTTATCTATCTTATCTGCAACATTCTTGCCTTCTCGAAATTATGTTATTTCAAGAATTCCTCAAACGAGTTCTACACTCTTACTGACTAAAACGACCACCATACAAAACTTACTCTCAACTTTACCCAGACCAGTTTGGTTCCATGCTCCATTTCTCTCTTTGGTTCATCCATGCTCGACTTCCAATCAAGCTTGCTTGGGAATATCCAAGAAAATTTAGATTAATTTTATTCGTTAAAAAATAAAAGAAAATGAAAGGAATAATATACACGATTCTGTAAAAGTTTAGAAACAGAAAAAATTTGTTTTGAATATAATTAATTCAATTTATTTTTAGATTTGATTAAGATGTGATTTTTTATGTTGATTAGTTAGATCAATTTTAGTTTCAAAATTAGGTTATATTCAAATCAAGATTTGATTAAGAATAATTAATTTTCAGTTGTGAGTGAAATTCAATTTAGGAATAATGTGAAAGAAATAAGGACTTAGTTTATTTAGTGGGTAAAGATTATGTTTCGCAATGAATAATATGAAAGAAAAATAAATGGGAAGAAAAGGAAAATAAAGAAATAAAAAGAAAAAATAAATTGTTCAAAAAAAATAAAAGTATAGGGACTTGTTTTAACAAATAGAAAATATAAAAAAACTACGTTAAAAAATGGAGAATGAAATAAAACAGAGAGAGAAAAGAAAAGAATGAAAATAAAGAAAAAATATAAAAGTTCAAAGAACATAAAAGAAAAAAATTAAATCACTCAAAATGAAAAAATATAGAAATCAATTGTATAATTTAACCTAAAATTTTTGTTCGAATGATGATTTAATATGTCACATCGATTTATCATTACAATCGTTAATGACAATTAATGCTCAATGACTAAAATGTTATAACACGATAACGTAAGTGACTAAAACATAACATATCAAACATAAATGACTTAAATATAACTTGAGACAAACAAAAGTTAATATTTTGATAATTTATCCTAAAATAAATGGATTAAAAACAAGGGATTAAATTTAAATTTTAAAATTATTTTAAAATATTTTAATATTTTCTAATTTTAGATATTTTCATTTCCAAAAAAAGAAAAAATTCAATGTAGTATCTAAAAGGTACCTGGCGTTATAGGATGACATGACATTTTTGCAAAAATAGCAATTAGCCAAGTCAATGGAAGGACTTCGAAGCAATTAAAATAGAATATGTTAATAAATTTTATAACTTTAAAAATGATAACCCTAAACTATTAATTTTGCTTATTTTCCTCCCCTTAACAAATAAAACTTGTTTTCTTTCCCGGAAAATCTGAATCTAGTTTTTCTTTTCTTTTCATTTCGAAACACTAATAAACAATAAACAAGAACAAACCTAATTAAGAAAGTCGTAGTAATCGAAAATCAAGGAACAGATAATCTACATCCAAATCATCCTAGCATTGGTGAAGTCAAAATTTGGATTCTATGCCATGAATTTTTTTAGCATGTTTTGGTTCTCAATCTCCTGGTTGGTGGGAAGACCCAACTGCTCCTGCCTCTCATCTTCTCCACAATGGACCTCGTTTCTCAGTTTCAACAACAAACCCACATTTCATCGTCTGCAATAACATACCCAAAAATTATACCCAAAATTTTCAAAAAAAATACTAATTTGAAAAGAAATCAAGTAAAGTCATCAAGACCCAGTTTCAAAAAATAAAGAAAGAAAATATCAAAAAACAAACAATGAAACCCACTATTGCATGTGCTTCGCTCATCATCAAACAGAGAAACTCAATTCCGGTCGTCGTCAATCAGAGAAATCCATACTTGCATGAGGTCCGATCACCGTCAAGCACCACGACGAAGCCTCAATTCGTCGCCAAACTTCATTAGCCAACGGTTTTCAAGCTGTTGGATTGGATTTGGGCTTCTATTTTTTTTTTTCAAAAATTATTCTCAAAATCATCAAATCTGAATTTAGTCAGAGGCAATTCTAGGGGCTGGCATGGGGCCGGCCCCTAAAATGAAAAATTGTAATTTAAGTTTTTTAAATTTTTTAAAAATTTTAAATTAATAAAGATCAAATTATATGTTGACTCTCCTTAAAATTATAAAAATTTAATTTAATCCTTTAAAAATAATAAAAATATAACCCCTAAAATATTGTTCTAACTTCGCCCCTTAGCCAAATGCCATACCTTCACCTTTCGAATTTCAAGACTAAGAAATCAACACATGTAGAAAGCAAGAGAAAGGAAGGAAATTCAAGCCGATGTGAAAATTCGACTGATCAAAGGTTGGACAGAGCAGCGGTGACTAAGTTTTTTATGGGAGGAGAAGAGAGAAAGAGGAGAAGGAAAGAAGCAAAAAAAAAAACCAGAAGAAAGGAAAAATAGAATGAAAAAGTTTTTTCTAGTATAAAAACATTAAGTTTATGTTTTTTAATTTAATTTAGATAAAAAGGGACAAGTTGCTCAGCGGTCCCCTAAGTTTGACTTGGCTAAACTTTTTTCTGCAAAAATGCCACGTGGAAGTACAATTGTGGTCTATGTTTACTGTCCCATTAGTTAGACTCAGATATTTTCTTTTTAACAAGAAAAGATTAATAATCTAGCAAGAAATAATTGGAATCGAGGTCATATGCATGCTATCCGTCCCAACACGGTGACAGATGATAGAGGGAGCCATATAAAATATTTGTGTGTCATTTAGGAAATCTTTCATCATACTAGTTAACGAGTGTGTGACAGAATTCATTTCTCTTGGGATATACTCGAAGGCAACATTCCAATCTCAACTTCTTAACTCTTGAACTCTAAAAATTAAATTCCCGTGAGCACACCTTCTCGAGTCATCATTAATCCCTTTAATAGCAAGTGCACAATCAACTCAGGTACCATTTTAATATTTAAAAACTTTAGATTCCAAATTAAAAATTTTATTAAAGTATAGGAGGCAAATATGGAATTATCCTTTTTTTTAATTTCAAGCACTTTTTTAATGTTTTCTGTTTCCTAAAAACCCTAGATTTTCCTCTCTTTTATTAGGAAAAACACTAAAATTAATTTTTTAGAAATAAGAAATTAAAAAAATAAAATGAATGCCTAAAATGATAAATTAAAAAAAAGTGACCAAACATACAACGTTAAGATGAGTAGTAAAATGAAAAACTAATTAAGAAAGATGTTATATTTGAGATGAAAATGAAAAGTTAGTAAGTTTGATGACTAATTATTAAGTAATTTACTTTTTAAGCGAATCCTTTTAATAATTAAGCGCGTATATGAAGAATCTATTTTCCTTAAGTTATTGGGCGAAAACCCAAATGAAATTCTTTCGTTTAATTCATTTTTCTACGAAATTAATTTAAACTTAAAAAGAAGATTTGTAGTCAAACATATTGATTTAGGGATAACCTTCCTCTCATTCCTAGATATAAATATGAAAAGACTTACCTCTATATTTATATGTTTAAAAGTCCTTTTGCAATTATATAACACTAAAATTCAGATTCAAGATTTATTAGAAAATTTTTACTTTTTATTAATTGCAAATTGCTCTATCTATGAAAGTTGAACAGGAGCACGGAAGTTTGCTCTTACCAATAAATTTCAAACAAACAAAAGCTGGATTCCAATCTTTTTTATTAATAATCAAACACAAATAAAATCTGGAACAGTTGTCACCAATTTAAAATTCAACTCCAATCTGATTTTATAAAAAATAATTAATAATTTCACCCGCTCAATCCATACCCAAATATAAAATGATACAATTACGTAACTAAAATTACTCAAATTTGAATACTACTTACCAAAAGTAGTCCAAAATTACTCAAATTCTCAAATCACAGAGTCAAAACCCAATTGCAAATAATTTTCCAGCTCCAAAATTATTCAAATAAAACTAATTCAAAAATTTTAAAATTGAAACTTTAAAACCAACTTGATCTGTACCATTGTATATTACAAGGTTTTCATAATCGAATTGGTGATTAAACTAATCAAACAACCAATTTTCTATTAGATAAATTTATCCGATTCAATTGAATAAATTGTTTTTAAAAAAATCATGAAATTAAAAAAAAACTGTTCAAACGCGAGTTCAAATAATTTTAAACTCATTTAATTGATTCGTAAATCAACCAATTCAACATATTATTCCAAACTCGTGCCCAATCAAGTCTCGATTTAACTAGTTCAGTCCAATTCTGAAACAGTAGTATATATCGTTCAAGAATAAACATATGCTAGCTTAAAAGGGGAGGGTATTAACCTGATCACACCTGCAGGGATTGGTGACCAAGAGATCGTCTCCCACTATCTCAACTTTTTCTCCGATCTCATTGGTTAGTTTGGAGTAGTGCTCCCAATCATCTTGGTCAAATAGATCCTCAATTGACACAATAGGATACTCAGAAACGAATGATTGTATAAATCTTTGAGGGCGTCTCCTAAGATTTTTTGTGAACCATTATTGTTCTGCAAATGCCAAACAACAGATAAATGAAGGAGCAAATGACTTGAAAATGCAATTTATCATAAAACGATACAGTCGCGATACATAAACGGATCTCATAAAGGCACAATGCTTGAATATCTTGCTTGTTGCGACTGTGTTCACCTCTTACTTGAAGTTCAAGTCATGGGTTTTATCCGGTCCATAAAATTCAGACACAGCAACATCCATTCCGATGACAACCTAGAATAACGGGAGAACATTCAATCAGCCATCTCCTAACATCAAAACAGTAGAGAATTCATAAGGGGTAGCTAAGGAGGGCATTAACCTTGCCCGTGTAACGGGCATTAGCAATGGCAGTCTTTAACATTTCAAGCCCTCCTTGTTCTCCTGATTTGTACAAAAAAATAGTGCCAATTAACCGGAGGTTAAACTAACAGGTACAAATGTTGAAAACAATGAATCGACATGTACGTTGAGTAGGATGTGTTAGTTTTGGCTTTGGTCGATATTGGTCAGGTCTATTTGGACTAAAATTTTGACATCATTTTAGGTTTTAGTCATTTAAGGTTCAATTTATTTTACGCTTAGATGATTTTAAGTTCAAGTTGTTCGGGTTTGCAAACTGTATTTTTTTGGGTTGAATTGGGTTCTAGTCATTTAGGATATTTTTCATTTACCAATGGCACTCAAGTTCAAACTATTTTGGATTACTTGTTTGGTTTATTCCGGGATTCAAGCCATGTCAACTTTGGATCATTTTGAGCTTAAATCATTTTTAGATCCAATTAGGGCAAGTTCAAGTTGGATAGATTTAGGTTATTTGTCTTTTTGTAATCAAATAAAATTGTGTTGATATAAATTCAAGCTAATCAAATCAGGCTTTTAGGTTCGGAGTTTGATCATGAGAAACCAAGAGCCACCTTCATCGCCAACATTAACTTCTAATTAATAATAATAAAATTATTATTAATTACATATATGAAAGGGGAATGCGAAAGACAGTAGATTTTATTACAAAAGTAGAAGTAAAGGAAAAATTTTTACAAGAAGAGGATGGTAATTGAAAAGTAAAAAGAAAGATTTCTAAACTATTTTTCGATGCCTTGTTTAGGCTTCCTCTGTCCTTGTTTATAAGAGAATTATTAAACTCTATTTTATTTTCTTTGAATCCCGCACAATGTTTTTGATAAGGATGATATTAATGGTTACTTCCACGTAGCTTTCTTTTTGTCTTGTCATATCATTAATGGTTTGTTCCATGTTGCAATCTTTTTGTTTGTATATAGATGTCTTATCCTTTAAGTAACCTCCAAATTAGAATGCTCCTTTCTTGGTTGTTATTCTCCCACGTGGCTTCCTTGTCGAATATTATCTAGATTCATTAACTCTATGTCATCTAGATGTAATGAATCTGTTGACAGTCTTGGTGATGAGTTCCAAATCTCCCACGTGTTCTTGATTTCCTCTATTATGTGTGAAGGAAAATCGTCTATCTCCATGTCAACTATCTTTTTTAATTGTACGGATTTTTCATCTTTGTCATCTTGGATATTTCCAGTATCATAAGCCAATATTCTTCTTCCATCAGTCCAGAGTTTATAATTCTTTTGCTGAAGTAAATATTGGGCTTTTGTCATTAAATCTATCTCTGCTTGGATTTGATAATAATTGAGATTATTGTAACACTTGTCAATGTTTTTTTTGTCAAATGTCCTTTGTCTTCTTTGACTGCTGATAATTTGGGACTTCTAATCATTTTTTGAATAATTCAAATTTGATACGGCTGATAAAATTTTTCTTTTCATCTATACCAATAAGACTACTTATTTCAAGATAAAAATAACAGTAAAAATCATTTTCATATATCATGCGTAATAATATAGATTTAATAAATGCGGAAAATCTTTTAATAAATGAAAAGAGAAATTTTGCATTGTTATTTCTTTAACAAAACCCCATTCAATCTGCTTATATCAAATCGTTCGTGATCAAGTCTAAATTTTATAGTAGAAAATTTTTCATCTAAATCATTAATAAAACATAAGCTTGTAGAACCTATAAGAAATATATAATAAATTGTTTAACGCTGCGATTATCGGTTTTATAATAAAATTTTCAGGTGCTAAATATATAAGAAAGTTTTTGTTCCTTTTATGTTGCTAATATTTCTTTTCTTATATAACATAATTAATTTCATTTGGTTTAAATTTTCCAAAACTATATCCACATATTAGTTCTTCATCATTTATTGTTTTAGCTTTTAAAATACATCCCCAATAATTTTGTGAGGCATCTGTTTCTAAAATTAATTTATCACATTATTTAGGTAAATAAATTTTTGGAATATGATTTATTTCAAATTTTAGGTTTTGTATAATTTCGAGTCTTTTTAGACCGGATAAAATGTTTATCCTTTTTAATTTTTCATGTAACTTACCTATTTTTTCGGATAAGTTAGAAAATAAATTTCTTCCATAATTAATTATTCCCAAAAATTGTTAAAGCTGCTTTTTATCTTCAATGTTTTTAGGAAATTCTTTTATTTTTACTATAATTTGATCTTGTAGTTTAAGATCTTCTGCAGATAATTTCAATATTAAAAATTCTATTTCTTTTTTCTAACTCTATTTTCTTAGGGCTTAATATGATTCCATGTTTTAGGAACTCTTGAGAAATAATATTTAAATGTTTTTTATGTTTTTCTAATGTATCTGAAAATATTAAAATATCATTTATATAGACTACACAGATTTTTTTATATTTATTAAATATATAATCCATCCATTTTTGGAATATTTGCGGTGCATTACATAATCCAAATGGCATTACTCTCCCTTGATAATGTCCATTGGGTGCACTAAAAGCTATCAAAGATTTAGATTCTTCTGTTAGCATGATTTGCCAAAATCCCGATTTACAGTTAAATTTACTAAAATATTTTGCTTGTTTAGCTTGATTAATTAAAACATCCTTTCTTGGAATAAAATATCCATGAAAAATAATATTTTGATTTAGTCTTTTATAGTTAATAACCATTCTAGCTTTTCCTCTTTTTATTTCAGCATGATTTCTGACCATAAAAGCTGGATTAGAATGTGGACTATTAGTTTTTCTATTAATCCTTTTCTAATAATTCTTTAATTTGTATATCAAATTCATCTATATCTTGTTTAGTATAGATCATTGGTTTAACTCTAATAATTTTATTGGGATTTTCTAATTTAATTTCACAATATCTAGGGCTTTAATGGTTCTTCACTAAAATTATTTTCTAAAATTTTAAACAACCTGTAACACCTCAAACCCAGCCTAAACGTTATGGCCGTATCTGGCAATGTCACACGATAGTGTTTTTGAAACCTTGTTGTTACGCTGAAAACATTCCATGTTATTATCTTTAGTAAACCTTTGTTAGAACTTAGGCAGTCGTTTTTGTAACACCCCTTACCCGTATTCGATGCCGGAATAGGGTGCGAGGTATTACCAGAACATATACACTTTTAACCGTAGTAAACCAAGTTGTAAAATTTCATCTAAATTAAAACTTTCAAGTTGTTATTCTCGAGTCGTTAATTAGGGTTTTCTTGGCTAAATATACTCACAATCTTTCACTTCCTCATCATATGAATTTATAAATTTTCACTTACTTGTTGAATTCGTCCTGAGTACCTGAATTTATTCGTATCAATACATATTCTCATATCGTCAAATTTTCCTTTTTAACTAATGTTATATCAATTACTCCCTATCTAGTAAGCTAATTGTCACATATATATACATTATCCATTCATCTCCCACAAAGCTAACAAAATTAGCCACAAAGATAGTACAAATTTTCTCTATTCGATATAAACCAAAACCTGTTATTTCTTTTCCAACAAACCTTACTAAATATACACTTTATACTAACCCAAGTGTTTAACCATTCACCCATGACATAAATATATTTTATCCATTATAGATTTAATATAGATTTGCTTCACAAATCATAATTCACCTCACATAGTAACCGAATTAATTTTATCATTTGTCAAATAGATTACAAAATAAGTTATATAACAAAATATAGATACATTTTAAACCACACAAATAAACAAATTTTCATGGCATTACATGATCATCACATATCAAAGACAAATGTTCTTGACATTTCTATCACATAAACCGAATTAATCTGTAACACCCCTAACCCGTATCCGCCACCAGATTAGGGTTACGAGGTATTATCAGACATAACACCATTAAATACAATTAAAACAAAGACATAATTCACAAAGTGATTTATGGAAATAAATATATACATTTTATTTCATAAAATGCATCAATCGAAAATGCAAAGTCAAATGTTATTTTAATCTCAAATATTATAGATACAAATCTAATTTAAATTTTATTTTTATTATCAAATTTATTTATAATTACCAAAAACATATATATATTCGAAATATTATACTTAAATCAATTTATAAAAGTCTTTCATTTTATTACCGGTAACAACGCATTTCATAGTACATTTTAAATATATATACTATTATATAAATTTAACTTCTAATCCTATGAGATCAATTTTCCAATTGTATAACCCCGATCAACTCAATTCCAGATTTAAAACATTTATAAGTACTATATATATATAATCATATGAATCTAAAGTAAACAAACCACATAACCAAGCATAAATATAACAAGTCTTATATAATCCTAAACCGCAACCAAAATATGACTAATTTAACATTCAAACCAAAACCAATTAAAACAACTAAATTAGCCACATTTTCAAGACTTTAATACAGTTATACTAACAAAAAAACAATTTCATTTAGTCTTAGACTATACATGCCATAGACTCAAAAGGAACTTCAACTTAAAAATACCATTATCCATCGATAGTGTGATAAGCTTTTCTGATGATCCCCGATCTCGTAACAACTTCAAAAAAATCTATAAGACAAGGAAAATAAACAGAAACAAACATAAATAGTAAGCCATTGATAGCTTAGTAAGTTTTTAACAATTAAATTAAAGAATTACAAAATTTTCCAAACCAATTTATTTTAAACACCACACCTCATACACTCACTATTTTAACAGTTACTTTTCTATTATCATTTTATTTATAATCAAATATTTATGTTCATCAAGAATATATAACCGAATGCATATATGTTTCCCACAATTATATTTAACCTAATTTATGTTCACTTCAACTCATATGTCCAAATGCATAAATAAACTTATCAAATACTCTTAGCCGAATGCATATACACAACAAAATATTGAACCGAATATTCACAACCACATTTTTATAATATTTCAATTTATCAATGCAATTATCTAATTTCAGAACACCGGCATTAAGCCTGCTAGACATTAAGTTTGAATAATTCACCGGCATTAAGCCTGCTAAACATTAAGTCTGAATAATTCACCGACATTAAGCCTGCTAGGTACAGAACCTGAATATCACAAATACGAGAATAATTTATCATATAACTCTTACTGGCATTACACATGTTTAAAACATATATGTATAATTCATGTAGCATTAACCACACTTTCAAGAAATTGGCAAACCATAGCCCAGTTACATCTATACTTACAATCCATACTTTTAGCTCAATACAAATAATTGTATATACGTTTATACCCCTTCAAACCACACTCATTCCATAATATATAGTTCATACCTTAAATTCATTTCAAGAATTTATACATACACGTACAACTACTTCAACCTCATACATTTTGTGTATGTATTTCACATCTTTAATTTAACTCGAAAACCTATATATATATATATATATATAACCGAACTCACATATACAATATAACATACATACCTTAAATTAATTCCAAAAATTCATACAATTATATACATATATATGTTGAGACTTCATATACATATATTCATAACTTCCATACTTCAATCAAATTTAAAATCCCTATATATTTATATACACATATATTGAACAATATATAAATATCTTTAATTCATAACATTAGATTCAGTTCACGATAATTGAAACATACCTTGAACCACTTGTATATATATATATATATTATAATACTAATTCAACTTATGAACTCAAGGTGTACTTTGGTTAACATACACCTAATTTATAAAATAAATTCAATATACCGAAATCAATAAAGTTCATTACAGATTATATACTATAAATTTCAACTTATTGAATATATAATAAATATATAAATATATTCTGATTTAATAACATTTCTTCACTATTAGACTTACCTGGGACGATGAAAAATCGAAGTCGGGCAATTATTCAGTTACTTTGGCTTTTCCCCGATCTAACTCCGATTTCTTTGGTTCTCGATCTAAATATATTCAAAATGAGCTAGTTTAATTATTAACACATTCAATTTAGTCCAAAAAATACATAAATGGGCAAATTACCATTTTGCCCATTTATATATTCAAAATGAGCTAGTCTAATTATTAACACATTCAATTTAGTCCAAAAAAATACATAAATGGGAAAATTACCATTTTGCCCCTAACATTTACACTTTTTACAATTTAATCCCTACTGGATAAAATACAAAATACACAAAATTTGTTCACAACATACAAGGGCCGAATGTACCTATTGTTCATACAAGTCCTCACATTTCATTTATTTCACATTTTAGTCCCTCAATTTATTATTTTTACAATTTAGCCCTAATTACTCAAAATAATAAAAAATTTCAATACAAAACATATATATCCAAAACATATGTTTCATAATTCATCATCAAACATCACAAAACACAATTATTCATTAATAGCATAACTCAAAATATTCATCAAAATAAAAAATTCTAGCATGGGTCGGATAGTACTCGAAGCAATGATCTCAAAAACATAAAAATTATCAAAAACCGAACAAAATTCATACCTTAATCAAGCTTTGTAAGTGCCGAATATTCCAAAGCTTTAAACCCTTATATTTCTCTCTTAGTTTCGGTAAAAAAAAGAGATAAAGAACATGGTTTTAAATTTGTTATATTTAACATATATTAACCATAATAATTAATTTACTTAATTAACCTTTG
Source organism: Gossypium raimondii (assembly GCF_025698545.1). Lineage (NCBI taxonomy): Eukaryota > Viridiplantae > Streptophyta > Magnoliopsida > Malvales > Malvaceae > Gossypium > Gossypium raimondii. The sequence continues at coordinate 25,897,230 of NC_068565.1, forward strand.
TTCAAATATAATATATAACACATATTATAAGGTCATTCTTGACCATTGCCGTCCACTCACCTAATGGTGGACTAATTGCTTCTTAAATCCTCCAAATTATAAAGACAACAACAAATAGACACTTTCATATCTAACCATTAAATTTTTATTTTACGCGATTTAATCCTTTTATTTAATCGGACACTCAAACGACGAAATTAAAACACAAAAATTTCACACAATTAAATTCACACATAATAAACACATAAAATAATATTAAAATATTTTATATTTTTTTGACTCGGACTTGTTGTCCCGAAACCACTATGTCCGATTAGAGTCGAAATTGGGCTATTACAACTCTTCCCCCTTTAGGGATTTTCGTCCCCGAAAATCTTACTGGTGAATAGGTGTGGGTAACGTTCTTTCATTGTATCCTCTAGCGCCTAGGTTGCTTCCTTAACTCCGTGTTTATGCCACAGTACTTTAACTAACAGAATTTTCTTATTTCGTAACTCTTTAACCTCACAAGCTAGGATGTAATTCGGTTCTTCTTCATATGACATATCAGATCTAATCTCAATCTCTGACGGACTAATCACATGTGTAGGATCGGATCGGTATCTACGAAGCATCGAAACATGAAATACATTGTGAATCTTTTCTAGCTCAGGTGGCAATAGCAATTTATAAGCAACCGGTCCGGCACACTCTATAATATCATACGGTCCAATGAATCTCGGACTCAATTTGCCTTTACGATCGAATCTGAGTATTTTCTTCCACGGTGAGACTTTCAAAAAGACTTTATCTCCAATCTGAAACTCTATATCTTTTCTCTTCAAGTCTGCATATGATTTCTGACGATTTGATGCTGTTTTTAGACTATCCCGAATCACTTTCACTTTCTACTCAGTTTCTTTAATCAAATCGACCCCGTGTATCTTATTTTCACTAAGCTCAGTCCAATACAATGGTGTACAACATTTACAACCGTACAAAGCCTCGTAAGGTGCCATTTTGATACTAGATTGAAAGCTATTATTATATGCAAAGTATCGTTCCCATGTACCTTCAAACCCAAGAATGCAGCATCTCAACATATCCTTAAGTATCTGAATGATTCGTTCGGACTGACCATTTGTTTGCGGATGGAAACTGTGCTAAAGTGCAGTTTTGTTCCTAAAGCATCTTGCAGTTTCTTTCAAAACCGCGATGTGAACCTCGGGTCTCTGTCCGAAACAATAGAAATAGGTACACCATGCAACCTTACAATCTGAGACACATATAATGCAGCTAGCCTATCAAGCGAATAATCTGTGCGAACCGGAAGAAAATGTGCTGATTTAGTCAATCTATCCACAACAACCCAAATTGCATCTTTCTTACTCGGTGTCAACGGTAAACCGAATACAAAATCCATCGTAACTCTGTCCTATTTCCATTCAGGTATCATGATTGGCTGAAGCAATCCAGAAGGTACCTGATGCTCAGCTTTTACTTGCTGACATATTAAACATTTCAAAATAAAGTTAGAAATGTCTCGTTTCATACCATGCCACCAATAGTGCTGTTTCAGATCGTTATACATTTTCGTGCCACCCAGATGAATAGAAAATCGACTATTATGAGCTTCATTCAAAATCATCTGAATTTTTTGGAACACATAATCGGTTTCTGAATCTAAAAAAATCCTCAACATCAACTAAAAACTCCGAATTAACATTTACGTGACACTGAGCTCGTTTTGCAATTAAATCATCATCGACTTTCTAAGCTTCACAAATCTGTTGAACGAATAACGGTTTTGCTTTCAACTCAGCTACTATCGCACCATCATCAGACATAGCCATATGTGCGTTCATTGCACGCAAAGCAAATAGTGATTTTTGACTTAGGGCATCAGCAACAACATTAGCCTTTCCCGGATGATAGTCAATCACAAGCTCGTGATCTTTTAGCAATTCTAACCATCGGCGCTGTCTCAAATTCAATCTTTCTGAGTCATTAAATACTTCAGGCTTTTGTGATCGGAATAAACATGACATTTTTCGCCAAACAGATAGTGACGCTATATTTTCAACGCAAGTACAATAGCGGCCAATTCCAGATCATGCGTCGGATAATTCTTTTTGTGCGGCTTTAACTGTCTCGAGGCGTAGGCTACAACTTTGCCTTCCTACATCAAAACACAGCCCAAACTGTTTAAAGATGCATCACTATAAATAACAAACTCTTTACCTGATTCTGGCTGAACTAAGACTGGAGCTTCGGTCAAAAGAACTTTCAACTGATCAAAGCTTTTCTAACATTTTTCTGACCACTCAAACTTAACGTCTTTTTGTAGTAGCTTTGTCATCGGGGTTGCAATCATAGAGAACCCTTTCACGAACCATCTATAATAACTAGCGAGCCCTAAAAAGCTTCGAAATTCTGAGACATTTTTCGGAGGTTTCCAATCAAGTATAGCTGAAATTTTACTCGAATCAACCCGAATACCCGATGCTGATACAACATGGCCCAGAAAACTGACTTCGCGTAACCAGAACTCACATTTACTGAACTTTGCAAACAACTGTTTATCTCACAAAGTTTGTAACACAAGTCTCAGATGTTCGGCATGCTAAGTTTCGTCACGAGAGTAGATCAAAATATCATCTATAAATACTACCATAAACAGGTCCAGATACTGTCTAAAGATCCGATTCATCAAATTCATGAAAACAGCAGGTGCATTAGTAAATCCGAAAGGCATAACCAAGAACTCATAATGTCCGTACCTCGTTCGGAAAGCTGTCTTTGGCACATCAGAGTCTTTAACTCGCAACTGATAGTAACCTGATCTCAAATCTATCTTCGAAAGCACTGAAGCCCCTTTTAGCTGATCGAACAAATCATCAATACGTGGCAACGAATATTTATTCTTTATAGTCACCTTATTGAGCTGCCAGTAATCAATACACATTCTCATCGTTCCGTCTTTCTTTTTCACAAATAGAACTGGTGCACCCCAGGGAGAAAAACTCGGTCGTACGAAACCTCTATCTGTCAATTCTTGCAACTGTGTTTTCAACTCTTTTAATTCAGTCGGTGCCATACAGTACGGAGCTATTGAAATCAGAGTCGTCTCCGGTACTAGTTCAATTCCAAATTCTACCTCTCGAATAGGTGGCAAACCCTGTAATTCTTCAGGAAACACATCTGAATACTCACACACAACTGACAGAGATTCAATCTTCTTTTCGATCACTTTACTATCAAGAACATATGCAAGATAAGATTCACACCCTTTCTTCACATACTTTTGAGCCAACATCGAGGATATCACTACTGGTAAACCATTCAGATCATTAGATTCAATCCGAATAATCTCGTCATTCAGGCACCTTAAATCGATAGTCTTTCTTTTGCAGTTAACCACAACATCGTGTAAAGTCAACCAGTCCATACCCAGAATTATATCAAACTCGTCAAATGGTAACAACATCAAATTAGCCGGAAAATACAAATCTCGAATCATTAAGGGACAATTCTTACACACTTTGTCGACCAAAACACACCGGCCCAGGGGGTTTGATACTTTAATTACAAACTCAGTAGACTCAATAGGTAGAGTCTTACTGAATACTAAGGTCTCACACACATAAAAATAAGTCGAACCAGGATCAATCAACACAATAACATTAATATCATAAAGAGTGAAAGTACCAGTAATAACATCTAGAGAAGAAGCCTCCTCTCGAGCACGGATGGCATATGCTCTGGCCTGTGCACGAGCCTCAGATGGAACTGCCGTGTCCTTTGTCCCTCTCTGACTACCACTTACATTACCCAAATTCCTTGGCGATCTACCTCGTACTGACACATTACTCGGTCTGGTATTCTGCACAGTGTTTTGCTCAGCTACCATCGGGCACTCTCGAATGAAATGATCCTTTTAACCACACTTAAAGCAAGACCGATCATATAATCTGCAATCTCCAGGATGCCATTTCCCACAATGCTTGCACTCTGATCTATTTTGTCGAACACTACCAACGCTAGCAACTGAAGTAGCTCATGAACTCACAGGGGGTCGATCTCGATCATGTTTAGGAAACCCTGCAGTAGCTTTAGATCGGCTATGATCCTCTCTGAATTTCCTTGAGGCCGACTAGAATGATTTACTAAATGATCTTTTACGGGAATCTTAAGCTTCATAGTCAGCTTTTCTCTTCTCTTTCCCGAGCTCATTGGCTTTACAAGCTTATTCAACAAGTACTACGAACTCTTTTATCTCAAGTATGCCAACTAACAATTTAATATCTTCATTCAGCCCATCTTCAAATCTTTTACACATAATAGCTTCAGTCGAAACACACTCTCGAGCATATCTATTGAGTCTCACAAATTTCCGCTCATATTCTGTCACTGTCATCCGACCATGTTTCAATTCAAGAAATTCTTTGCATTTTTGATCAATGAATCTCTGGCTGATGTGTTTCTTACGAAACTCAGTCTGAAAGAATTCCCAGGTCACTCGCTCTTTCGGAACCACCGATACTAGTGTATTCCACCAGTGATATGCAGTGTCTCGTAGCAAAGATATGGCACATTTCAAGAATTCATCAGGGGTGCAAGATAACTTATAAAACACTCGAATAGTATTATCGAGCCAGAATTCAGCTCGCTCAGCATCATCATCATCATCAGTGGCTCTAAACTCTTCGGCCCTGTGTTTTCGAATTTTATCAACAGAAGGCTTAAGTAATCTCATCGGATCACTCACTTGAGGTATAACAGGAACCGAAGATGGATTATCCATCGATAGTGTGATAAGCTTTTCTGACGATCCCCGATCTCGTAACAACTTCAAAAAAATCTATAAGACAAGGAAAATAAACAGAAACAAACATAAACAGTAAGCCATTGATAGCTTAGTAAGTTTTTAACAATTAAATTAAAGAATTACAAAATTTTCCAAACCAATTTATTTTAAACACCACACCTCATACACTCACTATTTTAACAGTTACTTTTCTATTATCATTTTATTTATAATCAAATATTTATGTTCATCAAGAACATATAACCGAATGCATATATGTTTCCCACAATTATATTTAACCTAATTTATGTTCACTTCAACTCATATGTCCAAATGCATAAATAAACTTATCAAATACTCTTAGCCGAATGCATATACACAACAAAATATTGAACCGAATATTCACAACCACATTTTTATAATATTTCAATTTATCAATGCAATTATCTAATTTCAGAACACAAGCATTAAGCCTGCTAGACATTAAGTCTGAATAATTCACCGGCATTAAGCCTGCTAGACATTAAGTCTGAATAATTCACCGGCATTAAGCCTGCTAGGTACAGAACTTGAATATCACAAATACGAGAATAATTTCTCATATAACTCTTACTGGCATTACACATGTTTAAAACATATATGTATAATTCATGTAGCATTAACCACACTTTCAAGAAATTGGCAAACCATAGCCCGGTTACATCTGTACTTACAATCCATACTTTTAGCTCAATACAAATAATTGTATATACGTTTATACCCCTTCAAACCATACTCATTCCATAATATATAGTTCATACCTTAAATTCATTTCAAGAATTTATACATACACGTCATTTACTACTTCAACCTCATACATTTTGTGTATGTATTTCACATCTTTAATTTAACTCGAAAACCTATACATACATACATATATATATATATATAACAAAACTCACATATACAATATAACATACATACCTTAAATCAATTCCAAAATTTATACAATTATATACATATATATTGAGACTTCATATACATATATTCATAACTTCCATACTTCAATCAAATTCAAAACCCTATATATTTATATACACATATATTGAACAATATATAAATATCTTTAATTCATAACATTAGATTCAATTCACATGAATTGAAACATACCTTGAACCACTTGTATATATATATATATATATATATATATATATATATATATATAATAATACTAATTCAACTTATGAACTCAAGGTTAACATACACCTAATTTATAAAATAAATTCAATATACCAAAATCAATAAAGTTCATTACAGATTATATACTATAAATTTCAACTTATTGAATATATAATAAATATATAAATATATTCTGATTTAATAACATTTATTCACTATTAGACTTACCTGGGACGATGAAAAATCGAAGTCAGGCAATTATTCAGTTACTTTGGCTTTTCCCCGATCTAACTCCGATTTCTTTGGTTCTCGATCTAAATATATTCAAAATGAGCTAGTTTAATTATTAACACATTCAATTTAGTCCAAAAATACATAAATGGGAAAATTACCATTTTGCCCTTAACATTTACACTTTTTACAATTTAATCCCTATTGGATAAAATACAAAATACACAAAATTTTTTCACAACATACAAGGGCCGAATGTACCTATTGTTCATACAAGTCCTCACATTTCATTTATTTCACATTTTAGTCCCTCAATTTATTATTTTTGCAATTTAGCTCTAATGACTCAAAATCATCAAAATTTCAATACAAAACATATATATCCAAAACATATATTTCATAATTCATCATCAAACATCACAAAACACAATTATTCATTAATAGCATAACTAAAAATATTCATCAAAATAAAAAATTCTAGCATGGGTCGGATAGTACTCGAAGCAATGATCTCAAAAACATAAAAATTATCAAAAATCGAACAAAATTCATACCTTAATCAAGCTTTGTAAGTGCCGAATATTCCAAAGCTTTAAACCCTTATATTTCTCTCTTAGTTTGGGTAAAAAAAAGAGATGAATAACATGGTTTTAAATTTGTTATATTTAACATATATTAACCATAATAATTAATTTACTTAATGAACCTTTGTTAAATTATAATATATAACACATATTATAAGGTCATTCTTGACCATTGCCGTCCACTCACCTAATGGTGGACTAATTGCTTCTTAAATCCTCCAAATTATAAAGACAACAACAAATAGACACTTTCATATTTAACCATTAAATTTTTATTTTACGCGATTTAATGCTTTTATTTAATCGGACACTCAAACGACGAAATTAAAACACGAAAATTTCATACAATTAAATTCACACATAATAAACACACAAAATAATATTAAAATATTATATTTTTTTTGACTCAGACTTGTGGTCCCGAAACCACTATGTCCGATTAGAGTCGAAATCGGGCTGTTACATAATCAATGCAACCTCAATGATATAATCATCCATATACCATTATTTTCACACATATAAATATCAAGACTAAATTTCTTAAACATTTGATCTATTGCTTTTCAATACCGCAATAGTCCTTCAGTATCAATACATATTTACCATTCAATTTAACATTTACCGATTATAATCGGGCATATGACCATTTATACACAATTCATTCATACATTTTATTATCCTCCTCCTCCTCTTCATTCCACATCCTTTATGTATAAAACATGCTTAATTAGCATTATACATAATTTTACTATTCACTTATTTTTAAATTCAAAGCTGTCTATTTGAGTCAGAGTCACTAAATCATTTTTATCCGAAGCTAAAGAGCTCCAAATTAAGTTTCGTTAATTTTCCCCAAAACTAGACTCACATGTCTTCTTAGAATAAAATTTTTAGAATTTTTGAATGCCGAATTAGTACAGTTTATTCTTTAAATATTCCCCTATTTCACTGCTCAACATCTCTGACCTCTCTTAACTAAAAATGAATTATCTCATTGTACATATTCTGGATGATATTTCCATTTGTTTTCTTTAAAAATAGACTCATTAAGAATTCTAGGCATATAAATTATAACTCATAATTATTTTTTTACAATTTTTAATTATTTTCCAAAGTCAGAACAGGGGATTCCAAAATCAATCCGACCCTGCCCCACTAAAATTCAAATATCTCAAAATGTATAACTATTTTGCTTGCTATGTTTCTTTTATGTAAAAATAGACTCATTAAGATTTAATTCCATATCTCATTCAACCACTAGCTCAATTCCTATAACTTTTGGTGATTTTTCAAACTAACGTCAACATCCTTTGTCCAAATCTATTACATTTCAAATTCACTCATTCACATAACACTATAACAATTTATTTTGTAAGCACGGTACAAAACTTCATCACTCCAGTGACTTTATTGCAACTCATCGCATTTCAATCACATATTCTTATTTGTTTTCAATTTCTCATATCCCGTTAAACATGTCTGTATAATAGCGAACATTCGGTGGTTTGCATATAGTACCACTCATTTAACTATTATCATTCGATACATGTAGTAGCCTTCACATAGTACTACACACGTGATCAAAATTTTCGGTTCACGTAGTAGCCTGCACATAGTACTACACGCGTGACCATTAATATCTGATACACGTAGTAGCCTGCACATAGTACTACACACGTGATCGAAGCTATCCGGTACGCATAGTAGCCTGCACATAGTACTATACATGCGACCTTTCATTCCGGTACACGTAGTAGCCAACACATAGTACTACACACGTGACCATCACTTTCACTTTCACATAGTGACCTACACACAGTCCATGTCACACATGTGATCATTTCTGTCACTTCATTCGTATCCCTTTTTATTCCAAATATTCAATCGAGAAATTTTTCACATTTTCTCATTTTTTTTCTTTTTCACTAATCAAACACATTTAACTTATTTTACACTCACATTATTCAATCCAGTCCAAAAATCATATTTTGGCAAAATTACATTTTTGCCCCTAAAGTTTCACAAAATTATGATTTTGCCCTAGGCTCGGAAATTAAATTTTATTCCTTTTTCTTATGTTTTATGACATGATGAACAATTTTTCCTTCTATAGAAACATCAAATTCTTTCTCTAAAGTGCACTTATGAACAATAATAATTTTTAACAATTATACCGTTTCACTCGTTTTCGCTGAAAATCATTTAGCAAAAATCGTTTAACATAATTCTAAGCTTCATATTCTATCATGAAACATCAAAATTCACACTTTTCATCTATGAGTAATTTTTTAAACATAATTTCCAGCTTGAATTAATGATAGAAATAGCTTAAGCAAGTTACCGAGATTCTAAAAATATAAAGAACAAGAAAAACGGGGCTAGAATAGACTTACCATGAAGCTTGAAAGAATGAACAAACCCTAGCCATGGAGTCCACTTGATATTCAGCCAGCACTCATGGAGAAGATGATGATTTTGGCCTTATTTTGTCTTTTTAATTTGTTTTAATTACTAAATTACCAAAATGCCCTTAACTTAAAAATATCCTATTTCACCTATTTCATGTCCATTTTTGTCCATAACATAAACAATGGTCTAATTACCATTTAAGGACCTCCAATTTAAAATTTCATAGCAATTTGACACCTCTAGCTTCTAGAACTCAACTTTTGCACATTTTACAATTTAGCCCTTTCGATTAAATTGAGTGCTCAAACGTCGAAATTTTCGAACGAAATTTTTACGAAATATTTTTGTGAAATTGTAGACCATAAAAATATAATAAGAAATAAAATTTTCCTCATCAGATTTGTGGTCCCAAAACCACTGTTCCGACTAGGCTTAAAATTGGGCTATTACAGTATTTATTCATTTAAAACATTTGTTTTGAAACATCTCTAATTGCGGAAGCTTTAATAAAATAATCTAAGTGATCATGCGTTTAGAAACTACTTTAACTTTTTAAAAACTGAATTTGCTACGACTAGCAGGTATAAATCCACAAAGTAAAATAAATAAATAAAACCCCAAAATTTAAAACCAAAGTCCCAGAGGGTCCTTAAATTACAACTCAAATAATCAATAATGATTAAATCATAAAACGTAAATTGAAAACCATGAAGTCCAAAAATTTCTGTGGTCACCACTGAGTCCTCCGTCGCACCGATCCGTCCAAGTCTGGGGATTACTTGTGCATATTAAACAAAAAGGGTGAGTTTACGTAAATTCAATGTGTAATCCCGCAGAAACAAACAAATAATCAGTATTCACAGTGCGCAGTTGAATAGTTTTGGGCCTAAGCCATTTTCAGTATTAGTGACAGTTTGGGCCTTGACCCATCTCAGTACAGTGTCAAAAATGCAGTAAGGCCTTGGCCTATCACAGTATCAGTAGCAGTAACAATTATGCAGTAGCAAAATCCTACCCATCCAGCCTCTACACACCATCTCCGTCCAACCCTATACTCCATGTGGGGATATAATCAACCCACCCATCCCTACATTCCAAGTAGTACTGAATGCGGCACAAAATAGTAGTTTGCAGCTGAGCTGCCAGTAAATTAGGCTTAAAGCCTTTCAGTACACTTCCTTCGAATAACAACCCCAACCCAATGCAATGCAACATACAATGGATGATATGCTATTATGCAATTTCAGTACATATATTTGGTTCAGATATTAGCATGCTTAGTACAAATATCATTCAGTCAATTTCAAACATTTAGGGGTTTAAGTAGCACTTACTGACTTTACAGTAGGTTCACAGTCGACTTGGGCGACCTGTGCAACCTTAGAAACATTCAGGTAAAAATGGGCCCACACGCCCGTTTTTGCCTGTGTAGCCCACTCCGCCCAATTTGGCCTTGGCCGTGTGATCCATTTTTAATGTAACCCATGCTAGCTAAATATTAATATATGTTTTCACTATTTACTTATATGTTCATTCAAAGCTGTCTACTTGAGTCATTGTCTCTAAATTATTTATATCTTGAGCTACAGAATTCCAAATTAAGATCCGCTTGATGTTTTCGAAACTAGACTCAAATACCTTTCTACCATAAAATTTTTAAATTTTATAGTTTATCAAATAAGTACAGTAAAATCTTCAAATCTATCCCGATTCTGCTATTTGACAGCTTCAACCTTTCCTTACTAAAAATTATTTATCTCTTAGTACGAAATCCGGATAATGTTTCCATTTGTTTCTCTTGAAAATAGACTCGTTAAGGATTTAAACATATAAATTTAAGCCCCTAATTATTTTTTTACAATTTTGATGATTTTTCCAAAGTTAGACTACTGCTGCTGTCCAAAACTATTTTAGTGCAGAATGTTGATTTCCAAGTTTATAACACCCTTATTTCCTTTATCTACAATTTTTCGCATCATTTTCTCTTATTTCTCTTATTTCTTGACAGCAAGCAATTTTAGCTTTTCGCCAAATCTCATTTTCTGCGTTTCGGGTACACACCTAGTATTGTTTCTGATGCGTAAGCACTCCTAAGCCTTCAGAACCTCGCTTGAGTAACCACGACTTCGCACAATCGCAACGTCAATTCAAAATCACCAGCCCCTTGATTAACTCCTAAACATCAAAAAGGAATCCCCCTTTTAGAGATTAACCAAGAACAATTAAAAATAGACAAAACTGTGACTTACCGAACACACACAACCAATGATGAACAGCCAAATCAATTGGAAAATAAAGAAAGAAACGGAAGGGGAAAAATAATGGAAATTTCAGCAGCAACTGGGGGAAAGAATTGGCAGAGGAGAGAAAAAAGAAGAAGAAAACGTCAAAAAAAGTTTGGGTAATTGGAGAGAAAACCGAAACTCTACTTTTTTTCTGAAACAAAAAGATAATCAGATTATTTTCTGATAACCTCTCCCCCATTATCTCCTAAAATCACTCCCTATTAACCCGCTAAAACACAACTACTCAGAATTTTTCCCCAACAGAACTCTTAGCTGAAATTGGAGCAAAAATACTGTTTCCACACCATCATAGAGAATTGAACACATGACCTCTTTCATACCAACACTCCACTTATCCACCAGACTAGCTGGCCCATTCTATTAATTATTTGTCAACTTTTACTTAAAAGCCTATTGACCAAAGATAGGGCTTATTTATAAAAATATCAAAATTTACCCAAGTCCTGGCTTGAACTTGGGATCTCTCACACACCTAGAACGCTTAACTACTGAAGCAGATACACAGTTGTGTCACACCTTCGCAAGAACAAAAATAAAAATTCTGGGGCGTTACACAACCAATGACTTGTTTCAAGTTGTTTAATCTATTTTTTTGTGGTGTAAAATTTTTATCACACACAAATTTATGATTTTCTACTAATGCTATTTCTATAGAAGATTTTCCTATAGATAACATAATTAAAATTTTATCAATAGAAAATGGCAAATCTTTGGTATATAAAATTATTTCCTAATAATATATCTCCATGCATTGCAAGAAAACATAATATTTTGGGTATCACAAATCTTACATTATTTATGTAAATTGATACATTTCTAGCTTTATATTGGATTATAGTTTCACTACCATCTATTCTTATTGCTTTTATTGGATGTTTCATAGGTTCTCATTTTTTACAGGAATGGCATTCTTTCTGCAACTACTAGTTGTAGCTCCTGTATCTAATAAAGCACATAAAGAATATGTTTTATATTCTCTAAATTGAAATGTAATTTCAATATATGTGTAATATTTCTTGGATTGGAAATTTGAAAATGTAATTACATCACTTGTTCCAATTTTCATTTGTTGAATAATTGTTGAAGTTTGTATTTCTTCCATTCTAATGTTTCTAGAATTTCTACTTGGTTTTGTAGGAAAAATAGGAATCTGAACTGTTTTCATTCCTATTGGTGTAGAACTTGTACTTATATCATCCTCTTCTTCCTTTATTGGAGTATTTGAGGTAAAATTAAATTGTCATTTGTATTTGTTCTAGAAGTATTTTTAAAATATAATTTATCTCCAGACGACATATATTCTATAGTACTTACAGGTTTAGAAGTACTTGCACTACTTATCTTTTCTATCATCTAGTCTTTTGGTATTGATAGATCTCTTAAATGTAATAATTTTGGTTGTATTTCAGTAGTAAATTTATTAGGTTCAAAGAGCTCAATAATTTTATTATTAATCTCTTTGATTTCTATTTCTCTTGTATTCAAAGAGCTCAACATTAAGTGGTAGTATACTTCCACGCCCATCGATGGAAAAATGGACATCACATATATAATAAGGGTAATTCCATGTTATTATTTACTATCATGATAGGTTAGCCCAAATTAAAAAATTAAAAGTGATCTAATTTAGTTAAAGTTTTATTGGGCTTTAATTATTAAATAAAGTATGGGTCAAATATGTGTAGATGCTCTAGTAATTAAGTTCTAATTAATTTCTAATTAATGATGAGCTAATTAGGAATTAGGGCTAATGTGCCAAAATTATATATATTAGGGTTATGATCCCCAAATTACACAAAAAGCTAACTTTTCTAATATCACATCTTTAGAAAAGAGAGAGCCACGTTCTCTAGATTACTTGTGTGCTAATTTGGAAGATCAAAACCCCAAGATTTATAGATTTCAAAAAATTGATGAATTTAGGTATGCTTCTGCATCTAGTTTTGTTCTTGATTTATTCTTGATAATTTGACATGATAGATCTTGATTAATTAAGTTTTATTTCAGATTTATTTTAAAATTCTAACAAGTGGCATCTGAGCTTCGTCATGTGAAATAATTGGGAATGAATTGATTCTTTATTATTTTTGGATTGATTCATTTTTCTTTTTAATTTTATGGATTTGATATTTTAATTATATACTATGTTGAATATTTGAGATTCTTGACAAAATTTTTGGGTTTTGATTCTTTAAATAAAGTTTTAGGTTTTTATAAATATAATCTAGTTTAATATTTGCATATGCTATTCAAAAGATGAAGGTTTATTTATTTATTTATTTATTTATAATCAATTGATAAAAATTGATTTGTGAGATTTCTTTCTTTTCTTTTCACACAAATATTTAATAAATTTTGGTTAAAGTCATTATTAGATTAAAATTGCAGACTTATAACTTCTTGCTATTGAAGAATTTCAATTGGGTTGTATAATTGGTTTTGAATGTTAATTCACTTGATAATAAAATAAATGTGTAACACCCCTAACCCATATTCGTCGCCGAATTAGGATTACGAGGCATTACTAGACAAAACCACAATTCAGAACAGTCTCTCTCTCTCTCTCTAATTAAAAAAAAAACTCCACTATTAAATATCAACCCAAAAAAAATTATAAACCACATGTTCAAGTAAACTAATGTACCACGAAGCTAATTTTCATGTACTTCATATAAATTAATGTTCAAACCACATAACCCTAATATTAATGGCATTTGTATAGTTAACACATATCCCAGCGTTTATAGTTACATTTCATAGATTGAAAATATATTACTATAATTATTACATAAATTGAAATTCATAACATTTTATACTTGTTCAAGCACCTAAACAAAACCAATTGCAGATAATGCAATAATATGGTATAATCTCATATGCACTTTAGTAATGATGTATATATATGTAATATCGCATTTTGTTTAAAAAATAAAAGGAATATGTATATATATGTAATATGCATTTTGTTTAAAAAATAAAAGGGAATCACATTAGTCAATTGAATACAAATAACATTCCTTTGCACACCTAAATCGCATATATATACCTAATCTCATATTTCATTCTATTAATTAATCTTTGAATCATTCACACCAATATAAAATAAAAATTGACTAAAAATAGCCACATACCAAAACCGAATCTACAAGCACCCATATACGCTTACATATAATAGTACTAACATCAACTTGATATTTTAACTATTTATCAAAAGCTATCCAACATGTTTAATCATAATTCTCTTTTACCATTGAAATTCTTACCTAAACAATCAACCAAGACAATTATATTACATGTCCATTTCTTACCAAACAATCAACCAAACATTTATAATGCATGTTCATTTATTACCAAAACAATCAATCAAACGATTATAATGCCTGTTCATTTCTTACCATTTAACAACTACACTTATATGACTAAATATTCAAGCATAGTATAAGTATATGCTTGTTACCACGATCTTGATATTAGCCAAACCACAATTGATCAAAACATACCCATTTTCAAATTATATATATCCATACATATGAAGCATATATACTATGGTTGAAAATGTATTAACTTAAACATCATCTCTAGCCATTTTCGCATGGCTTAATTTATATATACAACTCAAAATCAAACCTAACATAACAAGCCTATACATGCCATAAGTTCAAATTTTAAAATTTTAAAAGTACCGAATATCAGTTGATAGTGTGATAATGATTCTTGACGATCCCCGAGCTTGTAATTAAATTTCAAAATCTATAAAACAGTGAATGAACAAACACACCGTAAGTTAAAATAACTTAGTAAGTCATAAGAAAATACCTTTCAAAATACATATATAAATTATACAAATAAACAGAATCCTACTAATATCGTACATGTACATATATACTCATATTTAAACGGTTCATTCATCTTTCATGTTATATATATAAAGCTTACCTTTACTAACAAATTTGGTATAACTCAAACATGAATTTTCTTAATTCAAGCCCACATTCGATTTTTTTGTTATACAAATACTTCTTATACCATTCAATTTGAAGAAAGATGCTCAGACAACTCAAAAAGTTCATACAAAGCCAACGTCCCAGACGTGGTGTTACATGTAATCAAATAACGATGCCACTGTCCTAGATAGGGTCTTACACGTAATCATATACGATGCCAAAGTCCCAGTCTTGGTCTTACATGTAAACCTTAAATTGATGCCAACGTCCCAGACCTGGTCTTACACGAATTCACATTTCAACATTCCTCTTATTCATATGACTTTTGAATAATGTAATTCAACCAAATTAAATTCGTAAATAATCTTTCTATGTAAAATACAAATCGACAATGTAGTATACATACTCATATTTCAACTCGAATATGTATCAAATAAATATATTAATTAAAACTCAATTATTTACTTACGAACTTACCTCGGACAAAGACGAATGAAACGGAACGACTACTCAACCACTTTTGATTTCCCTCGTTCCAAATCCGATTTATGCTTTTCTTGATCTAATTCAATACAAATTTAACTTATTTAACCATATATTCATTCAAATTTACTTAAAATCTCATAAATGGGAAAATTGCATTTTAGCCCCTAACATTTCACATTCTTTTCAACTTAGTCCCTATTTCCAAAAATCACAAAATACACAAAATTCATCAAAACTATTCCTTAGCCGAATCTTCCTATAGTCCATAGCAACCCATATTTTTCATTTATTTCACATTTAAGCCCCTAAATTTTTAGATTTCACAAATAAATCCCTAATTTGGATTTTTATAAAAAATCACTTAATTAAACATGAAAATCAAACATCAAAGATTTATTTTTCATCATCAAACAACAATTTCATCGCATTATCAACAATGGAAATTTTCAAATTCATAAACAACTCCAGAAATTAACACATGGGCTAGGTAAATATACTAAGCAACGATCTCAAAAACGTAAAAATTATCAAAAACCGAGTAAAACACATACCTTCCAAAGTGCCGAACCAAGTTTCTTTTCTTTCTTCTTTTCTTTTTGATGTTTCGGTTATGGATGAACTATGCATGACTTATTTTGTTTTTCATATACTTTTACTATATGTTATTTTATTATTTACTATTTTAACCTTAATTATAAAACATAATAATAAACTAATATATGTCCATAATGGTCCACTCAAGATACTAATGGTTTAATAACATTATAAGGACCTCCTATTTAACAAACCATAGAAAATAAACACCTTTAACATATAGAATGCCTCTTTTACTTTTTATGCGATTTAGCCCTTTTTTCCAAATTAAGCACTCAAACAGATAAATTAAATTACGAAAATTTCACACATGTTAATTCACATACTACAAGCACAGAAAATAATATTAAAATATTTTTCTGACTCAGATTTGTGGTCTCGAAACCATTGTCCGACTAGGGTCTAAATCGGGCTGTTACAAAATGAATGCTGTTAAGATTTTTTTTGCACTATTTGTTTTAAATTTTCTGTTTGTGGTTGAATGTATATGGAATTATCATCTTTTATCTTTATTCATGATGAATTATATTCACCATTGAATTCAATTCATATATCTGAATGATTACTTTTGGTTTCATTATAATTATTTCATATAAGTTTTAGTCCTTATGGAACCCGACTAAAATTAAAATATTTGAGATTTTTTAATATGGTGGCTATGAATTTTCATAAGTAGTTGCATATTAAGGCTTTTATACAATTTGGGATTATTTTTATATTTGGTGGTTATGGATTTTTAAGTATTTGTCCGTATAAAGAAGTTTTATGATAATGTCTTTAGCCATGCGTATAAATCGAGGATTAATGCATGATTATAGTTTGTGTGAAGAGGTGTTTATAACCATTATTCAATAAGATATCTTTTATAGTTTAATTGGTGAAATTAAGTTTTGATGGATATCGTTGAAGTTGTTAATTATTTTTGTTATGGTTATATATTCAATTTTATGGGTGCTTTGGTGCAAATTCGTGTCAACTGTATACATGTTTAAAGAATTTGGTTTTAAATTTGGTTCTATTATATAGGTTTTGGCATCTTATGGTTCCAAATATTTAGTTAAATTATGTTGATATGGTCTACAATATGAACTATGAAATATATCAACTATTATGATTTTTTTAGATTTATTAGCTTGAATGTATTTTTCAAGTATTCATGCAAATCTCTGTTTAATCATTAATACAATTTTCGATTTACATGGTATATGCAGGTAAGTTTTTCTATTTGATTTTGAATACATGTATATCGTGAATTGCTTTGGTGTTTTTGTCTATGCGAAATTATGAATATATATGATTGTTAATTATTTGACCTTAAACCACTACATTATTTCATTTGATTTTGACATATATGTCTTTTAAAGTAAAAAAATATGTTAAAGATTAAGGTTTTCATTTTTTTGTTGCGCTATTTGGACAACCTTATTTTGGGTTATTTGAAACTGTAGTGCAATAAAAATTTTAGTTTTGACCTTTGACTATTGGATAAATTTTAAATTTTAATATTGGTATAATTATATATATTTTAAAATAATTTAATTGAAGTAATAAGTCGCCAAAGTGATATTTTTGTATAAATGATTTTGTTTTAAAATATAAAAGGTTGTGTACATGTAACTTAAGTTATGTTAATATTGATCAACCCAAATGAAGGTTAATAATATTACATGTACAACTATGGTAATAAACATGTGACAATTATTCGATTTTACATGTGAGCAATAAATTTGTCCAAAGGAAGATTTATGCTTTGAAATGTTCTTATTGTCAATGTTTGATTATTACACCAATATATCACTTAAAAGTTAATATTTTGTCCAAATATGAAATATTAATGGAGTGTCGATATTTATGATGAGGTTTACCTTTATTCAAATTCTTTTGGTTTAAATTTGAAGTCTTATGTAGGGTTATTTATGATTTATTCAACTATTATTTTATTTTCCAACATCATTATATGTTGTTTTGGGATAAATATATATACATATATATATACTATTATCTTTTAATTTGATTGAAAGATGAAATTAAGAGAAATATTTTGAAACAAATAAATTGATTTTGGCTTTGGGATTTAATTAAGGATGGCTAATATTTTAAATAGATTAGTTGAAACAAAATGCCGCCAAAGTGACCTCTTTTGTATAGATTAGTTTATTTAAAATACCAAGATGTTTATATGTTTTTGAGATTTATCGTTTATTAATTGACCCAAAGGTAAGTTAATATTTGGTAGAATTTCAACAACATTTGTAGTGATAAATGTGTGACAATTATAAGGTAATTTATGTGAGCAATAAGTTAGTCCAAAGATTAATTCATTGTTTGACATAATTTATTGTCAATGTTTGATTACAACAAGAGTATCGTTCTTTATTAATATTCTTGTCCAAAGACTTGATATTAATGTTGTGTTTGGTATCTTGAGATGAGATTAACCATTATCATGAATTTATTGTTTACTTATGAATATTGATGTGAGCTTGCTTTTATTTATTTTTTGTTCTATATTCAGCTAGTTCAACTTCTACTGCCACAATATTTGCTAATATAAATTCTATACCCAATTTTAATGAGACTAATTTTAAGGAATTGAAAAGACATTTATAATGCTTGGCTATATGGACATAGACCTTACACTAATGGAAGAACAACCCGCACCTCTCACTCTGTAAAGCACCCTTTATGTTAAAAGAGATTTTGAGAGGTGGGATCGTTCAAATTGCATGAGTCTAATTATCATGAGGCACAACATTCCAAAAGCCTTTAGGGGCACATGATTTGAAGAGATTACTCAGGCCAATGTTTCCTTGATGAAATTAAGAAACGTTTAGTTAAAAACAATAAGGTTGAGATGACATCACTTCTGACTTCTTTGATGTCTATAAAGTATAAGAGTCAAGGAAATTTTGAGTAATCTAGGGGCTATGAGTTTTATGATACCACAATTAGGAATATTTTTGAGACGAGAATTGCAACATTTTGAGGATATTGAGTTTGGAGGAAGAAATAAGGTTAGAGACATTGCCTTTAAGGAGGAATTGAATTCTAACTCAGTTCCTACTATCACTTTTGATGATGTTTGGGTTCTCATACCTATCATTGGTTAAGAAGTGAATCCAGAACCTCAATAAGACAATATTGAACAACTCTCTATTCAAGATGAGGTAATTGTTCTAAAAGTACAAACTCAACAATCTTAAGAACGAATGTCATTAAAAAGGTCTACTAGAGAAAGGGTTATAATGGCTTTAGTGGAATATTTTGACCTTAAGCTGCATCAGATGAATATTAAGTTAATGGTTTCTCAATGGTAACATTGATCATACATTTATATGGTGCAACTAGAAAACTTTGTGTCTGATGATGCAAAGTTAATGATTTGCAAATTAAAAAAACTTCATCTATGGGTTTAAGCATACTTCTAGTCAATTTTATTATAAATTTTACCAAACGATTATCTCATTCGGTTTAGATATGAATATTGTCTATAATTGTATATACTATAAGTTTAGTGGGAGTAAGGTTCTATATTTGGTTTTATATGTTAATGACATACTGCTTGCCAATAATAAGTATAGTCTCAATTAATGTCCTAAGATTGATTTTGAGATTACAAAAATGCATAAGATTTTTTACATTTTAGCAGTGGGAAGTCTAATGTATGTTCAGGTTTGTATACATTAGAATATTGTGTACACTGTTGGATGTTAGGCAGATACTTTAAACAACCCTGGTTTGGACCATTGGTTAGCATCCAAGAAGGTTATAAGGTATTTTCAGAGAACAAAAGATTACATGCTCACATATTAGAGGTCTAATCAGTTAGAGATCATCAGGTATACAGACTCTGATTTTGATGGAAGATGGATACAATATTTTGTCACTAAGGTGCAAATTGTGACAACAAATTGCAGTCTTTTATTCCAATAGCAACAAGAGCACATCAAAGTCAAAGACTTTAATTTTCTGGTTGTTAAAGTAAAAGTTCAAAGTGGTTAGGTGCCTATAAAGCATATTAGGACAAACTCCATGATTGCGGATCCGCTTACTAATGGACTACACCCAAGGTTTTATAAGAGCACACTACTTATATATGTGTAATGTCATTTAAGGATATTTGGCTTTAGTAAGAGTTTATACTTTTAAATGCTTTTATGTTATAGACGCATTTTCAGTTATTTTAGTTTATGGATATTACGTTTATTTTCTGCAGAAATAAAGTTTATTTGGTTTATTCACACTAAGGTTTTGGTAAGGTTTGATCTCACTAAGGTTTAAGGAGGACTAGATGGAAATAGACATGTTTAGATCATATTGCATGTAATTTCCATGCTACACATCCATACTTGATCTATGTCATTTGTGTAACGTCCTGATAAATTTATTTCTGTATCTGTGAATTCTGACATAAATTTGTATCTGCTTCAGTGGTTAAGTGTTCTGGGTGTGTGTTTGAGGTCTTGGGTTCAAGTCCTAGTTTTAGCAAATTTTTTTATTTCTGATCCAAGCCTTACCCTTGTGGAGTGGGCTTACATAAAATTATCTGTTAATTCATATCAGAATAAGCTTGTTGGTTTGAGTAGTAAGGGGGTTGTTATGTTGGAGGTCTTGTGTTCGAATCCCTGCGTGAGCGAGGGATTTTATTTTTACTCGGTTGCCTGTTAGAGTTTCGATTGAGCAAAAATTCTGAGTGGTTAGTGGGGAGAGTGAATCAAGGGATATGTGGGAATTTTCTTTATTTTATTTTTATTTTGTTTGTTATCTTCTTTTTCTCTCACCTCCAAAGAAATTCCCAAAACAAGAAAATTTGACATCTTTTTTCCTATCAACTGGCAAAGCCCCCTTTTTCCCTTGCCTTCTGTATCCTGTCACAATTTTGTCACTCAATCTTGGTGTTTTGGCTTTCTTTTAGTGTTGTGGTGTGGCTTGGTAAGTGTAAGGTGTAGTTCTTCCGTTTCATGTGGGTTATGGAGTCGTTTCTCCTCTTTTTAATTGTTCTGAATCGCTTCAATTCTTTTTGTTTTGGTAATGTGGTTTGGGCTGTTGGCAGTGAATTGTGAGGAACAGATTTCTTCGCTTCTAGAATCGTAGTCTACTTAGTTAGAGAAGTTGGGTAAGTACCGATCACTTGATTTCTTCATGATTGCTTATCGTTGGTGTAACACCCCAAACCCGGCCTAGAGGTTATGGCCGAATCTTGCGATATCACATTGAAGTGTTTTTCAAAAACATGGTTTCAATGAAAAAAACCCCGCTCTATATTAATTCTCTTTCATTGAAACTCAAGTTGTCTTTAGCAATTTGTTGATTATATTAGTTTGTTACTGTATTTAAAACATTGTTTGATACGGAAGCTTTTATTTTATGGTACGAAAACGTGATGTTTTGAAAAAAACATACATATTTTGAAAATCTGCTTCCTATTTCTATCAGATATGAATTAAAATAAGTAAAATCCCCAAATTAAAACATTTTAAAGAAAAATTTAAAGAGGCCTTCTTACAGAACAAATACCTAAAATAAATTTCTTATAAATAAATAAATAAAGTAAAAAATAAAAGCAGGTGCGGTTGTGTGGCCACCTCCGAGTCCCTCACAACACTGGTCCCTAAGATTGGGGATTACTTGTAAGATAAACAGAGGGGTGAGTTTACGAAAACTCAATGTGTAACCCTATATAAGCAAATAGCCAATGCATGCACAGTCTGGACTTAAGCCCAATTCAATAACAATTCAGTTGGGCCTTTGCCCATTACAGTATCAGTATTAGTGTGGGCCTTAGCCCATTACAGTGACAGTAACAGTTTAGACATGCAATGAGAAATCCTACCCAACCAGCCTCTACACTCCACACCGTCCAGCCCAACACTCCATGTGGGGATAATATCACCCACCCATCTCTACACTCCAAAATTAGCACCGATTGCGACACTAAATAGTATTTGCAGTAGAGCTGCCAGTACAATGCACTTCCTCCAATCATAATAATCCCATTCCCATGCAACACATCATACATGTATGCAACATATATATATCGTGCCATGCTTATATACAGTCATACATAACATAAAGCATACAATTATTTAATAACTTAGGGGCAAAACAGTCATTTTACCACGTGGACGCATAACAGTCATTTTATATCAGTTTGAAGGTCTAGGTATACTTACCGACCCATCAGTAGGTCCACAGTCGTCTCGGGCGACCCGTGTAACCTTAATAGTCAAACAGTGAAATTGGGCATTGGACCCATAATGCGGGCCCATGTGCGCCCACACACTCGTGTGGTCCACATAGCCCAGAATTGGTCTCGATTATGAAAATCACATAGTTTGGACCAATAATCTCCTCACGTTCGTGTCGTTTACCCATGTGGGGCCCACAAACCTATTGGGCCCACACGACCTATTTCGGCCCAACATGGCCCAAAATAGCCAAATATCATGATTCGCTTATGGTGGCCTCAACAGTCTAACGCCCACATTTTATGCATTCAGATTACCACACGAGCGTAGCGTCAATTGTCATATTTTTTGACTTTTACTAGTTTACGATTAGGGTAGTGTTTACACACTTTGTTACGAAAAACGCGCACACCATCTACGAGCACTCCAAAACCTATATTCAACCACAAACGCTTGGTTAATCGCATGCCAAATGAAATTAAAACAAACCCTATCCAAATCACTTATCCACTTGGTCGACAACCGCTTACCTTGTTTAAGCAACCGAGGCCCTACACCTTCAAACCATTGGAAAAGAAAGATCACTATTTCCTTGGTTAATACCTGCATTCCAATCGAAACCCCTATCAACATTTATTCACATGAATAGTCTGAACCAAATCGAATAACCAACTTACTAAAAACGTAGAACCGCACGAAAAGGGATGGTCAATTTAAAAAAAATAAAACCAAAAAGAAAAAGTCCAAGGTGACCACAATTTGGCAGAGAGCAGGAATGCAAAGAACAACAGCAATGAGGAAAGGAAGAGACGTATAAAGAGGGAAGCAGAAGAAGAAAAAAATCGGTAAAGGAGGAGGGAAGAACATCCATCATAAGGAGAGGCAAAGCCGAAAGAAAGAAAAGATATAGCAATCACACACCTAGCAATATTCGGTAAATGATTTTGAAAAAAAAAAGAAACTGAGAAGAGTAAATTAGCAAAATAAGAATGAATCGATAGAGATGGAAAGTAGAAAATCAACAAAGAGAACTAGGAGGGTGTGGCGGTAGCAAATTGAAAAAAGAAAGAAAGAAAAGACTCTATCGAAATCTAAATTGGGAAAAAAATGAGGGGAGGGAGCCGAATTCTACATCCCACCAAATCGAGATAACCCCTCAAATCCTATAATCTTCTCCTAAAATCACTCCGGGATAACCTTCCCAATCCCATAATCTTCTCCTAAAATCACTCCAACCTTCCCATTAAGAATTTTAGTTGACCTGAACCTCTCACACAACACAAGCATCAAAATAAATCCCTTGTTTGCGCCAAGATTCGAACTCAGAACCTCAAACATAACCAACACTCCACTTAACCACCAGACCAGTAGACCCATTCTGACATATTTTATCAGCATTTATTTTTAAGTCTACAGACTAGGGATAGGGGTTTATTCAATTAAAAACAAAAATTCTGCCCAAGCCAAGGCTGGAACCCAAGACTTCTCAGACACACCCAAGGCACTTAACCACTAAAGCAGACATACAATTGTGTAACAAAAATACAAAAAAAAATAATTACTTGGAATTTTAGGGTTTTACAATTGGGTTGGTTTAATTGAGGATTGATATTGTTTTTGGAAATGATTATGTTGATTTTAGGTTATGGTGGTCTCAGGAGAGTTTTCATATCAAAATTAAAACCAGGTGTGTACCTGAAGCACGAAAAACTGAGCTTTAGCAAAAGCCAAAAAACCACACTATTGACGCTACATGGGCGTGTGCTTGGCCATGTGGTTGGCCGTGTGCGGGACGTGGCCGTGCGCAAGACACGGCTGTGTGGTGGTGTGAGTGTAGGTGTGTGGGTGTGTAGGTGTGTGGGCCACACGAGCTAGGCCAAGTTGGGCGTCTGGGCCCACACAGGCATGCCACACGGGCATGTGGGTTTTGGGCAAAGCCATATGGGACACATGGGCAAGGCCAATATAGGAGTGTGGGCCCACATGATTTTCCCTAGGGTTGCACGGGTCATTTCGATCGACTGTGGGCCTACCGTAGGGTTGATAAGGGCTAACCAGACCCTATTTTGTATGCTATGATATTCTGAGTAGGATACTAAATGTATGTTTGACTATATTGTTTAAGTATGCTTGTTATCTATACACAAGCATGTTAAGCATGTTAAATATGTTATTTCTGTATTCTGTATCTGTATTTGGGGTGGGATTTATATATGTGGAGGAAGTGATCAGTATGACGACATTTCGCCTATATTCTGGTTGCTTAACTACATAATATCTATAATGTGTCGTATCGACACTATATGGTGTGTAAGGATGGGTGGGTGTTTTTAAGCCTACATGGTGTGATGAGATGGTCGGAGATAAGGATGGGTGGGTGTTTTTAAGCCTACATGGTGTGATGAGATGGTCGGAGATGGTGCTTAGAAAATAGGGGTAGGATTCACTATTTCTATTCTGTTTATCTGATTCTGATAACTGTATCTGCTATGGACTTAGGTCTGAATCTGTATCTGACTGATCATGAAAATCTGTGTATGTTAGATGTCTTTTTCTGCTGGGTTACACACTGAGTTTACGAAACTCACATATATTTTCTGTTGTGTTTAGGTAATCCATAGGCTTAGGCAGATCGGTGCGACGGAGACTCAACGGTGACCATTCGACCGAGAACTTTCTATACTAAGTAACTTATGGTTTCTATTTAAAATTCTGAATTTAATTGAGAGTTTGTAATTTTTGGGACTCTCTAAACTGTATTATTTTTAATTGTTGGTTTTGGTTTCGTTTGCTCACTATCCTGCATGTTTTGATAAAACGTTTTATGAAAACGACGGTTTTACACAAGCAAAGGTTTTTCTAAAAATACAAACTGGATTTCCAAAATATAACGATTTTATTAGACTTCTGCTGTAAAATTGTGTTTTGGCAAATAAAATAATTAAATAACGATTCCAGTTATAGTTATAAAAATGAATATGGGTTTTAAAACTTGGATTATCTATTGAGCAACTATAGAAAGTTTTATTGAAGTAACACTATTTTTAAAACCTCATTTGTTACACTCCCTGATTCGGCTATAACGACTAGGCCGAGTTTGGGATGTTACAATTTGTTTGTGTTAATATACGTGATTAGGGATGGATTTAGTTATGATATATGTAACGAAATTCGCCTTGGTTCTATGTTAACATAATTGACGAGATTGTTTGGAATACCTTTTGGATATGATAGTAAAATTTTGAGCTCATAAGGTTATATAATGTCATGTAATTATAGAATAATTAGTGTATATATATGTGGTCCAAGTGGGAGATTATTGGAAAATATGGACATTATGTATATAATAAGGGTAATTACATGTTATTATTTACTATTAGGATAGGTTAGCCCAAATTAAAAGCGATCTAATTTGGTTAAAGTTTTATTGGGCTTTAATTATTAAATAAAGTATGGGTCTAGTAATTAAGTTCTAATTAATTTCTAATTAACAATGGGCTAATTAGGAATTAGGGCTAATTTGCCAAAGTTATATATATTAGGGTTATGGTCCCCAAATTACACAACAAACTAACTTTTCTAATATCCCATCTTTAGAAAAGAGAGAGCCACGTTCTCTAGATTACTTGTGTGCTAATTTGGAAGATCAAAACCCCAAGAAATTGATGAATTCAGGTATGCTTCCACATCTAGTTTTGTTATTGATTTATTTTTGATGATTTGGCATGATAGATCTTGATTTTTTAAGTTTTATTTCAGATTTATTTTACAATTTTAATGCCATCTTCACAGCCTCCATAAATGATGATGCTCCTGCAGGGAGAATCATGAACTTCTGCAAACATAAATGTCTGAGAACTCAATATCAAGAAATGACTAAAAAAATCAAATGGAATATTGAGATACATACCTACATAGCATGTGTATTTCCTGCATGTGAACCACCGTTGATGACATTAAAAGTAGGGACTGGCAGAACCAACTTCTTGTTACCAACATGGTTAGCAATGTGCTACAACGAATAGGTAGGTTTATTAGATTCAGATGATATGAACATGAATAACTTATTATAAAATAAATTCAGACACAAAATTCAGTGTATTGGATATTGGGTATAATAAATATGAATCTCCAACTAAATGTAACAACTTAGAAATAAAATAGAATTTTATCACTCGCAACTAAGTCAGAATAATATAATTAGAGACCATGTTGGAAGTTTACATATATTTCAAATAATTACACATTTTCCACATTCTTTAGATACACCTATTAAAGGATGTTTATATAATGTTGGTTTATTATATGTGTGCATGAGGCTTGAGCTTGATAGCTCAATTTAATTCAAATGAGTTGATTTCCCTCTCCCTTACATGTGATACAAGACTTGATTTGATTTTGCCTTTTACATTTTTATTTTATTTTATTTTTATTATTTTAATAAAAAAATATTACTTGATTTCCTAAGTCAAGATTTTGTTAATAGAATCATTTTTTTTTCAAATGTATCAAAAATTTTCTTAATTGTTATATTTTCTATTTTTTGGCATGAATGGCAGCCTTATAAGTTACTCACTAGCTTTCACGTTCTCTTCCAAATTTTCTCTGTATTCTTTTTAGAAAAGCTTTCCTCCTACAATCTCAATTGAGTGTTTAATTGCTTCGCTCTTTCTTGTTTCTTATTTTTTCTATTGGTTGACATAAGTGCTTGTTGCAACCTGAAAGATATGCATATCCACGAAATATCTTTAAGGGCTTTAACGACCCAAAAGTCAGTAGTGTTAGAAAGTGTAGTTTCAAAACCCCGATTCCTTATATCGAACTCGTAAATATTTTTATTAAATATTTATGGAGTTAAGTTAGAAGTGAATTAAATTTCAATCGGGTAAATGTATCAAATTACGGCTATTTAGCGTACAGGGATGAAATCGCATAAGTGATAAAAGTGTGAATTATTATTAATTTACAATGTAGAATTAAGCTAAGGGACTTATAAGGTAATTAAACCACTTGTTTAATAAGTGGTGGATGGTCATGAGACAATTATACATATAAGTTATAAAGGTTAAATAATAATATTATATGTTATAAGATCATAATATAATAAAACTAAAGTAATGAAAATAAAACAAAACATATTTTCCCATTTCATTTCCCAAAATTTTGAAACAAATAAGAAGGGAGAAGACGAAATGACCGAGGGCTTTTTAAGTTTCAAGCTTTAATTGGTTAGTCAA
Organism: Gossypium raimondii; assembly: GCF_025698545.1. Classification (NCBI taxonomy): domain Eukaryota; kingdom Viridiplantae; phylum Streptophyta; class Magnoliopsida; order Malvales; family Malvaceae; genus Gossypium; species Gossypium raimondii. The sequence continues at coordinate 25,925,153 of NC_068565.1, forward strand.
TTTTCTTGTAATTTTTATGTTTACGGAATCCTCGTAGTTCAATGTAGCTAACCTATGTTGTATTTTTTATTATTTTTAAAATTGTAAGATGTTATTTAAGTTGAATAATTAATTTTTTAGGGACCAATTTGATAGATTTTTAGGTTAGAGTGAAAAAGGACTACATTGTAATGTCAATGGTTGATTTTGTGCAATAGGGGCCAAATTGTGAAAATTTTAAAATTTTGGGGTAGAAATGAGAAATAGGGAGTTAAATTTGGCTTAAAGTGAAATTGGTATACAAATTTGAGGTTAAATGTGGAAGTTATGTTAGTCCAGATTTTAAGAACTAAATTGAATAAAATACAAAAGTCAATTTATTTAGAAATTGAATGTGAAATTGTTTGTGTATTGATGAAATGTGTTGTTTGTTTTAATTCATAGCTAACGTCGACCCAAATTCTTTAAAAATGAAAGGAAAAGACAAGGTCGACGACGAATAACTTAAAGTTTACTGTTTGTGTTTTTATAATCCAAACTAATTATAAATTGCTACATATTGATTTGTTCATTCAAGGAAAGAATATGAGGTGAGAATTCTTGTTCACTTGGGATGATTTGAATCGAATAATGATTATGAGGATTGAAATAAATATGTTTGGTAAATGTGTGCATTTTTATTAATTATGAAAATTAAGTATGAATTGGGATAATTATGGCTATTATATATGTTGAATAAATGTTTAATTAATTGAAATAATTGTGAAATTAAGACATTGGTTGGTATCGAATTATGAAATGACAAACCTATTAATTGTTTCGGCAGAGTCGGATATAGTTGGCATGCCATAGGATAATAAGAGTTCAGGGATTTCTTTAACTATGAGTCAATAAGGAACTGGGTGACAATTTGCTTCTGTTAAACAGATGAGACGCTGAGTGTCAATATATTTGATAGCCCTAGGAGCAATTATTTGTTTCAGATTTATCCGGTGAGGCACTGGGTGCCAAACTTGGTGTGTTGGTTGGATCCGTGTATCAGTTTTAGTCTGAGTCATGTTAATAAGGGTGTAAAGAACGAAATGGTTTATATGATTTTGATATGGCAAAAAGAACATGAAATAAATTTTGAAATGGAAAATGAAATGTGAATTGTGGATTGAATTGGGAACATTAATATGTTATGTTCCAATGTATATGACATGTTGTGACATAATTTGGTGTGTTTTGAATTGGGTAATTATAGGTGCAAATGGTATGGCTTGGTAACCAAGCAATGGTGGGTGAAATGGCTTGATTTTGAAGTTATTTTAGGTGCACACGACTTAGGACACAGTCTATCACACGACCATGTTTCCCACATAGTTACCCCACACAGCCATGTGACCTATTTAGTTTTGGTGCAACTTTGTCCACACGGTTTTAAGGAGTTACACGGTTTGGCGACACGATCGTGTGGCCCTATATTCGAATTGTACTCAGTCTAGCCACACATCTATGTTCTTGAGCCACATGGGTTGAGCTCTATCACATGACCTAGCAAAATGGCCGTGTGACCCCAATTTCACATGGCATCAAGTTGTTACATGGTTTACTAACACGGTCGTGTGACCCATCCACACGACCTCAACCCGTCCACATGACCTTAGGACACGACCATGTGTCCTCTGTTTTCATATTTTTCTCATATTTTTAAATTTGTTTCAAATTGATCCTAAATGATTGCTTACTTTGTTTTAACCTTTGGTAAGCACGATATTAACCCGTAACTGATTGAAACATATGTTAATTTATTTAATTATGATTTTTTGATATTTAATTGAGATTTTAAAATTATAATTTATTTGTTAATGCCCGGTATTTAGTTGTAGATTCTTATTGCCCGGGTCCTACAACCGGACCGGGTGAGGGGTGTTGCATTTATTGGTATTAGAGCTATAGGTTTAGTCAATTCTCAGACTAAAGGTACATGCCAAAGTTGAGTCGAGTCTGAGTCAGGATTTTGATGTTGTTTATAATTGTTTCTATTTTATAGTTAAAAGATGTCGTGTAAATCAAATAATGAAGTTGATCAGAAGATTTATCTTAGCGATCATTCCATTGAAAATTTAAATCGAGTTGAGTCGGTGGCACCGAGCATTCATTCAGCTAGTGTAGAACAACCTAATATTGATAAAGGTAATAACGAGGGTCAAGGTGATTTGAATTTACTTTGAGGTAAAGCTGAAACTCATTAGAGAGTGGTGGGAGTTACCTATGCATGTTGTTCGATGGGCTCCGATTAAAGAATTATGAAGATATGGTGCAACTGAGTTTTTAGGTTTGAAAGGGCTGATCCCTTAGCTGCTGAAGTCTGGTTGGAATCGACCAAACGTATTTTGCAACAACTTGAGTGTACCCCGTGTGAATGTGTGATTTGTACCATTTTTCTACTACAAGAAAAAGAGTATACATGGTGGCAAATGGTAAAACACCACATACAGGCTGAATGAATCGACTTAGAGTTCTTTCAAATGGGATTTTAGAGGAAATATGTCGGAGAGTTGTATCTCGAAGAAAGGAAACATGAATTTTTATTGTTGAAATAGATGGAAATGTCAATGGTTGATTACAAACGTGAGTTTTTAAGACTTAGTAAATATGCTAAAGAATTTGTGCCATCTGAACCTGAAAGTTGCAAACGGTTCTTGGTGGTTTACGCGACGAACTCAAAGTATATCTTGTATCGCATTGAATTTCAGAGTTTGCTGGTTTAGTAGAATGAGTGAAAATGGTGGAGCAAGCTTTGGGTCTTGATAAGAAGATTGAATTTACACGAGTTGCTAGAAAACGAATAGGAATTGTTAGTTTGCATCTGCAACCAAAGCGAACTAGGGATTCTCATGGTAATTGGAGATCGAATTTTAAGTCTGATAGATCTGAAAAAATTCATATCGACAACCGATTGTGTCTGTGGTTAGTGTGTGAGGTCTATCTCGATATGTTGAGATACTTAATTGTGAGCATTATGGGAAGAAGCATCGAGGTGAATGCTGTAAATTAGCATGAGCCTATTTTTGTTGTGGATCATTGGAGCATTTTGCTTGAGAGTGCCCGAGAGGTGATAATGTTACTCCTGTCTCTACTCAAAAGTCTGCACATACGGGTAGGGGTCGTGGAAGTAGTTGTAGTGGTTCTATTTCTAGAAGATGTGTAAGATAATGGATGATTTGAATCGAATAACGATTATGAGGATTGAAATGAATATGTTTGATAAATGTGTGTATTTTTAGTAATTATGAAAATTGAGTATGAATTGGGATAATTATGGCTACTATATATGTTGAATAAATGTGTACTTAATTGAAATAATTGTGAAATTATGACATTGGTTGGTACTGGATTATGAAATGAAAACCCTATTAATTGCTCGGTTAAAGTCAAATATAATTGGCATGCAATAAGATAGGAAGAGTTTAGGGATTTCTTCTACTATGAGTCGATGAGGCACTGGGTGCCAATTTACTTTTGTTTAACTGATGAGACACTGGGTGTCAATGTATTTGATAGCGTTGGTCGTAATTATTTGCTTCAGATTTATTCGATAAGGCATTGGGTGCCAAACTAGTGTGTTGGTTGGATCCGTGTATCCATCTGAGTCTGAGTCATATTAATAGAGATATAAAGAACGATGGTTTATGATTTTGATATGGCAAAAAGAGCATGAAATGAATTTGGAAATGAAAAATGAAATATAAATTGTGGATTGAATTGGGAACATTAATATGTTATGTTCCATGAAATCATGAAATTGAATTTTGAGATGAAATGTATCTTACATGAGTTGTATGATTATTAAGTTGAAAATTGTGATAGACTTATGATGATATAAGAGAAATGAGATGGTTCTGAGTACATGATTATGTGAAATAGCATATTTGGCTTGATGGTTTGTATGCTATTTTCATTCTAAATTTATGCTCCTTTATGTTTAATATTATATTTATTGTTCAAATTATAAAATACCACTGGGTTATACTCAGCATATGTTTTCGATTGTCTGTGCGCAGGTTAGGTACAATTCATTTCGTAAGTTGATTCAGCATCCAGCGATAATCCTGAACTCAAGTGTTGGTGATGCTCTTATTTTGGTTTTGGCATGTACCTAGGAAGATTTTTGGTGATAAAGTTCATTTTGTATCTTGATGATCTTGCTTGTTATGTTATAAGTGTATATATATAAGTATATATATGAGAAGGTATTTGGTTAATGACTTGCTGGATTGCTTGAAATGTATGCTTAATATCCTTACGGTTGAGAGAAGTGTCTTGTTATGCTATATGTTCTTGGTTGATGCTTAAATGTGGAAGGATGTTTGACATGTTTTGATATATTTGATGTTAAAACATGAAGATGATTAAAGGTTAATTGTGCTTAAGTAAGTTATTGAGAAAGTGTCATATAATGTTAGTGAATTGGTATGTTTGAACATATTCATTTTGGTTGTTTTGAATATTAAATTGAGGTGCCTTTGTGGGCATATTGGTTAGGCACTTAGGTTTAATGATATATGACATGTTTTAACATAATTTGGTGTGTTTTGAATTGGGTAATAATAGATGAAAATGGTATGGCTTGGTAACCAATCAATGGTAGGTGAAATTACTTGATTTTGAAGTTTTTTTAGGTGCACACAACCTAAGACACGATCTACCACACGGTCACCCCACAAGGCAATGTAGCCTATTTAATTTTGGTGTAGGTTTGTCCATACGGTCTTAGTGAGTTACATGGTCTGTCAACATAGCCGTGTGACCCTATATTCGAATTGTACATGATCTGGCCACACGACTATATTCTTGAGCAGCACGGGCTAAGCTCTGTCACACGGCCTAGCGACATGGCCATGTGACCCCAATTTCACATGACATCAAGTTGTTACACAGTTTCCTTACACGACCATGTGGCCCATACACACGACCTCAACCCTTCCACACGGCCTCCGGACACAACTGTGTGTCCCTTGTTTTCATATTTTTCTCATCTTTTTAAATTTGCTTCAAATTAATGCTAAAGATTGCCTGCTTTATTTTAACCTTCAGTAAGCACGATATTAACCCATAACTGATTGAAACAAATTTATTTAATTATGATTTGTTGGATATTTAATTGAGATTTTAAAATTAAAATTTGTTTGTAAATGCTTGGTATTTAGTTGTAGCTTCCGGTTGCCCGAGTCCGACGACCGGACCAATTGAAGGGTGTTAAAAGGATAATGATATTCACGCCTCAAGCAATGACTAATTTTCTAAACATTAATTTTCTAACAATCTTAAGGATTTTTGGATGTTTTCCACATTGTCGATACTCATGTTCGTCATTGTCATTATTGTCCTGGTGTTGCTTGTGTCATTTTTACATGAAGGTACCATATGTTTGCTTGTATTGTCGTCTTACAACATATATCCTAATGATTTTGATATTTATATTGTTCGAGATTTCTATGCATCAATAAAATATATTAAAAGGGATAAAATCTAAATATTTCGAAATATTAGAATTGGTTTAATTTTGGAAAATATAGAATATTGATCGCATATAAAGTGTGTTATTTTTACGTTTGGATGAAGCATGAATTCATGTTGCATGAATTAGTTACTATAATTAACAAAATTAGTGACCTTAAATTGAAGTTCAATAAAATTCTTAATGTAGTAATAATGTGAATTTGCATAGGGCTTGATTAATATTAGTTCTACCTTTAATTTGGCTTGGACCAAACCTTGAGTTTTTATATCTAAAAAACTAAGGTTTTAATAATAAGATATTCATTTGTTACTATGATAAGAATTTCTACTTTACCATATTATCGTATTCGATTGAATATGCAAATCTAATTTATTTACTTTGAATTACATGTTTATATACAATTGAATATATATTTGTAAGTTGAATTTATTTTTAAACATGATCTATGATGAATATATGGTCCATAGCTGGTTGCTAGAAATAATTTTGGTAGTGTGAAAGTGCATGTCTAGGAATAGTTCTGGTTAGGAAATACTTGATACTTAACAGTGTTATGATCTCTCTTTCCTAAGAACATACTTGATGTTTTATTCATCAACTATACTCACTATTCTAGTATTCAATTGTGATCACAAACTGGGCTACTATATAACTCTGTGTAGAAATCAATGATGGATGAACGATAATCCTGTTAAGCCAAATGTCAATTTGGTCGAAGCAGATTATTTAATTGTGTGGTCATTTCTCAAGTTAATATTTTGACTAATGTGAAAGAGTAGGGGATAGATAGTGGTGCCACTCAGTACATTAGTGGTAATTAAAATATCTTTGTGTCTTACTCCCAAGTGGAAAAAGGAGAACAGTCTATCTATCTTAGAAACTCTTGAAATTGCACATGTTTGGAAAAAAAGCAAGGTTTTGTTCAAACTTACATTTAGAAAGGCCTTATCGTAAGGGAGGTGTTTCATTTTCCTAATGTTCAAACCAATTTAGCTTTCGTTAGATTATTGGGAAAAATAGAAGTGAAAGTTTCCTTCAATTGTGACATGGTTATGATGACTAAAAATATAGTTTTGTGAGAAAAAGGCTTTTGTAACCATATATTATTTATTGTTTGATTTAGAAATTATTAATGATAATTCTAATCTATCTGCTTGCTGATTGAAATATCATAATCTATGTGGCACGTTAATAATGAAATTTGTGATTATATGTTGTTGTGTAACTGAAACCAAATTAGGGCATTAAAATACTTACTAAAATGTGTGCTTGTGAATATACTTGAAATTATTTGTGTGTGTTAGATTCCTTATATGATAATGATAAGACACTTTATGTTTTGAAGATTATTTTCCTAACTTAAAATGTATGAAAATTTGGGGTGTCTAAAGATTATGTTTTTTTTTTTATCTTATGAAAAGGATTATGAATTCTAATTGCGTATTCATTGACTACCTTGAAATTAGTTTTGCATATATATATATATATATATATATATATTTTCTTTTATAAATAGTAATGTGTTTAATCATAATGTTATACTTGAGATAAAAAAATGTTGAACTTTTTAGCATATTTGTGACACCACACACTCGACCCAATTTTTGGATCCGAGTGTGTGACATCACATTATGTTGTCGAAATAACTCAGACTAATTCAACATAATTACACCAAATTTAATTCACATTTATCAATAACATAATTAAAAATTATTATTTGGTTATATCTTATTCTACTGAGACTCTTGTTATTTTCTTTATAAATAGAGACCAAGAGTTAGGTAAAATAACATACTTTTCTACATTGATATTCTATCAAAATATAGTTAAATTATTTCCCAAATAAAAATTATCTTTTGACAGAGTTTATCTTTCGATTTCTAACTCTTGAAGTTTTACTAAATATTTCATCGATTTGCGAATAGAGTTCGTACTCTAGCAAACCGAGATCAAGATTAGTGAAGAATATCAAGTGGTTGAAAGCTAAGAACAATAGAGTCCGCCTAATCCATAAATACTAGTATAATTTGGATAAAAGAATTTTATTGTCATAAATATCACAATCCGTCGATTTTTAAAGAAAATTTTTTAAACTTATGATGACAAAATTTATTTTCAAACCAATTTTTCCAACAAAAATGGTAGGCCTAATGGGGTAAGTACCAAATGTTTTAATTTTACGTCACGTTTGGTTGGCGTGAATAATGATTCAGTTCAGTGCTTATTCAATTTTAAACAGGGTTTTATTCGTTTGGTTCATTTTTTACTGTCGAATTCTCATTCCATGCAGGCCTCTATTACGGGTGTGCACTGAATACCCATTCAGTAGATAGGGCTCTGAATTGGCTATTCTTTGTCGTCCGTAATAGCCTTCTACTTTTGAAGACAAAAATCTCTTTTCATCTGCCTTCTTCATTTTCTCTAGATGCTCCTGTTAGAGTGAGTAACAAAGTTGGAGGCCAAATCTACTGCCATTATCGGGTAATTTGTTGTTCATTTTCTTTGTATTTTTTATTTTTTGTTTGAATCTTAGACCACCTTGCTTCCGTCGCCGATGTTTGTTTCCATCATTCGATACCCATTTTATTCACTGGGTAAATCTCCAAATTTCCTTCTTTAATTTCTTCTTTTTTATTCATCAACACAAAAAATAAATGGGGATTATTCTTTTCTTTTCAGATTCTTGTCAACCAGCCCATGTTGGTTTAAGCTTTTTTTTTTTTTTTTTTACCCTTTTTCTCTCATATTCTTCAAATTTTCTCAGCTCATTCCTGGGTTTCTTTTCCTTTTTCTAGGTGCCATTTTTTAAATGTAATTTTCACTTCCAGAATCAAGACCCATTGGTATAAAACTGCAAATGGTTTCATTAGTTTCCCATTCATTTTATAGTTAGATTTGATAAAAAATGGTGAACTGTGTTTTTTTTTTGTTTTGTAGTGAATGATCAGTTAACCTCCGATTGTCGAATTAACGAGGTATGTCTGTCTTAATAGCTTTTTGTTTTCCGATTTTGATTTTGATTTTTTGGGTTTCATGTTCATCGATTGAAGAAATGTTGATTGACTTTGATTCTTTAATTGAAATTTCTTTGATTCTTGCTCGGTTAATCTATCATTCTTTCAACTCTTTAATTGGATCACACAACTTGATTGACTTTAGGAATTTGGTGACTAATGTTGCCAATATGTTTAATTTTTGTTGAACAAAAAAAAGATATGTTTGATTCTTGTTAGGGGTTTTCATATTTCTTTTGGTTTTTGAACTGTTATACTGAATTTGATTAATTTGGGTTCTTTGGTATGATTTCCACTACAATTGAAAATCAGTTTGCTTTTGTGATCCTTAAGCAAATATTTTGGTTTGCAATACAATAGCCTGCCTTGAATGGTTATCATTGGCACAATTACAACACCAATGGATAATTCTTCTCTTTTTATAGGTCTTCTTCATGGACTATGCTATTGTTCCAATTGCTTTTGATAGTTCATTAAAACTAGATATAGAAGCTGCAAATGAAATGGACTCCCCAAAATAAGTATTGGCTTATAAGGAAATAACAGATTAAAAGTGATAGACTTATTTATCAATAATGGCTCCAAAAAATCTGTAAAAATCAATGTTAAAAGTGATGGACTTATTTATCAACAATATATACATATTGTGGTTTCTAACAGTTGCAAGAGAATATAGAATGAGAAAGGACTTTCTTTAGTTAATTGAATTCTCTACTTTTTCTATTTTTATATTCTAATGTAGAATTTTTCATGAAATTCACACTTTATAGGCTCAATTGGAAGGTGAAAATATGATTTCAAAATTACTGCATTGGTGCACTTCTTTCCACATATGTTTTTGTTCTTGTTGTAGTTTGTATATTGATGTAATTTCTATAGGATCTATATTGTTTTGGTCATGATACTCATAACTTTAATTTGGATACCTAATATATACTTTAATGATTGCCTGCAATATTGTCCTAGCTACTCTGCAAGGTTTATACTGATGTTTTATTGAAAAATAATGGTATATTTATGCCTTCTCGTATTGTTGATTACTCTTTTAAATTATCATTAAAAATACCTTTTTATCTTGTCCTATTGTCCTTTTTAGACATGTTTTTTTAGGTTATCCTAAATGATTGGTTATTTTTATAACTTGGATTAAAAAGATTTTACTCATCAAATCCAAGTGAATACTAAATGGAATTCTAGAGTGTGTACCGTGTAGCATTGATTTTATTAGACCGTAAGTTGCAATAGTATTTGCAGAAATTAGAGTAATTTGAATTTTTCATGGAACTTTGTTTTGTTGCCTATAGATTTAGTGCTTTCCAACAAGCTGGTTTTGTATGATTTGGAAAATCAGACCATTGGATGGACTAAGTACAATTGTGAGTATCGTGTTACTTTTCCTTTCACGGTTGCTTTATAAATTTTCTACTAATTGGTATAAATCTCAGTGTATTATTATTGTTTCTTTTGTTTCATAAGAGGTGTTATCTCTCTGCAATTGCCATAGTTAGAAAATTTATTTTATGAATAGAGTTGATCCTCGAATCTTCCCCAAAGTTGATCCTAGTAACACTATTTGCTGATTCTTGTTGCTTTATATAGTATGATGTCTTCGTAAATTTATGGGTTTCATATCTCAAATCATTGGCATTATAAAATATTCAGTACCCTGAATTTAGTGAATTGGAAACTGTCATTTTATGAAGTGCTGGATGAGTTTATGAAATCTTGTTAGAATAATCAGTTCTCTGTTAGGTTGTAATGTTTTATTTTATTCATTTATAGTGCATAAGTGATTTCCCTTTGGATTTTTCTTTTGATTTGGGCTTTTCTTTTTTTTTTGGTAAGTTTAATTTTTTGTTTTTGTCTTTTTGTTGATCGTGACATCATTACAAACATGTATATAGGGTTACACATTGCTCAATGCTAGTTAGATTGTTGTAGTTTTTAGTTTAACTTTTTTTAACTTGGTGTACATATAAGTTCATGAGCATCATGACTAATCATACAACTCTTATCTACTCTCTTTCAACTATTGTCAAACTAAGACTTGAAAATAGCAACTTGGTTCGTTTTGTTGAAGCATAGTTTAGTTTAGTTTTGTAAGTAAACATTGATGTATTTGAAGCATAATGCAGGCTTCATATAAATTGTTGGTGTAAATTTGACATGTACTGGTAGGTTGTGGTGGTAGTAGGTAGGGGTGAGCAAAATCCGATTCGAATCGAAAAATTAGACAAAAAATTCAAATTTTGAATTAAATAGTTCGAGTTATTTGAGTTAATCAAGTTATTCGGATAAACTCGAATAAAAAATTAAGTTTTTTGGTTTAATTCGAATATGAATTACACAATTCGAGTTATCTAAAAATCCAAATAAGAAAAGGCAAAATTAAGTCGTTTTGGTAAATGTTTACTTTTTTAAGAGTTAAAAGTCAAAACCATTAAGTTAAAAGGTAAAACTACGTCGTTTTGATAAATGTTTACCCATTAAGCTAAAAGGCAAAACCATTATATTGTTTATGTAGTTAAATAATCTTGTACTTCGTCTACTAGTTAAATAATCGGTCCATGTAAACGCACCACTGAGTATAAATAATAGGATTCGTTAACTCGATTCGGCTGGACTCAAAAATTTTTGACTCGATTCGATTTGATTCGAAAAAAAATTCAAATTGAGTTCGGTTGCTAAAATATGATTCGTCAACTCGATTAACTTGAAATTTTTTGACTCAATTCGACTCAGCTTGATCAAATACTCACCCCTAGTAGCTGGTGAGCCTTGGAACATGGTTGACTGATATGTACCAAGAAAGATATGAAGTTAGGGAAAAGAAGAGTTTTAAGAAGGTAACATATGATTTGGTTCTTTTCTTTTACATTTCCTACAATGCAATAATTTTTTTAGCTATTATCCATGTTTCTGATGTAAGGTTTTGGCATGATGCAGAGACTAAGGGGATTGAAGGCCATGGGGAGTATGGAAAGTGATTCAGATTGAAGATACATCAATGGCAGCAGCAGAGCCCTTTTTCTTTTTTGATATTTTTGGGGGAATATTTTTGGAGTTGATGTTAATGGGTTGGGGAAAAAATATAGAAAAGTTAAAACAAGGTCTGCTTGCTGGGGTTTGTTTCGTGTTTAGATGTTTGATATTTTATATATATAAATGAGAATAATTATTGTTTTTGGATTAATATTTGTAATTTTGGCAACTATGATCCCATGAGATTATGTTTTGTCCTTCATATTAGGCATGAAGTGAGATGAGGCAGTAGATTTGGTAAAAGGAATTGTGTCAAATTTGATGGTTGGAATCACCTATATGACAAAAGTTAAGTGTGTGTAGGATGAGAGGGTAGCATTTGCCAGTGACTGATCTGCATAGATTTCCCTAACAAAATCTCAAAAGTACATCTTTCCTTATAGATGAACCAAATTATATTAAGAATGTTATTAAATTATATATTATTAAATTGTATTTAATAATAATTATATTAAAATATGATTAAAATATTTATTTCTATTATTATTAAATTATATTTAATAGTGCTATTAAAATTTAATAATAATAACAACAATCATCTACTTAAAAAATTTCTACTAAGGATATTCGGTCATTTAAGCCATTTCCTTATGTTACTACAAAATCTATTCCATTCCCCACAACCAAATGTGGTGTTAGAATTTTGGGAAAATTTTCTCTCAAATTTGGAAATTTAGCTTTTATACCATGTTAAAATAAAAAAATTCAATATGGTATGAAAAATTTTCTCTCTTTATTGATAATTTTGGAAAAACCAAAAATAGATATTTATATACAAAATAGGAAAATAAAATAGAAATTAAATCCTAAATAGTAGCTAATTAAATCAAATTAAATAAATCGAATCCCTAAATATCAGTTATGCACACAAAACATAAGTTGTTAATTAGTCAACATTTTACTCCAACAAAACAATTCATTAGCTTTTTTTTATATCACTTTAATTACATCATTCAAATGAACAAATTAAATTGATTTTGTATTAACTTAAGTTTTAGGGTAAACTACAAAAATAGTCACTTTTGTTTGCCTAAGGTTACACTTTAGTCACTTATGTTTGAAATGTTACGTTTTAGTCACTTATGTTATTATTTTGTTATGAAGTGATCACTCTTCCGTTAAGTTCCGTTATCTCCCTAACGGTAATCCTACGTGGCAGTCCAACTAGATTTTAAGTGCCAACTTGGATTTCCTAATGGGAAGAGAATAGATTTTTGATTAAATAAATTTAATTAATTAAAAATTTTAAACTCTAAATCTTAGTTAAAAAATCGTTCATCTCCTCCATTTTTTTAGTTTTCTTTGTCAGGTGATTAAGAAAGCTATTATCATCAGAATTTTTTATTTACCTACAAAAACAAAAGAGGATTCAATGGAGGGTCCAGGTATGTCTTCTTCACTGACAAATTTATGTTCTAAGACTTAAAATCAAGTGGTTGTCGACAAATTTATGTAATAAGATGAACTGCAATAACTGCAGCATGTGAAAACCAAGCCAAAACCTGAAGAAGCAAAGGGTTGCCATTACACCATCTGGAGACTTTCCGAAGGAAAGTCCAGAGACAATGGAACAGATCACCATAAGCATCAATGTGAGTCCATAAACTCATTTTCGGCCTAATTTATCACCGAGCCAACCAAAGAAATGTTGTCCAGCTAAAGTTCCGCAAAAGGCCACACCATTAACAGCAGCTACAATACGAGAAGGCAAAGTTCCAGGCTTTTCAGAAAGTGCATCGAAGTAGTAAATACGACCAAGCAATTTTGTGATAAGAGAGATGCTAAAAAGGTCATAAGTGTCAGTGAAGAAACCCATTCCAACAATCACAATTGCGGTGAAATGGTACCATTGTGTCTTTCTTTGCATCCAACGCATTAAGAACTCCAAGTTTGGTTTGCCATTTCATCTTTTTTACCTGAAACCAAATCAAGTAGGAAATTAACAAAACATAGGAATTCTGGGTTTTCTCTGAATAAACAATCCCATGTCAAATAAAAATGGAAAAAGCCCGAAGTTGAACAAAAATGGTTCAGCCATTGAAATAAACTGTTTTGGCTTTTCATTCTAGGATGTTAACTAGAACATCATTTTTTCACATGCTGCAGTCATTGCAGTTCATCTTATTACATAAATTTGTCAACAACCACTTGATTTAAGTCTTAGAACATAAATTTGTCGGTGAAGAAGACATACCTGGACCCTCCATTGAATCCTCTTTTGTTTTTGTAGGTGGATAAAAAATTCTGATGATAATAGCTTTCTTAGTCAACTAAAAAAGAAAACTAAAATAAAGGGGAAGATGAACGGTTTTTTAACTAAGATTTAGAGTTTAAAATTTTTAATTAATTAAATTTATTTAATTAAAAATCTATTCTCATCCCACTAGGAAATCCAAGTTGACACTTAAAATCTAGTTAGACTGCCACGTAGGATTACCGTTAGGGAGATAACGAAACTTAACGGAAGAGTGATCACTTCGTAACAAAATAATAACATAAGTGACTAAAACGTAACATTTCAAACATAAGTAACTAAAATGTAACCTGAGGCAACAAAAATGACTATTTTTGTAGTTTACCCTAAGTTTTATATGTTTTGAATTATTCAAGTTTTAAAGCATTTCGACTTGGGGTGAATCAAGTTTAATAAGATGAGGTTTTGGATTGGATCATTTCAAACTTTGGTGTATAGATTCTACACTTAGGTTTAATTATTTCAATTTTGGATTATTTTAAGTTAGTTTAATTCTAGTTGAAGTTTGAATATTCTTTTTATTTAGGTAATTCATTGTGCAAATTATTTTTAGGTATATGATTGACAAATTTGAGTTGAATTAGCTTCAATTTAAATTTATCGTGTTAGATATTTTTTTATTTCGATTTAAAATTTACTGTTCTAACTTTTATCGTTTCCATTTTATAACACTTCATTATGTTAGAAAAAGGTTTTATTAATAAATTGGTGCTTGAATTGTATCTCAATTCTCATATTGGTCTTTAAATTATTTTTTTGTCAAAAGTGGTGCTTAAATTATAAAATTTATTCCATTTTGCCTAAATAGTATATGACATCCTATAAGAATATGCCACATGTCAAATCTTATTGGATGGTATTTTGGTGGTAAATAGGACAAAATTTGATTATTTAAGTACAAGTTCTAACAAAAAGGTTTAAAGACCAATCTGAAAATTGCGATATAGTTCAAGGGCCAATTTAAAATAAAGCCAAAAAAAACCTTCACTAGAATGCAAAGCTAGACCACCTTCACGCATTTTGCAAATAGAATCATAACAAGTAAACAAGAAGAAAAACATATTAACGACACAAAATAAGAGTTCATAAATCTGTCTAAATTTAGTGAAGTTCCTATCGGACCTCATAAAATTTTGCATCTAATTGCTACATCTGTTTCAATACAAATGATAATCTAAATAAAATTAGTTTAAATTTATCATGTCAGTATTCTGAAAGATACTAAAAAGTTAACCTCAAATGAAAATTTTTTCAAGGGGTTACCTTGGATGATACCCTATTCACTAGGCACAGACACGTTAATATCCGGGGATGGCCGATGGATAGAGGCCGGTTCCGAGCCATTGTTCCAACCAGAAACAATGGAGGCTGCTGCAATATTTGCTATGTTTTTATGATCAGTTATGTTATTACTTGCTTCCCCAAGGCTCCCCACTTGGAAAGGAGATGTTGGTTTCACGTTGTTTTCACAATCTAGTTTTGCTTGTGAGATGATTGGCCTTCCTTCTTCTGTCATCGCCATGGCCGAAGGAGCGGTGGCGACTGCAGAAGCTGCAACTGTGTGCTGCTCACGGTAAGGCTTCCTTTTATGCACTTTGTAGCCATTTAGCATGAAGCTTCCCACCACAATCTACATCAAAAGAAATGGAAGTATATGTATATATACCACTCCATGTATAAGTATAGGATACAAATATCTATTGGTTCAACATGTTTTCTTTTCATAGATTTGGATGAGGTTAAAGTATGAACCTATATTAAGAGTAAGATTGTATTTTACTCCCTCTATTTAAAAAATAGGCAAATTAGTCCCTCTACATTAGATTAAAGAGAAAATTGATCATTTCTATTAAAATTTTCATCAATTTGTACTATTAAAAACTAACGGGACTGACGGAATAACTTGACAGTGAGGCTTGGTATGCCATGTGTACCTTATGTTAACGTATAGGGTCCAATTTTTAATAGCAAAAATAGATGGAATTCTTAACAAAAGGATTAGTCTCCTTTTTGACCTAATGTACAAGGACTACTTTACCCATTTATTGAGTAGAATGGATAAAATGCAATCCGACTCCTAATACAAAGGCCTCTATGGTATTGTTACCAACCATAATTTGACTAGAATATATCATCATCCAAATGGTAAAAGTATCATGGAGGTCTCTGTACTAGAAGTCAAATTGCACTTTGCCCTCCCTAATTAAAAAATGGGCAAATTAGTCCCTATACATTAGGGTCAAAGAGCAAACTAGTTATTTTGTTAAAAATTTCATCTATTTCCACTATTTAAAATTGATCCCTATACATCAGCATTAAGTACATGTGGCACACCATGTATCATTTTTTAATTATTTTGCAACCATATCAATTTTTAACGATACAAATTGATGAAACTTTTTAATAAAAATGACTAATTTATTCTTTAATCTAACTAATAAAAACTAATTTATCTAATTTTTAATAGAGATAAAATGTAATATGACTAATACTGAAACCTTCTTAATATTTTAGATAATCTACTCAATTTTAAGATTCATTCTTTATCCTTTAAATTGACATTATATATTTTTATTATTTTAATATTTTTCTTACTCGGATTCACTAACATTATTAAAAAATTTCATTAGTGGTGAAATAAAATTAAAAAAAACCCTAAAAAGGCAACAGCTTCTATTCCATGTAAATAGCTATTTTGCACTGATTTACCGTTTAAAAAGAAATTATTTCAATTTGTACTGTTTTTCTCTTTTATGAGAAAAATTTTCAAAAAAATTGATTAACGGATTTTTTTTTGGTGGTGCGAATAATAATAATAGGATGATGAAATTATGTCTGATATAAAAACTGAATAAGTACAAGAACGAAAACTGTAATTTAATAATGATATCCCATACCTATGTCTAAAAAGAAAGCAAAGGACTTACCTGTATAGGGCTAGCGGCCAACAGTACACCGGCAAGCCCACCACCTATTACACGACCATCCGATCCAGCCAATGAAACACTCAAACCACCGGTTCTGCTTTTTACACCCCCATTCTCACTGAATGTAAATGAACCGGTTAGAGACAAGATCTCAAAACGCCCCTGCAAAGTAAATTAATTCCAATTTTCAACTTCAATATGCTAAAAAATCATCTTTCAAAAAAAAAAAAAAAGCAAACAAATAAATTGTTAGAAACTGTTACAACATAAAACATACAATCAATGCAACATATAAACCATGGCATTTATCGTAAGCATCATGTGTTACTTAAAAAGAAATAAAAGAGTCATTGAAATAATAACACATATCTATTTTTAATGGTAGAATTCAAATATGAAACTTAAGATGACGTTGTTAGGTTTTAGAAGATGTAATCTTAAAATAGATATGGAAGTTATCTTGTACAAATACCGAATATGTTTGAGAGTATTTAGATGAATATGTATGTCTAATGTAGTAGAGTATATATTTTAAAAGTTTTCATATATTTGGATGTCATATTAATATAATTTTTAAATGTGGAAACATTTAAAATTTTAATCTCAAAACTTATTTTTAAGTACAAAAATAGATGTTTTTGGCATTATTTTTTGAACTTTGAATGTTAAAAACCTTAAACCAAAATAATTGTATTTGGAAACAAAAATGAAAAATGAAAGAGTAAGGAGAGGAAAAGGTAGAAAATCATGCCTCGAATGTTAAAATCCCACCAGAGGAACCAGGTTGTCGAAGGGTAACATTAGAAACAGCTCCATTTGCTGATAGAATACAAATCCCACGAGGACCCTTTTGTGATAATGACACAACTTTTCCTGCTACATCCTGCTTTTTCAATCAAAACCCAGATCTCAATTCATATCAAAATTTACCCTCAATTCTCCCTCCCTCTCTCTCTCTCTCTCTCTTTTTCCCTATATTAAACTTTTCTTCTTATTAAAATGGAATTTTCAAAACACAATAGTTAAATGTGTAAATATATTTTTCAAAACTTATACTTAAAAGATGTCTAAAAGATATTTGGGATTAAGAGAATAATTAACTGTGTTAATAATTTTATTATTAATAAAATTATAAAATATATAACCAAATAATATTAAATTAAAGAATAAAATAATATAAAATTATAAAATAAAAATATATTAAGATATTCAAATTACCATATTTATCTTTCATCCAAAACTATATAAAATAATATAAAATATTATATTAATGAAATTTAAATTAAAAATAAATAATATTTTAAAATTGATATTTATTTTTATCAAATAATATAATTATATTCACTACTTATATTTCTTAATTTAGCAAATAATTTTTTAATATAATCTCAACACTTATAAGAAAATTTGAATTTTCTTTTCTTCTGATCTTGAAAATTACCTCCCCGGTATTAACTTTGACCACATGTGCCGTGAAGTCTCCGCCGGCCGTGTAAGCAAACAACTCACCTGTCCAAATATATGTTAACTTTGTAATTAATTTAGAAAAGAAATTAATAAAAGAATTATTCACTAAAATAAAAGTAAAAAAAAAAAGTGAACCCAAAATTCACCAACATAGATATCTTTTTCCGTAACTTGAAAAACAAAAAGAGAGATATCTTTTGAAGTTTTATATATATCAGATTATTTTTAAATTATTTTAAACTTAAATGTATATCCTTTTTAGAGAGAGTTAAAAGTAATTAATTTCTATCAAACCAGAAGCAAAATGCCAATTCTCATAGTTGAAATTAATGTGAAAACCTATCATTTATTATTAACTGTTTATATTTGATTTAATGAACAATGTTTTCTAACTTTCTATCTATGCACCAAACTTGATGTCACATTACTTATAAATACAATAATCTTTTGCTTAATATCAGTTTGGTTTATTAAATTCATGCATCAAATAATTTAATTTTGAATGATGTATTCTTATTTAATTAATATTGAATATATTTTTTATTATTAATCAAGAAATTTATATGTTAACAAAAATTACAAAATTATTATTTAATATATGATTTCTCCAGAAATATTCTAAGTTCAATTCTCAGTATTTGATGACATAAATACTACTAATTAAACTTTTAAAAGTTACTTCAATTTTTAATGACTATATATATCTATTAATTGAAAGTATAAAACCTTAATTAAATCTTCCACTTCCCAAAGAAAGCATGAATCAACTACCCTAATGTGTTGGGTGAGAAATAGAGAAGCCAAAAATACTAAAAAGAGGTAAGTCTTTTAAGGCTATATATATCTACGTCCCATTAGAGATTACATTTTTGTTTTGTTTTGCTTTTTTATCTTTTTTCTTCTTCTTCTTCTTTTTTTAATTATTCTTGGTAAGTAAGCTGAGAATTATTTACCCCATTAAACAAAGAAAGGAGTGAACATGCAATGCAAGCAATCACAAGCCCATTTTTTTTTTCTTTCTTTTTTTTAATTTCAGCACTTTCTCGGGAACCAAACAGAGTTTTCTATGAAACTTAACAAAATAAAAGAACTCTTTAACCTATTAACCAAAAAGAAAAAAGAAAGAAAGAAAAGGCAACTCTTTAACTTTCTTTAACTTCACCTAGAGAAAGCAAGAAGCTGAGAACTATTTCTGCAGTACTTTCTCGGCAACCAAACAGAGTTTTATATGAAAAATAAAAAAAAAACTCTTAAACTTTCTTGAACTTTACCTAGAGAAGCAAGAAGCTGCCAGTTCCTTGGGGACCTTCCTTTACCTCTCTTGTGTGATGAGAACTCAGTAGGAGATGAAGGAGATAAAGTGAAACCAGGAGGTGAATTCGTCGTCGTCGTCACTATCTGATATGGTACCCTAAGGTTCCCATCTGCATCATATTTTCTCGGCCTCCCTCTCTTTTTCTTCCCTAAAGAATCACTCAGTGTTCTTCCACCTGGTCCTGGAATCACTGTTGAAGTCATTGTCGTCGCTGTTTCCGAGCTCATGTTGTTGATGTTCATCACCTGAGGCAACACTTGAAGGCTACTCACTGGTGCAGGTGGTGAGTCAGTCTCCGAGTTGCCTAGTGACCCAGATATGGTGCTCTCCTTTTCTTCCATTCTCGGAAATGGCAAACCAAAAATTGAGAAAAAGAAGAACTGGGTTTCCTTCAAAATAGAGAAAGATAATATAGAAATTTTATAAACTTCCCTCCATTAATGGAGGAGGGAAAAGAGATTGTGGGAAACTAAGGTCTTTTTCTTTGTATTGTATGCACTCTCTACAGGCTTAAAAACAGGGTCAATTACTAGAATGCTTTTATTCATATTTTATTCCCAAATTGCCCCTTACAATTTAGAAAATGATTCTTTTTTTTTTTCTATAAATCTATTTTAGTAGGCATTCCACCGGTAAAAGAACTATGAAGATTCTTATATTAAGAGTTGGGATGTATTTTGGTTCTACTATTTAAAAAATAGATAGATTAATCATTATACATTAGATTAAAGAGAAGCGAATCCTTTTAAAACTTATATTCATTTCTACTATTAAAAACTAGTCTCTATATGTTAGAATAAAGTACACGTGGCACGCCACCCTTAACTATCTAGTTATTTTGTTAGTGGTGCCAGTTTTAATAATAGAAATAAATAAAACTTCTAATAGAAAAGACCAATTTACTTTTTTAATCAAAAGTGCAGGATTAATTTACTATTTTTAAGTAAAAAAAGTAAAATATAATCTAAACTTAAAAATGAAGATATAAGTATAAAATAATAGAAATAGAAATGTGGGTGTTTAGGGTTTTGCTTATACTAAAAATGGGGAAAAAGAAAGTGGGCTCAATGTTCTTGTTTCCTTGTTTGACAATTTACAAAAGTATATTAAAGTATAATGAGATAAAAAAAGTCATTGAATTAATAATGGTAGTAATAGTTTTGTTTTAATTAATGTAAGAAGGCATCCTTATTATTTTTATTTAGATTTTAATTAACAAATCTGGAGTTATTCTTTTAGAAAAGAAAATCAATTTAAATAGAAATTACACATAATGAAATTTAGAATAATTGGGCAAAGAATCCACAAACAATATTTGTATAAAATGATTATAAAGTTAAACACAATTAGTAATTTAGAATTTTGCTTTAATTTCATTTATTTATTAAATCACCTGTTGAAAAAGTATGGAGGGTAGTTCAGTAATTAAGATGCCAGTTCCTTTTCTGGCCTGCCTAAAGGGTTTTTTTTTTAAAGGAAAGGGGTAATTTAGAAGATAGATTTAAAAAGTTCTAAAACCTTGGAAAGAATAGATTAAAAATTCAGTCAAACCGTCCTTAAAGCAATAAATCGTGACACAAAATAATGTTTTTTTTTTCTAAAGAATTACAAAACCTTGGAATCTGAATTTTCAATTTGTTCTCATTTCTAAGGAGTTCTGTGATTTGGGCACCTCAAATTGATATTTTAAACCACAATAATGGTTATAATGGCAATTAAGCCCCCACTTTTTTATCAAATTTTCTTGTATCCTTTGTTTCTAACTTCTTTTGCAAAAAAGAAGGTTTGGTATAAATCTATGAATTTTGCTTAAACACACATTAAGATATATGAGTTTTAATTTAGTGTAATTATATACATGATTTTGATTCAATTGAACTCATAAAATTTTAATTTTATTCAATCGAAATTAAAAAATAAATAATTACACAAAAGTGAAATTAAATTAAAGTTAAAATTTCATGTAGATCTTTGCAAAAAATCAAAGTTAATATATCATATTATACATTTTTATCAAAGTTTATGTATAGTTTTGATATTTGTTCCAAAACATTTTCACCTATTTTTCACATTTTCTCTCTTTTAAATCTATTAGTATGTATCATTCCTATTGTAAGGGTGTGCAGTAGTAATTGCAAGAAAATGTAATTACCATAATAGTAATTATAACTTCTTGTAATTGTAGGGAATTTTAATTCACTAAACGTGTTTGGTTACTAACGTGTAATCTTAATTTCATATCCATGTTTGGTAAACATTTGTTTTTTGATTATTATTTTTGAAACTCATCAAATTAATTACCCGCATGATTCCTCCAATTCTAGCCTCTTCCTTAAGAATTAGGGAGTGCAATTGGGATGCTCTAATTACAAATACTCAAGAACATGTTCTATATATGTTTTATTTATAAAAAATATTTTTTAAAGATAATTATTAAGTTTATTTTAAAGTGTTTTATAGTTTTGAAGCAATTTGGTGGCTAAGTATCAATAGAGATTTAGGTATTACAAGTCAATAGCCACAAAATAAACTAGAGAGGCTTGGTATCAATACTTATTCTTGAGGTATTGGTACTTGCTCTAGAGGTATAGATACATGCCTTAGTTGCCATAGGCAAAGCTAGAAAATTACTTTAGGGGGGCTAAATATGAATCATAATTTTTTTAGGGGGCAAATTGCAGTTTGACCATTATACTAATTTATAGTTTTCTAAATTTTAACTAGTCTAAATGAAAATTTACCACGACGGAGGCAAGGCCATTGCTTGTGCTTATTTGTCTTCTCTCTTGTTAGTGGTATCAACGCACGACTTTTATAACATTTAGATTTTAGCTAAGGTATCGATATCCTTTTTGTAGGTATCGATACCTAAGTTCCAGGGGCACTATTTTAACTCGATCTTTTACATTGCAATTGTTGGATCTGGTGCCCTGAGTGTAGTATATTCGTTTGTAAACTTATAATTTTTTTTGAACAGATTGGTTACTAAAACAAATTCATTGATTAGATTAATATACATTGTATAATTGTCCTCACATAGTTTTTGCACGCAAAGCAAAGTGGAAGCAGATGTTGCTCATTGGTTGTCTAAATGTTTAACTAATACTAAGCGGTATTACTGGTTGGATCGTGGTACGGAAAGACAACTTGTATTAGTAGATAAACCTAAACATGTCCTTAGTCTAATCGGCAATGAGCAAATCAATTAAAAGACTAATATGTCGTCTATTAGTCCAATTAGGGAGATGCCCTTTCTTGGGCATCGGAGTAGATGACTCCCAAAAGATAGAGACATAAATGTGACTGATTGGATTGATAGTACATCAAACATGACCCAAGCAGAATAGATCTTGAATCTGTTTATGGATTTATTCACTTGTGATGTTCATACTGTGACATACCTAAATCCTGAGTGGATGACGAACTATGTATGCGTGACTCGTACACTTTGATGTAAGTAAAAACATGAGTTCAAATGGTTAAGGAACTGAAAGCTAGTGCATTGGGTGTACGACTTCTGTAGTATGTAGCGTCATTCACAATAGTGAAATTCATATCCCAAAACATGGGTAAATGATATCCTCTCATTGGCATTACATGGTTGATGAAAAGTAAACATGACCACGGGTCGTCCATTTTTGTGAGAGATGACTTGATCATTATTTGATAATTAGCTTTTCATGAAGGAAGATGTAATGGTTACCATGAGATAAAATAGGATCATATTGAGAGAATGAATATTATCCCAAAGAGATCAAGGATATCCTATGAGGGCAACACACTTATGACAAGGTCATTGGAGGAGTATTGAGTAGTTGTTTTTGTAATGGTATGTCGTTGGGAAGAGCTCAGTCACGATACTATAGTGGAATGACTTTGTGACTAAATGAGTTTATAATGAATATGCGAAAAGCTGAAACTTAATTATAAATCATTTGAGCCTCAACTACATATGTCCAATTAATCTCCACTAGCTTGTTGAAACTAGAAATGAATACGTGTTTGAATAGAAATGAACAAAATGAATAGAAATGAACGAAATGAATAGAAAAATATAAATGAGAAACATTCAGGAATGATTATGGTTTTTTTCGAAATGGAGAAATGAAATCATTTGGAAATGAATGTAGGTTTCTAAAAATAGAAATGGAAATGGAAATGGAAATGAAAATGAAAATGAAAATGGAAACGAAAATGAAAATGAAAATGATCCATTTGCAATTATATATGGATTACTTAAAAAATAATCGAAAGAATGAATTTATGTTTTTGGACTGTTTTGAAGCCTGAAAATGAAAATAAACCATTCGGTCATACTGAACATGTTGAGTTGTGAAATATTGAACATATTTTCTTAAAATTTTACCAGGGGCAAAATCGTTAAAATTTTACCAGGAGTAAAATTGTCAAAATTTTCCTAGAGTAAAATAAGAATGAGAAAAAATATTTTATATATAAATATTAAAGTTTATTTTGGAAAGTAGAAAAGCTGAACCGAGTTGGATCACATTACAGAGTACTAGGTCAAAAAAGGCCCAGGAAGTACTTGTAATTGGACTTGATGTGAGAGAGGCCCAAAAACCTCTCATGGACATGAAGGGGGCGATAACCCTAGTAGGAAGAAAAGGGTGTGCCGTCAACCTTTTTCCTATTCTAAGTAGGATGATTTTCTATTTGAAATAAACCACTACAACTTAACAAGGGTTCTACATTCTTTTCCTATAAATAGATGGCACCAGTAGAGCTATTAAGACAACTTTGAGAGATTGTTATTCTACCTAAAAATAAAGAGAATTTATTCTCAATTATTACATATATTTTTCTTGAATAACAATTCTACTGGTTTCTATTAAGAAGAGAGAATTTTCATTTTCACCCCAAAAGGAGAAACTTTTTTATAGTTGTATATTTCGATTCAATTGGTTTGAGCCCACACTCGAAGTAGTTTGTGGTACGAGAATAGAAGAGAAGATCGTTTGGTTGAAAGTCAGGAACAACGAACGTCCGCTAAGCTGAAAACACAAGTACAAATTCAGTTAATGTTTATTGCTATAAATATCACAAACTGGGTTGATTTTTAAAATTTTAATTTTTTGCTGCGCTAGAAAACTGTTTTCAAACTGAGATATTTTCAACAAAAACAACTATAATTCATCACCAATTGATTCAAATGGTTAGAAAATAATTCATTGATATAAATACTCTTCAACAAATCTGCAAAACACAAAAGAGAGATATTCAAGCATTAAATCAAGAGAATTAACTTCACTTTTTCATCTTATTCATTCTATTGTACATAGTCTCTTGAGTTTATTGTTAAATCTTATAAGTCCTTTTTTTATCTTTTAATGAGTCAAATTGTAAACATCTATCTTCTTAGAGGTTCTTATTGTTTACTCAATCTTTATACCAATTGTAACTTGGAGAGTTACTAGTTTAGCCACAAAAATTAGGGAAGATTCTAATTAAGCCTTAAAAAGCTAGAGAGATTCTAGTTTAGCCTTGGAAAACTAGGGGGAATGTTCTATCTAAGCCTTGAGAAAAAAAAATAGAGATTGTAAGGTTATACATTTTCCATGAAAGATAATAATTTTTATAGTGAATCGAGGAAATCCTTAGTTGAGGTATACTAAGGTAGTAGAGATTGGCTATTAGGGGTGAGTCACTATAAATCAAATTTGCAAGCTTTTCTTCCGTTGTCTTCTATTTTACAAAATTTTTTCAAAATCCCATTTCACCGCCTCATGATATTTTTGGGCCTAAGAATTATCAAAATACTATTGTAATAAAATAGTATTACAAATAAATATAAAATTACTAAATTTCACTAAACATTCTCAAATTAACTATCACCTAGATTTTAAAATGATCCCTAAAATTTAAAATTTTCTCTTGAATCCTCAAAGTATTAGTATTATATCAACAATGTCATTATGTTAGCATAGCCATCAATTTAAACGTTAAATGCTATTTAGATTTGACATGAAGAATATTAAAACATGCAAATAAAATTGTAAATGCTTGTCTACCTATCTTATGGATAGCTTGCATATGAAATATTAAAAAGCATGTGATGTTAATAAAATTTAGCAAGCTATTTATTTTATAATATGTCATATTCGACTTGTTTATACGATAGGTACATACGTGTTTACAATTTGGTTCATATATTTTACGTATGCGCCACATTAGATTGAAGTGGGTATTTAATGCCAAACTAATGATTAAGTTAATGGAAAGACATGAATTTCATTAGAATATTTTAAAATTTAAGGAATAATTTAAAATTTGGATATGATGACGTTTGATTCAATTTAGAGATTGTGTTTTTGCTATTGGGGTGTGGAAATCTGTCGTACCAAAAAGGGCATGGGACACTTTTTTTAGATTGCCAAGAGAGAGGTGGATACTATGCAATATCAAGAACGAGAGTAATTTGTTGTCTTTTGAAGGTGACTGGCCTACTCTCTTTTCCATTATCTACTAGTTTATTTGGAAGAACAAGATTAGTTTTATTTTCAATCATTTTGGCAGGAGTATTTTTGAACTAATCAATTTTGCAAAGACATGGATAAAATCTATAGGGGCTAAAGAATTCATTGAACAATGTGCCTTCACTTTTATGATAATAAGTCGTCAATTACCTAAGGTAGGATGGGTTAATGTTAATGTTGATGGTATGGTGGCAAGGTAAATCCCAAAGGTAGCTATTGGAGGGGCGATAATAGGTCCTAATGGTGGCTGGTTGGTGGGTTTCAAAATGACAATTATTTGACTGATATCTTGTAGGTAGAAGCCAGAGCTATTCTAGAAGGTTTGAAACTGGTTTGGGATCGGGGTTTTAGGCAAGTTGAATTAGAATATGATAATGCGATGTTGATTGAATTCATTCGGAATGGTTGGGCATCAGTGAGTAATGTTGGTGAAATTAGATGCATTCATGAATGGTGTTTGAAACTTTAGAAAGTTAAGTCCAGACATATTCAGAGAGATGCCAACAAAGTTGCGGACTGCATTGCTAAGGCAAATGGTGGCGTGATGGACCAATTGATTATTTTTGAGAACTCCTCGAGGTATGTACGAGACCTTCTGGAGGAGGATATTCGACAATCTTTACTGATCACTGATAGATTACATTAGCTTTTGATGTTTTCTTAGATTTGTTTCTAAGCTTTCTATTTACCAATATATATGCATTAAAAGTCGTCTTTAGTAACACCCTTTAAAAGTTCACCACATTGTTCTTTTATATATTGCGTTTTACTAACATAAATTAAATAAAATCATAGAAAATATTTAAGGACTGAAACTTAAAATAAAATAAAGTTTAACTTTACTAGACATCCCAAAATTATGATTAAATTTTAAAATGATTTTAGACTTTAAAATATTTAAATTAAATCCTCAAATTAAAGTATCATTTTAATTAGATTCTTTGGTTGTCAATTTGTAGTTAAATGTTAGCTAGGGTTAACAAATTTTTAAGCATGAAAGATCCAAGATAACATTTAATGTCAAAGCTGGTTACTAGACTGATAGAAAGATCTTTAGTGTGAAGATTCAATTAAAATGTTTTAATATTTAAGGAATAATTTAAATTTAACTCATAGTGTGGATGTCTTAAGGAAATAATCCATAGGCAAAATAAAAACAATATATACATCTTTTTTTTTCCCTAAAAAAGTGTGTGCTTCTATCATGTCGCTCGTTCGTCTTAACCTGTAAAATAAACAAATAAACAAAAAATTAATAAATAAAGCTGAAAAATCCAATTCCAACACTGCAACAAGCGAACAGTGCTATAACAGCTGTCGGTAAGACCGTTGACGGCCCGGACCAAACTCGCCATTCTTTGCACCTTTATTAAACTACTAAATACTAAGTAATAAAATTTATATTAATATTTTTATAATATGCTTTGCTTCACATTTTCGAATATATTAAATTATTTTGTGCAGTAATAGTCTTTAAGTAAAACTCATAATTTTATTAAATTCTACTCAAATCTTTTAGAAGTAAAAATATTTGTGTAGTTTTTTTAATTTTGATATTCAGTAAATTGATTTATTTAATAATTTAATTTTATTAGGAGTAAATAAGGATAATTATCACAATGTTAATGTTTTTATCACTTTTAAATTTTTATTGGATAATAATAAATTTAGTCTTTAAAGTTCACATATTCGTCAAACTTCTTCTTGATTTAACAAATTTAGTCTGAAACATTTACACATTCAACCAATTTGATCCTAAAACATTTACACATTTTATTAACATTTACACAAAATATATAAACATTAAGAGCTAATGTAAAAAATAGAATGTCGGTAACGACAATATATCGCAAAGAAAAGAGAAATAAAAATAAAGAACACACAAATTTTTACGTGGAAACCCTTTCGAGAAAAAAACCACGAGCAGAGGAGAAGAAAATTCATTATGTCGAATTCGAATGAATACAAGAGGAATAGACTATGTCTATTTATAGGCTTGTAAAACCATATTCTAATAGGAGTGTAGTAAAATTGAAACACCTTATTCTAATCAATATCAAGTAGATAGAGTTTAATAATGTTTAAAAAACCTTATTCTAAAATAAAATAAAAGAAGTGTAGTTCTATATGGATTTTACTTTTATTTTATTTTACCATTTATTTTATTTAAATAAGGATTTGGGTCACTTAATTCTAACAATCTCTATCTTGACACGAATTCTCAATGAACAAGTTCTTCATTGCTAACTCTCAACGAACAAGTTCTCCACCTCTTCCATAAAACCCCTTAAGGGTTTAACTTCAACAATGAACGCCTACCAAGTCTAAGTAATACTCAAACTTGGTTATAGGAAGTGACTTAGTCATCGTATTTGCAGGATTTTCATTAGTACTAATTTTGCTCACAATAATATCACCACGAGTACTAATATCACGAACAAAATGATACTGAACATCAATATGTTTTGTTCTCTCATGAAACATTTGATCTTTTGTAAGGAAGATGGCACTCTGACTGTCACAAAATAATGTACTGATTTGAAGGTCTTCATTGAGTTCACTAAAGAGTCATTTCAACCAAATAGCTTCTTTACAAGCCTCAGTAATCGCCATATACTCAGGTTCAGTGGTAGACAAAGCGACTGTAGTTTGCAAAGTGGCTTTCCAACTGATTGGACAACCTCCGATTGTAAAGACATAACCTATGAGAGATCTTCTTCTATCAAGGTCTCTAGTAAAAACAGTATCAACATACCCAATGACTCCATCTCTAGTTCTTCCAAACTGTAAGCAAACATCAGTAGCACCTCATAAGTATCTTAAAATCCACTCAACTACTTTCCAATGTTCTTTACCGGGATTCACCATGTATCTACTAACTGCACTAACTGCATATGATAAATCTGGACGTGAACAAACCATAGATACATGAGAGATCCCACTGCACTAGAGTATGGAACATGTGACATGTACTCAATCTCATCATCTGATTGTGGAGACAAAACCGATGGAAGTCTGAAATGGGCTACTAAAGGAGTACTAATAGGCTTAGAACTCTATATATTGAACCTGCAAAGAACTTTCTCAATGTACCCCTTCTGACTTAGGTACAATTTACTTGCTTTTTTTTATCTCTGAGAATCTCAATACCAAGTATCTTTTTTTCTGGCCCCAAATCTTTTATCTTAAATTCTTCACTTAGTTGGGCTTTGACCTTTCTTATCTCTCCTTTATCTTTAGCTGCCATCAACATGTCATCAACATAAAGGAGTAGATACACAAAATAACTATCACTGTTTTTCTTAAAGTAAACACAACTGTCAAAGCTACTTCTTTTGAAATCATGAGAAGTCATAAAGGAGTCAAACCTTTTGTATCACTGTCTTGGTGACTGTTTCAAACCGTAAAGGGACTTTTTCAGCAAGCAAACATAGTCCTCTTTTTCTGAGACTGTAAAACCCTCTGATTGTTGCATGTAAATATCCTCCTCAAGTTCTCCATGTAAAAATTCAATTTTTACATCTAATTGCTCAAGCTCCAAATCATGCATGACCACAATACCAAGAAAAGCTCGAATCAAACCATGCTTCACAAATGGGGAGAATACATTTATGAAGTCCACTCCTAGAATTTGATTCTAACCCTTTGCAACAAGCCTTGCTTTATATCTGGGTTCTTCAACTCCTGGAGTCCATTCTTTCTTTTTAAACACTCATTTATAACGAACAACTTTTTTACCTTTAGGAAGTTTCACAATAACCCTTTAGGAGGTTTAATTTCTCTTCTAGTTCTATTTTTGGCGATAGAGTATTGTGGTGAAGAAGCAACTCTATTCTGAATTTTTGTACTGGCTTGAGGAGTCGACTTGTTGTAGATTCTGGATTAATCTGATGCTCCACCTGCTTTTGATTTTCTTTATTGGAAGTCTTTAAGAGATAAGTTAGGTAGCATAGCAGTTTCATTAAAAACAACTTTTCTGCTAATCACAACTTTTCTATTTTTAAGACACCATAGCTTATACCCTTTTACACCAGTTTTATAACCAAGAAAAACACATTTAATGGGTCTCGGTTCCAATTTTCCATTATCAACATGAGCATACGCAGGACACCCAAAGATCTTTAAATCAGAATAGTCAGCAGGACTACCAGACCATACCTCTTGTAGAGCCTTTTTCTTAATGGCAACAAATGGAGATTAGTTGATAAAAAACATGCAGTAGAGGCTGCTTCAGCCAAAAACGAATTTGGTAAGTTAGCATTCGACAACATACATCAAAATTTCACCATGATCATTCTGTTCATTCATTCTACAACACCATTTTATTCTGGAGCATGGCGAATTGTCAAATGTTTCACGATCCTTTCTGACTTGCATAATTCATTAAACTCATTAGAACAAAATTCTAAGCCATTATCTGTGCAAAAGTGTTTTTTTTGTTTTCCTGTTTGTTTTTCAATCATAGTTTTCCAAGACTTAAATGCAAAAAACATATCACTTTTCTGCTTTAGGAAGAACGACCAAAGTTTTTTGGAAAAATCATCAATAAAAGTTAGCATATAATTAGCTCCACCTCTCGAAGGCACTCTGGATGGCCCCCACAGATCAGAATGAATATACTCTAATGTTCCCTTCGTGTTATGGATTCCTCTAGTGAATCGAACTCTCTTTTGCTTCCCAAAATTGCAGTGCTCACAGAACTTCAGTTTGCAAATTCTTTGCCCATCTAGAAGTCCTTTTTTGCTCAATTCTGCCATGCCATTCTCACTTATATGGCCTATTCGCATATGCCAAATTTTAGTAATATCATCATCTGACAAGGAAGAGGAAGTGACACCTGCATCACCAGTAACAGTAGAACCCTGCAAAACATATAACTTGGCAGTCTTTCTCTGCCCTTTCACCACAACGAGGGAACCTTTAGAAATCTTCAAAACCCCACTTTCAACTATGTATCTGTACCCTTTTGAATCAAAAGTACTCAACAAAATTAAATTTCTCTTCAATTCTGGAACATGTTGCACGTCACTAAGTGTTCTCACAACTCCGTTAAACATCTTAACTTTAATCGTTCCAACACCTACAATTTTACACGAATCCTGATTGTAAGTTGTAAACCAATCCCGATTGGGACTCATGTGGAAGGTGCAGCCTGAATCAAGGATCCACTCATCGCTCACTTTAGAATTGTTGATAGAAACGACGAGAAGTTTATCATCGCTGTAGTTTTCTACAACCTCTCTTTTGATTTGGAACCTCTCTTTTGATCTTGTTCTGCAGCTTATAACACTCAGATTTAATGTTCCATTTTTTCATGTAGAAGTTACAAGTTTTACCTCTGTTTGAAGACTTTGATCTATCTTTAGATTTATCGTGAGGATTTCGTTCCTATGTCCTTCCACGATCATCATTAGTATTTCGATCTTGTCTCCCACGAACAATGAGACCCTCTCTTTGAGAGTCGGGTTTAACCACAAGATGTTTCATCTTATCATACGAGATCAAAGAATTATAAACTTCATCAATTGTGAGAGACTCGCGGCTATATAAAATCGTGTCTCTAAAGGTTGAATAAGACGGGGGTAACGAAAAAAGTAGAATCAACCCTAGATCTTTCTTATCATACTCAACCTCTATGGCCTCCAAGTTTGAGAGAATTTCTTTAAACACTGTTAAGTGTTCGTGCACAGACGCACCTTCCTCCAAATGATGAGCATAAAGACGCTGCTTCATATGCAACTTGCTGGTTAGAGTTTTCGACATACATATTTGTTCCAGTCTCTTTCATAATGCAGCAGCGGTCTTCTCTTTCATCACATCCTGTAAAATTTTGTTAGAAAAATACAGATGTAATTGTGTTAACACCTTTCTATCCTTACGCTTCTTCTCTTCATCCGTTAATGTCGAAGGCATCTTATCTATCCCTTGCAAGGCATCCTCCAGATCTATCTGCACAAGAACTGCTTGCATCCTAATCTGGCACAATGCAAATCTGGTGTTCTATCCAACAACGAAATTTCATACTTCAAAGATGCCATTACCGTGACCGAGATGAATAACCCAGAAGCTCTGATAAAAATTTGTAAAAAATAGAATGTGAGTAATGACAATATATCGCAAAGAAAAGAGAAATAAAAATAAAGAATATATAAATTTTTACGTGGAAACCCTTTTGGAAAAAAAACCACAGACAGAGGAGAAAAAAATTCGCTATGTCGAATTCGAATGAATACAAGAGGAGTAGACTATGTCTATTTATAGGCTTGTAAAACGATATTCTAATAGGAGTGTAGTAAGATTGAGACACCTTATTCTAATCAATATCAAATAGATGGAGTTTAATAAGGTTTAAAAAACCTTATTCTAAAATAAAATAAAAGAAGTGTAGTTCTATATAGATTTTACTTTTATTTTATTTTACCACTATATTTTATTTAAATAAGGATTTGGGTTACTTAATTCTAACAACTAAATTTATTATTATTTATTCCAATCAAACTCATGTACTATTGAAAGAAAACATTAATGATGTCATTAATTATCCTTAGTTGCTCATTCTAAAATTTGTAGAGATTAAATATCTCAAAATCTTTGAAAAGCGATCACTTTACTCAATATCGAATTTGAGAATGACCAAAGAGGTGTTTTATCTTTTTTTACTAGACACAAAGCTAATAATATTTTATTTAGGCTTAACTCATGTTTTACTATTAAATTATACAAATTTTATTACTTTGGCACATGTACTTTTTGTCCCACTTTGAAATTAAAACTATCATTTTACCATAAAATAAAATAAGTTATCAATAAGAAAGTGGCATGTAGCACATTCTTATTGGACATCAATAATTTTAGGGTAAAATAAGATGAAAAATACAATTCAAGTACCAAAATAAGATAGAAAAAGTTTAAGTACAAGTGGAGAAAATGATATAGCTCATGGACTAAATCGTGACTTGAGCCTTTATTTTACTCATAAATCAATATATTTCTTTAATGTGTTAATTGCACCTTCCTATTATACTCATTCTAAATTGGTCCTTAAACTATCAAATCTTTTAATTACATGCTCAATCTATCGATCTTATATCAATAAGGTTCTTCTATTACTAAAATCGTTAATTTAACCATTAAATGGGATGTCGATCTTATGTGAAATAATTAAAATGAAAATTTAAAGAAAATGGATGTTCAAAAAAATATATGTTGTAAAAATCTTGGTTTGAGGTTTTCAAGCTTTTACAAAAACTACCATCCACTCTCTTTGTTTTTAGTTTTAATTCTAGAAGTTATGCATCAACATTTTAGTTTTCTTTAAAATTTTCTTTTAAATTATGTCACATAAGATTTTATATGTCATTTAATGATCAAATTAATAGTTTCAATAATGGAAGGACCTAAGCGATATAACATTGATAGTTTAGGGACTAATTTAGATAAGAGTCATAGTTTAAGGAGTTTGATGCAATTAACTCTTATTTTTATAAATAAATTCCGTATCTCATTTTTTAAATAAATATATTTAAAATGAGAGAAATAATAGTGACTAAGGCTTATCTTTTAAATAAAATAGTTGACATGTTACCTAAGAATATATCAAATGATTGAATAATTTGATTCATTAGTTTGTATTGTTCTTCACTTTTGATTTAAGAAAATGAATCAAGGTCATTAAATATAAGAGTAAAATTGCCAAAATTTTTACATTGCTAAGGAATGTTACATTACCAGGAAGAGGTAGTATTGAAATTACCACCTACATTACCAAATCTTGACATTATTAGTTATATCATTTCTCACCTTAAGGTAACCTTCTCATACAAATATGAGAATGCGATTCCAGAATTTAGATTACTCTTGGGGGCGATTGGTCCAAGTCATGTTACATTATTAGGAGTAACCTTGCATTTCAACATAACATTGTCATATTTGGTTCACAAAGATTACCTTAAGTTGATCTTACATTCTCAATTGTGACAACATTTTGTAATATGGGAAGTGATGAGAAACCCAAGACTTGAGAAAACCTTAAATCTCAAAGTTTAAAAAATTGGCAAGGGAACATGTTTTTGATGAAAAGATAAAAATATAATTTATTCTATGCCACCTCTAATAAACTTGTGATTAGCAACAATGATAGTCGGACAATTTTGTTAGGCCCAAAAAAACCAAGAGGGGAGTGAATTAATATTTTAAAGCTCTTTGCAAACTTTTCTAAAGGATGAGGAAATGAATGAAAAGTTTGGACAATATGATTTACAATGATTCGGCCCCACTGCCTACCTTCACTACCTTGGTATACCTCAAACAAGGAGTTTCCAATTCACTATACTTGAACTAATACCTTTAAAGGAGAAGGTATAACCTCTATCTTTTTCATAAGGCTAGGATAGAACCTTCCCTTTAGTTTTTATGGCTTAACTAAAACTCTAGTTTTTACAAGGCTCAACTATAACCCTTCAAAAATTACTTAAGTTTTTATACCTCAAAAACCTTAAGTAGCTCTTCAATACAAAGAAAAGATGTAAACAATGAAAACCTCCCGAAGATGTGTGTTTACAAGTGTTAAGCTCTCTCTCTAAGAATTGGAATGAGAATGATTAAGAGATCTAACAATAAGCACCTAAGAGATATGCACAAGAGAAAATGAGAAAATGAAGAATTTGAGGCTTTTCTCCTGATGTCTATACTTCGATGTTCATCTCTAGTGTCTTAAAGTGTTCTTGACTTGAATATATATCCTTTAATTGATTTTTTTAATGTTTGGAGCTGTTGAAGAGTGTTTCTAGCTTTTGGAAGAATTTATTTCATGCGTTTAATGCAACGTGCAACAATATGTCTCAAGACATGAAGAACAAATATGACCATTGGAGCCTAAAGTCTAGAGACACAATAGGCATATCTCCAGACAATTGACCATATGTTTCGAGACAATTTCTTAATTGTCTTGAGACAAGGCTCCCCTGAAGCATACCTTAACTTTGATGTTGGCTGCTCTCAAGACAAGGTTCTTTTGAAGCATTTTTAGCTTCGGTGTTGGTCTGTCTTAAGATAAACATGCTTGTATGTCGAGATAAGACTCGGAACCTTCAAAAATGTGGCTTAGAAACATTTTAAAGGATGTTGGGGGTTCTTAAAAACTTTGTAGAAAGTTTGAGTCATTTAGAAACTTTGTTTTTTGAGTTTGTAATACTTGAAAAATTATTTGAATAAGATAGAAATAATTTATGAAAATTTGATTAAAGGATTAATTAAGTTTGTTATATAAAACAATTGAAAATCAAAGCTAACAATCTTCCCCTTTTGATATAACAAAACTTTTTGAAAAATTGCTTTGCAAAACTCCCCTTATATTAAATGTTGTTTTCAAGTTAAACTCCCCTTTTTAAAGTACTTTCTGAAGACATTATTTTAACAAAAATTCATTTATAAAAAGGCTTTGAAAATCAACATGAAAAAATTAATACTTTTTAGCAATGTGCTTTTTGAGCTAACAATCTATAGGCAATTTATTAAAGACTTCTGTAACACCCCTAACTTGTATCTGCCGCTAGAATAGGGTTACGAAGCATTATCAGAGTTTATGTTTAGAAACTATCAAAATTTAAAACATTTAATTCACAACATCAATCAATGCAAAGTCAAATAGTGACATACATATTGTCCCTTTTATGAGGCCTCGAGGCCCTAAAAACACATTAGAAACAAGTCGGGACTAAATCAGAATCATATAGAACTTTTCAGGAAAATGTGAAAATTTTCAAAATTGTAAGGGTCATATGGCTGTGTGACCAGGCCATGTGACTCACACGGCTGAGAGAAACGCCCGTGTCTCAGGCCGTATGACATTCGAAGTAGGGATACATGGCTGTGTCCCAGCCCATGTTCGTGCCCGTGTAACTCTCTAACTTGGGTAACACAGCCAAGCCACACGCCCGTGCGCCAGGCCGTGTAACTCTCGAAATACAACCTTTAAAAACCTACAGGGGACACACGACCGTGTTGCCTGGCCGTGTGTCACACACAGCTGAGACGCACGCCTGTCTCTGACCGTGTGGACAAAAAATAGGTCATTTCCAAGCCATTTTTCTCACCCATTCATGCACACACCTATAATCAATTTACCACATGTAATCAAGCATCTTAGAGTACACCAAACCTTACAACAACAAGCTATCTAAATAGGTACATATTCATACAACCAATATGCCCAAAAGACACCTCAATCACAATAATTAAACGTGTATAACTAAATGCTTAGTTTAGACAAAACTTACCATTTTATACACATATCAAATCCAAACTCATATGTACCTAATTTACCATTTAACATTTAGCATCAAAAGCCATAAATACCAACTACATTTTTAATACCAAAATGACCATGTTCAACTTCCATCATATAAACATCATAAAGACTATAAAGTCATCCATCAAAAGGTCGCATACATATATCCACATATCAACCATTTCAATCATTCAAAATACCAAATTTACAAGCCAAAACATAATGAATAAAACATTAACCAAAAATACCTATACATGTGCATATTTATCCAATTATCAATTATCTTGTTTCCATGCCAAAACATAACATAATTGCTATATAATCACCACACCATATTAGATTCATGCCATATATAGTTCAAAACCTTTCCAAAGTATACCATATCTTGACCATGTTGAGGTCAATTCATCATATATCACTTTGGCTATTCAAACGTGCTTTAACACATTATCAAATTAACACATATCAACAAGATACCAAATGTACCAAAGCTATATCACTTAAAATGACATATACATGCCAAACACATCAACTAACATGCAACTAATCATCAACCATAAGTTCACTTATACATGCCATTATAACCTTAACCAAGACATCAAAATCTACCGATATAATCGTTGGATAGTGTGATAGATCTCCGACGAGCTTCCAACCCGATCGAGCTGTCGATAATCTGAAAAGTAAAGGAAAAACAACTATGTAATCAATGAATGTTTAGTAAGGTCGTATAAAATTTAGTCATATTAATCCATTTCAAATATGAAATTTATACATATCAAGAATAATCGTATACCAATACCGCAAGATTCATGAAAAAATATTCAACAACTCACAAAGTGAATAAATCCGTAGCATCACATATACATTTCATCCCTAGCATAGTAGGATTTTATAAAACTTTAAACCCTTTCAAATTTTCTTATTTTTATTTGCATTTCATTACTTTCCGTTGTATTTACTTTTTTAACTTAAATAACAACATCAATTCAACTCATCATTCCCTTTTTCATCATTTTACACTTTAAGTATAAACTTACTATTTCATTAACTTTCCACACCCGTTTCATGTGCATAACAAATAAGAAATAAGCATATCATCAACCATAGCCACAAGCTAGTGCATTTAAATATAGCTCTTTTGAGAGCTAACCACATGATAAACCATTTCATAAGGAATTACATAATTTAAACCTTACCACTCTTTCATGAACACAAGCATATTTCCATTTAAACACTTACCATTTCACTGCATAACTTATAATTTTAACATGGCATAATCCAACCACAACTTGGCCAAAGCCTAAGCATTTACACCAAACATGTTAGCATACAAGATATAATTCATAGGCACATTAACCTAAATATCCATTTAGGCATAACATGTATCTCATGAGTTTATAACTCATCTCAACCTATATAATTTTCATGTATCATCATATCAAGGATGTTCACACATGAACATGTTATAATTCATATCGTTCTCTTACCATTTCGAATCTGAATAGTGCCCATTGAACCATTTAGAATATCGTTGGATACCCGGGATAGCTCACACATAGTGTGCTAACTCATATAACTGTAATCTGTCAATTCCTGTACATGTATGCTCACATGAGCTGTGAAAATGGGCTAACTCACACGAGTTGTAGGTCAGAACGTAGCTACACGATGCTGCTCACACGAGCTGTGGAGTATCCGCAACACATGTTGGACCCTTAGCCATCGGTAGGACGTCCAGGACTAGCACCTGAGTCATGTAAACCCTAATGACATGTCATTTGTATCCTACGAATTCTTATGGTTCAAACGGGGCTCTGTAATCTTTGTACGTCGTTGGATTTACATCGTTTCATAATACGGTAAATTGCATATTAACATTCAGTTTAATCAAAATTATACAGAATACAGTTCATACGAACTTACTTGGCTAAATTGCAGAAATACCAAATTTTAGGGGCATCTTGGTAATTTTCCATTTTCCTCGATTTTTCACCCGATCTTGATCTAAATTAATAATTTAATTTAATATATTAATTTAGACAATAAAAAAATTTGTTTGATGTAATTTAGTCATTTTTGAAATTTTTACAAAATTAACCGTAAAATTTTAATTTTATTCAATTTAGTCCCTGAGCCTAAAACATGCAAATCAATCATTTTTACCCAAAATTTAGCTTAGCCAAATGTTCATGGCATGCAAAACAACCCATTTATGCAATAAATTCACATTTAATCCTTGTACTTTTATTAATTTAACAATTCAATTCCTAATCGATAAATTCATTAAAAAATACTTAACAAAATACTTTGAATTATTAATCAACATTCCAAATTCATCATTTAACATAAAAAATCACAAGATTCATCAGTGGAAACATTCAATATCTATAACAGCTTCAAAATCGAAGGTACGAGTTAGTTGGACTTAGTTGCAACGATCCCAAAGACATAAAAATTACAAAAAATGGGGCTAAAACAGATTTACATGGATCCTACGAAGTTTGGCTGAAGCTTGAAGGTTTATTAATGGCTTTCTTCCTTCTCAAACTCAGCTAAAAAATAAAAGGTAAAAGATGATATGTTTAACTTATTTTATTACCTTTTAATTCATTTTAATTAATTAATAAAACATACATATTTTCATAATAAACCAAAGCCAACCGCCCATTTTTATATTATATGGTATATTTACCATATTAGTCCATATGCTTCATTGATGAAGCCGTTTAATAACTCAAATCAAATAGTGATCAAAATTTTCATATTTTACAATTTAGTCGTTTTTAATTTATTAGCCATTGAAACGTTAAAATTTTTCAACGAAACTTTAATACCACCTTAATGGCACTCCATAAATATTTGTAAAAATATTTATGGCTCGGTTTATAGAAACAAGGTCTCGATACCATATTTTCTAAAACCACTTGACCTTAGGGTCATACCAGTTGAACTTAATAAATCATTTATATAACATAATTTATCAAATCAAAAATCTTTGTAAAACCATATTTGACTCGTAAATATTAAATAATAATATTTACAAACTTACTCGTCAGATTCGGTGGCCCCAAAACCACTATTTTCGACACCATTGAAAAGTTGGCTGTTATAACTTTACTCACATCTCAAAGCCGTTAAATCAACTTCTACAAGAGGAAACACCGTTCATATTTAATCAAGAGTGCATCCAAGCTTTTGAGGTAGTAAAGAAAAAACTTGTCTCTGCACCTATTACTATTAATCTTGATTGGTCAGAACATTTTGTTATTATGTTCGATTCTAGTGATTATGCTGTAGGAGTGCGGTGAAGGGTAGAAAAAGAACATAACATTTTGCGCTATTCATTATGCAAGTAAGACATTAAATTTAACACAGTGCAACTATACTACTATTGAAAAAGAAATGCTTGCCATTGTGTTCACATATGAAAAATTTCACCCCTATTTAATAGAAAATACTCTCCTTTAAAATATGTTATGAAAAAGAAAGAAAAAAAGCTCGATTAATGAGGTGGATTTATTAATTCAAGAATTTAACCTAAGGATAAGAGATCGAAAAGGAATGAAAAATTAAATTACGGATAATCTAGAATAGAGAATGAAACATAAATGAAAAATTCTGAAGAGATAAAAGTGACCTTCATTGATGAGTAATTATTTAAGGTAGAGGTGTATCAGAAAGGGTACAAGGACAATAAAATGCCATGGTACGCTGAATATGTCAATTACATCGCTAGAGGATTCTTTCCAATAAATTCTTCTTGGCAACAAAAGAAGAGAATTATACACGAATAAAAAGATATATTTGGGAAGAACCATACGTTTTCAAGTGGCTTGCATATCAATTAGTCGAAGATGTGTAGCTGAGGAGGAGATAAATGATATTCTACAAGGGTTCCATACTTCACCATGTGGTAGACAAATTGGAGGAAAGATGACTGTCCTAAAAATACTACAATCAGGATTTTATTGGCCAACCATGAACAAAGATGCTTTTGAATTTTTACAAAGGTGCGATAGATATAAACAAACTGGAAGTATATCAAAAAGGGATGAAATACCTCAAATAGGGATCCTCGAGGTAGAAGTTTTTGATTATGAGAATTGATTTCATGGGACCTTTCCCAACTTCATTTGGGCATCAGTACATTTTGTTAGACGTAGATTACGTCTCCAAATCGGTTGAGGCAACAATCTTTCCCACGAACGATACAAGGTTAGTAGTCAAAATTTTGAGGAAAAACATATTCTCAAGATTTGGAACCCCCTGAGCTCTGGTGAGCGATGAAGGATCTCACTTTTGTAGTAAACAGTTTGAAGTAGCCTTGGCCAAATATAGTGTAAGGCATCGAATAACCATAACATACCATCCTCAAGCAAATGGAAAAATAGAGGTGTCTGATTGAGAAGTCAAATAGATATTAGAGAAAATAATCAATCGAAATAGAAAAGATTGGGCACTCAGATTAGGTGACACATTATTGGCATATAGGACAACATGCAAAACCCCTTTAGGTATGTCCCCTTACAAGCTTATGTATGGAAAAAATGCCATTTTCCAATTGAATTAGGAAAGAAAGCATACTAGGCAATAAAAGAATTGAACATAGACCCTGAGTTAGCCAAGCAAGAAAGATTATTTTTGCTACAAGAACTAGAAGAATTTCGGTTTATGGCCTATGAAAATGCGAAACTATACAAGGAGAGGAGTAAACTCAGGCATGATGTAAGGATAAAGAAAAGAGATAGAATGTACCCTTGTTCAACTTAAGATTAAAATTATTTCTTGGAAAATTAAAATCAAGATGGACAGGGCCGTACATCATAAATCAGGTTTCAACCTATGGTGCGATAGAGCTCATTGGAAATGGGGGACAACCTTTTCTTGTCAATACCATTGGCTAAAACATTATTTTTGAGCATTGAAAAAAAAAACTTTGCAATGCAAAGTCATCTAGAACCAAAATAAAGAAAGGAAAACCATGGAAGAAAATAGGGTGGTGAATAAATTTTTATCAAAGGACGATGATTCTACTCCCTATTGGGAAATAATTGAATTAAGAAATAAATGCTCTACTGAAAGACTAGTAAAAACCAAAACAACCAATAACTGCTCAGAATGTCGTAACATCGATTCACTGTGTCACCAGGGGTGAAGCCAGAACAATCTTTTAGGGTGGCTGAATAAAATTTTAATTTTTTATAGTCTATATCTTTATCATTTTTAAAGGATTAAATAATATTTTTATAATTTTAGGGGCAAAGTACAATTTTACCTTTACTAATTTAAAATTTTTAAAAAATTTTAAGGGCTTAAATAGCAATTTTACATTTTGAGGGGGCCAGGACCCATGCTAGCCCCCTTTAGATTCGCCACTGTGTGTCACTAAACTGAAACAAATCCGATATATACAAATTTCTCTTGACGTCACGAAATTGACTGGGGATGTAGTGACACCTCACTGTAATCTGTTATTCCAGTTGGACTAATTTAGGACATAACTGTAGAGGTATTTTAGTAGGATTCAAACAGGTAACATAGTATATTTTCATTATAAAAAAAAGATCTTAACCTATTATTTGTAAGAGTATGCCCAAAGATCAATCATGAGATGGTTGTAATAACATACTTGATTTATCATGTTTACTAATATAAGGAAATATAAGGCGTTACCATTATTATTTCAGTTTCTTTTCTGTGAGTATAAATAAACTATTTTATAATAATGTCCTGAGAATAATATGATTATTCTTAAAAGGTCCTTAGTCAAGTATTATTGTTGACTAGGACAACAATAATGCATTAAGACTAACATGTAGTTGATTGATGATAAAGAGTTGTCATTGATATGGAGTGTCAAAATCAATGCATGAATATGTGTGTTAGAGAACAAACATATTGGACTGACCCGCTATGAGTATGTTTCTTGGATTATTATGTAATTGTCACAATATTAGTCATAGTGATTAATTTGTATATGATCCTCAGACTTGAGATCATCATTATCCCAACATCGTGAGTTGTATATTTTGATACAGTCAAACATACATCGTAACTGGTTGTTCTATAAAGACTGATGTTGGATATACCGCAATCTATGTAGAGGGATATGGTTGATCAATATAGGATAAGTCTCTCCTACATAATGGGAGTAATATCTTAGGCTACTTGATTGAGTGAGACTAGAAATGCATGGCCATGCTCAAATAAGTGGATATGAGATGTCATACTTATTTGTATATCATAGTCTTCTCAAGATATCAAGGAACATGGGATGGACTATGCAAGTGTGACTATTCCATGACTTGTGTCCAATCCAAAGATAAAGGACTTAAGGATTAATGTATGAAAGGTTAATCGCAAAAAGGTTATGTCGAATCATGATTTCTTGTAACTTAGGTAGTAATGATGCATTGCTAGATGCCTCTCATTGTTTGTAACATTAGAATCATTCTTGTATTACTGCTAACGTTACAAAAACCTATAGAGTCACACCCTATGGTTGAAATGAACAGAATAAAACATAGTTGGTATTGTG
Source organism: Gossypium raimondii (assembly GCF_025698545.1). Taxonomy (NCBI): domain Eukaryota; kingdom Viridiplantae; phylum Streptophyta; class Magnoliopsida; order Malvales; family Malvaceae; genus Gossypium; species Gossypium raimondii. The sequence goes on from NC_068565.1 coordinate 25,967,983, forward strand.
TTTGGTTGTCACATGAATTAAATTAATTATAGAATTAATTTAATTGGGTAATCAAATATCGAACATATTATAAGTACAAGATTGTTGTACACATAATGAGAACATAGTTCTATTAATATATGATTTTGGTTCAGATATAAATTTAAATAAATATAGTTTACCGAAATCCTTGTTATAATTAATGTAATTATAATTTTTGATTTAAAACATTATATATTTATTTATTTTTAATTATGATTATTATGTTCGGATAAAAATTTTATGAATTATGATTTATTATATATACCAATTATAAGAGGGTTAGTGTGTGAGAGTTTTAAAAAACCCTAAGAAATAAAATCCCGAAATTTTGCTTGTGAAGTCTAGTAGCCGTTAAGAAAAGAATTCTCCAAAACAGGTTTGTGGATTTCTTCCGTTCATTATCAAACCGGGTGGATTACGTAGAGGTCAGAATCACAAAAGGTGGCGTCTTGGTTCGATAGTAGATTAGAATTCTCATTGCCGAGGCATTGCTGTCTACTTAGATTGAAATTACGGTAATTTCGTAACCATTATTTCATCCCGATTCGTTCCTCACACATGGATCCATGGGTGGGATCGCCACAATTTTTTTATTAATTCTCACTGCGCCATAGGGGTACCAGCATTCCCAACATTATTAACTTCAAACTCTTAATATCACCTATTTCAACAATTCTTGAACTATAAGAACCCTATATCAAATTCAAGAAATTTGCAGGTATTGTGTAACGCCCCAAAATCTCTTATATATTTTTTCGTATGTTTGTGACACAAATATCTGTCAGCTTTAGTGGTTATGTGTTCTGAGAGTGTTTGCGAGGTCCCAAGTTTAAGCCTTTGCTTGGACAAGTTTTTGTTTTTAATTAAATAAACCCCTATCTCTAGCTAGTAGGCTTAGAAATAAATATTGGAAAAATATGTCAGAATGGGCCTGCTGGTTTGGTGGTTAAGTGGTATGTTGGAGTGTTAGGGGTCTTGAGTTCGATTCTCTATACGTGCAAGGGGGATTTTTTTTTTGTACATGTGCCATGAAGGAGTTTGAAATGTGGTAAAATTATGAGTATTTGAGGAGTGTGAGGATATTGTGGTCGGTTTTAGGGGGAATTTTGGTTGTTAAGGGGTTTTGGGGATTGAAGGGAGTGTTTTGTGGAGATTTAGGTGGAGGAGTTTGGATAGAAATGAAACTAGTAGTGGCAATTTCGGCTACCCTCTCTCATTCCCCAATTCTCAGATAGTTTTGCCGTTTCTGCTTTTGGTATTTCCCTCTGTTTTCATCTTTTAGTCTTTTTCTTTTTCTTTCCAAGCCGAATGATAAATGTTTCTTTTCCCAAATCTCGGTTGCTCCTAATCTTTTGACATTTTCAATTTATCCTCTTTGCTGTCGAATTGCTGCCAATATTTCTATCGAAAGTTCTTTCCCCTCTCACCTATTTTCTTTTCCTATTTGCTTCTTTGTGTTCATTCGTTCCGTGAGTAAGCGTATTTTTTTGTGGTACATTAAGTTATGTTTCTAGTTCTTGATTAACTTTTTATTGGTTAAGTGGTTTAAGGGGATTTTCTGTTGGTTGATTAGAAGTTGACCAAGGGATTGGAGGTCTCTGATTGACGTCTTAAGTTAGCGAAACCTTCCTCTTTACTCGATCGAAGGTAATGTTGTTGTGAGTTTAATGCTTGGTCAACTTGTTTGTATTCGATTGAGTAAATGTTTAAGTGAATAAATGGTGATTGTTCGATCAAGTGTAGGTTTCAAAAACTTGGGGCAGTTTTCTCAGTGAATAGAAACCAGGTGCGTAAACACAACCCCGAAATTGAAATTCGACAAGAGCCGGAATAGGTGAAGGTTGACGCCACACGAGCGTGCGGTCACCTGTGGGTTGAGTCGTGTGATCGAACATGGGCGTGTGAACAACGAGGCTGGCCATGTGCGACTCATGGGTCGAGCTGAATTCGGTCGTGTGGGCCACATGGGTGTGTGGGCTCTACACGGGCGTGTGGGAATATTGAGCAAGCTTGTGTGATCCACACGACCAAAGCCATTTTGGGACGTGTGGGCCACACGAGCGTGTGGGCCCATATGGGCATGCAACATTGGCTTGTGAGCCCATTTTCACTGTTTGACTGCTAATATATCACGGGTCTCCAGAGTCGACTGTGGACCTACTATAGGGTTGACAAGCTTACCTAGACCCCTAATTGACTGAAATAACTGTATGACTGATATTAATAAGCATGCTGATGATCCATTGATTTGATACTGTATGCCCTGATTACATGCATGGTATTATGTTATAGTATATCATATTTGTATACTACATTGCATTGGGTTGGGGGTTTATTTTGATCGGAGGAAGTGTACTGAAAGGCTTCGAGCCTAATTTATTTGTATACTACATTGCATTAGGTTGGGGGTATTATGTCTAGTGCTGCATTCGGTACTTTTTGGAGTGTAGGGATGGGTAGGTTGATTATATCCCCACATGGAGTGTAGGGTTGGATAGAGATGGAGTGTAGAGGCTGGCTGGGTAGGACCTGTATACTATATAATCTATTACTGTACTGATTATTGTTACTGTAATGGGCTAAGGCCCAAACACATGATTGCTTCTATGCTGAGATGGACTAAAGCCCAAACTGATATTGTCACTGATACTGAAAAAGGCATAGGCCCAGCTGTGATTGCTTTCTGTCTGTTTGCTTTATATGGGGTTACACACTGAGTTTTTGTAAACTCACCCTTCTGATTTGACTGTACAGGTAATCCCCAGACATAGGCGGATCGGTGCAACGGAGGACTTAACAGTGGCCACACGACCTATTTAATTCGACTTAGTACTTAATTATAATTTTGAATTTATTTTGGGGGTATTTTTCTGTAGTAATGGCCTCTTTGGATTTATAATTTTAATTTGGGATTTTTATTTTTTTGATTTGTAATTGCTAGTAGTAGGGATAATCGAGTTTTCAAAAAGAACCAAACGTTTTATCAAAATTCACTCAAATACGCAACTGTTTTAAAAAGCTTCCGCAATAAGTAACATTTTGAGAATTAATTACGTTTTGAAAAGAAACGACACGTCCTGGAATTTACATAAGATACTGTCAAGAGGTTATATAGGTAGGAGGTTCTTGATGACAACTCACTCTTTCGGAAAACACTACCATGTGACATCGCTAGATTCGGCCATAACGTCTAGGCCGGGCTTGGGGTGTTACATTTAGTGGTTTCAGAGCCAGGTTGTAAAACTCAACTGTGGATATGGGTTTTTTAGACGTGATTTCTGAGAACTAATTTTTAAATGTTTTTACTGAAAGTGTGGTACATCTAGTCTCCGATGCCGATCTAGTAAGTTTTCTGAAACTGTTTTTGATAGTATATGTTGAAACTGCTATAGGTAGTATATACTAAGACTACTATAGATAGACTGTACTAAAAACACTCAAGTTAGTGTATACTGATATGTAGTAAAACCGATAGACACTGATTGACACTGCGTTGGACGAAAACAAATGTCACACTTCTGATACTGTTTTCATAAAATGTCTGTGAATAAAAACTGAAACTGTAAACTGATGTATAAAATTGTAAATATAGATTAACACGAATAGAAAATGAGCACAAGAGGTACTCGCGGACGGGGTACAAGAGGTCATGGTAGAGGCCATAGAGGTGCTCGAGCTGGGTCCTCATTTTCTGGCAACTTGCCTAATTTTTGATACAAGTGAGACACTAGCTTCACCCGTGACCGAGACTGGGTCTCATGATCGTGCGTTTGGGGACAATGCACTGTCCCAAGCCATGTTAAGGATTCTTGAGAGGTTCGCTGGACCCAATACTGGAGTTGGAGGTCGCGGGTCAGTTGCAGAACGACTCTGGTCTAACGGAGTAGAGATTTTTAGGGGTATTACTGGAGTTGCCCCTAATGTGTCAGAATACTAGATTGAGGCCACAGAGAGGATTATGGACGACCTGGACTACACCCTGGAGCAGAAGTTGAAGGGTGCTGTATCGCTACTACGTGATAAGGCTTATTAGTGGTGGCTCACTGTTAAAGAGGGCACTCAGCTCTATCGATTGACCTGGGAGCTCTTTAAGACATATTTCTTGGGGAAATATGTGGGGGCTAGCTATGTGGATGCCCGTAGGAGAGAGTTCTTGAATCTGACTTAGGGGGACAGATCAGTAGCCGAGTATGAGGCCGAATTTTTGAGATTGAGCCGCTATGCTCATGGTATGGTGGTGACTGAGTACGAGCAATGTGTTCGCTTCGAGGATAGCCCTAGGGATAATCTGAGGGTTCTGATAGCTCCTTAGAAGGAGCGAGATTTTATTGCACTGGTTGATAAGGTGAAGATCGCCGAGGAAGTGAAGCGTACTGAGTGCCAAAACCGTGACAGAGAGAGGTAGGAATAAGAGGGATTTAGAGCCGTCAAGTTCCATTCAGAGGCCTTAGAAAAAGGCCAGAGTTGATGGGCCGATAAAAGTTGGGGCTCCCATTTCTGCTACTAGACAACCGCTGTGTATTGACTGTGGTAGACACCATTTGGGCGAGTACTGGAAAAGTACTAGGGCGTGTTTGAGGTGACTGTACTGAGTCAGCTGGGACAATCAATAAAGGTAAATAAGTTATTTAGATATGTTCCTTTAGAGGTTCAAGGGGCTATTTTTCTAACTGATTTGATGGAACTGCCTTTTGGAGAGTTTGATCTGATATTGGGAACGGACTGGTTGGTTAAACACTGAGTGAGCTTAGATTGTGCCACAAAAAGGGTTGTACTGAGAACTGAGGAGGATAGTGAGGTAGTCATAATTGGGGAATGTCGAAACTACTTGACGAATGTGATTTATGCATTGAGGGCGAAAAAGTTGGTTCGTAAGGGATATGAGGTGTATCTAGCCTACATCAGTCCTTCAGATTCTAGGGATTCTTCGGTTAAGGATATCAGGACTGTTAAGGACTTTTCGAATGTTTTTCATAAAGAGCTACCTGGGTTACCTCTGAATTGTGAAGTAGAGTTCGGGATTGAGCTCCTTCCTACTACAGCTCCGTTGTCTATCGCTCCCTATAGAATGACACCGAAAGAGCTTGTAGAGCTTAAGGCTCAATCCAAGAGCTACTAGATCGTGGTTTCATCTGCCCTAGTTTGTCTCCGTGGGGAGCACCAGTTCTATTCGTGAAAAAGAAGGATGAATCCATGCGTATATGTATTGACTATCGACAATTGAACAAGTTGACAATCAAGAATAAGTATCCCTTACCGAGGATAGATGATCTATTCGATCAGTTTCGAGGGGATTCGATTTTCTCCAGGATTGACCTCCGATCAGGAGATTATCAGTTGAGGGTTAAGGAGACTGATGTATACAAGACAACATTTAGGACTCGATACAGTCATTACGAGTTCCAAGTGATGCCATTTGGACTGACGAATGCACCAGCAGCTTTCATGGATCTGATGAACCGAGTGTTCTAGCCCTATCTAGATCGATTTGTGGTGGTTTTTATTAATGACATACTGGTATACTCGAAGACTGAGGATGAACACGGTGAAGACTTCAAAGTGGTTCTGTAGATTTTACGAGAGAAACAATTGTACGCCAAGTTCAGTAAATGTGAGTTCTGGTTACAAGAAGTAACATTTTTGAGCTATGTGGTTTCTACTGAGGGGATTAGGGTCGATCCTTGAAAGATTGAGGCGGTGTTGGATTGGAAACAACCTAATATAGTTTTCTAGGACTGGCAGGGTGTTATAGATGATTTGTAGAGGGTTTTTCACTGATTGCCGCACCCTTGACTAAGCTGCTACGTAAGGGTGTGCTGTTTAACTGGAGTGATGCGCAGCAAGCTTTGAGAAGCTGAAAACTGTATTGATTGAGGCTCCTATTTTGATATAGCCAGAGTCTGGAAAAGAGTTTACTGTCTACAGCGATACATCACATGTCAGTTTGGGATGTGTGTTGATGCAAGAGGGTAAGGTGGTAGCGTCTCGTCAGCTTAAAACTCATGAGGCGAATTATCCGACGCATGACCTAGAGTTGGCCACAGTGGTGTTCGCATTGAAACTTTGGAGGCATTACCTATATGGTGAAAAGTGTATCATCTACACGGATCATAAGAGCCTCAAGTATCTCCTCACTCAGAAGGAGCTAAATCTTAGGCAACAAAGATGGATTGGGCTGCTTAAGGATTACGACTGTACGATTGAATACAACCCTAGTAAGGCTAATATGGTGGCTGATGCACTGAACCATAGGCCTGTGACTGATCTGAGGGCGATGTTTGCTCGTCTCAGTTTATTTGATGATGGTAGTCTGTTGGCCAAAGTCTAAGTTAAACCGACATGGATAGAGCAGATTAAGGGTAAATAGTTGGAGGACGAGTCTTTGGGTCTTCGCTTCTGACAAATTGAGAGTGGGAATACTGTGGATTTTGGACTGAATAGCGAAGGGGTACTCTATTTCCGTGGGAGAATCTGTGTACCGAATGATACTGAGTTGTCGGTACTGAGTGAGGCACATAGTAGCCCTTATGCTATGCATCCGGGCAGAAATAAGATGTACCGTGACCTTTGTGAGTTATACTGGTGGCCAGGTATTAAGCGAGAGGTTATTGAATTTGGTGCTAAGTGTCTGACATGCTAGTAGGTTAAGGCTAAACATCAGTTACCTTCGGGATTGTTGCAGCCAGTCAAGATTCCGCTTTGAAAGTAGGAGCGTGTAACTACGAATTTTGTTATGGGTTACCCTTCACACCCACTAAAAAGGATTCAGTATGGGTCATCGTGGATAGATTGACCAAATCTACCCACTTCATATCGGTTCATACTGACTACTCTCTACAAAAGCTGGCTAAATTGTACGTATCTGAGATAGTGAGACTGCATGGGGTACCGGTTTCAATAATATCTGCTAGGGATCCTCGCTTCACGTCTCAGTTCTGGAAGAAGCTACATGAAGCTCTGGGTACGAGGTTGGACTTCAGTACTGCGTTCCATCCTCAGACTGACGGTCAGTCAGAGAGTGATTTAGTTATTGGAGGATATGTTGAGAAGTTGTGTGATTGAATTCCGGGATAGTTGGGAGGATTACCTGCTGCTAGCAGAATTTGCTTATAACAACAGCTATCAGTCTAGCATGCAGATGGCACTATATGGTTGTAGGTGTGGCACACCTTCATGTTGGATTGAGTTGGGTGAGCGACGTGTTTTGGGCCCTGAACTAATATCTGATACCGAGGATAAAGTTAGGTTGATTCGAGATCGACTGAAGGCGGCATTAGACAGGAGCCAGAATAGGTAAAGGTCGATGCCACACGGGCGTGCGGTCGCCTGTATGGTGAGCTGTGTGACATAATACGAGCGTGTGATCAATGAGGGTGGCCATGTGCGATTCATGGGCCGAGTCGAATTCAGTCGTGTGGACCACACGGGCATGTGGGCCCCACACAGGTAAACCACACGGGCGTGTGGGAATATTGGGCCAGGCCGTGTGATTTAGACGGCCAAGGCCATTTTGGAATGTGTGGGCCACACGAGTGTGTGGGCCCACATGGGCATGCAACGTGGGTCTGTAGGCCCATTTTCACTAATTGTCTGCTAAGGTTGCAAGGGTTGCCCGAGTTGACTGTGGACCTACTATAGGGTTGGTAAGCTTACCTAGACCCTTAATTGACTGAAATGACTGTATGACTGATATGAATAAGCATGACGATGATCCACTGAGTTGATACTGTATGCCCTGATTACATGCATGATATTATGTTATAGTATATCATATTTGTATACTACATTGCATTGGGTTGGGGGTTTATTCTGATTGGAGGAAGTGTACTGAAAAGCCTCAAGCCTAATTTTCTGGTAGCTTAGCTGCAAACTACTGTCTAGTGCCGCATTCGGTACTTTTTGGAGTGTAGGGATAGGTGGGTTAATTATATCCCCATATGGAGTGTAGGATTGGACGGAGATGGAGTGTAGAGCCTGGCTGGGTAGGACCTGTATACTATATAATCTGTTACTGTACTGATTATTGTTACCGTAATGGGCCAAGGCCCAAACACATGATTGCTTCTGTGCTAAGATGGGTTAAAGCCCAAACTGATATTGTCACTGATATTGAAAAGGGCATAGGCCTAGGCTATGATTGCTTTCTGTCTGTTTGCTTTATATGGGATTACACACTGAGTTTTTGTAAACTCACCCTTCTGATTTGACTGTATAGGTAATCCCCAAACATAGGTGGATCGGTGCGACGGAGGACTCAAAGGTGGCCACACGACCTATTTAATTTGACTTAGTACTAAATTATAAATTTGAATTTATTTTTGGTGTATTTTACTGTAATAATGGCCTCTTTGAATTTATATTTTTAATTTTGGATTTTTATTGTTTTGATTTATAACTACTAGTAGTAGGGATAATCGAGTTTTAAAAAAGAACCAAACGTTTTAACAAAAATTACTCAAACAAGCAACTGTTTTAAAAAGCATCCGCAATAAGTGATGTTTTGAGAATTAATTACGTTTTGAAAAGGAACGACACGTCTTGGAATTAACATAAGAGACTGTCAAGAGGTTATATAGGTATGAGGTTTTTGACGACAACTCACTTTTTCGAAAAACACTACCATTTGACATCGCCAGATTCGGCCATAACGTTTAGGCCGGGTTTGGGGTGTTACGTATTGTAATTAGAGTTCGTTGTGCATCTTCAAGAATAAAACCATAAGTGAACCGACAATAGCAAATGGAATATTCACATAAATTATGTTAAATTTCTTTAATCTCAACTCTATTTGATATCTTGAATACCATTGTTGAATTCAAGATAGAAGAGGTCGACAAATATCTACTCCGTTTGCAACCCAAAATGTTCGTCCAAGAACAGGGTTTTGATCCCTTAATGAAAACATGCAATGGAGTATGGGAAATAGTAACAGAAGGTGCATGAACTACCTTATGCTTAACATTAGAGGAACTGACAATAATACCAGTTGTGTAGGAATTTTATTTAGCGCTAAAAGAAAGAGAGGCAAAAAGGCCATATAATGAGATTCTAACACATGTTACAGTTAGAGGGGTAGATGTTTTAGTAACCCTGGGGCATATTTTTTCAATATTATGACACATCATACTACTTCTGTGATTTTCTATTCAAAAGTAGTTAACATCAGTTCAAAAATATAGATATGGAGGAGGAAATAATATACCTAACCGAAGGTAGAGAAGAATGGACATATTAGACGTGCACTAATCTTCCAATGGCCTTTAATCACCCCTATACTGAAAATTTGGATGCAATTTATTTGCTTAAGAATATTACCTACATCAGACATCTCCAATATCAATCATTTGCAAGCTACTCTGGTATATGCGATACTACAAAAGAAACAAATATGCATTGGCACTTGGATTTATAACAATATGCTTGTATGTGTGCAGGATCAAACATAGGGAACATTCTTCCCAAATTTAATAATAGAGCTATGTAAGGAAGCATATGTCCCCATGGAAACAAGGGAAAGACGAATGAAACCTCCTAAAAAATTAATAGGGGATAGGACATACAAACAATCTGTCATACTCCACAAAAAACAAATTGAAGAGAGAAGGAAACGATGATTACAAGAGGGGGATAGAAGATTTGAAACCTAACCTCTTCTTAAATAATAATTTTAGGACCTTAACACGAAGAAAGCGCTACATTTATGAGCTTGAACTGAAGAAAGAAGGAGGAACCCACCATAAGGTATTAATAATGTCACGATCAATCGGGTAACTTCGTTCCCTATATATTTGAGGGTTACACATTAGGGACAATGTGTTATCTAAAGTGTGGGTGGTAACATAGGAAAATTATGTTTTGTTTTTAGGACTTTTATGTTTTTATGACTTTTTATTTTTCTAGGCAAAAGTGTGCTTGAGCTTGTAGAAATACAAGTGATTGGTTAGGAACATATATATAGGTTGATTATATTTACTGTAAATTTGGCATGATAGTGAATGATTTTAAAATTTCAATCATTAGATTACTAAGTTCTATATCTTACACTGCAAATAGGCATTAAGTAATTGAATATACCAAATGTCAGAGAGAATATAGGGAAATGAGAATACTAGTATAAATAATAAATGGTTAGAATTTTGCTTGATTAAATAAATTTGTGAATATTGAGATACCTAAGGATGACCTAAGGCATTGTTTTGTATAACCCAGAGCCAAAAAACCAACCTTATTCATCAATATTTAGTACTCATATTTGAGTCAGAAAGCCCTTCTTGATGAACCTTCATACAAAACTAGAAACCTAAATGCGAATTTGTACTTACCCTTTTTCTTTGGTCCTTGAATTGCTTGAACTTAGATGTCGGGCCATACATATTGAGGGATAGGTAGAGACATAACGATGGCTTTGTAAAATCAAAGTGAAATAGGTAGAAGTAGTGTGATATATTGATTATGAATCTAGCTAAAATGTGCAAAAGAAAAAAAAATTCAGAAAAAGTTAAAACGAGTAGAAAAAGTACTTGAATAATGAAAAAAGCATTGTGAGTGAGACATATTGAAAAATTTAAAAGTGACTCAAAAATAAATTAAAAAATTTAGAAAACTCAATCATTAGTGCACAAAAACTCATGAGTTGGCCGTAGTTACTTTATCATGTTGTGACTTCCTACATGGAGAAATAAGAAAGGTGAGAGAAGGAAAAATAAGGTGGTGAAGAGGAAAGGGTTATTAAAGGGCCGAATAGGGGACAATACGACGTGCCAAACTAGTTTTGTGCTTGAAATTGTTTTAATGCTCCTTATTCTTAAATTTCATAACAACCTTAAGCCTCAAAACATTACAAGCCAAAAAGTTCTATGTGACCAAGGTAAATCTATTCGTGAATGGACATTATACTGAGTAATTGTAATAATAAATGTTTGTATTTTGTTAGGATAATCAAATTACCTATATGATTTATCGATGGATTATTATGTTTGATGACCTTGTTGCTTATATACTTTGTAATATACTGAACTTTGATGTTTGAAGTTTAGAATGACAAGTCATTTACATATCATGCCAAAATTACATGTATTTATGATTATTCCTAGTTACGAAGTTCCAAAACTCATCTTTGTATCATACTTGCTAAATGACCATCTTTTATATTTTTCATTTTTATGTTTTCTTGCTTGAGGACAAGCAATGACTTGAGTGTGGGGGGTTTGATCTGCCTCAATTCGTTGTAGCAGATTAAATCATTTTTTGTACTTACGGAGCGTATAAAAGCAATTTGGTTATGCTTTTACTTAGTTTTCACTTTTAGTTCGTAAATAATAAGAAGTGTAATTTGTGCTATTTATATGACCTTAAGGGCCAAAATAGGCCTAAAGGAAGGATAATGTATTTGGTGAGTGTATAGGACAACATTCAAAGGCATAAGAATAAGAGACTGACCGCAATGTTGCAACATAGAATGTCGATGTTGCAACATAGTGAGCAGAGCACTCAAAAGGAGGAAACTGCCGACATAGGCCAGAGTGTGTTGCGATACTGCCTTAACGAGGGAATTAATGAGCCAAGGGCATTTTGGTCCACACAACATAATGCAGAAACATTAGTCGAATTAGGCCAATGGACGTCAACTAACCCTAAGCCTATAAATAGATAGCTCTAAACAAAAGCTTTTTTTTCAAGTTTTAGGTTATGGTTTTCAATTAACTATATTTTCAGTTTCTCTTTAGCTATTTTGTACTTAGGTTTATTTTCATTTGTAATTCTATTATAGTTTTTATTTCCATTCGTCATGGAACTCAATTTGTGGATTCATCAACTCTTAGTGGATTGTTTTTTCACACAATTATCAATATATATCACGATTATTCTTAAACTCTATTCTTGATCTATTATTTATGTTTATTTCTTTAATCATGTTTATGATGTTTATTAAATCCATGAGAAACTAATCTCTTTATGGGGGATGAGTGGACGTGGAAATAATTAACTCTTATATAGGGTTTCTTAGCGGATCAGTTGGTTGGGATAGGAAGAACTTAAAGCCTTAGGCCTGACAACCTTAAAAAGTCATCTAGGTGGGAATGAACCCATAATTTGTATTGCATATTCGTGAACACCTTACCTCAATCCAATTTGGACTTAAGGTCAAGAAATAAGTAGTTCTTGTCAACTCATTAGTTTAGTGGAAAATCGAGAGATCCTGTTAGGTTAATGACTAATTGATTGAATAAAACTTGAAATAGGAGTTACTTATGACCACTGAAACAAGTTAGTCTTCCGTTTTTAGAATCAATAAATTATACAAATTGTTTTCTCTTCTTTGTTCTCATGCATTTTAATTATTTTTATAAAATATGATTTTTCACCACCATAGGATTCATCGTAATATAATTTAATTAAATTACTAATTAGATCTATTAACGTAAGAGTTAAAATTAGTTTAGTTTTGCCTCCCTTAGGTATGATCCTCGAAGTACTCTGATACTTCGTTTTATAAATCTATATTGTAACCTTATCCGTATAATTGTAGAAACTGCTTAACGAGTATATTTGGTTGCATGATTTAAACTTTAGACGTTAGTAGATCTGAAGACGGTCAGTTATGAACTTTAATGCTGAGTTCAACCTTTTTTAGGTGTGGGGGAAAATATTTTAAGGAATAAACCAAGGAAAAATGACGCTTCTACAAATAAAAAAAACAAAGTTTAAGGAAAAGAGAGAAACAATTCGTGTTGATTTCATTGCTAGGCATTACAGTTTCGACTATGAGAATACCTTGTTTCATCTTATCACTATAACTTAGGGAACCATCATGAGCTAAGGCATTATAGGAAATCAAATCGTTGAAAAATTTTGGAATGAAGTTGGAGGGCTCAAACCCTTTAGAACTCAAAATTTCTACAAGTTAATCTTGGGTCATAAGAGTGGCTCCACATGATCTCTAGCTAAGCCCTATAGTTTATTGGTATTTTTTTTCTATTTCTTTTTGTAAGCTTGTGGTCATGGTGGTTAAGGTTGGTTCTTGGTGATCTTAGGGCCTTAGTGGAAATGAAAGTATCACACAACTTTTGTTATGGCTATTGCACCCTTTATGGCTTTAGTTCCTCCCCAAGATGACTTGTTTTTTACCATTGCTAACTGAAACACCACAGGTTTTATCATTATGTTCTTTGAACATCTTTTCATATTTGTTTTTGTCAACAATCTTTTCTGTTTTGGGAAGAACTTCTAAGGTACATTTTTACGTTTGTAATGTTTCCTCTTTTGAATGACTAAACTTTTACCTAAAAAAAATTGGAGACTAAGAACAATTATAATAAAATAGTTTTGTATTATACCACCTCTAATAAACTTATGACCAGAAATAATGATAATCGAATGATCACAACTCTATTTGACTTAGACCTGGTAACAATGATAATGGGGAAATAAACAAGGGGAATAACGCACTTTTAGAAAAAGAAGGCTAATAGCCATATTCGTTAAACTCAAATTTCCATCCTTTACAATGGTTGGCCAAACCAAGTTTTTATAGGCCAAAGATCTATCTAGTTCTAACTCACATAAACCACTTAACGAACCAATTAAAAACCAAATTTTAAACTCTTAATGAAAATAAAACTGTTAAATAAGTTCTCTTAACCATATATAATTAAGGAGTTTTGTTAACATTATACTTCTAATATTTAAATATAAAATTCATTTAAATAATAAAGATCCTAAACTAAGTTAAACATAAAGAGTCCTACTTAAACTCATATAAGAGGTAATACCAATACTGATGCCCTCTAAGGTAATGTAAGATTCTAGGGTAATCACAATTTTATGACATTTTACTCTTTTTTATCATTTTGATTAATTTTATTCCTTCACTTTATGACATTTTTATGACATTTTATATATTAAGTAATTATATTATGTATGTATTTAATATTATTCTAATATAATATTTTAAATTAATAAATTAGTAAAAAATATAAGTTTATTAGTTATCATATTAAATATAAAATTGTATATTAACCAAATTTAAAATAATTTTAATAAAATGAAATAATATATAGCAATAAAATAAAATAAATTGGGATTTGTGTTTTCAAATAATAAGATAAGGTTAGTAAAACTTTTATATTAATTATATATTACTATGTTAAATGTAAGAATTAGGTTTTGTAACAAAAATGAGAATACAAAGTTTTGGATTCAAATGGAAGAGCTCTATGAAATTTCATACAAATATCTTCCAATTAATGTTTAAGGAACTAAACTATTTAAGAAAAAAGAAATTCTATAACAAGGATAATTTAGTAAAATGTACTTTTAGATAATCTTTTATTTCATCAACCAAACAACAAAATGTTATATTCTAGCAAAATAAACCAAATAGGTAATATAACATACCTAGTAATGTGCTTATTGAAATGAAAAAAAAAACTAATTGCTTAAAACAATGTGCTCTATTAGAAGCGGTGGCTGCAGTGGTCACTGAAAATGGCACTGTAATGAACACAACAAAAACAAGGCACACGAAATTGTTTATGCAGTTCAATTTCCCTATATTTGCGAAGCTTGACTGATTGAGTAAATCCACTATCTAATCTTAATACAACAAGTGATTCAAGTTCTATCACACCCTAGTATAAGAACTTCACTTTTGTACCAAAAGATCTAGATCACCCACCTCTAAATCCCCCCAAGAACTTAGGTAGTAAATAAAACTTGTTTACTCTCACAAATGCACTCTCAAAATATTTTCTGCTATGAATAGATAAATGTTCTCAATACAATCCAATCCATATTAAATAGTAACTAAATTAGCAACATATAATATAATAATAAAGAAAAATATAAAGTGTACTATTAGATATACCCTTAATGCTACCCCGATCAAATCTCCACAATCCAAGGGATTCAATTGGCTTGCATACTTCCATAATATCAATATCGTTCAAAGCCTAAATATTTTTTTTCAAAAATTGCCAACCTCAAATATGACAATTAACTGAGTCTATTGCAGTATTAGTCATAATGGCCATTACCGTTGGCATTTTGACAGCCACTTCAAAAATCTTACTAAAACAATCTTCCCTTTTGAAAATCTTTTAAACACAACCAATCAAGTGAGGAAACTTAATGCACAATCCCCGTAATCCACCAAACTTATCTTAACACATAATCAAGAAATTCAACTATCAATGCCTTATGACTAATTGCATCAACAATTAAAATACTATAATTATATCTATGTAAGATGAGGATAAAAATACGCGTAACAAAGTAAACCTTTCAATCACCAATAAAATTCTCAAGGTTTAATTATTACAAAACTTGTAAACGAGAACAACTAAAAAGTCTGTAACAACAAAGTAAAAATTAAAATAAAACTCCCTTTAGCAAAGTAAAAAGAAATGAATTAGAGTCAAGCAACACCATCATCACAACATCAACACCTCTAGCTTTCTTCTAGGTTCTCCAACTTCCTACTACTCCCCCTTTTTGTTTGAAAGAGATTCCAATGTATCATTGTTCGAGGTGAGTGAGCAAATCATTGTACAAGCCAATCACCACCAATGTACCAGCGTGCTTCATCTTCTTGTTCCTCTGTTGAGCAACCATGGGAACATTTTAATGCTTGGTTCTTGCTTTACCTCCAAATACCTCCTTCAAGGGTACATCTTTATAAAAAATTTGATCAGTTTCAATCTTTGATTCATCATAAAAATTAGATGAACTTTCTACATCTTGCATCCTTAACCTTATAAAGGCACTGGGTTTGATAGAAGCCTTCCCAGTTCTAGTCTTCTTGGTTGAGGTGGGAGCCTCAATTTCCTTAGCAATAATAGAGCATGTTATTCTTCTCTCTTCCCAATAGTACTTGTGGTAGTGGGCATTGCAAGTGTAACTGCAGTATCTTAAACCACTTCTTCAAAAGCATCAGGTTCAACATCATTCAAAGAGATATTGGGATTAGGATTTTCTGAGGCATCTATATCTTGCATTGTATCATTTTCAAATTTCTTAAATATAATTTGAAGCTCAAAAATATTTGTGGTAAAGGAAAATGTATCAACATGACTTTCAGATGTAATAGAATATATATTGGTAGCAACACCAACCAAGGTTTCATCAATAGTTGAAAAACAAATTGCCTTATATGGTGACGACTTGGACTAGGGCATCAATATTCTCCTCAGGCATATAAATGTGCTTAGACATAAGTGGATTGCTTAGTAAGTATCAGTTTCAACAACTATTTGCTAAATATTTTTAGAAGGTTGAACCTCTGTAATCCAAATATCCATGGCCTTTGACGAAATTTCTCCCATTGCTTTAGTAGCCATTACAAGGACAGACTTCTCTAAGGAGGTGTAAGGGACGAGAGTAGTAGAGGCTTTGTAGGAAACAACCTCCTCCATTGTGCTCATAATAGTCGCCATTACAACTGCCACTATGTGTATCACCTATTCTTCAGTTGGAGAACCAAAGGATTTGCCTTACGTTGTTTGCTTCTCTTGTTGAGATTTATTGTATTATTCTTGGGAAATGATCTTAACATGAGCCATTGTGAGAATAAAAAAAAAGTTCTTAAGGAAGTCTAAAGCTTTGTAAGAAAGAAATCAATAAAGAAACTATTCTGTAAGGGTTTTCTACTTTAGGGTTACTTGAAGTTATTGTATGAAGTGCTAATAGAACATGGGTATTTATACCCAAAGGAGTAACCAACCTTTTTAATAAATTTCCTTCTAAGATACGGAGAGCGAAGCTCTTGAAAATGTACCCTCAAAAAATAAAAATATTTTTTTCCGAAATTTTGAAATTCTGAAATTAATCAAAATGACATTAAGCATGGGCATTTGGATGCCATCATTCAACTACCGAGTCTTCAAGCTTGACATACTCCAACTGAATTCCTCAATATTTCAAACCTAGCTGAGTCTAATGCCTTCATAAACAAGTTATTCAGTTGACTTTATGTAGGCATAAAATTTAGCTCAACTGTAGCATTCTCAATCAATTCTTGAATTAAATGATACATGCTACCAATGTGTATAGTTTTTGAGTGCATCACCAGATTCTTGGTAATGTTGATAGAACTCATGTTGTTACTGTATAAAGTGTCCAATGGTAATGTCAATCCGAAATCCTCTATCATTTACTTCATCAAACGCAAGTGAACATAATAGCTCTTAGCAATTATGTACTCTACCTTTGCTATTGAAAGTGAAATGGATGATTGTTTCTTTTTGTAATATGACACAATGTTTAATCATAAGTAGAAACATCCAACTAATGTACTCTTATGATCATCAATGTTTCTAGCCCAATCAATATCATAGATACTACGAGCTCAAAACGCTATATTTAGAAACCTAAATTCCCAAATCAATTATTCCATGCACATACTTGACGATCCTTTTGATTACTTTTACATGTCATTCTTTGGGATTTGATTGGTATCTGACATAAACACTGATATTGAAGCCCAAATCTGGTCGACTTGTAGTGAGATATATAACAGACTTCCAATCATGCTTCTGTAAGTGCTATCTACGATGGGCACTCTTGCTACATCTATGCCTATCTTCTTACTTATTGACATGGGAGTTTTGGCTAACTTAGTATTTTTCAGACAAAACTTCTTCACTAAAGTATTAATGTACTTTTCTTGTAAAACATGTAGCATCCTCCAATTGCTTAATCTAGAATATAAGAAAATGTAACAATTCACCCACCATACTCATCTCAAATTCACTATGTATCATCTTCACAAAATTGCCTTTAGCTCCAACTAAAGTAGCATAAAAGATTATGTTATAAACATGAATTTAAATGGGAGTTGTTGTACGTTTGTGTCTTTTAATTAATAATGTCTTTTCAACAAACCCTCTTTAAAACCTATGACCAATTAGAACTAAATATAACCTCTTATACCAAGCTTGAGGGGCTTGTTTAATACCATACAAAGTTTTTCTTAGTTTGAATAATTGGGGTCTTCAAATCCTTTTGGTTGAGTCATATATACCTTATTCAGAAATCCATTGAGAAAGACACTCTTAACATTCATATTATACAACTTGATGTTAAGAAAAATGGTCACAACAAGTAGCATACCGATGTCTTTAAGTCTTGTAACATGTGCAAAAGACTATTCAAAATCTATCCCTTCAACTTGAATGTGTCCCTAAGCTTTATTTTGATGTCTTCTTGTGTTTGTAACAATATGCCTATGTTCATCAATTTTATTCTTGAAAATCCACTTTGTACCAATTAAGTTGCAATAAGTAGGCCTTGGCACAACTTCACAATCTTCATTTGTTTCAAATTATTAAAGCTATTTTTGCATGGCTTGAGTCATATTTGCATCCTTCAAGGCATCTTCAACACATTAAGACTCAATGAGAAGTATAGTAGAAAAGCTTAACCATATCTCGATAGTTTTGCAATGGTTTTCCTCTAGTTCAAACTCTATTATTGATATATCTAATGATGTCAATAACTGAATGATTTGTTTTTAACTTGAAAGAGTGTTGAGGTAGTTCAACATATTTATTTTGATCATCTACAAGATCAACAATTTTAGCTTCATATGTTATAGTAACATGTTTATTAGGAACATTCTCAATGCCAAAAGTAGTTTTCATTTTAGTAGCAATTACGAGTGGCTCTTCAACATCTTCATCTTTTCTGTATTCTCTTGCTCCATCATCATTCACAACCACATTGAAGGAATTTTAACCTTTTGAGTTCTTCTATTGTACACTCAAAAGGCCATTTTATTACGTGACTATCCTAGAAATACCACTTCATTAGTCTTTGAATCGAACTTGCCATGATATTTTGGATCCTTCAAGATGTAGCAGGTATTTTCAAACACATGGAAATACTTGACATTTGACTTCCTCCCTTTCCACATCTCATATGCTATCTTATGAGTCTTTGGTTTGATAAGAACCATGTTGATCACATAGGTTGTAGTTTCCCAAAACCTATTAACAACTTCTTTGCTTTTGAACATCACTCGTGTCATCTCTTGTACAGTGTGGTTCTTGCATTCCACAAATCCATTATGTTGTGGCGTCTTGGTAGTAGATAACTCATGTTTGATCCTTTCTTCAATATAGAAATTGATGAAGTCATTTTTCTTGAATTCACGTCCATGATCACTTTTAATTCTTCTGATCATCCTAATGAGCTGCCATTTACATTCATAAGTATCTTGTGTAGTTTTCTAAGTTCTTCAAATGTGTCAAAATTTTCTCTAAGAAACCTCACCTATGTGTACCTTAAGAAGTCATCTATACACACCAGGACATAGTGTTTTCCTCCAATGCTCTTGACTTGCATAGATCTAATGAAACACATGTGTAACAACTTGAGAGGTGCAGTGGTTTGGATATGTGACAAATTTTGATAATTCTCCTTTTTTTACATCCCTTTCAAGCACCCACTGAAAAATTTAGGTATGGGATCACTCAACTTGGATCAACACTAGGAAACACCACTATTATGTTAAGTCGGAGGTTTTGATACTAATTATTTAAACTAATAGTTGTTAGTTGCTTATAAAACAAAGTGTTTGAATCAAAGTGATGGCTGCAGTGGCCCCTAAAGATGGCTCTCATTACTCACTACAAAACCAAAACAAGTCTTTCAAATATATAAGAGTTTCGTGACTTGCTAACATAGTGATAAATTACAATCAAATACCTTATTAAACAACAACTAAAATATCAAGATATAATATATTAATAAAGACTAGTGTAAAGTAGACTGTTGGAGATATGTCTTCAATGCTATCCCAATCCAGTCTCCACAATGCAATGATATGATTACTTGATCTGATCCAATCCAATCTTTAAGATAAGTTGCTTCAAATAGATTCATCTTTATAGACAAGCTTTCATACTTCCACAACATCAACACCATTCAAAGGCCAAATATTTTGCTACAAATATTGCCAACTTCAAATATGGTAAGTACTAGGATCTATCATAGTGTTAGTTGTAGTGTAATACCTCTCACCTGGTCTGGTCACTGGTCCAAAGCTATAAGATGCTACAGTAATTAACGAAACATTTACATGTAAAACTAAATTCAATAATACCAACTAACATGCAATAGTTACATATATCATGCATAACAAAAAAAGGAGTTTAAGTCAAGCTTATGAAAGCTCTAAAATTGACCTAGAAACAAACAAGATTGAAATTGAAACATTTTCAAAAGATAAAGATAATCATGTAGAATAAGGGTCACAAGGTTATGTGTCCAAGCCTTGTAACTCTTTGAAGCTGTGTGGATCAAATTGAAAAATTTCATTAAAATCCACACAATCTTGTGGTTGGGCCATGTAACAAATTGAGGCTGTGTGAAAATTAAATAACCAAATCTACAGTGCTTACATAGGCGTATAGCCAGCTCATGTGACAAACGAGAATCGTGTGCTCCTAATTCTTCCTATTATCTAGTAGACATAAGGCCGTGTGGTACAAAATATACCATTAAGTGCCCATTTTGTGTCAAGACAAACCAAAGGCTCAAATGGTGCATTTAAGGCCATTTAAACCTATACAAAAACATTCCAAAACATGTCTAAATATTCACCCAACCAATATTCCACAATTGGCACCACAAACATAAAGATCGCATAAAGCTTTACAAGTCATCGACATTATTAAAAAAAACATTCCAATTGCCCACATGCTAATATGCCAATTCCTTTTTGTCTTTCATGTTACCATAATTCAACACGCAAAAATTAACATATTCCATTATGTAGACATATGTACCTTTTTTGTCATGGCTTTTAGAAAATTAAAACAATTTTTGAAAATAAAGTTGAAAAGATCTTTAATTTTAAAATAAGGGCTGATTTGTAAAAAGGTCTAAATTATGAATTTTTAAAAGGCAATTAAACCAAATTTTAATTTTCACCCTTTATATTCACAAAACCCTTGTTAGTCTTCTCTATATTTTTTTTGTCGTCTGTTGCATCTCCCTAGATCTTCTTATTCAATTTTGATTCCCAAACTTAATTTCTTAGATTTCTATCATTCCCAAAGCCATAAATCTCCATAGAATTCCAAGAAGAACACCAAAAAACACCATAGATTTCTCCATTGTCAAGTTTGTCGGTTTTACAGATTTGCGACTAAATCTTTATTTTTCTTCCATCGCAGGTAACCATTCGTCTTCCTATTAGTTTTTAATGTCATCTATTAGTTTTTATGGTGAACTTCAGGATTTTGGATAAAAAAGTGGTTTCAAAGTGTTTTTCAACTATTTTTTACTTGATTATAAGGTTTATAAACTTAATTTATAGTTTTGTTAAATATTGCTAATGTTTTAATGAATTTTTGTGAAAATTGCCATAAACATGTTAAAAATTTCGATACCATGAATTGGGTAGTTTTAAGTAGTTTAAAGGTTGAAAATCAGTCGCAGGTGAATAATTAGATGAATGGAATTAGTTTTAGGAAAAATATTAAGTATAGACCGAAATAATTGAAATTCAAGTTTACTATGTCGAGGGTTTCGATTATAAGAGAATTTAGCTTAGGCTTGTGTTTTGATTGTTTGAAGTGAGTCTTTGGCTGATTGTTAGTTGTGTATATTGTGTGGTTATCATGTGTGAAGCATCAAAACTGTTGGAGCCTTCTATGAGCAAGGCAAAAGGTAAGGAAAGCTAGTTTAAGCTTTCGGCTTTTCGATGAAAGCGTAATTGGTAAGTGTTTGGAATCGTACTTGTAGGCACGATTCATAGTGTTAATTGGGAGCTTAGGGTAGCCTAAACCCCTATGCTAAGTTTTAAGTGTAAGCTTTCCATTGCCCTTGTTTTATTTTGACAAATTATGTGATTATTTGAATAATTGTGGGTTGATTATTATGTGCGATATTGTGATATAAGACATGTGTGTTGAGTATTATGAATTGTGTTGTGGGCATGATATACATGCCAAATGAGAGCGATAATGATATACTAATAGTGCATATATGTAGCAAAAGTGAGCGAAATTTCGGTAAGTATATATGTGTTGAATTGTGGAATGTGATATTATAATGACAAGTAATATGTGAGAATAATTGTATGTGATATATGATGTACTAATTTTAATGCACACATATGTGAATTCGATAAGTATGCATTGTGTACAAGTTGTGATGTAAATTGATGAATACGAATAGAGATGATGTACATTAAATCAATAATTAAAAATGTGTAATTATGGATATTTTGGCCTTGTGATCTCTTAAAACTGTTGGATATAGTTCGCATGCCATAGGATATGTTTGGAGAGATAAGGGAATGTAAGTTAAGCTCCATTGAATGTGACATGTTTGGTGTGTTGGAGAGTGTTAGCTTATGCTTCACTTTTTGGGATATGTTCGACTCTATGAGTCAATTGATGTGTTGGAGATCCATGTATCCAATGTGTGGTAATAGAGCCAACTTTTATGTTTCATAGCCTCAAGTGCCAAATTATAGTTTAAATGTGATCTTTTTTATTGTGATAATACAATGTGAGATGGTTGCATAAACATGTAAATAATATGCTAAATGAGTTGATTTAAGTTTCATGAAAATGTTAGTATGTTATCATGGTAAATTGTGTATGTAATTGTAGGTTGGGTCATTATCATTTAACTTGTGAATGCATGTGAATATATAAGCTAGACTTGTGACTTATTAAAACATGTATACAATTTTTAGTCTTAATGAATTATTATAAAATGAGTTATTTAAATATGACTTGAGTGTAGCCATGCGTGAATATGGTTGTGAACGTGTTGTAGTATGCTCTTGTTTGACCTTTGATATTGTGTATACTTTGTGGTTACTTCGACATTCACTGAGCTTGTTTAAGCTCATCCACTCTTTCTAACCATTGTAGATATTTAGCGTTTGCGATGTGAGCGGTGCGGGGATACCAAGGAAGTGATCCAAGTTAGGCTTTAGTGTTTGCGTAGGTGGTATTAATATTATTCTTTTAATTGTGGGGATAAGACAATGTGGTTAGACTTTGATTGATTATAATTGTGGTCCTTGTGATATTTATAGGTTTAGTTTTCTAGCACTTTTGATGGATGTCATAATTATTTCATTGATATTGTTTTGGTTTGAATATTTGCGATATTGAAGTGCCATGAACTGTATGTATGGCCAATGGATATTGAATAATGTGGTAGAACTATTGCATGATATTGCCATGATGTTTTGAATATTTTGTAGTTTAATTATTCCTAAGAACTAGAGCTTGGACCTTGTTATGTTGATTATTTCTCGGACATGTTTTTGATGTTTTGAACTGTTATTTTTGTCGTTTTGACATTGATTTAAAGAGGTAAATGATGCATGTTGATTAGATATTTGTTGGAATAGATTAGATGCTTAGATGTGTTGTATTTTTGTGGTTTGGAGTAGAGGTATCAATATTCGGGTTTTAAAAATGATACCTCTGTAACACCCCAAACCCGGTCTAAACGTTATGACCGAATCTATAGATGTCACATTGTAACACCCGTTACCCGTATTCGATGCTGGAATAGGGTACTAGGCATTACTAGAAGACATACATTTGCATACGTATTAAACCGAGTTACAAAATTTTATCTAAATTAAAACTTTTAAATTATTAACGTTCTTTTATAATTCTTTACAACATATCCTCGAAATATTATATTCATAACAAATAGGGCCTACGAGACCCGATATTTAAACATGTAATTCAAAGCTTCATTTCCATTTCATTCAATTCACAATTTCTCATGTTCACAATTCAAATCAATTTCTCAATCCAATATATATATTTCAATCATCTAAGAATATAATTCAAGTTACACGAACTTACCAAGCTAAATTGCAGAAATACCAAAATTCGTGGGACGGTTTGATAATTTTCTATTTTCCTCGAATTTCCACTCAATCTTGATATAAATTAATATTTCATTCAATTTATTAATTTAAATAATAAAACAATTCATTTCATGCAATTTGGTCATTTTTTGACATTTTTAAAAATTTACCCTTAAAATATTACTTTTATTCAATTTAGTCCCTAAACCTAAAACATGGAAATTAGCCATTTTTAATGAAAACTCATGCTAGTTGAATAATGATATATTTTCCTCCTCCTCATCCAGCTTCTATTTCTTGAATCTAACTTGATATTCTAGCTCCCCATTGTCTCCTTGTTATTTTTCTCTCTTGGAAGCTATGGAAATTCTATTGATTTCTAAGTGAAAATGGTAAATTTTTGGTGGAAGGACCAAATTGTAAAGAAAGCAAAACTTTCTTTCTTTTCCTCTCTTCTCATGTTGGTTGCATGGAAGAAGATGAAGATTCTTCACCTTTCCTTCCATATATATACTACATAGAATAATAATAAAATATCATTTAAAAATCAAATTAAAATATTAATAAACTAATATTTATTTAATTAATTAATCTAAAATATCACCAACATCATCATTGCCTTCTATATTTCTCTCTCTTCTAATTGACCATTTTGCCCTTCATAATCTTTAAAAATTCCATTCTTGAGTCATCACTTAATTTGGTAAAATTGTGATTTAGTCCCTCAAAATTCTTCACCTTTTCAATTTGGTCCTAATTCATACATTTTTCTTAGTTTCTAGATTATTCCACCCTTAAAATATTTACACTATTGGTCCTTCAAATTTTTTTATTTACACTTTAACCCCTCAAATTTTGAGTATTTATTCTTCGGTAATAAAACTTTTCTCACTTTTGCGATTTAATCCTTTCTTGAATTAATATGTCATAATATAATTCCCAATGTTTCCATAACTCAAAATTTCCCTTTTTATCACTTTATTTCCTTATTTTACTATCAAGGATACCTACTTTCTTACTATAGTAATTTTCAGGATGTTACAAGCTCCATGATTTTTTGATGTGCAGGAAATCAGTATTGTAATTTGGTATCGGTACCTTATCACGAGTATCGATATTCAGGGTAAAATAATTGATACTTTAGTAGAGGTACCGATAATTTTTGAGACTTTGATTTTTAAACAAGAAACAAAATGCTGTTTTGGTACTAATTATCTAATCGGTATCAATACCATTTAAGGGAAATATTGATACCTTTGTTACATTATC
Organism: Gossypium raimondii; assembly: GCF_025698545.1. Taxonomy (NCBI): domain Eukaryota; kingdom Viridiplantae; phylum Streptophyta; class Magnoliopsida; order Malvales; family Malvaceae; genus Gossypium; species Gossypium raimondii. Next base: position 25,993,124 of record NC_068565.1, read on the forward strand.
GATACTTGCGTGACTTGCTTTGGTATTTTGCTAAATGGATCCTATGCATGTTTAGTTATATTAATAAGGTTATATAATCTACGTTAAGCATGTATTAATGATGATTAGAGTAAGATAGACTTGAAACTCGTGTAAATGTTAAAATGGAAGACATTTCTTTAATAATGAGCTCATTTGTATTGTGCATGTTGTGAGACGGTGGTGTGGCATCGTAATATTCGGGCTTGGCGACCGTGCCAGGTATATGGTGCTAGAAGCTAAATCCAAAAATTACCTTTCAAATGAGTATAAATAGGTAAAAAAACTTATACACAACCATATAGCTATCAAGAACAAGTAGTAAATGCATATCATAACCATTAACATCCAAGATGACACTTATACATATCAAGCCTATATACATGCCACAAAACTGAGTTTCGAACAATTAAAAAGTCTATCAAGATTGAAGCTGGATAGTGTGACCTCTGAAGTGATCCGATTCGTCGACTTTCGTAAAATGTCAATTACAGAAACAAAAAATGAAACAGAGTAAGCATTACAAATGCTTAGTAAGCTCATAGGTATTAAAATAAGTAAACTCACCTCATTTCATAATTAAACGAACCAGGCAACTAATTTAACTAAATTCCTGTCACAACATTTCACATTCACAAGGTGAGTATTTCGTATACAATCGTATAACTATCAATACTTTCAGTACAAATCAATTTAGTATTATTTCATTAGAACTGTAGAACATATACTTCATTTACTCAATAATATAACACAACAATATTCGTACAATCACATCAATTTCCATTTATCATGTAAAATCAGTCAATACATTTTCTTTTAAACTGTTAGCCTAATGTGCTAGATAAATAGATATGGATACGCGAGTAACTACACCGCACCAATAGTCATCGAAGTGGTTAAACAATAGGTATCGAAGTGCTGAGGGGTAGGCAGTGTAGTGCAAATACTGTACAAGCGTGCAACTAAACCTATTGGAATACCAATTTTATCCTATCGTACGTTCATCTAGGCTCAATAAAAGAAACCCGAACTCGAAATAATACAAAATTTTCCCGAAATTCCCATAATCTCTCTCTTAATTATGTTGTTGAATCAATTTCTCTAGTATTGCTAAAAGCCTTATTTATAGCTAAAATTTGTGGCTAATCTGATTAGAAATATCCTAGAGTTACTTGAGTTCGATTGGGAAAATATGACAGAGTTTAACTAGGAGAAAAACTCGGTTAAGTAGGGAACACATCGCCATACATGACGCTGCTATTGGCTCATCGAGACGTCACTTATAACGTCATTGGGACGATGGGTTCTTCTTGTCGGGACATTGTATTTCGCGTGGTTGGGGCATCGGCTCTTCCTCATGACAACGTTGACTCTGTTTCGGACAAAATGTGAGGCACACTCCACAAATTTCCACCTTGACTCGTATTTTCGAAAAGTCTTCTTTGCCTAGCCCTGTTACGGGCATAACTTGATCTTTTTCGGATACTTACCAAGTCTAAATAGTGCTTAAAACTTGGAAACTGGAAGACCTTTTGTCATCATATTGGCTGGATTGTTTTCTATGTCGATTTTGTGAATTTGAACATCTCATTGAGTGATCACCTTTCGAACAAAGTGGTTTTCAATATCTATGTGCTTTGTTCTTTCGTGATGCATAGGATCTTTAGTGAGATGTATGACACTTTGACTATCGCAATATACAATATTCTTGTCATTTTTATCAACCAGCTCCCCCAATAAACCTCTCAACCAAATGACCTCTTTCACAACCTCAGTGATAGCCAAATATTCTGCCTCTGTAGTTGATAATGCCATAATGGCCTAAAGGGTGGCTTTCCAGCTAATTGTACAACTGTTGAAAGTGAATAGATAACTTGTGAGAGGTCTCCTTTTGTTTAAATCTCCTACATAATTCGAGTCTACATAGTCAACTAGTCCTTTTGAATATCTTCCAAATTCCAAACCAATATTGGATATCCCCCACAAATATATAAGAATCCACTTAATAGCCTGCCAGTGTAATTTTCTGGGTTTGGCCACGTATTTACTTACTACACTAACAACATGTGAAATATCGGGATGATTGCAAACAACCGCATACATTAAACTTCCAACTATACTGGAATAAGGAATCGAAAACATGTACCTTTCTTCATCTTCAGTTTCTAGTGATTCTGAAGCCGAAAGTCTGAAGTGTGTAGCTAAGGGAGTACTATTTGGTTTAGAATATTGCATTCCAAACCACTTGAGAGTCCTTTCAATGTTTTCCTTTTATGACCGGTATAGTGTCATGTGTGAATATGATATGCGAATTGTGCAAGTATACAGGTCAGATTAAGTAATAAAGTGATGAGTGAGTATCATTCCCACAAGGATTGAATTGAGGCACAAAAGTGGTCAAATTATTATAATAAAATGCGATTAATGCTATGGTAAATCTATGGCAAGTATGCAGTGGCAATTAAAAGGAATAATGATGTATGCAATATGTGGAATTAATGAATACTTGGAAATGTTATGGTAAAACTAGAATAGAAATGTAATGGCAATTATGAAGATGATTGTATGAATAATACTTAAATGAAAAATAAAAAACTAAGGATGCGATGGAAATGATAATACGACAAGGGATAAGGGATATATGATGTTGATATAGAAGGTTGGAATTATGAAGAATCTACCTTTACTATCAGAAATGCCTCAGCAAAATCGTAATCAATCTACTGCTCAGAAGAGTTCTAAAGTGGTCAGCTTCTTTTGAGAGCAAAAATCTCAAGTTACCTTGCTCGTGTTTATAGGCCTTAATATGGTACTCTTCATTGTTTCCTTCTGTATGAATGCTGCTCTATGTCTAGAGTATACTACAAGTATCTGTTGAGTACTTGATCATATCATTCAATTTCGGTCTAACTAATCCAACCTTTTTAAAATTAAATTAGTTTATGGGCATGTTGCACAGTTTTCTATATATAGGGATTGCACGCATACAATTTAGAAATAAAACAATTGAATAAAACAGTAAATTAATTCAGAACTATGCTTTAACCATTAAAGAAAATAAAAGTTTCATCATGTAATCCCAACCCTATGAGATTTAGCTCAAGGGTTGGCAATTAAAATTCAAAACTAAAATATCATTCAACATCGTTTCAATCAAATCAATTCACGGGGAAATAGTTAAGAAATAATAGAAGAATGATAGGAAGACAACTTTCGCGTGTCCAGTTCACATTCCAGCGGCACAGTGTCCTGTGGTGGCTGAGAGGGACTGCCTTTGTCTTCCTCTTTCCATCTCTACTCAATTGCTACCCTCTAGTTTCACTTATGGATCTCCACTCTTGTTCACTGTTCTTTCTTGTTCTACCCTTTTTGGGTTTCCTCCTTTGGCTTTTTATAGGTTTTTCCCTAGGGTAAATCCAACAACACATGTTTATCTTCTCCTCTTTTTAAATTCCTTTTTCAACAACCCAAGATTATCCTCTCCTCTTTTTAAATTTTTATTTTTCTTCTAGGATAAAAACCAAAATCCCATGATTATCTTCTCCTCTTTTTTAGGTAGATTGTTCTAGTACAAGTACAGTTGGGATGAAACTGGTATGCGTTGAGTGTTGACTCAGTCTTCCTGAAATTGCCATGACATTCGTGTTGGCAAACTGTCCAACTGTTTGTGACGATAAACCTTCATTCCTTTATTTCTTTCTCTGCATCCTGCACCTGCCAAACCACCAAACACAACCCTTTCAGATGCAATTAAAAGTAACAAATAATAATATTTAAGCAAAATCCAAGCTTCGTATGCAATGTTCTAAAAATGCTAAAATAATATCCTAAAATGCAACTAAGTTCACTTTAGTACAAACAATTGACCTAGTCTAAAGACATGAATTATAACTCTTTTCAAGAGTTATCACACTTTCAAACCGGAGTTATTGCTTATCCTCAAGCAAGATATGCATGAATGCATGAATGTAAGAATTGCCATAGCAACATAATCACCTTTGGATTATGAGACCCTTAAGAGAGCAATTTGTACTTCGGTTCTTAGCAATCTTCTATGTCCAAAAATTTGATTAAGTTTCATAAGTTTATTTAGCAAAGGTAGTGTAGAAAATATTGCCCTAAAAGAAAGAAAAATGCTAAGTATTCATGCAATTTTCACTACAGTAAGTACCTTATAATTTACTTAGTTCATCTTTTAACTAACTCAGTTTTCCTTTTTTTTTTTTTGGCCTTATACATACTCAAATACTAACATATCCATTTATTGTGCTTTTTTTTTACTAGGGGATTTAGCTCGTCACATGATTCTTTGACTTGACAATTACAATGGAGCATACACTAAATTGCCGAATACTCAATCATGTCATGATTTGAATACTCATTCATGAAGCTAAGGCTTTTGACTAAAAAGATGGATGGGGCAAACAACTACCTCCTTATCTACTCAGGCCGTTACTACAGTGGAGTGCCCCTAATTTTCTTTATTACAAACTTTTACTCAAACTCACATTTCTAGTTAACAGCACAATGGTCAAACAAAGTGGTGCTGACTTACTTGACAATTCTAAGAATTAGAGTATTTGATGGCATTTTTTTAGTTTTTAAAGAATTTTCTTAAACATTTCCACTTATTCATTATTGAGTATTGCCATGTTACCGAATATAGCTTCAAGAGTCTCTAAGTTTATCAAAAGAAACTTACTATGGATCAATTGTAATCGAAATTAGGATATCCTAATTTTAGGGATCAATTTACAAGCAAACTATCCTAAGCTAACGCCACCTAATCCACAGTCACAACTTTCTAAGTTTATCAAAGAATTAAGCTCCTCATCGAACATCACAGATAAAAATACACTCATCTTAGTCTAAACAATTCACGATAGTCATGCGTGCCATGGAAAAATGAATGACAAATGAACAAAACGTTAAAACATGCTCAACTAACTATTTAATGCAATGCTAAATGCTCAACACACCCCTAAACCTAAGGGATGCATTATCTTCAATGCATGTACATATATGAATCATGAATGCAAGAACATATATATGTACATCATGAGATGTAATTAAGGGAGAAACATTTCCCGAGCTTGGAACTCCCTGGATCCCTCAACTTCGGAGGTAGTTTATTCACCAACATTGCCGTGCACCCTTCTGTGAGAGCAACAGTCTCAAACTCTCCCAATTTGCGCTTCTTTGACAGTATGTCTTTCATAAATTTCACATATTTGGGCATTTGTTCCAAAGCTTCTACTAGTGATATGTTTACTGTGGAGTTCCTTTAAAATATCCAAAAATCTTTTGAACTGGGCCTCTTGTTTATAATTGTAGAATCGTTGAGGAAATGGTAGAGGTGGTAGTCTTTAAGGTTGCTGATAATATTTTGATGTGGCATTTCCACTAGCAAAATGATCTGACTTTTTTACGATAGGTTGTTGTTTTACCTTTTCAATTGCAGTGTGCTTTTCTAATTGCTCTAAATTCTTTTCCTGGTCGAGTTTGGAATTGTCCTCTTCTGCCATGGCATCTTGAACAACTTCATCTAACTGAGTCCCACTTCTAAAGGTGATTGTTTTGCAATGCTCTTTTCCTTGTGATCTTGTATGCTCATTATCACTTGGCAATGCTCCTTGTGGCCTCGAATTTAAAGCGTTCACTATTTGTCCCACTTGATTTCCAAGAGCTCGGAGAGACGAAGCCTGACTCTGAATCATAACATCATTTTTGGCCATATGATCCTTCAACAAAGATTCAGTAGAATTAGATGATGATACCTTACCTTGTTGAGCATTTTGCCTCAGCATATGATGATTATAACTAGGTGGTGCACTGTAGGCATTCTGTCTCGTAGCATTGTTAAAATTTCCCACACCTTGATTATTCCAAGTTTGGATGTTGCTTCCACCCTATATTATAGGTGTTGGACTAGGGATTATTATTCCAATTGAAATTAACCATGTGGCACACAGATGCTGGATTTGATGGGCATTCATCAAACACATGGTCTTCACCACAATAAACACACGATTCCTGAACTACAGCTGGTCTCTTCATTGTTTTAATCATATTAGTTAAAGATGATACCTGGGCAGTTAATGAAGTGATTGCATCAAGTTGCATGGTGTCAGCCGCTCTCCTACCAGTTCCAACTCGCGTGGTAGGGTATTGGTAATCATTGTTAGCAATCCGTTCCAAAATCTTATACGCTTCATTGTAAGATTTATCCAACAAGGTACCATTGGTAGAAGCATTAAATACCATCCTCGTATGTGCATTTAACCCATTATAAAACATCTCTATCTGAGTCTAGTGCAGAAATCCATGCATCAGACATTTTTGAATTAAGTTTTTAAATTATTCCCAAGCTTCATATAATGTTTGATCCTCTAATTGCCGAAAAGATGTGATATCACTCCTTAATTTGATATTCATATTTGGAGGATTATATCATAGAAAAAACTTTTGGCAAATATCATTCCATGATGTCACTTTCCCCAATGGCAAAGCATTCAGCCATGCTCTCACATGATCTCTTAAAGAATATGGAAACATTTTAAGACGCAGGGCGTCTTTAAGAACAACCTATTGCCTTAACAAGTCACAAACGTGTAGAAAAAGTCTTAAAGGCAGTCTTGGATCTTCAGTAGGTAATCCACTAAACTGTCCTACTATTTGCAACATCTGAAATATCAACAGCTTCAGCTCAAATTACTGAGCTTGTATTTGTGACCTGACTATCCCTGATTCAAATCATCCAAAATTGGAACAACATGCTCTCGAATGGGTCTGTCTTGGTCATCTATCACTTGACGAATAGGAGTATTAACATCTTGACCATTTGGATTATCGTTGGGACTGAGATCATTTTCATTTCTAGCCATTTTTCTCAATTCTTTTTGCCTTCTTCACAAAGTTCTCTCGATCTCTGGGCCAAAAGGCTACTCTTTGTTAGTAGGAATGCCTCTTCTCATGCACTAACGACAAACCCGTAAAAATGAAAAACAACCAAGTTAAATAACAAAGTCTAAGTAGTAGGTTCTTTGCCTTTGTCACTCGGATCTTCAGTAGTGTCTAGAGCTAAAAATAAGGTTATTTAAACATATTAGATTACTAATTCATCTAATCTAAACATGCATGCATGAAAAATTAACACTTAACCCTGAACCAAGAAGTTTCCTTCCTTACACACCAGTCTGGCACTTATGCATATAGAATCGAAAACACATAAATAACCTTAAAAATAACCTAGATTCATCAGTAATTACCAAAGAGCTATGAAAAACATATAAGTTAGCTAACTACAATGAATCGAACTTCAGATAGGCTTTTTGGACTCTAATTTTTCAGAAAATGCAAGGAAGATCAAGGAGGAAGATGAACACAAAGAAAACATAAAGGTTTTCGATGAAGGCACAACTATCCTTATATACTTAAGCACGAAGACAAGGTTTAGTGGAAAAAATTAGATAATTCCACTAACACTCTTGGTTCTCAGGATTAAATGCACTTATAAAAAATTAAGTCTTTACACCTACAATAGCTTAGTTCTATTCTAACTAAGTCTTAGTTTAACTAACTAATTTTCCTTATCTAATAATAAAAAAATCCATTTAAGAGTCTGCCAAACCACATATCTTCGCCAAGTTAAGAGTTCGCCAAATGGAGAATAAAAAAAATTCTATACTTAACCAAAACAAAAATTCAGTTACTCATCTCTACACTTAATCCACCAAAACACTCTAAACAATAATCAAATACCGAGACTTCGTCAGGTGGGCTGCTACATGTTGCATGTAAATGTTCTCCTCTAAGTTTCCAGGAAAGAATGTAGTTTTCAGATCTAACTGCTCTAATTTGAGATTGTGTAATGCAATAAGAGCTAACAATGCCCAAATGGACGTATGCTTCACAACAGTAGAGAAAAAATCATGAAAATCAACTCCTTCCACTTGACTATAGCCTTTTGTGACCAACCTTGCCTTATATCTCATGTCAACTCAACCCGATCCTTTATTCATTTTGAACACCCATTTGCAACCAACTATTTTCATTTTGGTGGGTGGTTTAACAAGTTGCCTAGTCTTGTTCTTATTGGGGGACTCCATCTCCTCTTCTATAGTAACAAGCCACTTGCTAGAATCAGATGCCCGAACTACCTTTGAATAACTTGAAGGATCAGCTGAATTGATGCTCTCTGCAGCACTTAGAGCATATGCCACTAGCTTTCCTTCACAGTAATTTTGCAATGGTTTGATCTCTCACCTTTTTCTGTCCCGGGCTAGCTTATAATCTTTAAGTTGAGATGTAGGGGTCTTTGATTGGCATGGAGTGGCTTCAGAAACCTTTTGTTGCATTAAAAAAATGTCATTTTTAAGATTTCCATGTGACATCGCGACATGGCGATTCTCCTCATCAGGATGTCACCCTTGTTCGTCGTGACGTCGCCACCTATTTTTATTTTCGGGTCTACCTTACTTGAAACACTCGACCTTTTTGTGTTGTTTTGACTCGGTGACCCTCTTTTGGATAGAATTATTGATGTTTCATCAAACGTAACATCTCTACCGATGATAATCTTACCTGTTTTTGGGCACTATAACTTGTAACCTTTTATCTTGACCGTAAAACCCATAAAACTACACTTCACAAACCTTGGTTCAAGCTTTCTTTGATTGAATCGAGCATAAGCAGGGCAACCAAATACTCTAAGGTTAGAGTAATTAGAAGGATTACCCTAAAACATCCCTTTAGGAACCTTTCCATCTAATGCTCGATATGGAGACCGGTTTACCAAATAGTTTGTGAGATTAAGTGCTTCGACCCAAAACTCCTTCTCTAAACCTGCATTTGAAAGCATACAGTGAACTTTCTTAAGTATCATTCTATCAGTCCATTTGGAAACATCATTCTGCTGCGGGGTACTAACAACTGTGCAGTTTTTTTCAATTCCTTCCCATTTGCAGAAATCATTAAACTCAGTTGAACAGAAATCGAGACCATTACCCATTATAAACTATTTTATGGACTTCCCAATCTGTTTCTCTATTATGGTTTTCCACTGTTTAAAGATCCCAAAGACTTCATTCTTGTGCTTCAGGAAATAAACCCATACTTTTCTGGAGTAGTCATCAATAAAAGTTAGAAGATATTTGCTGCCTCCTTTGGACACAACTGGAGTTGGACCCCATAAGTCAAAATGAATGTAGTTGAGGGTCTTTTTTTTCCTGTGCATCGAAGCTAACTCGAGTCTGCTTCCCATAAATGTAATGCTCGCAGAAATCTAAGTTTCCAACTCAAGGGCCCGTTAGAAAACCACTTTTCGTCAAAAAGGTGATACCTTTTTCACTCATATGATCGAGTTGCATGTGCCACAACATATTTGATTTAGAATCCATAAAAAGGGAATTTTTTCGTGTCGTCACAATGTTAGGAGAGTCCTCATTGTAACGTGGCGACTATTTCACCTTTACTTCTGTCATTGCTGCTGAACTGGACACCATTTAACCTTGCAGAATGTATAGGCTACCGGCTTTCAGTCCTCTAATCTAAATAAGCGCTCCGTGAGATACTTTTAAGCCATTTGATTCAATGTTGATCTTGCGCCTATTTGAGTTTAGAATACCCAAAGAGATAAGATTCTTATATAAATTAGGCACATGCTTGACATTTGATAAAGTTCTGACTATCCCGTCATGCATCTTAATCTGAATGGTACCAATGCCAGTTATTATACTTGGTGAATTATTTCCCAAAGCACAAATCCACCTTTAATCGAACTGTATGTAGAGAACCAGTCCTTGTTTAGACACATTTGGTTGGAACACCTTAAATCGAAGATCCACTTAGATGTGAACTTAGACCTACTAATCGTTGAAAAATCAAGTTTAGAAAATGTAGCGGGAAATAAGTATAGTGAAAAACTAGAGTTTTAGTTTTTTTTCCAAAAACAAGAATTTGGTTGTGATATAAAAAGTAATAAACACTTAATTCAAATTGTACATTTTTGATTCATTTAGGATGAACACTTCTCCACTATTCTCAATCTCACGTCTACCGAGTGTGGGCTCGCGTCGAATTAGAAAACTTTCCACAAAATTACCAATGGGTTAATTTCATAATTTTTCTAAACTTTAAGGTCAAGTTGTAAATAAGAAAAATATCTCTAGAAATCTTCTGAAATAATTTCTTTGGAGAATTTTCTCTCTACAACTTTATTTTGAATTCAAGTGTGTGAAAAATAATGACCCGTGAAATTCTTTATATAGAGAGAGTTTAGAGAGTTCAATTACGATTAAACTTGATCACTTTAATATTAAATTAATAAAATACTTATCTAGATAAATATTAGATTAAATTTAATATTAAATCTTATTAAATTAATAGAATAGTTGTAACACCCCGCTCGATGTTATCCTAGTTGTTGACTTTTGTGGGCTGATAGTTGGCTAAGTTTAAGCTAAGGTAAGGTTAATTTACGCCCTATCTGCTAGTATTGTATTAATGATGATTGTCGCGCCATGACTGGCTGACTGTTTGTTTAGTTTCGTAAGACTGTAATTTTTGGTTGAAGGATTCACCTTTTAGAGAAGTTTAGGTAACCAATTTTTATGTATTGGTGTGGTAGTTGTGAAAACTCACCAATCAATGGTTTTTCTTGTTAAGTTTTGTGTGACTGACCCTTCTGTTAGTATCCGTCAATGATAAATTGTTGAGTTGTGGACTTGATAGTTTAAATTTTGATCACATGGGTATATTGTTCAGCTTTAGTTGAATTCTTGTTCAGATATAGTTAGAACTTAACCAATGTGAAATGAAAATTATGGTATAATTTTCCTAAAAATGATTATGTTTACCACATGAAGGTGGTGAGTCAGCTTTGCTTGTTAGCCATATGTAAGTTATTTTGATAACTTTGAGCCATAAATATGGATGAGGCATTTGTAATGGGGGTTCTTCCCTCATTTTCTTTTGTTTTTGTTTTTACTCTGGTAACCTATTAAAGGAAGAGTTCTTCGTTGAAGAGGAACCAACCAGGGTTTGAAGTTTAAGAAAAGGGTTGTAAACTGTAGTGAAGGTGCTGTGTAGCCAACTTTGTTAAAGTTATTTAGTGAGTATCTAGGCTATATTAATCTTCTCTGAGTGTCCTTCTATTTTGAATATATTGTTAAATTCTGGTTATTATAGTTTAGAGTTCAGGTCTGACTATTTTTCATGGAACTTTAGAAATTTGTTACATGTAATCATCTGTGTGTGCACGCATGTGTTAGGATATAGATGTGGCTTCCTTGGGGTTTAAGCTTGGTATCTAGATATGATGAACCACTGGTAGGTCATGTTAGTTGCTAACCAAAATGGCAGATGTGTTGAACCATTGGTAAGGCATGGAAGTTGCTAACTAGTTGAGAGAATAAGATAGGCCACTGGCAGGGCATGTTAGTTGCTAATCAGATTGGCTTGAATGATGGGTCATTGGTAGGGTATGATAGTTACTAACCAGATTAATGTGAGTGCTAAGTTTCTGGTAGGGCATGATAGTTGCTAACTAGCTTAGTGATATAGGTGTTGCAATTGGTAGGACATCTTAGTTGTTAATGAAGGCAAAGAGCCCTGAACTCTTAGGAACATGCATGTGTTCGAAATAATAAGAATTGTGATATCTGTTCTAATGTGTGATGATGGGATCTAAGGTTTAACTCAAGGAAGGACGAGAAAGAGAGTAAGAAAATATGATTCTAGAGGTGTTGCATGTTATGTATGATTGCATATAGGAAAGAGACGTTGAATAAGAAGTTTTAAGGACATAGCGTATTTGTTAAGTATTTGTGTTGGTGTATTATATCCATCCTAGTGGAGGTGAGTTCAGAAAGCAAGTAAGAATTAGTTTAATGGTATGTCTGTGATGTAAAGAGTAGTATTGGTAAAGATTGTGTTATATGGGAAAAGTGTTAGTTTTATTAAGATAAATGTTTGTTATGGATGTAAGGAAGAAAGTATATGTCGATACTAGAGTTTGCCAGGAAATGCTATCCGCAATGGTTAGATATCCGCCTATAGTATGAAAGTATTCACCCAAATGTTCTGTATATAGAATATTTATGTAGTAGTTTGTGTATTGTATGGGTGCAGTTGTAGTATTTCACCCGCTTTTGTATTGTCTTGAAAGGACTGAACTTTTCTAATCCTGAACTTACTAAGTTCTTTTGACGTTACTCCTTTCTTTTTCCCCCCTTTTTAGATGGCACTTTGTCATAGAGCTTGTTGAAGGGACTCAGCCAGAAAGAGCGACCTCTATTGTGAGCTTCGTCTACATATCTTTGGGGTGGCATGTAGTTTTGTTTCGTAATTAGATATGTAGAATAATACTTCTTTATTAAACTACTTTTGAAAAGAATATTACCCTTGAGGGATTAGTTAAACTTTTACAAATTTTAGTCTTTGAAGTAATTTCTACTTGTATACACCAAACTATTTTATACGTTATTTTATTGCCAGTGTGGTATATTAAAAGAAAGACTTCCACCGAAAAATGTAAACTCAAAAATGTTTATATTATGGCGTATACCTGTTTGATTACTTGTTCTTTTAAAATTTTATGAGTTAATGCTTCAATTCAATTTGTTATACATTGAAACTAAAATAAAGATCGAACTAAGTGTACGTTTTCTTTGGGTGTAATGCCTTTAGTCCGCTGATGGGATTGGGGTTACATATTTATCTACAAAATAATTATTAAATTTAATTTAATATTAAGATAATCACTTTAATATTAAATTAATAAAATACTATTAAGATAAGTATTAAAGTAAATTTAATAATAGATTTATGAAAATATTATTATTTTTTGGAATAGTTAATCTGAAATCAAATTCTCTGGTAGAGCCCCCGTTAGAGTGTACTTCTTCCACTGCTCAACCAACGAAGAACCACTATCGTCAACCATCCATCGACCATCAGAATGTCATCGTCGACACCGTCGAGTCTGGTGGTGCCATCGCAAGTGCAACACCCACACAACACCCCAAGCCGGTTTGACTATTGGTGGTTTGGTCCAAGCTAGTGACAGCTCGACTAGCTCGGTTCAACCAGTCTCGATTTTTGGTTTATGGGCCCACTTTTCGATCTCAAGTCCAATTTTCAAGTTCAATTACCCATTGGGCCAATTGTTTGACTTGAAGATTAATTTCAAAAAACATCATATTGATTTTAATTAATTTGATTAATTTAATTTTAATTGATCAAAATTAATTTTCTCAAAAATCACTTAGATTTTCCAAATTAATTTTTAAAAAAAATTCTTTAATCAAATTCTCTATTTGAACAATTCTCACGACTGCCTAATTTAATTCCACATCGAATAAATCGACTGAATTAAATTATATCCAAAGTCGTAGAATTTTCTTTTGATTAAAAATGCAGTCCAATTGTTTTTTTTTTTGAGCTAACAGAGGGACCAATCAAACATATACAATTAGGCTTTAGTAATAACAATTATGTTTAGAAGCATCATTTTGATCATTCACAATTACTTAATCATGAAGTCAATCCACAAGAAGTACCATGATTGAAAACTCCTTATTGTTTACTCTTTACGAAAGCAATTCATCCAACTACTTTGTCAAATGGCCTCGTCATGTGTGTGTTACCTTCATATGATATCCTTGAGTCCATTGAGTTAAATCCATTCACTCAATACAATCTTATTTTTTCTCATTGTGACCATTGTGTCTTCTTAATGATTAATATGATCACTACCAACAAATGACTGTTATAAATTGCTCGTTCAAGAACAAGAAACCCATGGCCACGTTCCATATTTATCAATTTACACAATGCCAATAAGAGGATATCATTAACTTTTTAATCTAGCTATGAATTCCATTGTTGCTAGAAAATCCATGTCATACACAAGCCATCTAGCCAACAAACTAGTTATGGGCTCAATCATCTTTAGAGCATAAGGCTTCACTTATATCAAAGCACATGAGTTGCATACACATGGTCAGTGACTAACTCAGGGTTTAGGTAAATCACACCATGAAAGTCACAAATGAATTAATTCACAAACGGATTCAAAATTAATTCATCTTGGGTCTAGTCCAATGTATCATTCTTCCAATGAATATATCTATGTCTCTACTAGTGGAGCCAACTGCTTCGGTAGCCAAGACTAGCCATCTCCCCAATTGGAATTGTACTGAAGTAAGTTGTCTTTGAATAAAATTCTCATTTTGATTCTTTTATAGGTTTACCAACACGTTTAGATTATGTACTGAAGTAAGTTGTCTTTCTTGCAATGTAAACATTCTTACAGTGCCACTTATCATCATTTAAACTTAGACAATCAATGAGCTAATATTCGCTTGTCATAATGTAACACCCCTCACCCAATCCGGTCACCGGACCTGAGCTACGGAGTGCTACAATTAATGTCAGAATAGAACGCATTCAATTCACATTTTTTATTTCAAATAAATATGAAATTACTTCATAAATACACAAATAGCATTCAAATAAAACATTAGTCACACAATGGTAGTCAAATCAATACATAATCATTAAGTATAAGTTTTCTCAAGCCTTAAACGAACTTACGTATGCTCTAATAATAACCTAGAATTTAATTAGGATGAATTTGTAATATTTCCAAAATTACAAATTAATTAAATCATAAATAAATCCTTCAAGTAATCAATCATGTCATAAGCATTCAAATACTATGATATGCAATTAAATTCGAGTCTTATTCGAGATTATGAAAGATCTAAAGTTCACTCAAACACAAATGAGGATCAAATTGAAACATTTTCAAAAGATAAAGCTAATCATGCAAAAAAGAGGTCACAAGACCGTGTACCCAGGCCGTGTAACTCACTATGACTGTGTGAATCAAATTGCAACAATTACATCAAAAGTCACACGGTCGTGTGGCTGGGTCATTTAACAAATTGAAACCGTGTTATCTAAGGGCTTCCTAAGAATACCAATGGCACATGATTGTGTCATCATCCCATGTGTGACACACGGCTATGTGGTTAATCATGTAACACAAAAACATATAATTAGTACTTAAAACCAAACCAAACATTAAGACTTTAAAATACATCTTGACAACTTGAAATATTGTTCAAAACACTCTAAAGCTATGCCAAAACATATCAAATAACATCCAAAAAGTGCCTTACCAATATGCCATATTGGCACCATCACAAATAAGTTATAACATTACCAAACATTCATTCAATTCCCAATAGCATAATCCCTATGATACCTCTACACATATCATCAAAATGTATTAGCCTAGGCTTACCATTACATAAACCAAACTTAACCAGAAGGGCCTCAAACCTTACAACTACCTTTAACACACATATGCCCCAACATTATATCCAAGTATTAACTAATCACAAACTCTTTCTTGATTCAACATTTTAAACATTCCCAAACCAAACACTAACATATCGTTCATATCAGCTAGACATACCATATAAACTTTCAATATCAACCTTCCATAATAACCAATTCATCAACCTTACAATATCATCACTAAACTCAAAAACACATGACCCAGAACAAGCTATATACATATCATATTCATATTCAAAATAAGCATTATATATATGGATCATTTCACCATCAATCCAAAATGAACACATATTCACATTAAAACCTAGACACAACCACATAACCGGTCTAAGAAAGTTTAAAACATATATCGAGTCTGAAGCTGGATAGTGTGAGCTC
Source organism: Gossypium raimondii (assembly GCF_025698545.1). Lineage (NCBI taxonomy): Eukaryota > Viridiplantae > Streptophyta > Magnoliopsida > Malvales > Malvaceae > Gossypium > Gossypium raimondii. Next base: position 26,008,886 of record NC_068565.1, read on the forward strand.
TAGAGTGATCCAACAGATACGTTCTGCAAAATGCCAACTATAGAAACAAAAAATAAAATAGTAAGCACTATGAATGCTTAGTAAGTTCATAGAAATTAAAACAGTGAACTCAGCTCAATCACAATTATTATAACATTTTAGCTACTAAACGACTTTAATGTTTCCACATTTAACAAAAATAAAGTGAGGCCGTCAAATGCAGTCTCGAAAGCAATTCACTTTATATAGTACCATTCCAATCAATTCAATCTCGTTTAATTAGTGACGTCAAATATTTACATACTTCATTTTATCATTGAATCATCAAATAACATCTCAATTTCAGAACACATATCCTCACTTTTATCATATATCATTTCCAATTTGTATAATTCAATTCAAGTCAATACCATTCCATCGAAACCATTAAGCAAAAACAACATTTACAACATTTCTATTTCATTACCATTACTAATCACAATGTACAATATCGATCAGTCAACTCCTTTTAAACTTAACCATTTAGCCTAATGAACTATAATAACATATATGGATTATCAGGTAACCGCCCAAAATATGTCAAATTGCTCAAATGAGCTTTACCATTTAAGAACACTCCTGGGCACTAAGTGCCAAGCTTGTAGGCTACACATCTTCCCACAGAAACACGCTTGAATCACAGTGGACATAACTCGGTAATCAGCAACAAATGTTGGATTCTGGTACAATCAGTGAATATATATCATATGCCAACATCTCATCTCATATAAAACTCGTACAGTGCGCAAATAACCCTATTGACGTGCCAAATGTATCCTATCCTCTCATTCATCCGAGCACAATTTACATATTAGTATCATTTATTATAATTCATTCCATTCCTCTTATTTTATATTGTACCAAGCACAATTAAAAATATAGTAACACATTATCAATTTAGTCTACTTGAAGTAAAATAATATATATCTTTTAAAAATTTAACATCACAATATATATACCATTCACTCATATAATAAATTTTACATTCATTCATTCGTTAATGCCTATATATAAGTATTTGCCACAAATCTCACCTTTATTGATGTAGTCCTTTTATCATACTTCATTAAAATTACATTTGAGTATATATAATTAATAAATACAACCACAATTCAAGCTTAATAAGATAATACAGAAGTTCCATATGAACTTATCTAGAAAACAACAATTACAAAGTGTTAGGGACTAATCTATAATTTCTCTTATATCTCGATTAACTTTTGAATTATTTGAATCTTGATCTATAATAATTCATTGTTAATTATCGTGTCAATTACCTTATAACGTCCTATTAAAGGCATATGACAACTTAACTTTATTTTACACAATGTCCTTAAAGTTTTGGATTTTATACAATTTAGTCCTTAAAATCAAAACTTTCATAGCTTTCACATTTAAGCCTATTTTTTCATTCGATTTCAATTTTACCATTGTAAAGCCCTCTAAATTCAATAATTAAAAATTATAATTTCTATTATGAAATATTTACATTTTAGTCCCTAAACTCAAAATTAACAAAATTCACTTTACAAATTAATCATATTTCATTTCTAAGCTTCAAAGTCTACCATTTAACATTCAAAAAGCTTAAAAATCATCAACGGAAACTTTTAAAACCTTTAACATTTTAACGAAATAATCCCTAGGTTAGCTAGATTAAGCTACAACGATCTCAAAAACATAAAATTTATCAAAAACGAACTTAGGAGGACTTACATGCAAGAGGGCCGAAAGCTTCAATTGGAAACAATCGCTTATTGTTTTAATTTTTTTTTAGTATTTGGTGAAGACAAAACATATGGGAAAGAAGACGACTATGTTTATGTTTTAACTATTATCATTATTTTAACATAAAAAATAACATAAAAAATATAACAAAATGTGCATCCACTGTCCCACTATAATAGAATATGGCTTTTTTGCCATATTACACCTTAACCATTTACTAAATTAAACAACTTAGCTATTAAAATTAATAGTGATTAATTTTTAGGATTTTTACGATTTAGTCCTTGTACACTAATTAATCATCTAACCATTAAAATTTTCGAACCAAAATTCAATTAACCTATATAACAGCCTCATAAATATTTAATAAAAATATTTACAGGCTCGATTTATAGAAACAAGATCCTGATACCTCAATTTCCACAACCACTGACTTTTCAACCGATATATGGTAATTAAACTTCTAGATGCTAGAGTTATTTATCCTATTTCTGATAGTACTTGGGTTAGTCCTATGCATGCTATTCCTAAGAAAGGAGGCATGACTGTTGTGGCCAATAAGAAGAACAAGTTGACTCCAACAAGAGCAGTCACCAGGTAGAGAGTTTATATTGACTATATGAAGTTCAATGTCGCTACAAGGAAAGACCATTTTTTTCTACCATTTTTAGATCAAATGTTGGAGAGATTATCTGGTCATATGTATTATTGCTTCCTAGATGGACTTTCTAGCTACTTCCAAATCCCGATAACTTTTGAGGATCAAGAAAAAAAAATGAAATTTACATGTCCATATGGTACATTTGCTTATAGAAGAATGCCTATTGGATTATGTAATGCTCCTACTACTTTTCAGCGTTGCATGTTAGCCAACTTTGATGAAATTTTAGAAGACATTATAGAGGTATTTATGGATGAATTCTCAGTATTTGGTAATTCTTTCCATCTTTGCCTTAAAATTTCAAAACAAGCTTTAATGAGATATGAGGAAATAGACCTAGTGCTTAATTGGAAAAAAATTGTTACTTCATGGTTTAAGAAGGAATTTTGTTGGGACATAAAATTTCTAGTAAAGGGATCGAGGTTGATAGAGAAAAAATTGAAACCATTGAAAAATTACCTCCCCCTAATTCAGTTAAGCTAAATAAAATTACTTAGGACATCCTGGGTTCTATAGAAGGTTTACCAAATATTTTTCTAAAATAGCGAAGCCTTTAACTAATTTTCTAGAAAAAGATGTGCCATTTAATTTCAATCAGGAATGATTGTAGGCATTTAATGTTCTCAATGAAAAATTAATGAATGCCCTGATTGTGATTGCACTTGATTGGAACTTATCCTTAGAACTAATGTGTGATGCGAGTGATTTTGCAGTAGGTGTAGTTCTTGGACAACGAAGAGACAATCATTTTCAACCGATCTATTATGCTAGCAAGACTCTAATAGATGTACAGGAGAATTACACTGGCCATTCTGCTCTTCGTTACCTTCTAACTAAATCGGATGCAAAACCTCGACTTATAAGGTGGATTTTATTATTATAGGAATTTGATTTGGAAATCCAAGATAAGATAGGAGCTAAAAATCTTGCAGTAGATCACCTTTCAAGACTCGAGAATCCCATCTCGAGGAGCTTAATGAGAACGAGATAAATGACTCGTTTCTTGAAGAACGACTCTTTGTGGTAACAGATTCTAAAGTCTCTTGGTTTGCGAATATCACGAATACTTGGTTGCTAACATCCTACCAAAATGGTGGACACATCATCAAAAGAAGCGATTTTTTGCCAATGTGAAAAATTATTTTTGAGAAGATCCTTTTCTTTTTTGTGTATGTGCAGATCAAGTAATTCGGAGGTGTGTTACAAAATTAGAAGCAAATAAGTTTCTGGAACATTGCCACTCGGGACCGACATGAGGACATTACAGTGGGATTGGGATAACACATAAAACACTTGAATAAGGTTTTTATTGGCCAACACTATTTAAGGATGCTAACAGGTATGTTGCTTCTTGTCATAGATGCCAGAGAACATGTAATATTTCTAAACGAATTGAAATGCCTCAAACTTATATTCTTTCATGTGAAATTTTTGTTATTTGGGGCATTGATTTCATGGGACCATTTCCAAGCTCTATGGTAATAAATACATACTATTAGCGGTTGATTATATGTCAAAATGGGTGGAAACTCAAGCTTTGCCTACTAATGATGCTAGGGTGGTAGTTCGATTTCTTAAGAAGCTCTCCTCTTGATTTGGAACTCCTAGAACAATTATTAGTGATAAAGGTACATGTTTTGTAACGCTCAATTTGATAAGATCCTTAAGAAATATGGAGGACACACTAGAACAACTACCTCTTATCACCTTCAAACTAGTGGTCAAGTTGAAGTTTCGAATCGAGAACTCAAACGCATCATAGAAAAACTGTAGAGTCGAATAGAAAGGACTAGGCTTTAAAAGTAGATGATGCTTTATGGGCTTATAGGACTGTGTATAAAACACCCATAGGAACATTTTCTTACAAACTTATGTATGGGAACAGTTGTGACTTACCACTTGAACCCGAACACAAAGCATTCTCGACAATAAAATTTCTAAACTATGACCCTAAATGTACAAGTGAGAAAGAGATTGTTGCAGCTAAATAAGTTAGATTAGTGGCGAGCTAATGCTTACAAGAACTTAAGACTGTACATAGAAGCAAGAAAGCAACGCCACGATGCTCGTTTGAAGCAACCGAAGCAATTCACACCTTTTATACAACTCAAAGCTTAAATTGTTTCCCAGAAAGCTAAAATTAAGATGGTTAGGTCCATTCATGGTACAAAACATTTTTTTGTACGGTAAAATAGAGGTAACACATCCTACATATGGCACATTCAAGGTAAATGAACATCCAATCAAATTTTATAGTGGTGACGATTTAAAAAATGATAGAGAGGAGTTTTGACTCCAAGATCCGAACTAACCGTGCGCATACAAGGTAAAGTAAATTTAAGACTCTAAATAAGTGTTTCTCGGGAGGCAACCCAAGTGTTTAAATTTTGTTAATTCTTTTAATTTTATTGCATGTTAATTTTAGTTTTAAAAAATTTAAAAAATATATTTGAACCACACGACCGAGACACACAGGCGTGTCCTGGGTCATGTGAGTCTTGGGATTTAATTTTTTCAATTTCAATTGTTACATGGCCTAAGGTGATTCATACAGCCTAGCAACGTGGCCGTGTGGGACACACGAGTGTGTCAAAGGCCGTGTGTGTATTAGAGTGAATTTTTCAATTTAATTACCAAATAGTGAGTTACATGGGCTAGAGACATGGTCGTGTGTTAGACACCGCCTATCACACGGGCATGTGTGACACTGTATGCCCAACACGACCTCGTACACAGGTGTGGGAGAAGTAAAGAAAGATGATAGACAGCTTAGTGCATAGCCGTGTGACCACTGGGTTTAATATTTAAATGACACACGAGCTAAAAAATGCCGACACAGGTGTGTGACACGGCCGTGTGGCCCAACACGGGCCTTTACATGACCGTGTCCTCCTTTCTAACCTGAAAACCCTAATTTTTTTCTTCTTCCTGCCAACCCCCTCCCACAACCCTAGCCATTGCTTAACCAAACCTTTCGCCATCATCCCCTCCGACCCGCTCTCTTCCTCTCTTCTCACTCGTCAAGAAAACCCCTCCCTACTCTACTGCCACTCCCTTCCCCTCTTTCTTTCACCCTAGTCAACAACCTGCTACCCCCGTCAGCCCTTTCCTCCTTTCCTTTTCCCTTTCGCATTTCTTCTTTCCACTGAACCCCTCTCTCTCCTTTCCCCCTCCTTTTTTCTTCCCATTGGAACACCTTTTTCCCCTTCTTTCTCCACCGCCCTCATCAGAGCCCTGTTTTCCCATTTACCTATCCTCCGCTCTTTCATCGTAACTTTGGTCACTGCTGCAGACGCCCTTCCAGCCACTGTCAACTGGTTCCGTGCCCTATTGTTTGCCCTTTTTCTTTTTATTATTTTTATTCATATTTTTTTTATTATTAGTATCATTATTTTTTTGTTATTTTTTATTACTATTTATTTTATTTTCTTATTATTTTTCTTAGTATTAATTTTATTAAGTTCTTGTTTTTGTAAGTTTTGTTTTTAGTTTTATTCTTATTCTTTTTGTTTATGACGATTAGTTGTTCTGATTATATATTTTTCTTTTTCGTATTGTTTTGCATATTAAATTTAGTTTTCATTTTTATTGTTATGTTCTATCTTTTAATTATCATTAGCATTGTCTCATTCTATTATTCATTATGTTTTTATCATTTCATTGGGATTCATTGTTCGTTTAGGTTCAGTGGTCGTTGTGTTTTTGATTGGATTGCGTTATTGTGTTTATTATGATTGTTATGTTGCGTCCATCTTATTTCCTGTTGATTTTGGGGGTTATATTTTATTGCAAATACACCATGACAAACACCCGCAATAAAGCCAAGGTCACCGTTCACGCTTTGAAAATGCTGAAGACTCTGGGCACGACCTTTTACTCGGGCCCCACCAGTGACTGTTGGGATTGGGCAGTTCTATTTATTGGGCAACTTTAGAGTAGATCCACTTGGTCAATAGCGTACAAGCACTGATTTCCACAGATCAATGGGACCGTTTCTTCTCTATCGTTGAGCCCACCTACTTGGAGCTAACATTAGAGGTTTGCTCAACATTCATTTTGCAGCACGTGATGTCGAACCACAATGAGTCACACACTATTTCTTTTAGACTCGATGGTACGACGCGTTATCTGGACATCCCGAAGTTCAGAGATGCCTTAGGACTCTATTCTGAGGATTTCATGAGTGTCGAGGGGATCCTTACTTTATACTGGCACATCCATTACTCACCATCTTTATGCTGGATAGAGATGACTACTCGTACAACACCCTATGACCCGAGTCAGTCAAAGGCTACTTTACTACCTCTAGCTTTGTGCTATATCCATGTCATCTTTGCCCACACATTAACTGGTCGGAGGGAGATAATCGGGGTTGTCGGTACATTCAATGCTTACTTTTTATGGAACATGGCGATAGGGTGCACCTTTGACCTTGCTTACTTCATTACCCTTGCTTGCTGCCGTTAGACAGAGCTTAGTAGGAAGGGTCCTATTTGCTTAGGCCCTTATGTGACTCGTATAGCACGACATTTCAATCTCCTTGACACTCAAGAGTATTCCTTCCCCTTTACACTAGTTGGACAGATGACCTCGTAAGGATTATCGAGTATGAGTCATATGCGGATGATCGAGCGACAGTGCGGAGTGGATCCTCTTTGATACAGAATATCTGATTCTAACCCTCAGGATGAGAATGAGGACTTACCTGATGATGTCCCTTTTCACCATGAGGATCCATCTCGTTCTCCACCTCTGAGTCATCCTACCGTTGCTGCTATCCTAGTGGACCTCTCTGAGTGGTTCACCCATTTCGAGCAGCACTATTTTGAGCGGTTCGATAGCATTGATGCTACATTGCAGCAGATCTATAATCATATCCATATTTCTGCTACTGAACCTATGCCTCACGATCTCAATGCCTCTCATGATGACGATCACTAATCTGTTTCTTTATTTATTTCATGTTTATTTTATTTTTATTTTTATTGCTTTATTTTTATTTCTTAGACTTCTTTCGTTTATATTCTTTTGGACTATGTTTTTATTTTGATGGTTTTTTTTATTAAGTTGTAACCTCTTAATATTGTTCTTTATTTCTTTTTATTTTCTATTAGTTTGCTCAGAACCATACACTACATTTACCTTTTGCCTACAATTTCGTTTTTCACTATTCTGGCGATTTCATCCATATTTAGGGTTGTTTCAGTTTTCTCCTTCTCTTTTGATATTCTATTTATTCTGTGCTTATATCTATTTGTACATTAAGGACAATGTACATCTTAAGTGTGGGGAGTTTTTTCCAATCTGATTGCTTACTTCCAATACTTAAAGAAGACTTATTAGTAACAAAAGGTGATTTTGAACTTTTAAAATCTGAATTGGAATTGTTACCTCGATAATATTGTGAAGTAGAGAAGAAACCAAACCTTTGTTCCTTTAATTGTTGCTCGATCTTAATGGCTTTACGAACTGCTTCTTCCAAATCAATGTAAGTTTGTAGCCTCAATGTATTAGCTATCGGCCTGTTCAAACCATCAATAAATTGAACCATAGTTGTTTCCTCATCCTCCTCCACATTAGCTCTCTGAATGAGCATCTCCATCTCCTTAAAATATTCATCCACCATCCTACTACCATGAACAAGTCTTCTAAGCTTTGTTTTAATCTCTCTATAGTAATGAGGTGGAATAAATCTTTTACGCATAATTTGTTTCAACTCATCCCATGTCGAAATCTCACCTTCATAATTCCGATGACGATTTACCCCAAGTTGAGTCCACCAACTTAATGCATAATCTGAAAATTCCAGCGTTGCTAATTCTACCTTTTCATCATCCGGACATTTATAATATTGAAACATAAGTTCAATTTTATATCCCCATTAACAATAAGCTTCTGGATCATTCTTACCACGAAATTGGGGAATTGTGAACTTCGGTTTTGCCAAAGAGGGTTGCCCACGATCATGAAAATCATAATCAGTTCTAGGAACACGTCGAGGAGCGCGCCTATGAGCAGGAGGCTGGTTATCCACATCTTCTTTAATTGGATCTCGATATTGAGGCTCTTGATTCAATCGTACCTCGTTGATAGTAGCACTCAAAGTTCGAAGTACGGCAGCCTATTCGTCTAACTATTGTTGGATTTTTTTAAATGTGTCATAAACGTCACTATGGTCATTATCACCTTGACCAACCTTAGACATTTTCAAAAACCTGCAAAATAAACACTCAACACTCAAAAAGGAAAGTTAGCAAAGCTCACTGTTAATCACTCCAAAAGAAAAATCAAATTCTCAATGAGGTAGAATTCAGTCTTGTGAGTTCTTTAGTAGAGTCTATATCAACCAATTAGAAAGTGTATGAACCAAAACTAACAAAGAGTCCTAATTTGCACTAGGATGCCAAAAACTGACGAGACACCAATTGATTTGTGTCGCACCGAGGAAGAATTATGTACACTTTAAAATCCTACTAACACAAGAAAGAAGAAGGTGTTAGATAGTATAAAGGAAGAATAAAGGCAAACAAATAAAAGCCTACAGCTAAGAATCAATAAAAATTGTTCAAATCGAAAAACCCGAAAAATTGCGGAGTAACTTGACAACTTCGTTCGAGGTGTTCTCAATTTCCAAAAATCACGAAATTAAATCTGGAATGTCCTTAAATATTGAATTTTCGATCTGGAAAGTTTGGGCACCAAACTCAACCCGCTGAATATTTTTTAATTTTTATTGGATTTTTTAATTTTTATTGGATTTCGTATTTTTCAATTTTTTTGACCGATTTTTTTGTGGGAAATATTTTTTTATATTCAATCACAGTGCCACAAATATGTATGTAAAATTTCAGTTCATTCGGACAATCTTTACCTACTCAAATGAATTTTTTTCAAAAACTTTTTCTAGGTAAAACTACTGTTTGTAGTTTAAAAAATAGAGATCAATTTAGAAATCAACCAAGAACACCCAAAACGCCCAAAATCTGATACCAAATGATAGAGGGTCACGCGCAGATCAAGATCGAGTTGTCAAGCCACGAGAAACTCCTAAGAAAGCTTTAGACGATCAGATCTAAAATGAAACAGAAAGATCAAGTTTTAAAATTTTTCAGATCTAAAATTAAAACCCTAAAATTGGCAAGAGCAAATCAAGAACCAAAACACTTATTTTTAGGGAGATTCAAAAAACAAGATCACGAGAATAGGCTCCCAAGAAATCCCTAAGCCAGCCGAATCTGTCAATTATAATAAGATAAAGAGTTAATTTGGCAAAAGAATAAATTGAATGAAAGTAATTTGTGCAGCAAGAAAGGGGGAAATCTGGAATAAGATGGATCTTTGGCAATCAAGAATGTTTATTAGTCTTCCAAACCGAATCTGAAAAGAATTAAGGTCCAAAATAGCAAACCAAGTTTAAGTTCCAGCAAACCGATTTTAACCAGAATGAGAAGGAATAATCGGCAAGAACAATGGGAAACGATGGATTTGATCGATCTATGCTGGCAAGAAAGAGTATCGACGAGTTCTTTAATGTTGAAGAGGGATGGAAACACAACAAGAAGATTAAACAAGTCAAGATAAGAAATCGGCACAAGCAGAATTTAAAAGAAAAAATTGAACAGCAAGAAAATAAAGATAAAGTCCTAAGAAGCCTTGAAATCCCGAAAGATTTCACAACTCCCTTCAAACGGCTCTAATCTCCCTTCCAATGAAGATCAATGGCAAGAAGAAGGCTGAAGATGGCTCCCACAATCAAAAAGATTGTTAAAACTACTTCTAAAGAAAACTCAAGAGAAAATTCTTGAAGAACTCAAAGAGAATTTTCACTCAAAACAAATCTGAAATTTTTCAATATAATTGTGATGTCTTCAATAGGGTGGCCGGCCATGCCTATTAATAGGCCTTCTATCTATTTCCTAATCTCATTAGGAAAACTTAAAAAAAAGCCTAATTAATAAATTAATAGGGAAATTCGGCCAAGGCATTTTAATGGGCTGCTTGGGCCGAATTTTTACATGTAATACTCCTAGAGTCTAAAAATTAAACTAGATATTTAACAATTGAATTTTTTTTACAAATTGGGCCACTTTAACAATTTGGCCGGATTTTCAACTAAGTATGGTTTGACTTCTTGGTTGGGCTTGGAAACATCTTATTGGGCCTTGCCTTCAAGAACTTGGGCTTGTAGTCCATCTCCTACCGAAATTGACTCATTGATGCTTGTAACGGAGATCCAATGCGCTTTGGCTGCAAGATTCGGTTTCTTGGACCAAGATTTCCAAGATTTGAAATCTTGATTTTCTTAATTCTTGAAATCGCTCCAAACAGCAAAATTGGGCCAAGATTCGGTTTCTTGATTTTCTTGAAAACAAGAAAGTGAATCTTGATTTTCTCTTTCTTTCGTGTATGCATCTAAGGCCTTGCTAACAAATTCCTGAATGGTCCCATTTAGTTTGGAACGCATTTGTCTGGCCTTTGACCTCGTTATTGGGCCTTGTGGTAATTTGAGCCCATCACGTTCTTGAGCTTGGGCTGGGCCTTTGTGACTCGTATCATTTGACTTGGTTAGTTGCCTAACTCTGCTCCTTTGATCGAATTGCTGGATTTTTCTATTATTGTTCTAAAAAAATCAAATTAAAAAAAATTTTAACGAATTTTTTGTTGATTAAGCTTCAATAATTAGTTGCATATTTTGATTGACAAGATCATTTCTATTCTTGAATAATCTTGATTGATGCACTTTCTTTTAATTTAGCATCTGATTGTTTCTCTAGTTTGGTAATTTATCAACTTGATATCGATTATAACCAACTTTTCTGGCTTTTTTTCACTCCCTTAACCTAAGCCCCATTACAACTTCTTAAAAACTTCTTGATTGGTGTGTCATATCATTTTATAGTGGTGAAAATTTGATTTTCAAGCAAGCCTATTGTAATGACATTTCTTGTTCAACTATTGAGTGCATATTTCTTGAACCTTAAACACTTTGAGTGCTTTGAGTGAATCTTTAGTGAGAATGTCAATTCTTGTCGATTTTTGAATTAAAGGTAATTACTTAAATAAGGGGAGACGCCTATGTTTTCGTACTATAAAAATTTCGTCTTAGATTGTTTGAATCTTTAGTGCTCTTTTAGTTGAATTTCCAGTGCATGATTGTTGGTGAATTATTTTGAGACATTATTGATGGAAATAATAAATTGTGAAAGGTTAACTTTAATGTGGGTTAAGGACTTTGCTTGAGGACAAGCAATTACTTAAGTGTGGGGATATTTGATAAGTGATAAAAGTAACATATTTTAATCTCATTCTTAATGAGTTTGATAAGTGATAAAAGTAACATATTTTATGCTAAGGTATTTGATATTTGATAAGTGATAAAAGTAACATGAATCCTAGGTATTGTTTAGCTTATTGGTTATTATTTAATTATTTTCCGATTTATTCTCTCTTGAGTTCTTTAGTTAATTAGTTTAGTAGATTTTAGCTTAAAATAATCACTCCAATTCATTGTTTAAATAATTGGAAAACAATAATTACTAGTACTTTTAGTCCTCATAAATATGATATCTTTACTCACAATAGTTATACTATTTATCGATAAATGCACTTGCCTTTCTCGTATTTTTAGTTAGTTCCGTAAGACATCAATTAACCATCCGTAACACTTACCAAATATAAAAAATTATCCTCTTTTGTACATTTTTCGGATGTTTCCAAATCACATCTGTTGACCTTTTGTTTAGATTAGCATGAATACCTTTAGCCAGCATTTCATGTTTCAAGGATATTACCTTTAGAAGTCAGATTTCTCACATGATAAATATTTTTGCATACTATGCTCTTCTTGGAAAGTCTTTAGTACAAATCTCAGTTGTTGATCATATTCATTTTTGTTCTTTGAGTAAATCAAGATGTCATCAGTACGAAACAAAAATACTGAAGCAGTTTCCAATACTAATTCAATAACAAATTCAACTTTCTATTGGGCAAAAACTCTAGCAAATATTTTGAGAACACATTAAAGAATAAATTAACCATCAGACTTGTTTTTATCTTCGATCTTTATATTTTGTATCTAAAATGCAAGACCTTCTCTAATTAGTATTTGAGCAGATAACACTACCACGATATTGGTGGAATATTCAGATCTGTCATCTCAATCATTAATCGATTTACTCTTCTGATATGACAATATAATTCACTTCTGTCTACAGTTTCTACCATTTCATAACAAGTAAGCCAATATATATTAGGAATAATATCAGTTTTTAAGGAAATACACCAATAATGACATCAGGAACAACAACCTCCCCATGAACGCAAAGAACATAAGCCCTGATAGCAGCTTGAGCTTTTGACCTAATAGCTATATCTTTAATCTTCGTTTTATTGTCCCCCACACTACCATTATATTCCCGATCATCTATTTTTCTAAAGAGTGGTCATAGATTTCATACTCTGTTTCTTGTTTCCAATGTTCTTAAGAATCACATAAATACAAGCCTCGTTATTTACTCAACACTCATTTCGAAGAGTTTTCCACTATGAATACAAGTAGATCTGTCTGTTCTATGAACACTGTCGAAACTGGCTGTTGATGTAGTCAGGATCTCAAGTTACTCGATTTCGGCTTATTTTTTTCCCAAAAACCCTGATGGAGAAGTGGAACGAATATAAACATATTTTGATTTCTTTAATGGATGAGTCAAAAATGATCTAATCGTACTCTACTTATCAAAATCTGGGAATTTCAACTTGGTATGTTGCCTTTCACTGCATACGTCTTCCATTTTTCTTTGATCGTTCAGTTAAAATTAAAAACTCTTTCAATTTCAGATCTCTCACTAACATCAGTTTGTCTTAATTTAAACCCCATTTCAAAATGAGTACACGTTTTAGCTTCTATCGATGCAATATCTCTTGTATATTTACCGAGTCCGATAAATTCTCATTCATTCTTTGTTATATACATAATTCTCTATTTCAGCTTTATAAATTCTCTATACTTCTTATCTAGGTACAATATGCTGGTGTATTTCTTTTTGAACTCCGACTGGAAGAAATTCCAATTTACTCAATCTTTAAGAACAATTGCTGTAAAATTATTCATCTCCAATAAGCTTCATCTTTCAAAGTGATATAGTGTTTCAAACTATCTTCAAAAGAACATACTATTTCATCAAAATTAACTGATTACTTCCCAACAATATTTAGTTTTAATTGGATCGTCATCAGTTTTCTCCCTAAATCATTCAATTACACATTTCTAAATCTTATCAATTGGAAGTCTGTGAACACATACAAAATTTTGAGGATAAGGGAGTGTCGTGGAAGGCACAATCGGGGGTAGAGGTTGTGGAGCACCAAGATTAACTTGCAAAGACTCTAACAACCATTGGTTCATAATTTAATAGAAAATAGTTTGTATATCACTTTCTAGCTCTTGTGGAACGATCGCACTATGACTAGCTCCCTAATCAAAAGCAGAATCATTACCATTTACCTCATCAGATACGACACAATTAGACTCGGCCGACATAGTATATCTATAAGAAAACAGAGTCAAATTGGATCAAAAGCATCACACTATCATAGGTTAATGTGGCATGTATTTCTAGACTGAACACACACAACATCAAACCCTAGAATAGACTAAATCATAGCTCTGATACCACTAAATGTAACACCCCTCTCCCAGTCTGTTCGTCGGACCAGAGCTATGAAGTGCTACAATCAATTTCAAAACAGAATGCATTCAATTTACATTGTTTATTTCAAATAAACATGAAATTACTTCATAAATACACAATTAACATTCAAATAAAACATAAGTCACATAATGATAGTCAAACCAATACATAATCATTCAGTATAACTTTTCTCGGGTTTTAAAAGAACTTACCTATGCTCTTGTAACAACTCATTTTCAGTGGTGTCAAAAAATAGTAGTTTCGGGACCACAAATCTATCTAAGGAGTCCGTAATTATTATTTAATTCATACGAATCAAATATAATATTAGATAGAATTCTGATCTGGTGATTTTTGCTAATTGAACAAATAGTTAAGTTCAAGTGGTTTGTCCTTAACGTCAAGTGGTTGTAAAAAATAAGGTATCGGGATCTCGTTTCCGTAAACCGAGCCCATAGATATTTTTATTAAATATTTACGGAGCTATTATATAAAATACAAATTATAATCCATCATAGACTTATTTGTGGGACATGACTTTTATAGGGTCTTAGTTGAAGAGAGTGAGAAGACAAGTGATACTAACTAGAGTTGAGGCTGCAACATCATTGATGGATGTCACGACATTGGGCACCTCTCAACAACTAAAGAGCCAACCTTCAACAATTGAATCTTGAGTAGCCTAGTGTTGAGGTTGTGACATTGATTCTTAATGTTGCAACATTGCATATTTCCAAAGGAACAACTTCATCGATCTTTAAAGTTGTAATTTGAAGGCCACTAAAGTTGAGGTCACGTCATAGGCATATAAATGTCATAATATCAGCACCAAAACCTGAAGGAGAGTCAATCGAGCTACTCAAGGTCACGACCATCAAAGTTGATGTCACGGAAATGGAATGAATTGAAGTGACCTATGGACCTAACTACCGAGGAGGTCATGGCACCAAGCATTGATGTCTCGACATTGGTGTCTGATGAGGTCAATTCAATGAGTGCAATTTGAAGGCAAAATGGGGTTAAAGCCTTTACAAATCAATTTTTTAAGTGTGGTTCTTTTTGTAAATGTTAGGTTAAACCCTTTAAACCTATAAATACTAATTTTGCGAGCCTTTTTCAGATAGATCCTTTAGGTTAGTTATTTTCTTAGATCAAAATTTATTTTTCAATTTTTTAATATTTTTCAATACAATATTATAAGGACCATTTGTGGGTTAGCCAATTTACTTGCAATTTTTTGATCTTGTTATTGAATTGAAGAATTCTAGCAATTGGGCTTGCTTTATTTGATGGAATGCAATTTAAATTTCATATGAATCAAAGATTTTGACCAAAATATTTACCATTTCTAAACTTTTCTATTTCATCCTTTTGCTTAATTGTTGATTATGTGAAATTGGGGGTTGTTTATTTAATTTCATAATGGGCATGAACTGAAATCTTTTAATAATTGGTTGATTGAAGTGTTAGTTGATGAATTTTAGGTCTAGAGATGAAATTGCACAATTCAGACTAAATTAAATAAAAAAACTTACAATTGATGCCTCTAAATGAAAATCTAGATAGGTAAGACCAAGAGGAAACCCTATCAAGCAAATATTCATTTAGTTCGATTTAATTGAATAAGGCTGAGAGGATAATTTGATTAGATATCTTGTTTGGATTAAATTGAGACCAAGAGGTGAGGTTTAATAGACTAGGAAATTGGTAATTTAAGTTCCTTAAGCTTAAATTCATTACTAGCATAGAAATTTCCAATCATTGTTGCTTATCAATTGTTAAATTCATAAATTGGATATTTGTATGTTTAGGCCTTTTGTTTAGAAATTGTTAGACACTCATCCATTTTCTATTACTATACTAATTAGCCGCTTTAGTAGCCTAGTAGACTTACTCGTGCATGCAATTTGTTCATAGACTTTTAGTTACGCATTCTCCTCCAGGTTCAATCATTCAAATACTTCATTTTCCATTGTAACATATTTATTACAACTTGACTTGTCACACTTGTAGTCACCATACTTCACTTTTATATATCTATTTTGTATTGCTCGATGCATGCATGTCGAGATGCGATCAACCGTCGAGGAGTACCATTGGAGATTCAGTTTATTTAATAGGAAGTTGCATGAGAAAAATATTTGGGAGTGAAATGTAAGACACATAATAAGATAGAGATGCCACCACCTCTATCGTCTAAGAAATCTAAAAGGAAGCAATAAACTATGAAAGTTTACTAGCAGATTACTCCATACTTGGAGTATATCATGTAATGGATGGCTACGACTCAACCATTGCTTTCTCACTATGCTGGTCAATGTGGCTTAGGAACCCCAAAGTGGACCAACGCTCCTCTTTAGATGTTTCATCCTAAGATCAAGAGTTTGCACCCAAGCCTTCTCTACAACTATCAGATGAAGAGGAAGATGAGACACCTTTGCCCTCTTAAACAAACTATAATGATATATTTATTCTGGTGGAAATAAGGAGCGCTTATACTCCCCTTGCTACAAAGGAATTGTTCTATGTAAGCCGTCTAAGTCACCTTATAGGGGCCATCTAGTGTTTCTACTGAAGAATTTGTTTTCCTTATACAAGGACAAGATCAAGAAAGTAATTGAGTCGAAGCCACAAACTGACTCTTAGAGCAATTGATGCTATCTTTTTTTTATATTGTCGTAATAATGGATGATTTGATACTCTAAACTTGGATTTGTTTTTGGTTTTTATTTATTTATATTGCATATTTTATTTTCTTTTTCTGTTGTTTGTCTTTCTTATGTAGGTCCGTCCACTATAAGTTACACTACATTTAGAGCTTTAATGGAGTTTGAGGAATTCTTCAACAATTTTGTTGCTCTTACAATATATCAAGGGAGTATTTCTCAAACTTTATTTTCATTTGGGACAATGTGTAACTTAAGTGTGTGGGGGGATTCTTGTCTTGTTTGTTTATTTGTTGTGTTTAGCATTTTTTTTCAAAGTTCTTTATGTTTTTTATTGTTTTGCATTATGCTTGAGTTATATTGACATTGGTTTATTTGTTTTGCTTTTGAAATAGTATTTGACTATTGAGCATGTAAAATTTGATTGATGTTAGTTGTTGAGTTATTTGAAGTATTTTGAAGAATCCAATGCTTCACTCGAGGACTAAGGATATTGATATAAGGAATTGTTTTTTTTAAGAAGTTAGTGGTGAATGGAACCATTGAATTGAAATATGTTTCAATTGAAAATAAAATGAAAAACCTATTTACAAAAGCCTTTAAAGCTGCTAGCTCGAAACTTTAAAGAATTCAGTTGGTGTCTGCAAAGTGTAGCTTGGTAGTTAAGGCAACACATTAAAACATAGCTTGAGGGTGATGTTTTGCCTTATTTAAATTATAGGTAAATTTATTTGTTCCAAATTTTATTTTTATAAAGTTAAATTGCATCAAAATATTCATTTTCCTATTTTGGAGGGAAAATAGCTAGAGTAAGATTTAGATATTTATTCACTTGATTGAGTTGCAATTTACTTTAAACTTTTATACCCAATTTTCTAACTTTAAAGCTTTGAAGATCTCCCTATTTCTTGTCTTATTCCTTTGATCCTCAGAAAAGTTTACATTTGAAGAAAATAATGGCTTGTGTCAAGATTACCAATATTCCACACCTAAGAACTTCCAAAGACAATCTTGTTCTCTTTCTCCTTCTCTTTTGAGTAGACAATAAAAAAAACATTAGAGAGAGTACATCAATAGAATTTCTAAAGGTTGATCCTTAAAAGGTACAAGAACAAGTCCTAGATATTCCATCAGTGGCATTTAGGCCATACACTAAAGGAGTGGAAGCTATGTCTATTGAGAAGGAACCAAAGGCTCGGGGTGAGCAAAACTCGATTCGACTTAAAAAATCGAATTTTTTTTTCAAATCCTGAGTTAAACGAATCAAGTTATTCAAGTCAACTCAATTTTTTTTTCGAATTTCAAGTTTGAATCCAGTTGAGTTTTCAAATTCAAATAACTTGAATAATTCGAATAAAAAGAATACTAAACTATAATATTTTAGATTTTTACCCCAAACCTCTAAACCTTTTTACTTTCCCCCCAAAACTTTTACTCCCTCCCACTTTCTCCCCAAAACTTTTACACCCCTCCCATCTCACCTTCTGTCTACCCCAAACCCATTTTGCCCCCCAATTTCTTTTGAATATTCCCTTCCCCCTAAATTTTACTCAATCCCATTTACTTTCTCCCCAAAATTGTACTCCCCCAAACCCCCAAAATTTTTTAGTTTTCTTCTAAACTTTTACCTCTCACCCTTTACCCCAAATCAAAAATCAAAATCATCCAAAAAAATCTCTAAACCTAAATAGTAATAGTTTTATGTATATCTACTAGTTATATTATTAAATTAAATTTCACATTTTTATTATTTATATTATTGAATTGTTTAATTGTATTGAATCTTATTAAATTTTTGTTAAAATTAATTATTGATGATGCCATAAAATATTTGTGTTAAAATTTTATGTTTGTACCAATTTCATATTTTATCTTTAAGATAACTTTTATTAAAAATTATATTTTTAGATTTAATATATTTTTAATTTCAAACTACATAGTGACAAGAATCTTTAGAAGATAATTGAAGCAACTAAGTAAGCAAAGAAGCTAACCTGCATATAAAAGATTGATAAATAAATTATGAGGGATGAAAGTTAATAACAAATTTGATTACGGTGGGTGACAGTGGTTACAAGGACCCAAAGTCAATTATTTTAATTTAACTCAAACAAATATATTCAATTTGATTCAAATTTCATCTCACTCAACTCAATTTGAGAAAATTTCAAATAAAGTTAGGATGACAATTTGATTCATCAACTCGAGTAACTTGAAATTGGTTCATTTGATTCGATCGAACACTCACCCCTACCAAAGGCGATAAAGGAAATTGGTTGCTTACTATTATAAACACCTCACCCTAATTAAGATACACAATTTAATCAACAAATTTATGCTCTTACCCAACAAGACTCTATTGAAACAAACCCAAAATAACAACAATTTTTGAAAAAGTCGCAACCATTGATGAAAGAGAAAAGGCTATTGAAGGTGAAAATGATGATGCAAACCCTATATCTCATAGAAAAACAAATGCATTCATGACTCAAGAGATTGAGTTTGAATACGTGACCAAGAAAGTTGCTGGTAAGAGAACTGGACCTTTATTCCAAAGGTTCCTAAGATGAAAAAGGGTTGAAAGACTCTAAAATTAGTTTAGGTTAATTCAGATCTTGAATGCTATGTGTCAAAAGCTTAATTTAAAGTTCAAGAAGGAAGAAACCTAAGTCTAAAAGACCAAGTGCACCATCCTTTGCCAAGAAAAGAAACGAAAAGATGAAGAAAGCTAGAGTACTTGAAATTTTGTAAGAGGCTACAATAAAAGCACAACCATAATTACTCCAACCTAAGGAGAGGTTTATCAACCCTTCTTGCACAAAGAGGATGAAGTTTTTTGTTAAAAAAGGAATCGTTCGTGAATGAAATATTGAGGAGAATGTATTTTACAATAATAGAATTGAAAATTTCTCAGAGTAGAACCAAGTTCTCACCTTAGTAGCTTATGCCACGCCTTTTGTGAAGAATGTTGTTATAGAGTTTTATGTGAACCTAAAGAAGTCCATCTAGGATCCAAATCATCAACATTATACGGAGGACTATGTAGGTTGTTATTTTCATTTCAATCTAGGCATGGTAAACATTTTTTTCCGTCATTAGGGTAGAGATAATGTGAATTTTATAGTAGAGGGTGATTTACTTACTTTTAAGTTGACTAGCAATGCTCGAACAACAAAACCTAAGGGACAAGACTTTAGAGCATCAAAGCTTATACCGGCCTATGCTACTCTTTAGGCTATAACAAAAATAAAATATCTCATTAATAGTTAGAGGAATGTGGTAACAAAGAAACTGGTTGCCTTACTGTATAAGTTAGTATCATTCATTCCCTTTTAATCTTGACGAATTATTTTTTAACTAAATAACCAAGCATGCAAAAACTAAGAACATAAACTTGCTTTACCCTTTATATCCTCATATTTTAAATCCTCATTATTGAAAAGAAGATGTTTATGAGGCTAAGTTAGCTGAGTTGAAGTATTATCAAAATGGAATAAGAGGAAGCATGATGCAACTACATAAGTGAATAACCCTACTAATGATACTAATGAAGGTGATAAGTCTGCATTAGTTATTCCCTAGTTGCAGATGACTCAACATCTGCCAAAGTTTAGAGTGTAACACATGTTAGGCTTATTGAGCACTTGGATGAGGGAATCAATTTCCTTGGAATGAATATCTCGTACCATGAGCAAAAATAGAAGCTTCTCCAATGTCAACAAGCTTGAGCTCTCCATTACAAAATATGCTTGCTTAGGGTCTTTAAAGCCTTTGAATTTTTTAAGCAAAAAAAGGGGAGAGTAAGTTTAGGGAAGGAGAGAGAGGGGGGAATATTGTTTGTTTCTAGTTGTTGTTTCTACTAAAGTTTTTTTGTTGTGTCGGTACTGGTGGCATTTTTTTAAATTTATTTTTTATATGGATGATGATACTTTGTGGATTTTTTTATTCTGTTCAGAGGATGAAATAGTCAAAATGTCTTGTTACATGACATATCCTTACCTTTATTTTGATATTTTAATTCTATGAGGTTTGGTTGTTAATTTTGTGTTATCCTGCATTAATAGTTAATTCCATGGTTAAAATTCATAGTTGAATGGATGGATTAAGGGGGAGTGTAAAGTTGATTTCTCCTTACTTGATGTGATGCAATGTTTTTATTCAAAAATGCTAAAGGGGATTGTTGGTGGTAGTTACAACTATTAAATGCAACACTAGTTGCAATTGGAGGAACATTTGACAAGCCATTATAACTTGCCTTATTTGATTGACATGTTTTAATAAAAAATGTTCGAGATTTTAATTACTTATCTTTTAGTATTTTTAAAAGTCTATTACTAAAGGCATATTGTGCAATAAACATATTAGGAGTTTGATGACAAGATCAATTTATTAATGCAATCAAGACTTTTAATGTTATTGAAGTTCCATAAATAAGAGATTAGATCTTCAAGGAGTTTGAGACAAGTTCTCTACAAATATATTCATCATTCAAGATTTATTTGATGACTACTTTTGACTTAATTAGATTTTTCACATTGATTGTAATTTAATAAGATATATTGTACTTATTTATAGATGCCATATTTTAGGTTATTATGTATGTGAGATACCATTTAACTTTTTCATTGACGAATTGATTTTTAGTGCGTATTTATGTCAGTAATCGAATTGTTCATTAGTTTACAGCTCAACTTTCAAGGGGAAAGACTTAATGAGAAAATTATCTAAATTGAACTATACGAGTGATATTGCAACTTGGTGATTGAGTTGAACTTAAATTAAAACTTGTACTTGTTGATTTATAGTGGATTACTATCTAGGCAAGGTCCCATAGATGTAGAAATTTTCCAAACTAAGTAACCAAACTTTTGTGAGCTTTTTTACCAAACTAACCCCCCCAAAAAAATCTATTTACAAGAATGACTCAACTTAAAAAGCAATGACAAGAATGACCTGGAATGAACAGTGGAGGGTGGTGCTAGCACCCCCATGGCCAGCGCCCAAGTCAATCATTCCCCCATCAGTGGCTACTAGTTGCTTAGGGGTTTAAAAAATATATTTTTTGGTGTTGGCATTGCAATGGCCGACACCCGTATGTATTTTTTTAAATACCTTTAAAATATGGGGTTTTCATTATTTTTTTTAAAAAAAAGAAAATTATTTTAATAGGTGTCGACGTTGAAGTGGCCGGTATCGGTTCAAGATTTTTAAAAAATTAAGGAGAAAGAAAGTTGCACTCCGACGGTGTC
This sequence comes from Gossypium raimondii, assembly GCF_025698545.1. Classification (NCBI taxonomy): domain Eukaryota; kingdom Viridiplantae; phylum Streptophyta; class Magnoliopsida; order Malvales; family Malvaceae; genus Gossypium; species Gossypium raimondii. The sequence goes on from NC_068565.1 coordinate 26,030,898, forward strand.
AATTGGGTCGAGGGATATCAGTCATGGCTAACTTCATAGTGGAGTGAAGGTAGTGGCTAGGGCAAGAAGAAGAGGAGTAAAAAGTGAAAAATAAAAAACAGAAATGGTTTACCTGCTTGAAATTAGAAAAGAGATATTTGGAAAGATGTAAAATTAAAATATCATTGATTTGGTTTGACTAAATATACAACTAGATAAAACGATCCAATTGATCAAGCTGCACAATGACGACTGTATCCATACAATTTTGCACTTCTCGACCAATCTAATTTGTTTCGTTATTCTAAGTGGTTATTCTATTTTGGGGAATGAAGAACTTCTTAGTCTTAACTCTTGGGTTCAAGAATTCCTATATAATTTAAGCAACACAATAAAAGCTATTTCTATTCTTTTATTAACAGATTTATGTATAGGATTTCATTTTCCCCACGGTTGGGAACTAATGATTGGCTCTATCTACAAAGATTTTAGATTTTCTCATAATGATCAAATAATATATGGTCTTGTTTCTACCTTTCCAGTCATTCTAGATACAATTTTTAAATATTGGATCTTTCGTTATTTGAATTCGAAGCAATGGATACTTTGTAATCCAATAATTACTGTCGGTTTGTTGAACTGCAATTAAACTCGGTCCAATCTTTTATTAAAAGGATTGAGCCGATTCTATTGTCTATATTTTTTATAGATATATTCTTATCTAGATATACAAGATCTTAAATACAAAAATAAAAGACTAAACACAACTCAAATTTTCTCCTGGGTCCATAATTAAATCTAGTTGTATATTTAGTCAAACCAAATCAATTAGATTTTAATTTTACATCTTTCCAAAATCTCTTTTGTAATTTCAAGCAGGTAAACCATTTCTATTTTTTTTTCTTTTTTCACTCTTTACTCCTCTTCTTCCTTCTCCATTTTCCTTAGCCACCACCTTTACTCCACTATGAAGTTAGCCATCGCTAATGTCCCTCGGGCCAACTGACACCACCAGAGTGCAGTTCTCTTCCTCGCCAATCTATTTTTTTAAAAATTTTGAACTGGTGTCAGTCACTTCAATGTCGTACCTATTAAAATAATATTTTTTTCTTTTCTTAAATAATGGAATACCCATATTGTTTTAAAGGAATTTAAAAAAAAATACATACGGGCGTCAACCATTGCAGTGCTGGCACAAAACAAATATTTTTTAAATCCCCCAGCAATCAATAGCCAATGATGGGGGAACGATTGATTTGGGTGCCAACCATGGGGGTGTCGCCACCATCCTCCACTGTTCATTTCAAGTCATGCTTGTCATTGTTTTTGAAGTTGGGTCATTTTTGTAAATATTTATTTTTTTAGATTAATTTGGTAAAAAAAGCTAACTTTTGTGTCAATCTCTGTTTTATAACTAGTAGTATGTTCATCTAGATACAACTGAATAAAAATATTTAAAACAAAATCGAGTTCACAAATTGTATGAAATATACAAGTTTTATTTAAATAAAAATAAATGTGTATGTTCAAGTGTAACACATAGAAAGAAAACTAATACATAAATTTTTGTTCAATGTGTAATGTTATATATGAACTTTGGTTTTGTGTAATTTTGTACATCGAATTTTGATTTGATTCAATTTTCACAAACTACTAAAACAAGTATCAATATAATATCATTTTAAGTTTACATATTGCATACACAAAGAATCATATTTATTCTCTAGAAAAATAAATCGATGCAATTGTTTCTTTAAATGTGTTTAGTTGAATTAAAATAAGTTTCATACCTAAAATGAAAAAATTTTCATTTAGGTCCTTTTATAATTTATAAAATTTTAAATTAGTATTGGTAAAATTGTATTTTCGCTCCCCAAAATTGATAAAAATTGATTTAATCTTTTAAAATTATAAAGATATATGCTATTAAATTTGTGAAATTACATTTTACTATTATAAAAATATACAATTTAATTTCGCCTCAATAAAATTTTCTTGCTTTGCCCCTAGTTTCACATATATATTTGTATCATAATAAAAATTTTACATATATAATTGTACCAAATCAAAATTTATGTATTAAATTATATATTTAATAATAATTTTAAAATCTATTATTATTCTAAAATGTCAAAGTAAATAAGATATTTTAATGAGAATCCCAAAATTTGTTTCCGTAAATTTAAAAGCAATTTCAGAATGTTGCTTTCAAAGATATGAACGCAAAATTCAAGATCCTCCCCATAATTATCCGTGCACTAAACTTTTATTTTTAATAATTGCAAAGTTATTTTTAAAGAAAACATTGGTGTTAATTAAATATCAATAACTAACGTTGAAAATTAAAAAATAAAAACAAACATGCCTATTTACTTTCAAAATTACTCAATTTTCATTATATTTTAAATTTTTTTCTTATATTCTGATATTTTATTATGTTAATTTAAATACAGATAAAATAAAAGGCGGTTCTAGAAAAGGTGGATTCTCTCTAGTGATGAGCATGCTGGGGGGAGGGGGGGGGGGGAGGGGGGGGTTTAAGAGTTAATCACAAGGCAACCCATGTGCTTACTTATTTATTTATTCATTTTCTCACTTTCTTTGGCTGTTCATTGTGCTCTTTTGGATAATTAAAACAAATAAATTTGGTTTTCCAATACAAACGCCTTGATAAAAGAAAAAGCAAATAGTATTTACCCCACCTCAAAAAAGAATAGTAACTAAAATAATTTATCTACATTTTGATAATTTACGTTAAATTAGGTTATTAGTCTCCATATTTTATAAAAATTATGGATTTAATCTTTATATTTTAATTTGGTTAACTTTTAGTCTTTATCTTTTTAATTTTTAAAATTTCAGTTCTCACCAAACGATAATTATTAAGTCCACTAAGTTAAGTTATGTTATTTCTAAAATCTAATACGTGAAACAAATTATCCTGTGTAATGCCATGTCAGCTTATTATGTTCACATATTACTCACTAAAAATTCAGTTAATAGATTAACAAATTTGGTTCGCATCAAGACTAAAATTTCAAAATTTGAAAAGTATATGGACCTAGAATGATCCAATTGGAGAATATGGGCCAAATCTATAGGTACTTGCATAGTACAAGACTAGTAATTAAATTTAACCAAGTGGATTTAATTGATATTGTTTGGGTCAAGAATAAATTTCAAAATTCGAAAGGTGTAAGGACTAAAATTAATCAAATTAAAATATAAGGACTAAATCCACAACTTTCACAAAATATAAATAATAATAGAAAAATTTTAAAAATTCAAAACAATTATAGTCCAAAAAGGAAATTGATATATCTCTTAAGATTTAAGGGACCCAAAATGAATTTTCTTTTCAGAGTTTGTTGTGATGTCAACAATAGAAAAATGAAAGTAAATAGGGAACGAAGGAAGGGGGACCATTGATCTTTAATATATACTTTTAAATTCTCATTTGACAAAATAATGATAAATATAATAAAAAGAATGAATAAGCATGAAGTGATGAAACAAAGTTGAAATAGTAATTAAAGTTGAGAGCAAAGAACCAAAAGTCCCATGCTGCATTCCATGCGTGTTGCATAGCCTTCTTCTTTTAATTAATTTACATCAACCTACCCTAGAGAGCTATCATTTTCATTTCTTTTCTTTTTCTTTCATCAATTATTTAATTAGTTTCCTGTTTTATAATAGTTTTTTTTTTCCTTATTTTATCTGACAAAGACAGGATCGCCAATTTTTTATTTTACTCTTCTTTACTTTAATCACAAAATTATATTTTGAAGAATAAATTTTAGGATAGTTATTTAATTATTAGTAATTTTTATCTAATTATAAAATTGCAAAATCATTATTAACATTTTAAATGATTAATAGAAATATAATGTAACATCTTTTAAAATTAGCATGATAATAAAGTTATCACTTAATGTTTACATATTATGTCAATTTGATCCTAATTTTAAAAGAATTAGAAAAATATAGAAAACCAATTTTTTTAGTATTTTCATATTTTTTTCTTTTTCTCATTTTGTTATTCCATCCATATTTTTTATTTTATAACAAAAGTGAGATTATATTAATTTAACTAATTTCTTCTTGCTTTTTTTTTTACAGAAATGGTATAGAATGAATAAAAGTAATGGGTGAATTAGATAAAAAGGCCAATTTATTAAAAAAAATAAGGAGATCGGTCGGTTTCTGGGATATTTAGGGAAATATGGGGATTTTGGAGAGAGAAAGAGAAAATGCATCTAGCAATACGCTCTTTCCTGCCACGTCAGATGAAAACGTGTCTTGCTGGATGGGCTTTAAGTATCTCTCTCCTCGGCTTTTAAAAAAAAGGTTTAGGGTGCAATTATGACAGCAAAGACTATTAACGTGAGGAAAATTATCCTGAAAGATATTCAAGACTATGCTGTGAGATGTTCTGGTTCAACTTATTTTCCTTCTTTGATAACAATACTGTGCTTGCAAACTCATATCCATTTAGATGTAAAAATGACAAGGTATAATCAAGGAACGATCACTGACTGGGATATTGTGAGAGTAGTAGGTGATGTTATTTTACAAAAGCAACCTAAACCGATTGATGATATTGAGAAAAAGGAACCTCAAGGCCTAGATCTCGCAAAACCAATGGAACCAGAACCAATGGAGCTATTTAAATCTCCTGACTTGGTAGAATAGATTGAATCGATTCATGATCCAGATATGGTAGCTCCAACGCCTAGAGCCCCTTTGTCTAGCACTATTTTACGAAGTGAACAGTCTGCTATAATGGATATGCTACTGCACATGCATTGACAACAACAAGCTTATTGGAGATATGAAAAAATACAAGATGATTCAATCAGAGATGCATTTAAGAAAATATTTTATAACCCGTTTGTTTTTGTACCTAAATTTTCAAACTTTATATTTGAGCCATGGACTCCACTTTCGAGGAAGGAACAAGACGACTTAAGCAAGCACGAAAACGGTAAAGCAAAAGCTAGGTCGTATACTGAGGGGTCTGTAAATAAATAAAAGTGGGGGTCTTTACTTTTCTTTTCTTTTAGGTTACTTAAAATTTTAGTTTCTTTTCATAAGTTTTTTTATTTTTATTTCTTGCATAATAAACATTAAGCTGGAATCATTAATAAAATTAAAAATTCTAGAAAAATAAGAAGTGTGCTAACGGTTATGTACATGTCTAGGATTGGATTTGTTGAGAAAAGACTTGGTACTTAAGCAATCAGATTTGACTCACCTTCCTCTCTTGGGATCCTACCTGGTGCATAGTATCCATTCACTTCTTTATTTTCGTTCCTTCTATCTTACATCTTAAACAATGAGGACATTGTTCCTCTTAAGTGGGAGAGGACCAGAAATTAGATTTTTTTTATTTTCCTAAGATCACTAAAATTGTAACTTTTTCTGAGATTTTTGATTAAAATTAAAATTTTTCATCAAGTTATGATTAAGTACATTTTGCTCAAAAATTTAAATTTTTGTCTAATTATGTTAGCTTTCATATATAGAAATCATTATTTCAATTATTTTATGTTAGCTTAACTTTGAAAAAATGCTTATCTTAATAAATGTGTATAAATCAACCCTAAAAATTTCTTCCCTTTATAGAACTCGGTAGGTATAAAGGTTTAAGATTTTAGAATTAATTCCATAACTTTCTTGAAGAGAAATCTTAAAAGGCATAGCAATTTAAAAAAGATTTAGGCAAATTTTTGTTTGGATTGTTTGAGCCTTTCGAGCCTACCTTATTAAAATTTGTCCCTTAAGACCCACTTTTGAGCCAAATGACCTATTCCCTTTAGTCTTTACATTAAAACAAACCATCCATTATTTGAAAATTACTCATCTTGATTTTTTTTTCTCACCAAACCTTAGACTCAGCTTATTTTAAGATGTTCTCTATGTTTAAGTTTGGAGGAGTTTGCGAAAGAGTAGTGGGTACCTAAAATGTAAAGAGTGATTTTACGCTAAAAAAAATTCCCTTATCGTTGGGGTTAAAAAAACCTTAGTTGTTATGAACTGAGGTGAAATGAGGATATGGTTCCAAAAATTGTAAAAAGAAAAATTAGGTAGTCATGAGGATGATTATATTTTTAGAGACCTAAGGTAAGCTGAGTCAGGGGTACTTAAGCTTTAAATGACTATCTCTTTTTTCCCTATCCTAAAACCTAACCCCATTACAACCTTTCAAAAGACCTATTAATTTAAATTGATATGTCTGCTACTTTGGTGGAGAGAAATTATTGAATTCAACATATGAAAAGGCATAATTTAAACTTTAGGATTGCTACTTAGCCTAGTTAAGGGAAATAAAAATTGATTGGAAGAGACTAAGTACACATTAATTAGGAGAAGGCATTTAGTTCATATTTTTGTTAGCATGTTAATAATTGAAGATAACTGAATGATATATATACTTAAGTTGCACTGTAACAAAATTTCCATTTTTTAGCATAACTTCACTAAATGCATAACTATAGGATAGATTGATTTTCCGAAGGGGATATCTAAAAATTTGAATTCTTTTGTAAGTTAGCATTTCTCGAGATAAGAAATGAATTAATTTTGGGGTGTGGAAACTAAAAAATATAGACTTTTTTAGCACTTTCTGATGACAATTCTTGCAAACTCCAAGTTCTTTTTAGCATATTCTTGTAATTTTATTACAAAATATATAAGTTGGAAAAAATAAAAGACCAATTTGTATTTTTAACTATTTCTATGCTAAACTTACAAAAAAAATTTCAATTTAAAGCAACTTTATGCAACGAAAGAAAAATCAGTCTTAGAGTCACCTTGCGAAGAACAAATTTCCGAAGCATCTTCGAAGCATTGGTCATAAAAGAGAAAGTTGACTATTATAAAGTCATGGATGCCCTAAATTAACATTCTTGGACTCTCTAAAAATTCATTTGATCCAATTAAAAATTGGGTTGATGAAATTGTACAGCCTGATGCAAAAGAAGAGGCCTAAAGCATCCAATTGAGGAGGAAAGGATTACAAGCCCAAGAGTAGCCCAAATTGTCCATTCTCTTACCCCAAATCAACATCCAAGGATGATTAAAAATATTTATAAAATAGCCCTTATACTTCTCCACAAAATATTTCCAACCCCTCAACTTTTCAAGCTTCCCCTTTCCAAGCACCAAGATAAATTTACCGAACCATTCAACCTCTTCTTCCTTCAATCAAGGCCGGCCATTCGAGGGAGAAAATTAAGGCTCCTAAATTCTATTTTTAGCCATCCCCATATAGTATAAAAAGGGCCTCACCTTGCCATTCTTTTCATCATCCAATTCACCCATTTTTATCCATTCTTCATTCATTTGTTCTCTTTTTTTTCCTTTTCCATTTCCTATATTTCTTCCTCTTGAAAAAGAGTTTTTCCAGGTTTGAGAGCAAAATTTTTTGGCCATGTTGAGAGGATCCTGGCTTAGTTGTGACAAAAAGAAAGAAGAACGAAAGAAAGAGCAAGTAGTCTACGCATCAGAGATCTTCCAAGATCAGCTAGAGTTTCTTCTTCCCTTTTGATCTTTTGTTTTTGCTCAATTCATAAACATGTTTGCAACTGATTATTTGATTTTCAATATAATCATGATTGCTTAAATACATGTTAAAATGATCTAATTTTCGTAGTTTGTTTTATTCAATTTTGTTAAAAAGTGCCTGTGATTTTGATCTATTTATTCATGCAAGTAAAATCATAATTAAGTTTCTTATGCATGTCTAATGTGAAGAAATGAATGAATGAATGAATTAAATTGAACAAGGTTTTAATTAATTGACAAGATTCTTATGCGGTGTATGTTTAATCATGTAGGGATTAAATTTGTAATAATACCAAAACTATTGTTACCTTACATACATTGAAATATGTGAGATAAGTTTAGTAATTATATAAGTTTAATATTTTTACTCAAATTATATAAGGTTAGTAAATGATCAATTTTTCATGGAATCTCCTTAAAATATTTTAATAGTGTGGATAACTCGAGCTAGGAAGAATGATTATTCTAACACAAGCATGCTATTGTGATAACTCTTAATAATTGCATAATTTTATGTGTTTGTTTTAATTTACATTTTTAAGTAACTATTATTTAATTAAATTAGTTAATCTAATCTTATTTGTTTACATCCATTCTAAGCAACATTATTTTTTACCACCCAGTTGTTTAAGTTTTAATTTTTCACAAAGAATTGCTTATACAGTCCCTCTGGAGATGATACTCTATACTTATCACTTTATTACTTGTCAACGATTGTGTACACTTGTACATTTTTGTCGTTCCGCTCATTCTTCTCATTGGAGACTGCAGTCATCCCCCCTTTCTTCAGAACATAGTGTGTTGGACTAACCTATTCGCTATCTGAAATGGCATAAAAAAATTCCAGCATCTAACCGCTTGATCAATTTCTTCTTCACAACCTCTTTCATAGCAGGATTTAACCTTTGTTGAACATCAACCATAGGTTCCATTCCCTTTTCCAACAAGATCTTATGTTAACAAAGAGATGAACTTATGCCCTTTATGTTAGGTATAGTCCACCCAATGGTTTTCTTATCAGCCTTTAACACTTGAAGCAAAGCCAATTCTCTTTCCGAAGTTAAACATGTTAAAATGATAATCAGTAATGTATTATTCTCCCACAGATATCTGTATTTTAAACTCTCAAAAAGGGGTTTCAATTTTAACTCTGGTGATTCAATTATGGACGGTATCATCATTTTGGACCCATCCTTGAGAGGTCCCAACGGTTCTTTACAATGCCTCCACCAATCCAACTAATTTACCTATTCACTTTCGAGTTGGTCCTAAGTGTCTTCTTGGGATTCCCAACCATCATCATCAATAGACAGTACCTTTCCACTCGAATATGAGATTTTCCTACGCTCCTTGGTTAATTCAGTTTTCACTGATTCCATTTTTTCAACACTAAAAAATCGTTCAATGTTATGCTCTTCTGGTTCTTTTGATGGTTCCTTTTCTATAGGTGTAGCTCCCATTGGTGTTGACAACTCCTTTACTTTCCTCATTCCTAGACTCAGTGCTTCTCCCAAAATTGGCCCAATGTCTTCATACTTCCTTACTTAAACTCAAACAATTTTTCAAATGCAGTGAGCACAGTTGTCACCAGAATTTTCTGCCTTAGAAATAATTGAAGAAATTTTTCTCGTGAGGTAATGCTATCCGGAAGCAACATATCCAATCATTCCCTTACTTTTCCTCCGAGTGCAAATAGAAATAAAAGTAATTAGATTGTCTTATTCAGAACCCCTTCGTAAGTAACAGTGCTACAAATATGTTTGAACCTACGAAAAAATCCCATTGGGTCTTCCTTTTTACCTTCACTAATTTGGAGATTGATACAACCCAAGATATCAAAGACGGATTAAGCTCGAAGTGCGTGACACCAACATATGGTGTAGTTATACCAGGCCGTAACCAACTCAAATCATACCACATTGTGTCAAGTAAAGATGTCATTCTTGGCCTAATCGAACGTTTCTTCCTCTACAAGGAAGCTTAATTCCCTATAAAAAATAAAAGAATCAAATAAAATAAAAAAATCGTACAATTTCTCTAATAAAGACAATGAATATTCAATTATGAGAAAGAAAAAAAATGTTGTATCTATAAGCTTACCTTTTATCAATTATCTCCCTAGAAAGCATATACATAAACAAAAATCACTTAATCAAGCACCGGCTCCCAGACAACGGCACCAACAACTTGACTGCTTGCACAAAAAATAAAAAAATTTTATAAATAATTTAAAAGTGTAGTTTTAATTGCAAGCATACAGTGTCAGTTGTAATATCCATAATGTTCAATGGAACATCGAAGTATTCCAAGGGTCGAACCCAAAGGAGTCAGCGATTAAACATTTTCTAAACTATGGGCATGCAATTAAAAAAGTCTAGATAACTAATCACTAAGCAATTATATTACGACAGGTCATACAAGAGGTTAATTACACTACTTAATTATCTAGGAGCAAAAACTGACTAAATTGTAACTTGAGCAAAGAATGAAACTAACAAATACAATAACAAACAACTGTTGGTTGATTTCCATGTGGTTGATTAACCTTTGAATTAGGGATCTAAATCACTAATTCTCCTAAATTGGTTCAATTTTACCTCTTGGCCTCAAATTTATCGATCTAGACAAATCAAATTGGTTTATCTCTCGACCTCACCAAACTAATCTAAGACTATCAAATTGGTTCTCAATAAGATCACCTCTCGGTCTCACTTATCTTAAGTTTCCCTTAGAAGCGTCAATCCTAAGTTTTGAAGTCTATTCGATTTAGTCCCTAAATCAAAAAATCAACTTCCCTACATTTCCATTCAACAACCACCTAGGATATAGACACTCATTCTTATATCTAAACACATTAGCAATAGATAATGAATCACAAATTGCATTAACTTAATCACAAAGCAAAATAATAAAAATCCAAGCTTTCTTTCAAAAGCTTGGAGAAAATAATAATGGCAGCAACATTGATGAATAAAAACACTAAAGAAACGATTTTTAACAAGTGAAAAGAAACAAATCTAGATAAGATTAAATCAAAGGATTAAAGTATAACTACAAGGAAAGTTGAAGTATTAAAAGGTAATTAACACTTAACTACAGTGAACTTAACTAACTAATGTAGCATTAAACCAGAAAAGAAAGAGTTTGGATCTTAAAAAGATGAGAAAAATAACTAAATCTTATGCTAAAAAGATGAATATTCCAAAAGAAGGCTTTTTTATCTAATTACAACACAAAAAAGTGGCCAAATTGCCCCTGATTGTCTAATTTTGGTTGGGGGACATGTTGGACAAGGACTACCTCTACGGTCATTTTTCATCTCCCTCGATAGTGATATCGCGATACCTATGGTTTGATATCACAATATCCTCGTTAATCTTAAAATAGAGGTCCCTTGGATGTTTGGGAATCACGATACCTAGTGTTGATATCGTGATTCCACTATTAATGACTCCATCTTCCTTGTTTTCAACACTGTCAAGGGTATCACAACTTCCATGCTTCGATATCGCAATACCCCCTTCTAGGTGATGTTCTCATGCCGTTCGAGCCACCACAAGCTCCCCGCTTCACTGACCAATCTCGTTAGATTCCTCGGGTGCCAATTGGCCATCTAAAGTCTTAAAATAGCACAAAAATACCATAATCACTTATTAACACAAAGAACTAAAATTAATTAAAAACATAACAAAAACCTCTAAATTTCTTGAAAATAAGCTCGTTAAGTGTAATGGGGAGCTTAATTTGACATATCAAATTACAACATATCAAACTCCCCCACACTTAATTATTTATTTGTCTTTAAGCAAACACACAAACATGCATAAAAGACGACCCTTGAACAATAAACAAATTGAACAATCAATGAATAGATATGTACGGTGCAATAAGCTCTTCTACTATACAACTTAAGAATGATACATTGCAAATTCACAAGTTTGAGAGCAAATCATTTTCATTTACAAAGTTATAGGGTAAACAAAAATATAGGCAATCTATCAAAACTCATTTCCATATTATTCCATCAAAATAAGATATGTAGATATAATGTTTCTATTCATGAAAGGATCTAACTTATTCATTTCTTATTAAGTTTCACAAGTCTTGGTTTCATAAATGTTGATGCTAAGGTCACATAAGGCTTTTTGGCTTGTGTGTTCAGAGGCTTAGGTTAGTATGATTGCAAAGAAAAGATTAGCTCAAAATAGTTCAAGCACTATGAACAGTATAGCACATGGCATTGCTCCCAATTCTGCCATATATAATCGCTAAGCTCACCACCTTATTTCTCATTTCTCTAGCCTCCATTTTCTCTCCAACAATGTGGAAGAAATGATTCAATATTGGCTAGTATAAACTGCTTAGCGAGTACTTCTGCACTATGATAGTAAAAAGCTAATTATACACACCTTAATTGATTTCTCATTTTGAGCATATTTTTCAAATTTTGCTCTTTTCACTCACAATGCTTTTGGTTCTAACCATGTTTTTTATTTGCTTACTTTGTTTTTAACCCTTACAATGCTTTTGTTCGCTCATATTTTTCAATTTACTCACATTTTTGCAAGAGTCTATGCATGCCATATCAAACCATCTCTTTGTTGTTCACTCAAGTTCATTTTAAAGACCTCCAAAATGTATCTACCTAACCCTCAATGTCCGTGGCCTGACATCCATTTATAGTGCATTTCAAGATTAGGGATTGTGAAGGGTTGAGTTTTGAACTTAATCACGATAATTATCATGGCATCGTTGGATTCCATCATTTAATTACCTGACAAATAATACATGAACATATAAATCAATATAACATTAAAACGTTATTTAATCATACGAACTTACCTCGAGGATTAAGGCGTAGAAACAGAGTCTATTAATTCGAAGCTTTAGCATCATTCCGATCTAAATCTACACGAGGTCTATCTTGATCTAAATTAGTAAATTCAATCTATTTAATATACATACTATTCAATTTAATCCAAAATTCATGCTTTGCAAATTTACATTTTTACCCCTAATATTATAACTTATTTACAATTTAGTCCTTAAGCTCGTAAGTGAAAATTTATGCAATTTCATCCCTAACCCATGCTAGCCGAATTTATCATGAACACATATCAACTCATACAAATCATTATTTCACAATTTCACCATGTACTTTTACTAATTTTACAAAAAAATCCCTAATTGACATTTTCATCAAAAATCACTTTACAAAACTTGTTTATTTATCAACAAAGACTCATAATCTTTCATTGAACTTTACAAATCATACAAACATGTTCATGGAAAAGCCCTAATCCTTTAATAATTTTGCAAATTAGTCCCTGGGCTAGCTAGATTAAGCTACAATGATTTCGAAAACATAAAAATCATTAAAAACAGGATAAAAAATCATACCATGCAAGTGAAGAACATTTTTTATGACAAATCCAAATGATTTTCTAACTATGGAAATAAATGAAATTTGAAAAAAGACCAAGGATAGCTCACCGGTATAACACCCGTTCAAAAGCCAAAAAGATAACGAAAGAAGAATTAGCACGCATGGCCAAATTGGAGGAACAGATGGAAATGATGATGGAAATGATGACTACAATGGTCAAAGGCAAGGCCAAGGTAGAAAAAGAAAGTGACACTTTGGACAATCCAATCCCTTATTACAGTGATACAGGGGTTTATCGCGAAGATTTACCACTTCAAGCACCAAGTGTGACCATTCAGATCCCAAGAGTAAACGAGTTGCCTGCAAGCGAAGAGCCGAGAGAAGTGGACAAGGGAAAGTCAATTATGGATGAAGAAGCTCATAAATTTAGCCTAATTAAGGAACGTTTGAAAGCCATTGAAGGATTAGAAACCTTCGAATCTATAGAAGTAAAAGGCCTGTGTCTGGTACCCGATCTGGTCGTCCCACCAAAATCAAAAGTTCCTAACTTTGAAAATTTCAACGGTAGCAGTTGCCCCGTTACTTACATCGCCATGTAAAATGGCTGCCTACTCCAAATATGAGAAACTACTAATGCACATATTTCAAGACAGTCTGACCGGATCTGCGGCTCACTAGTAAGTAAAGTTGGACAAGAGTCGAATTTGAACTTGGGGAGAGCTCGCACGGACATTTATTGCTCAATACAAACATATTGTAGACATGGCCCCAGATCGCCTAACTCTACAAAACATGGAAAAGAAGTCCAATGAGAGTTTTAAGGAATACGCACAATAGTGGATGGACCTAGCATCGCAAGTATAGCCCCCGCTCATAGAAAATGAGACCACTATTCTGTTCGTTAGTACGCTAAAAGGCATATACTACGATAGGATGGTAGGAAATGCCTCTAAGACCTTAGCGGATATGGTATTATCCGGAGAAATGATATAAAATACATTGAAGTTGGGCAAAATAGATGACCCTTTGAGCGCGAAGAGAGGTGTCATTAGGAAGAAAAATTAAGCAGAAATGCAAACAATCACACCAGGCGGATACCCACACTCTTACTTTCCATACCCGAGCCCAATACCTCTACGCCCCTAATACCCGACTATATATGCTACCAATACTTCACCATTTATGTATCGTCCACCTCTATCCATTTCAAATCCATCCATGTTAACTATGCCAACCCCAAGGCCACCACGGGAGAGGCCTGTGTTTGATTTAATTCCCATCTCCTCCGCGGAACTTTTTTTTATTCTAGTGGAGAAACACCTCTTTCTACCTACACACAAGGAACCAATGCAATCGCCATTTCCAAAGTGGTATGATGCCAATGCTCAATGTGAGTATCACTCTAGCAATCTAGGTCATACCATCGAGAACTACTTAGCACTAAAATACAAGGTGCAAGATCTTATAAGGGCAGGAAAGATAAACTTTAAGCGAGAGAATACACCAGATGTTAGCATGAATCCATTACCAAACCACAATCAAATAGTTAATGATATAATTGAAGAAAAGAGCCTTTAAAGGAGAAGAGTGGAAGAAATCACAACCCCATTTGAACGACTCTTCGACATCTTGATGAAGTCAAATCTAATTCACGCCAAGCCACCCATGTCTGTAATGGTAATTGATATGGATCAAATCTACAAATTCCACCAAGGAGCTCAAGGGCACTCTATCTAATTTTGCCCAACGTTTAGGGAACATATACAGTGTCTCTTGGATTCTTTCCAGCTAGAGATATGGAAGGGTGTTAAGACCAATGAGATAAACACGTTAGATGCGAAACCTATCATCATCGTATATGGAAAGAAAATCCCTATTGAAAAAGAGTCTACCTTAAAGGCCGTACAGAATGATGTGTTGGTCATCAGGGTTTCCGGCCCTTTTAAGTATGGAGATGACCAACGAGTTCCTTGGAGATATAATTACGAGGTGGTTGGATCTGATGCCTCCAATGTCTCAGGACTCAGTGGCATAACTCAAAGCGGGCGTTCTTACAAGCCAAACATAGTGGTGAAAGAACCTCGCGGTAAGGAAGTGATTTCAAAAAATCAACCAGAGTTTGATGATCAAGAAGCCAATAAGGAAATGAGGGAGGACCAAAAGGGAGAAGTTAAGAATGATGAAGTTAACAAATTTTTGCGCCTAATAAAGTACAGCGAGTATAGCATGGTCGACTAGTTGAATAAAACACCAGTAAGAATTTTTTTGCTATCAAAGAATTTCGCTGCTATCACTACTTTTGAACTCGGAGCCATACAGGGAGGCTCTTGTACGAGTTTAGAACAAGCTTATGTCGCTCACAACGTGTCAGTAGATAACGTCAGTCACTTAGCAGGGAGCATTTTGGCCCCAAATTACATATTTTTCAATGATGATGAAATACCCCCGGATGGAAGAGAAGGTACCAAGGCACTACACATCTCAGTAAAGTGTAAAGCCTATTCTATGGCTAGGGTCTTGATTGACAATGGGTCATCGATCAACGTCCTGCCTTTATCAACATTATCTAAGCTCCCTATGGACACCTCGTACATGGTATCTAGCCCTTTAGTTGTTCAAGCTTTTGATGACACCAAAAGAAGCGTGATTGGCGAAATAGAGATTCCCTTGTTGGTAGGAGTCGTTAATTTCCTTATTTGATTTTAAGTGATGGATATAACACCTTCTTACAGTATATTGTTGGGACGCCCTTAGATTCATTTGGCTAGGGTGGTACCAACGTCCTTGCACCAAAGATTGAAATTTGTAGTCGATCAAATTTTGTGTATCGTGCGAGGTGAAGAGGACCTGTTGGTAGCTAGCTTACCGAATTCTCCTTTCATAAAAGTGGATGATAATGCAACAGAGAGTTCTTTCCAGTCCTTTGAGGTGGCCACTGTGTCTTACGTGGCAAAGGGAATGCGAGCCCCTAAGCCTAATCTGCCATGAACAGCGAACATGTTATTTGCCCAGACAATAGGGAAGGGTTGGCAAATCCACTTGGGTTTGGGAAAGAACCTACAAGGTATCTCAAAACTCGTTTTTGTTCCCACTCAGAAGGATACAAGAGGGTTGGGATATAAGCCCACAAGAGAGGATGTGTACAGAGCGGAGAGCAAAGAGGTTGGCTCACATGGCTGGAAAGAAGGTGGTGGAACCTCCTTTAATTTATCCTCCACTATCTGAGACCTTTTACTCAGTGGGATTCGAGCACCAGGAAAGGACCCCGGTCAAGTTAATGATTAATGGAGATGCAGTGACTCTAAATATGATTGGTAATAGGGTGCCGATGTCAAGAGACTAGGTTCACTACGACCCTTTCACCTTGGACAACTGGTAACTCATATCGTTACCTGCTATCCTTGAGTCTTCTGAAATGTAATCGTTTTTAAGAGTTTTTATACCCCTAGTCACTTTTATTCATTTAATTTCCTTCAAAAATCCGTGTAAAACTGTTTTATTTTTAATGAAATCAGATTTGGATCATGTCCCTATTCACTTTTATTCATTCAATCTTTTTCATTCATATACCAATATACATACTCAATTATTTTAGGGATATACCTCATGAATTGATAAATGATCCAAATGACATCTTTGAATCAAATTCTCATAATTATGTTCACTATAATGATCAGAGGATGGAAGAGGAGGAAATTGAACCAGATGAGTTTTTGAGGCTAGTTGAATAAGAAAAGAAGCTTATTGAACCCCACTTGGAGGGAACATATTTGATCAATCTAGGTAATGATGAGGTAAGAAAGGAAATTAGGATTGGAACCACTCTCATGCCAGAGCAAAGTCAATTATTGAAGGATCTACTCATTGAGTTCTCGAATGTGTTTGCATGGTCATACCAAGTTATGTCAGGTTTGGACACCAATATCATGGAACACAGGCTACCTTTGAAATCAGATTGCAAGCCCGTATACCAGAAGTTGAGAAGGATGAAACCTGAAATAATGTTGAAGATTAAAGAAGAGGTCAAAAAACAATTCAATGCAAGATTTCTGGAAGTGGCTAAATACCTAGAGTGAGTGGCGAATATTGTACCAGTGCCTAAAAAGGATGGGAAAGTTAGAATCTGCGTTGATTATAGAGATTTGAAATGAGCCAGCCCCAAGGATAATTTTTCGTTACCTCATATAGACACACTGGTGGATAACACTACTAAACATTGTGCTTTCTCTTTTATGGATGGATTCTCAGAGAATAATCAAATCAAAATGGCGAGGGTGGACATGGAAAAGACCACGTTCATCACGACCTGGGGAACTTTTTGTTACAGGGTCATGCCGTTTAGTCTAAAAAATGATGGGGCCACGTATCAACGAGCAATGGTGACACTGCTTCATGACATGATGGATAAAGAGATTGAAGTTTATGTTGACGATATGATAGAAAAGTCCACTAGGGAGGAAAGTCATGTGGAAAACCTCTGCAAACTATATGAAAGATTGAGGAAATACAAATTGAGATTGAATCCAGCAAAATGTACTTTTAGGATAAAGTCGGGAAAGCTGTAGGGTTTTGTAGTGAGTGAACGGGGAATTGAAATAAATTCGGACAAGGTTCTTGCAATTCAAGATTTGACACCACCTAAACCTCAAAAGGAGGTAAGAGGTTTTTTGGGACGGTTAAATTACGTGTTTTGTTTTATCTCACAGTTGATGGATAAATGTGATCCCATCTTCAAGCTCTTACGTAAGGATAGTGATGGTGAATGGACTGAATATTGTCAAAAAGCATTCGAGAAAGTAAAAGAGTATTTGGCTAAGCCACCAATTTTGATTCCTTTGGTGCCAGGAAGACCTTTGATTTTGTATTTGGTAGTGCTGGATGATTCCATAGGTTGTGTTCTGGGGCAACGAGATGGTTCAAACAAGAAAGAGCACGCAATCTATTATCTGAGTAAGAAGTTCACAGAATATGAAGCCAAGTATTCCCATCTGGAAAAGATGTGTTGTGCTTTAGCATGGACCGCACGTCGACTAAGGCAATACATGTTGTATCACACCACCTTCCTCATCGCAAAGTTGGACCCTTTGAAGTACATTTTTGAGAAGCCATCATTATCAGGGAGAGTTGCTCATTGGCAAGTGGTTTTGTCTGAGTATGACATCATCTACATGTCCCAAAAGGCTATAAAAGGAAGCATTATCGTGGAATTTCAAGCAGATAGTGCGAAAGAGGAATACAAGCCCATGAGTTTGATTTCCCAGACGAAGAGATCATGTCAATTTCGAAGAGCGAAGAAGAAATTTGGAGGGTGTATTTTGATGGAGCATCCAACAGGATTGGGCATGGGATTGGGGAAGTACTAATCTCCCCAAGTGGCCAGTACTTTCCCGCTACAGCTAAATTGATGTTCACCTGTACAAACAATGCAGCTGAATACAAGGCATGCATTTTGGCACTTCAGATTTCCATTGAGAAAAAGATTAGGGTTTTAAAAGTTTTTGGCGACTCAGTGTTGGTTGTTTACCAATTAAAAGGAGAACGAGAAACAAGGGATTCCAAGTTGATTCACTATCAAACATATGTGCATGGACTAATTAAAGAGTTTGATGATGTTCAATTTTGTCATTTACCGAAATGAGAAAACCAGTTAGCAGATGCATTAGCTACTCTAGCCGCCATGTTTAAAGTAGGATCTGAAATAGAAGTACAACCTATACAGCAAAGGGTCAAGGACTCGCCGGCCCATTGTGCGGGAGTAGAATCGAGAACAAATAGGAAATCATGGTATGTTGACATTAAGCGGTATTTACAATACCAGCACCCGGATTATGCCTTAGAAAATGATAAACGCATAATTAGGAGACTGGCTATGGGTTTCTTCTTGGATAGTGAGTTTTTGTACAAAAAAGGACGTGACCAAACCCTATTGAGATGTGTTGACACAGAATAGGTGAATCAGATAATGAAAGAAATCCATGATGGAGTATGTGGAGCACATAGTAACGAACATATTTTTGGTTGACATTGGAACGAGATTGTTTAAATTATGCTCAAAAATGTCATAAATGTTAGATTTATGAAGACAGTATTAACGCTCCTTCTACCAATATTTATGTCTTAGCGCCTTCTTAGTCGTTCTCAATGTGGGCATGGATGTCATTAGCCTCATCTCACTGAAAGCATCAAACGGGCATCGTTTCATCTTTGTAGTAATTGATTATTTCACCAAGTGGGTTGAAGCTGCTTCATATGTCAATGTAACTCGATCAATGATCTGCAAATTCTTAAAAAAAAATAGGTCATTTGTTGGTACGATTTACCAAAAAGAATCATTTCAAATAATACTAAGAACTTGAACAATGCCTTGATAAAAAAGGTTTCCACACAATATAAGATCAAGCATCACAATTCTATGCCATATCATCCAAAGATGAACTAGGTAGTCGAGGCTGCAAATAAGAATATCAAGATCATTTCCAAGACAATAGAAATGTATAGGGATTGGCATGAGAAACTCCTTTTTTTTCTCCACGCATGCTACACATCAGTGAGAACTTCGAGTAGAGCTACTCTATTTTCATTAGTGTATGGCATGGAAGTTGTTTTACCTATCGAGGTTAAAATCCCAACTCTACAAGTGTTAAGGGAGGTGCGACTAGAGGAGGCTGAATGAATGAAAGAGAGATATAAGCAGTTGAATTCAATTGAGTAAAAGAGATTAGTAGCTTTATGTCATAGCCAGTTGTATCAATAAAGAATGATGAAGGCCTATAACAAGAAGGTGCGACCAAGGCAGTTCAGAGAAGAGGATCTGTAACTGAAGAAGATTCTGCCATATGTTCATGATCATCAGAAAAAATGGACACCAAAATGGGAGGGACCGTATGTGGTGAAGAAAGCTTTCTTTGGTAGAGCATTGATTCTCATTGAAATGGACAGAGACAAGATGTCAAACCCTGTAAATTCTCATGCAGTGAAAAAATACTTTACTTAAAACTAAGCTTGATTGTTCTTAAAGAGTTATTCCCATTGAGTAATATTGGCTTTTTCTGTTTTTCTTTTCTTTGTTTGTCAAGTTTAAGGCTACGTTTTACCTTGGAATCTTACATTCTCCTTAAGGTTAATTACTTAATAAGTTAGTCATATTCAAAGTGACAAATGGCATTTTTGAAATATCCTTCACTTGAAGAAAATTTCATCCTCTGTTAACCACTTTGGGCCATATTGTTTGTTCAAAATTGACCCTTGTGGAAGGATCACCCTTCATGTTGGAGGACATTTTGTGAGGTTTTGGGTATGGATTGATGATTTTTTAACATTGTGAGACAAACATGAGATTATGCTCAATTCAAATTGAAAAGATGGATGCATTCCCAAGAATGACCTTGTGATGAGATTAACCATATTTTAAAATGATAAATGAAATTCTTTTGTTCTCCCTGTCACTCAAAGAAAATTATATCCCTTGCTACCCCATTTTGAGCCTGATGTATCTTCTTTCTAAACCCTAATTAAAGTCATCCATCGAACATCATGGATTGACAAGAAATATCATAAAAAATGAAAGAAAAATTCTAAATTCTTGATCTCATTCTGAAAAAAGTAAAAAAAGAAGAAATAGGGAAAGCGAATAAGTAACAAAAAAAGAAAGGAAATAGGAAGGAGTAAGAACAAAGAAATGTGATTGAGAGATGGAAGGACCAATAAAAAATTCAAAATAACTCCTCATGATTTTTATACTCTTTCACATAATATATATTTTAGCTTGGAAAACCTTTCTCTAATTGACCCTTAAGCCTCAGACTACGTTACAACCCTTAAAACACCATTTTGATCGAATATGTTTGTTCAAATCAAGAAGTTAATCCTTGGAAAATTGTGACGTCCTCAAGAGCATAAAATAGGGAGATGAACTCTAGGCTGAAAATAGAAATGAGCAGTCTAGAGAGATTTCTAAAAAAGGAAAAAGAAAAAAAAAGATATGAGATGTCTTGGAGGATAATGAAGATTTTTAGAAGAAATTGATCCTTCGGTATAAGCCTTGAAGTCATCTATTTGAGCCTATTTTAACCATTTCTTTGGCACTCAAACTCGAGCGACACTATAACCTTGGAACAAGTCCATCTTTGATTGGTTATGGCCGGTTTAAATTGGGGAATTAATGTAATTGAAGAATGTAAGAGTGTATAGAATGAAGATTTTGCTTAAATCAAGAAAAAAACAACAAAAAAAACCAAAAAAATAAAGAGAGAGCAAGGGAAAGGGACTATATTGAAGAATATATACTTTAAGATACAATTTTTCAAAAGAGCATGGTACAGGGTTCATAGTTGAAACAGTCCAAAGGCAGGAAAAGGAAATTCGGCTTCATGAGAATTAACAAGTTGACTCTCGATGCAAGAAATTTATGTTTCAAGGGTGGATTTATGAAATCCAGAGTACCAAGTTTGTTAAGTGAATTATCATTTGAGAATTTAATTTACGAGTCATAAAATTATTTTGAAATTTGTTAATGTGATATCCCATGAAATTTGATTTTCATGATCTATTGTGTGTGGATAGGGATTTGATCTTTTTCAACCCAAAAACATGATTCTCAAAATAATTACCTTTTATGAAAAATTTAAAAAAGGAAGAAAGGAAAAAATTCATTACATTTAGAGGCCCAGGTGTGGAGGTCCATTTACTTTTCATTGCATTTAGAGACCTAGGTGTGGAGGTCCATTCACTTTTCATTGCATCTAGAGACCTAGGTGTGGAGGTCTGTTTACTTTTCTAGTTTAGAGGCTCAGGTGTGGAGGTCCGTTTACTTTTTTTAGTTTACTTTTCATTCCATTTAGAGGCCCAGGTTTGGTATCTACTTTTCTAGTTTTGGATAATGTAATATGTTTTGATTTGTTTTGATTTTGGTAATTGCAAAAACTTGTTATTTCTTTTACTGCGATGTTTGAGTGGGATTTGATAGTGGTTAGGTGTCTACGTCTTTGTACGTTCCTTACTACTCAAGCCACGAACAAAGAGGGGCACCAGTAGACAAGCGTTTTTGTCCGATTTCGATTGGGGGCCCATTTAAATTTTTGTTCTCTCTTGGGTCGTTCAAAGCCGACCCGATTTTGGTCTATTTGAGACCTTTATTTTTCTTTTCTTCTTTTTTTCTTCTTTCCTTTTTGGGCCAGTCAAAGGCCCAAATTATTATTATTATTATCACTACTATTACTATTATTAAATACTATTATTATCATTTTTTACAAATAAGCAAGATTAAATAAAAAAAGAATATATAAACGTAAAAGGAAAGGAAAGAAAGGACTTTTCATTATTTTTGTTCTTAAAAAGAAGGTAAAAAAAAAACATAACAACTACATGCATTCTATTTCTTTTTTTTTTCTTCTACTTTTTTTTTTTTTGCCATAAGCATGACATGAGGGATCAGATTTTGGGTTCCAATGAAGGGGATGTCATCGGACCGTCGATCCTCCGCCCTTAAGAGCCCCCAAAAATTCCTTTTTTCCCCTCCCCTTTCTAAAATAAAGGTTTCTTTAAAAAAACAAAGGCTTGATTTTGGGAAAAGTTTAGATTTTAACAAATAAAAATTTGTTTTTTAGTTATTTTAAGGAAAGTTTAAATTTTTAAAACAAAGTTTTGATTTTTTTTCAACTATTTCAAAGTAAAAGCTTTAATATTTTAAAAAAATAGTGTTTTTCTTTAAAAAAGAAATTTTAGTTTTGAAAATTAAAATTTGTTTTTTAGTCATTTCTAAGTTTAAAATTTTAAAAGCAGAGTTTTGATTTTTTTCAACTACTCCAAAATAACACTTTTTAATCTTTAAGAAAATAGTTTTTTTTAAAAGAGAAATTTTAGTTTTGAAAAATAAAATTTGTTTTTTAAGTTGAAAAACAAAAATTGATTTTTAAGTCATTTTAAAGAAAAATTTAAAATTTTAAAACATAATTTTGATTTTTTAACCATTTCAAAATAAAGTTTTGATTTTTAAGAAAATTAATGGTCTTTTCTAAAGAAAACTTTGATTTTGAAAAAAAAAATCTTCCACCGTACGCGGCGGCTCCACCACCGGAGGCTGGAGAGCCGTTGGGCTCTCCGATGATGGATCCATGGCCAACATAGAAGTTGGAAGAGAAAGAGGAAGAGCTTTTTTTTTTTTGAAAAACAATGAGGTTAAAAAGAAAGAATGATTTTTTTTTTGCATTTATAGGTGCTAAAAATGGGTAATTTATTCTCACCCCCTTACTTTTTAAATTTACAAAAAATACCTCGTTTTTTGCAGCACTGTCCTCACTCTTTGACCTATTTACACCCATAACCCATTTATTTATTTAAACATTCAATTTAATCTAAAATTTAAAAATTAATTGCTACACCAATCCTCTGTCTTCCACACTTTTTATCTTTTTGTCTTGAAATCAAGCTTTGTCATTTTGTTTCCATCTATAATAACTAATTTACACTTATATCTTCCATTTCACTTGCATTTATACATTATATAATTAATTTTAATTATGCACTTTATTTTAATGTTTTATATTTATTCACACTTGTATAATTTTATTTATTCTTATTTCATTTTATTTATTTTCATGTTTATTTATATTTATATTTTTATTTTTTAAACATTCCCTTACATACATTTTAATATTATTTATTTATGTTACTTTGATTCTTTTATTGTATTATGAATAATGTGTATTATTGTTATTATTATCGTCATGTTAGTGTCTTAGTTATTTCATTTTTCTTTTATTATTTCTATTTTGAAAAAGTTTTAACTTTTCATTAACTTTAGCCAATTTAATTAATTTTCCTATTTTATTACTATTCATTTTAAAAGAGTGAACTTTAGGTCTTTTTCCATCCTATAAATGTTAACATGAAGTTAGTTAAGTAGGTGCTATATTTTAATGAAACCATAAGGTTTTAAATTTGGATTTGGGTTAGTCCTTAAGATCTTACCTACCATTTACCTTAGAAAATTATAAATAATATGCAAGATATTTTTAGGGTTTTAAATTAGTTTTAAATATCGTATAGGATTAGAACCGTAAGTTAATATGTAAATACTTTTCATGACTTTATTCAAGATTAAAACTAAACATTTTTGTAGGTGAATTATAAATCATGAGTAAGTCTTTCTAAGTATTTTATTTTAGAAACTTTTAAGAAAGCTAACAAAATGTTATTTAAGATTTATTATTTTGGGATTTTGATGAATTTAAATCTTAGATCAAGAATTTTAAAGTAAGATAAATCATGAAGCTGGCATATGATACTTTCGTAATATCTTGATAGGTTCAACATTATTAACTAAATCTTTTAAAAATAATAATAATGAAAGATCGAATAATTTGTAGATGTATTTTAATATTTCTCTTAATTCATTAGTAATTTCTAGGTTTTTTTAGAATTCTAAAATGGAATTAAATTTAGGAATTGAAGGCATTTTACTAGAATTATTTAAGTATCCTTTAGGGCCCCATTAAAAGTAAAAATCTCTAATTTATGTTTCAAATTAGATAAGTTTGGTGAATACATCTTAATCGAACTACAAGTAAACTAGAGGCGTTTCCTTTAGAGCTTTTATTTAAGATTTCCATAAGTTTTTAGCTTAGATTAAGACATTAATATGCTTAAATAAAAAAAATCTAGCTGTTAAGACCTCGTAGGACTATCCCCAGATAGGCGTTGTGGGGTTGCTATAACCTTCCCCACATGTAATCGTACTCCCAAACCCCGAATTTGGTGATGAGTTCGAGTCTAGATTTTTAGGATTTTTCTGTAGTATTAATTCTAGATTTTTAGACGATAGGTGGCTAACCAACCTAGCCCTAATTGGTTAGTGGAGACTCTACGTAATATAGTCCCTCCGTGTCTAGCTTTGCTTACTAGGCCCCTGTACTCTTATGTAGGCAACGTTATGACACATATAATGCTTAGTAAGTTCATAAAACATGAACATAACTTACCATTTCAATGCATAACATTAAGATTAAACATGATATAATCCAACCATAAGCTTAGCACAAGCCTAAGCACCACCACCAACACATGTTAGTGCATTAACACATAATTCACTTGAAATATCATTTGGTAAGCTAGGTATACATGAAAAATAATACATGAACATATAAATCAATATAACATTAAAACATTATTTAATCATACGAACTTACCTCAACGATTAAGGCGTAGAAACGGAGTAAACTAATCCGAAGCTTTAGCTTTACCCCAATCTATATCCGTATGAGGTCTATCTTGATCTAAATAAGTAAATTCAATCTATTTAAGACACATATTATTCAATTCAATCCAAAATTCATGCTTTAGCAAATTTACATTTTTCCCCTAATACTATAACTTCTTTACAATTTAGTCCTTAAGCTCGTAAATGGAAATTTATGCAATTTCATCCTTAACCCATGCTAGAAGAATTTATTATGAACACATATCAACTCATACAAATCACTATTTCATAATTTCACCATGTACTTTTACTATTTTTACAAATAAATCCCTAATTGGCATTTTCATCAAAAAAACACTTTACAAAACTTGTTTATTTATCAACAAAGACTCATAATCTTTCATCGAACTTTATAAATCATACAAACATGATCATGGCAAAACCTTAATCCTTAACATTTTTGCAAATTAGTCCCTGGGTTAGTTAGATTAAGCTACAACGATTCCGAAAACATAAAAATCATTAAAAATAGGATTAAAAATCATACCATTCAAGTGAAGAAGCCTAGTCGAATCTTCAAACTCCAAAAATGGTGTTTTTGTACCCTATTTTCAGTGTTTTTATTCAACAAGGAAGATGATACCATCTTTTGTATTATTTTTACTTTTAATTTATTTATTAAATTACCAACTTAACCTTTAACATTAACATTTAAATTACTTAATAATGTGTCCATATTTGTCCACTCATAAGAATAATGGTCTAATTTCCATTTAAGTCTCTTAAAAATTAATTTAATAGTTAATAGATACTTTTAACTACTAGCACTCCACTTTTGTACCTTTTTAATTTAGTCATTTTCACGAAATTAAGCATGCAAACGTTAAAATTTCTTAACGAAATTTTTATATGACACTACTAATATATCGTAGACATCAAAATAATAATAAAATAAATATTTACTCGTCAAATTTGTGGTTTCAAAACTACTATTCTGATTTCACTGAAAACGGGCAATTACACTCATACAAAGACCTTATGGTCTTGTGCCTCATGAACGTTTACATAAAATTCTTGAATGATTGATATAAATGCGAGTCTGAGGGGTTTTTGGTAAAAAGTATCCACTTTAAGCGCTCGACCCTCGTAATTATAGGGTTGTGGAATAATTACATGGCAAAGTCAAAGCCACATTCCAAGATAAGTGGTTTATCGAAGTTGTCAAATCATTTGGTCACTTAATTTGAGATGAATCGTCTCCTCGGGTCCTTGGGAACATTGCATTCTGTGATTCTTTGAGATATTTTTCGTTTTCGAGAAGACATGCTAACTAAATTTGCGAGACAATTAAAGCTTAGAGAAAGATTGAATATCATCAGTTGATACGAGTCACAAAGGCCTTAGATGAATATACGAAGGAAAAAGAAAATCAAGATTCACTTTCTTGTTTTCATGAAAATCATACGAGTCACAAAGGCCTTAGATGCGTACACGAAGGAAAAAGAAAAATCAAGATTCACTTTCTTGTTTTCAAGAAAATCAAGAAACCGAATCTTGGTCCAATTTTGCTGTTTTGAGCGATTTCAAGAATCAAGAAAATCAAGATTTCAAATCTTGGAAATCTTGGTCCAAGAAACCAAATCTTGCAACTAAGGCGCATTGGATCTCAGTTACGAGCATTAACAAGCCAATTTTGGGAGAGAACAGATTACAAGCCCAAGTTCTTGAAGAAACGGCCCAATAAGATATTCCAAGCCCAATCCTGAAATTTAAATCAGACTTAGTTGAAAATCAGGCCAAATCGTCAAAGTGGTCCAATTTGTAAAATTTTAATTCTTTAAATACTTAGTTTTAATTTTTAGACTTTATAAATAAATTTCTATGTAAAAATTCAACCCAAAGAAGCCCATTAAAGGCCTTGGACGAAATTCCCTTGAAAGTAAAAAAAAATTAGGTTTTTTTTTGTTTTCCTATTAGAACTAGGAAAATAGTTAGAAGGCCTATATGTATGGCTTGGCCAGCCACCCTTATACACATTAGAAACACATTACAATACATTAAAATTTCAGATTTTTGCTGAGTAAAAATTCTCTTAGAGTTTTCTCCAAGAATTCTCTCTTGAGTTTCTTTAGAAGTAGTTTTAACAATCTTTTTGATTGTGGGTGCCATCTTCAGCCTTCTTCTTGCCATTGTTTTTCATTGGAGGGGAGATTAGAGCCATTTGAAAGGAGTTGTGAAATCTTTCTCAATTTCAAGGCTTCTTAGGACTTTATCTTTATTTTCTTGCTGTTCAATCTCTTTTAAATTTTCTGCTTGTGTCGATTTTTATTAGCTAATTTGTTTGATGTTCTTGTTGCGTTTCAGCCTTTCTAAAACTCCAAGATCTGATTCGACACTTCCTTGGACATAAAGAAACATTTTTGATATCACAAAAACCCCTCTTTTCTTGCCGTCCAATCCCTAGAATTAGTTTCAATTGATTTCGTAATCTGTTTTAATTTATTTACTGTTTTGTGTTCTTTGATAGATTCGTCTAATTGGAAGTTAATCTTGGGGTTTAATTTTGTGTTATTGGCTTCCAAGAACATCTATTCATAAGTGTTTTGATTCTTGGCTGTTCTTTATTGATTTGGGGATTTTTTTAGTTTCCAGATCTAATTGATTCTAATTAAGTTTTGCTGTTTCGTTTCAGATCCAAACGTTTAGAGTTTTTGTAGGAGTTTCCCGTGACTTGACAACTCGATCTTGGTCCACGCGCAACCCCCTATCATTTGGTATCAGATTTTGGGCGTTTTGGATGTTCTTGGTTGATTTCTAAACTGATCTCTATTTTTTTAACTACAAATAGCAGTTTTACCCAGAAATATTTTTCAAAAAAAATTCATTTGAGTGGGTAACCGTTATTTGATTGATCTAAAATTTTACATACATATTTTTGGAACTGTGATTGAATATAAAAAAATATTTCCTGTAAAAAAGTCAGTCGAAAAAGTCAAAAAAATTGAAAAGGATGAAATCCAATAAAAATTTAAAAAAAGATTCAGCGGGTTGAATTTGGTTCCCAAACTTTCCAGATCAAAATTTCAATATGTAAGGACATTCCAGATTTAATTTCGTGATTTTTGGAGATCAAGAACACCTCGAACAAAGTTGTCAAGTTACTCTACAGTTTTTCGGGTTTTTGGATTTCAGCAATTTTAATTGATTCTTAGCTGTAGGTTTTCATTTGTTTTGCTTTTATTCTTCCTTTATACTATCTAACACCTTCTTGTTTCTTATGTTAGTAGGATTTAAAAGTGTGCACAATTCTTCCTTGGTGTGACACAAATCAGTTGGTGTCTCGTCACTTTTTGGACTCATAGTGCAATTAGGATTCCTTGGTAGTTACGGTTCATACACTTTCCAAATTGATTGATATAGACTCTACTAAAGAACTCACAAGACTGAATTCTACCTCTTTGAGAATTTTATTTTCCTTTTGAGTGATTAACGGTGAGGTTTGTTAATTTTTTTGAGTGTTAGTGTTTGTTTTGCAGGTTTTAAAATAAGATGTCTAGAATTGGTCAAGACGATGATGAGAATAATGACCATAATGAGGTCCTTGTAGTCCGCCGCACCCTTAACATCCAAATGAGAGACGATGTTGATAATCAAAGGACCAATATTTTCCATTCTAGATGTTTTATAAAAGGTAACTTATATTCACTTATTATTGATAGTGGGAGTTGTTCGAATGTAGTGAGCAGTTATTTGGTGGATTCTTTAAAGTTACCTTGTACCGAGCACCCTAAGCCGTATCACCTTCAGTGGCTTAATGAATGCTCGGAAGTTAAAGTTACAAAACAGGCCGTGATCACTTTTAAGTTCGGGAATTATGAGGATGAGGTATGGTGTGATGTGGTCCCAATGCATGCGACACACTTGCTCCTTGGACGGCCTTGGCAATTTGATCGTGATGTTACACACCAAGGCAAGCTCAATAGATACTCTCTTGTGTTTAAAGGCCAAAAATTCACTTTTGCTCCTTTAAATCCCAATGATGTATATAAAGATCAATTAAATATGATGAAATTTTGTGAGGGGGTGAGGGAGAAAGGACAAATAAAAAAGACAGAGAGAAAAGAGGCTAGTAGTGAAAAAAGTCAAAATTTAAATGGCCCAAAGGTGAGTGAATCTGTAAGTGGTAAAACTAGAGGGAAAATTTTAATTGCAACACAAAAAGATGTGTGGAGAGCCCTGCTCAATAAACAGCCTTGTATCCTTGTGAGGTTTAGGCAAACTATTTATCTCTATCTAACATTAATGAAAATTTGCCTAGTGTGTTTCAATGTATTTTGCAGGATTATGAGGGTGTTTTTAGTGAGGCCCCTAAAGGTTTACCACCTTTACGTGGGATAGAACACATCCATTGGCCACGTTTGAAGAAGGATGTCGAAAAGGTATGTTCTAAGTGCATCACATGTAAACAAGCAAAATCTAAGGTAATGCCTCATGGCCTTTACATTCCTTTTCCGATCCCTACTTCACCATGGGTAAACTTATCCATGGATTTTATTCTAGGATTGCCACGAACTAAGAAAGGAAGCGTGAGTTGTTATTCTCTTGATTTGCCTTGTGTAAAATCCGCGAATTTGTGCAAATCTGTTTTGGAGAATAAAAAAAGTTTTGAATGTATGTTGGTATGTATGCGAAAATCCTCATGGTTTAACTTGATTGGTTTAATGAAATCTTTGTTACACATCAGCATGACTAATCAAAATCAAGTTCTTAAACCCAGAATCTGTTTTGGTATATTTTGTTGGAAAATCAAGCATCATCTATTGTGTGCAAATACTTTCTATTGTTTTGATACTTGGTTTTTGAATAAGGTAACGAAATTTTCCAAATTTGTTTTCAATTTATATTCATGCCTTAAACAGTTTCTGTGGTTGTACATGAAGTTTGAGTTCCATTTGACAAAGGTTAACTCAATAATGGAGCTTCGACTACACTATGCCCCCGGTGAGCGAAGGTTTGTATTAAATGGAAAAGGTAAGATTGACCCTTATTCTTCTGCTTATAAAGGTAAGATGCTTGAAACTTTTGAAACACTTTTGTACTCCTCGGATAGTGACAAAGATCGAGTTGATAATTTAATTTTTGTAAAACACTTAGATCGAAACGTGCTTGACTGTCCTATTTTATTTATTGATGATCTATCTGTTTTGATGGTCGATAAAAAGATTCTTGTTTTTGATAATGCATGTGTGAGTGAATATATAGACCGTCGATTAATGCATGGTATGATTGTGCAACTCTGTGAACCGTGTGAACCTTTTCAAATACCTACTTGTGATGATTACGTTTACCATTTGATTTATTACTCGTAATTTATTCATGGTTTGTGGAAACAATTTGAGATGATTGAATGCCTTAAAACATGTCCATCTTTGTTTCGAATATTTGAAGAGGCATTGGCGAGTAAATTAGCTTGTTTGCATGGTAATCTGAATCTGTCCATTCGCATGCGTTATATTTGTTTTGTTATGCTTATGATTGGACTACAAGTTCTACTTTCAATGTGGCTGACTTATCTCCATTTGATTTTTCAGATTCGAGGATGAATCTTTTTGAGGAAGGGGGAATCATACGAGTCACAAAGGCCTTAGATGCGTATACGAAGGAAAAAGAAAAATCAAGATTCACTTTCTTGTTTTCAAGAAAATCAAGAAACTGAATCTTGGTCCAATTTTGTTGTTTTGAGCGATTTCAAGAATCAAGAAAATCAAGATTTCAAATCTTGGAAATCTTGGTCCAAGAAACCGAATCTTGCAACTAAGGCACATTGGATCTCAGTTACGAGCATTAACAAGCCAATTTTGGGAGAGAACAAATTACAAGCCCAAGTTCTTGAAGATACAGCCCAATAAGATGTTCCAAGCCCAATCCTGAAATTTAAATCAGACTTAGTTGAAAATCAGGCC
Organism: Gossypium raimondii; assembly: GCF_025698545.1. Lineage (NCBI taxonomy): Eukaryota > Viridiplantae > Streptophyta > Magnoliopsida > Malvales > Malvaceae > Gossypium > Gossypium raimondii. Next base: position 26,061,988 of record NC_068565.1, read on the forward strand.
AAATTGTCAAAGTGGCCCAATTTGTAAAATTTTAATTCTTTAAATACTTAGTTTTAATTTTTAGAATTTATAAATCAATTTCTATGTAAAAATTCAACCCAAAGAGGCCCATTAAAGGCCTTGGACGAAATTCCCTTGAAAGTAAAAAAAAAATTAGGTTTTTTCTTTGTTTTCCTATTAGAACTAGGAAACTAGTTAGAAGGCCTATATGTATGGCTTGGCCAGCCACCCTTATACACATTAGAAACACATTACAATACATTAAAATTTCAGATTTTTGCTGATTAAAAATTCTCTTAGTGTTTTCTCCAAGAATTCTCTCTTGAGTTTCTTTAGAAGTAGTTTTAACAATCTTTTTGATTATGGGAGCCATCTTCAGCCTTCTTCTTGCCATTGTTCTTCATTGGAGGGGAGATTAGAGCCGTTTGAAAGGAGTTGTGAAATTTTTCTCGATTTCAAGGCTTCTTAGGACTTTATCTTTATTTTCTTGCTGTTCAATCTCTTTTAAATTTTCTGCTTGTGTCAATTTTTATGGTTAAGCAATTTGATGTTCTTGTTGTGTTTCAGCCTTTCTAAAACTCCAAGATCTGATTCGGCACTTCCTTGGACATAAAGAAACGTTTTTTATATCACAAAAACCCCTCTTTTCTTGCCGTCCAATCCCTAGAATTAGTTTCAATTGATTTCGTAATTTGTTTTAATTTATTTTCTGTTTTGTGCTCTTTGATAGATTCATCTGATTGGAAGTTAATCTTGGGGCTTAATTTCGTGTTCTTGGCTTCCAAGAACATCTATTCATAAGTGTTTTGATTCTTAGCTGTTCTTTATTGATTTGGGGATTTTTTTAGTTTCCAGATCTAACTGATTCTAATTAAGTTTTGCTGTTTTGTTTCAGATCCAAATGTGTAGAGTTTTCGTAGAAGTTTCCCGTGACTTGACAACTCGATCTTGGTCCGCGCGCAACCCCCTATCACCAATCTTTTTGTAACTACCTATTTTCAATGAATTTGGAACAGTGGTTTTGAGACCACAAATCTAACGTAAAAATATTTAATATATATTATTTTAATCTCTATAGCACGTTTTTAGTGTTGTATAAAAATTTTGTTAAGAAATTTTATCATTTGCATGCTTCATTTGATAAAAAGGGCTAAATTGCAAAAGGTGCAAAACTTGAGTTCTATATGGTAAAGGGATCTAATGGCTATGATATTAAATGATTGGAGGGTTTATGAGGTAATTAGACCATTTTAAATTTGATTGGACATTTATGGACATTATACATGCATTTTCAAAGGTTAATTAAAATGTTAAATAAGTAATTAAATAATTATGTCTAAATTAATCTAGCTAGCCTAGGGACTAATTTGCAAAATTGTTAAAAGATTTAAGTTTTTCCATGAATTAATCCATTTTTTTGTGATGTTTGAAGGTAGAAAATGAAATCTTGTTGTTAGATTAACAACTTTTGTTAAGTGATTTTTGATGAATTTGTCAATTAGGGATTTAATTGTAAAATGTGAAATATTCATGGTGTAATTTGTGAAATAATGAAATGTATGGGCTGCTATGAGCTTGTATGAAATTTGGCTAGGCTTGGGTAGGGGTGAAATTGCATGAATTTCATTTTACGAGCTTAAGGACTAAATTGTAAAGAAATCAAAACATTAAGGGCAAAAGGGTAATTTTCAAAAATTTGAATTTTGATTGAATTGAATAGAAGGATTATTAAATTGATTAAATTTATTCATTTAGATCAAGATAGACCTCGTACGGCTTTAGATCGAGGCAAAGAGAAAGCTTTAGATTAACCGACTTCATTTCTACGTTTTATCGTCGAGTAAATAGGAATTTTGTTCAGGTTGGAAGGTCGTCAGAGATATATCACACTATCTATTGGCATTATCACTAGATTATTATGATTTTGAGTCATGGTTATAATGGCATGTATAGATATTTTATGCTTGATGAAATAGCCATTATGTTTGGCTTGTAAATGTGGTATTATGGATAATGAATTAGTTGCCATGTTGGCTTGTATATATGTGATCTTATGATGGTTGATAATATGGTCTTTTGGTGCTCTTTGTGCTTGATGTTGGAATGATCAAGTTGATGTATGTTTTAATGACCATTTTGGTATATTTGAATGTGATTTTGGTATGGTCATTTTAGTATAATTTGGTATGGAAATTAGTTGCAATTATTGAGTTGTTAAATGAATAAGTTATGCATGTGCTTCGATATACTTAATTTCATATAAATTGAGGTTCCATAGGGCATGTTGGTTATATGAATTGGTATCCCACTGCATTATCTTGATTATGCACATTTTAGGTACATTTTGGAGGCTTGATTTGAGTGCATTTGAGTTGCTTGAGTGTGCATAATTTGGGTGAAAGAAATCACTTGAAGGTGGCTTATTTCTTGTCCACATGGCCTAAGACACGAACGCGTGTCTCAGCCGTGTGTGACACACAGCCATGTGTCCCCTATAGCTTACAAATGGCCACAAGTCAGGTTGTTACACGACCTAGCACACAACCTGGCACATGGGCATGTGAGGCCATCTCGAAGGGTACACGGGCTAGCACATTGGCGTGTGGCTTGGCCGTGTGACCCAAGTTAGAGAATTACACGGGCAAGGACACGAGCTGGCACATGGGTGTGTGAGTCACACGGTCTGGCCACACAATCGTGTGACCCCTACAGTATGAAATTTTTAATTTTTTTCCAAAAATTCTATATGTTTTCGATTAAGTCCTGATTCATTTCTAATGTGTTTATAGGGCCTCGAGGGCTCGTATAAGGGACAATGAGTATAAGTTTGAATAATATTGCTATGATTTATGATATGTTTTGAATCTTTTGAATATTTGTTCGTGTGAGATGCTAACTTCTGGTAATGCTCCGTAGGTCTATTCTGGCAACGGATATGGGATAGGGGTGTTACACTTTTGTTGTCAAAACATCTAGATTATAGTGCCTCACCATCTCCCACCGTCGTTCCTTATCAAAAAATAAATTTGTTGAGACTCAAAGAGGGATTTAGTGTTATAAACTTGAAAATCAAAAGAAACAAAAAAGACAATAACAAAATTTAAAATACTAATGATAAAAGGGAAACAAAAATTGAAAGGATTCAGTGTGCTTCGGCTATGGAGGTAGAGAGCAACAAAAAAGAAAGGAGAAGAAACTATTTGAGGCGGCTGGGTTAGGGCTCCTCATGATGAGGCCATTTTATAATCATCACCTTATCACGACGTGGAGCTTCAGCTCGTCACGATGTCATATAGCCGTTACAAGTTCCAAGCTTGTTACATCATTGCTCGTTGCGATATCCCTTGCCCTTCATTGTGACATTGAGCTTCTTGTCGGGAAGGCGCAACATCCCTCGTCACGACATCATCGTCCATTTTACACTTTGTTGGGTCAGCTCGTGATGACACTGAAATGCCATGTTGGGACGTGGAGGGCTTATCAGGACCACATGGTGTCCCTCGTCAGGACTTCACTCTTTGTTTCGGTCTTCCTCGTGCTCGAAATTTCAACTTCTTCGATTTCTTGATTCTTCCACTTCCCAAGCTCAACAACCACTATAGCAAATATGTAAAACATATAAATTAAAACTTTAAATAAACAAAACAAAAATAATAAAACTACAATTAAAATTTAAAATTAAAATAAATTTAAACGAGAAGCTCTTTTTCAGACTTAGGACGATTCATATCACCATCGAAAAAGAACTTTTAGCTGATCCTTGACAATTTGATCCATCATTTGCTCTAATATCGATATATTTGAACCAGCAACTTCGATCGGTTCCATTGATATCACATTATTTTCAATTAGCGCAACATCCACATCACAAGCCATTTGATGTCAAATTCGAGCCAACCCTAAATTACTTTTTGGTTTATTATTACCTCAAGCCACTTCACCTTCATGTCGCATGAAGCTATATTAACTAAGCTTTATCTTGATAATCAAATGAGAATAAGACAAACTCGTCGGTTTCTTCAATTTGCACTTCCTTGATTTTGGCTAGAAAGTGTATTGGCTCAACTACACTTTCATTCAAGAATAGTTTAAGGTCCATGTTAGTCGTTACTTTTCCATCTATTGTTACTGCTACTTCTACACTACCTCTATGTCAATTGGATCAGAGATGCCTTCGGCTATATTCAGTGTCTCCTCGTGGTCTCTAGTTCCAAATTCCTACTAACTATTACCATTTAATTTAGAGTGGTTGACGACGATACGATGGTCCTCATGATAAAAGTTGGGTACATCATGCTCGATCTCGTCCAAAGACTCTTCACCTCAATTTTTTGTTTTAGTGATTTTGTCATTTCCAATATTTGCGCCAGCAATCCTTTTATTTCCATCACATCTTCAGTGTAGGTTGACATGGTTGCTTTGTACGAGGTTGTCTCATCCGAATTACAAGAGAGCTCGGTTGGATATTTGGATGTTTTTAATCGATCTGATTGTTTTTAGACATCTTTTGCGTTAGCTTGGGATTCTAGGCTAAGGCAAAAAGACTTATATTCATTCGACTCCGGAGGAATTTGAGATGAATATTCATAATCTCCACTCCTTCGATCATGACTCTACTGATTTGTCGAGACTCTATTTTTTTCCGACGTGATATTTGATTGCTCCTATGTTGCTCATACAAATATTGGTATACTTTGTCATCCATGGTTAAGTCCAATTCTTACTAGGTTGAATATCCGGGCATTTCGTATTCTTCGTCATAAATCATCGAAGCTTCATTTGCCCAACTTGTTCCTTTGTTAATGTACCATCCATCATCATACCACACATACATCTCATGTTCCTCGTCCCAACTTCTAGTATCATCAAATTCATCGTCAATTTTATCTATGATTAAATTAAATAGTCAACAAGGTATCTAAAAATTTTAAATAAATAAAAATAACAAAAATAATGAAAATAAAAAAATAAAAATTAACACATTATCTAACTTGTTTTATCTTTTTACTAGTATTATTTTACAAATTAATTAAATTAATAATAATTTTCATCGACCCAATCCCCTGCAACGGTGCCAACAACTTGACCACCGCTAAACGTGCGAATGTCTGGATTGGAAATACTACAATAAAAACATATAACACTAAGCAATGATGTCCGCAAGTATACAGGTCAAATTATAATATAGTTTGTTTACAACGAAACACTTGGAAAGTATTTTGAGGATCATACCCAAGGGATTGTATATTGGAGAATTTTATTATTAAATTAATTAAAGAAAATAATTACTAATCTAATTGAATCATGGATTGGTAGTGTTGATGCAAAATTACAATATTAATTAAACTAATTAAATTAATTAACCTAAAATAACCTAAGGGAATTAACTATTCCTAGTGTCATCGATGCGAGCTCCCACCCTATGATCGATTAAATATCTAATTATCAACTAAGCAACCAATTACCCTTAATTGGGTGATTTACCATCCTTAGCTAAGAATACCCTCTCGGTCTCATCGTCACTAAGGATTACCACCTAAGGTACCCTATCGGTCACACCTAGGCATATGGATACCCTCTCGGTCTTGCCGCTTGGCACAAGTTATCCTCTCGATTTCACCTGTCTAGATATTCTACTAGGGTCGTCACTTCCTAGTATACTACTTACACTTGAATAAACAACCAATTTTAAATAAATAATTATTTAATCAATAAATCAGTTCCATAACTGAATCATGCAATACATAAAATACGCACAAGAATTTATCCCAATATTCATACAAATATTAGCTGATCAAGTTAACGAAAGATAAATAAAGGAATAAAAAAATAAAGGAAGAAAGAATGCTCATTAATAATAATGGAAGTGTAGTTCTGAAACATCCTCTGCTCGCGATCGTCTAACTTTGGAATAAAAAGATTTCAATTAAGCAAACAAGAAACACTAGAATAAAAACTAAATAAAACTGAAAACTTGAAAGTATGAAATATTGTTTGACGGCTCCCTAGGGCGATTCCTTAGGTCCACTCCCTTCTAATAAGGTTATAATAAGGTTTAGATAGGCTACAATTGAGAGGCTTAAGTGTCTAAAATATCCTTAAAATAATTAGGGTTTTAACGGGACAATTAAACCTTCGACGACTGCCAAAACACAGTTGCACGTATCTAGGTTTTTGTCATGACATTGGAACTTTCAGTGTTCAGTATTGGTGTTCGACGTCCGCTCTAGATGCTTCGATGTTCGATGTCGCAACGCTGCATGATAGTGTCGTGACATTGACATCGTCCTTTGTGTTTTGGCCTAAAATGGCATCCTACACACTCAAGTTGCCCGTTAGTCATTCTCGAGGCCCGAATTGGCCTAACAAGTAGTCGAAACATTAGAAAATGTGTAAAAATTATTATTTTGTTAATAATTACGTCTAAACTACTAAAACAAAAAAACGCAACAAAATAACAAAACGACTTGAAATCAAGTTCGTTAACTACTGAAAAGACTTTAATTTGATAAATCAATTTTTTAGGTTTTTTATTCTTTTATATTAGAAGATAAATCATTTGTTAGTTGCTAAAAGGAGAACCAATTAAATGAATGTAAAATGAGGTGGAAACTAAATAATTAGGTGGGAAATAAAAATATTAACTTGGAGAGCACAGTAGGATTTTCCTTTGCCCATTAGGAGAGTGATTAAAATTATAACATCATGTAACACTAGGGTCATATTTATAAATTTGATTTTGATGACTAAAATGAAAATTTATTAAAGTTGGGTAACCAATTGTATAATTTACCCTTTTTTAATGATTTTCCAATTTAATAATATAAAATTATTATAATTTATTCATAAGGATAGTTTTATCAAATATAAATTTTAATATAAATCATATATATTTGAAGTGATAAAGATACTCTATATTTACATTTTATAAGGCACGTGAGTGAATTAGAGAAAGTTCTACTAAAATTGCCTGCCCTCACTATATTCTTGTTATTTTCTTAAAAAATATCAATTTTTTAAAGAGGATCGACACAAAATTCATTGTGATTGAGAGCTTTTCCAACCGAGCTTACTGGGAAATTGGAGTTCAAGGTGGCATGATACCGTGTGGAATAAAAAAGATTGTTTAAAAACTGAGAAAAAAAATAGTTTAATATACTAATAAGGGAACTTTTTTATAAATGTGAAATCCTGATATATATGCAGATATTATTTTATTAGTTATTAACTTATCTAACCACTCTTTTGACAAATTAAAGTTCATATCGGAAGATGAATTAATAAATTAGAAGAAAAAGAAAAACAAATGAAAGAGAATGATTGGATTATTACAAGAGTTTGATCTCAACTATGAAATATATTCGGTTTTGAGGACTAGCACATAAAAGATAAAACTAGGCTTTCCTTACTGCTATAATGAAAATGTCATATCTAATGTTGCATAGTTAGTGATCATCATCGAAATATTAAAATATATTTTAAGTCTCTATAATCTTTTTATATTTAAAATTTAAAATTTTTATTTTTATTTTTATTTTTATTTTTAGTACTTTAATGCTTTTACTTTTTGAGATAAAAATACAAGTTTAATTATTTATACTATTAAACTTATTTTGTTAAATTTAGATTTATCATTATATCATTCTTTTTTTACATGGTTTCGAGTTTTATTTTATTTTAAAACATCACATCTTTTAATTTAACAAAAATAATTTAATGATGTTAACAAGCTGAAATTAAATTTTGATATCTAAAAATAAAGTGATTAAATGTTGGACAAAATACGTTAACGAACAAATATATATAAATAAACTACTATTTATATAAATTAAATTAAATTAAATTAAATAATTTGTATTTAAAATATCAAATACGAAAAACCAATAAATAAGATTGGAAAACCAGAAATCGAATAAAGAATCAAATTTTACTAGTTGTTGAGGCCTATTTTACACAGTTTCCTTAAGACAGATTCGGCCACTCCTATAGTACTTGGATACAACAACACGATGATTGAAGCAGTAACAACTCTACAGAGATCAATGAACAAACCTTGTCTTTCTCTATCACCGGAGCAATAGAAAATATTGAAAGGAAAAAAAAAATTCTTGAGAGCAAAATAAACTTGGTTTTAGAGAGTGTGTGTAAAAAATTTAGAACAATTCTTAGTTCTTTTATAGGCATTCAATATAGAGGAATTTTGGAAATATCCATAAATAAAGATACAAAATCTGCATTAAAGGAGCAATTAAATCGATTTGATTAAAATCAAACCAAATTGATTGGAATCATATAAATCAGGATATATGTCCTTTTAAATCAGATTTTGTATATATATTTGCTGAGAAAAAAATAAATTTCGAGTTGGGCTAAAATATCCACATGCCTATTTTGGGCCCGACCAATCTAGACATTTCGCGTCGCCCACGTCATGCTGATGTGCCTGAACCCCGATGGATTTGGATCTGGACCCCCTTGAGCGCGAGGCAAGGTTTTAAGCTTACTCATTCAATTACCCTTTAAATGGGTTCTCATATTTAAACACATCTCACACTTAGTATTTAACCAATGTGGGATCTAAGCTTTTCTTTTCCTCAACAAATATTCACAAGTAGCTTACTTTGAGCATCAATTTCTAATTCATCACTCAATCATCTTGAGCATATGATATACCGTTGTAAAGGTCTCATGGAGTAGAATATAAAACCATAACTTTATGGTTCAACTCTCCACCTTTACCAATTGAGAATATGCCTCAAAGTTTCCAAAAATTACAATTTTTCCAACAATCCCCCACATGAATGAAATTTGATAGTTTTAACGAAAAAACATTAACTCGATGTGGTGATAAAATCTACGATCGATAGTTGTATAGGATAAGTATGCATCCACCCTTGAACCGTCCCTTGTGAAAGTATATTTACTTTACTAGTTGACCAGTAGACGTGATGTTATTAAACTATTCTGCTATTTGTGTAAACGAGGATATACCTCACACAACTACCTTCCTGACAAGGTTTTAGTTCTCATGGGTATGTTCATATAGCCGTGAACATCTCCTAATTCTGCAAGAGTTTGAGAGAACTATACCCCAATAGTCTCCTCGAAGCGGCCCCATTTCACTCTCATATAGGTAACTTATATTGCTCGGCTCATTGAAACACACAACGATCATTAAAAGCATTGCTTAACCTATCCCATTAATAGTCACTTTTTACATCAAAGGAATGAACTTGGGATAAGAACCCCCACTGTGACCTCATAAGGTTTATGCAATTAGGTTGTCCCTTTGAACCTAGATCTTGGGATCTCCAGTCAACTAGGTAGGGTTTTCCTTCACATAGCGCCTTTTATTTTTAAGGGCTTTGCTCTCATTCCTTTCGATGTTTTATCAACCTAATCTCGATTTAAGCTTTTACTTAGCATATCCGTAATGTTATCTTTTGATTTTACAAAATCAATAGAGATAACTCTGGTTGAGATTAGTTTTCTAATAGTACTCTCTTAAGGACGCATATGTCTCGACTTCCCATTATACATTCAATTTTGTGCTCTACCAATTGTTGCTTGGTTATCACAATATATGCATATTATGGGCACAGGCTTTGGTCAGTCAAGAATATCCTCCAAGAAGTTTTGAAGCCATTCTGTCTCTTCTTCAGATTTGTCTAGAGCTACAAACTCAGATTCTATTACGGATCTAGTCATAATCGTTTGCCTTAAGGATTTCCATGACACTGTTCCTCCTCTCAATATAAAAACATATCCACTTGTGTCTTTGGTATATTAAATATAAGATATCCAACTAGCATCAAAGAGTCCTTCTAAAACAACAGGATATCTGGAATAATGTAATACATAGTCTCGAGTATATCTAAGATATCTCAGTATCCTCACAATTGTTTTCTAGTAGTTTTCCCTTGGGTTACTTGTGAATTTGCTTAAACTGTTCACGCTGAAAGCAATATCTAGTCTAGTACAGCTCATAAGGTTTATTAGACTGTCTATGACTCTTGAATATTCCTCTTGGTTAACACTTTCACCTCTGTTCTTGGACAGATGTTGTCTCGTATCTATTAGAGTTCTAGCTATACCGGAATCATTCTTGCTAAATTTTCCAAGAATCTTGTCCACATATTGTGATTGAGTCAATATGAGACCTTCAGATGACCTCTTAATTTGGATACTAAAAATCACATTAGCTAGTCCCATATCTTTCATGTCAAATTTTGAATTTAACATGTCTTTGGTATGTTTTACCATTTCATTGTTACTTCCAACAATGAGTATGTCACCAACATATAAGCATAGGATTATATATTCAATATCAGTAGTTTTGACATATACACATTTGTCACACTCATTAATCTTGAATCCATTTGTCATCATGACATTATCAAACTTTTCATGCCATTATTTTGGTGCTTGATTAAGTCCATATAAAGACTTCACCAATTTACAAACTTTCTTTTATTGTCCTAGAACTACATGATGCTCGAGTTGTTCCATGTAAATTTATACATCAAGATGTCCATTTAGGAAAGCTATTTTAACATCCATTTCATGTACTTCTAGATTATGCAATGCCGCAATTACAAGTATCATCTGTATGGAAGTTATCCTAGATACCGGAGAAAAAGTATCAAAATAGGCAATGTCTTCCTTTTGTCTATAACCTTTTTGAATCAATCTGGCCTTGTACTTATCAATTGTTCCATATGCTTTCATTTTTCATTTGAAAATCCATTTAGAATTTAATGGTTTAATTCTCGGAGGAAGATTCACTAATTCCCATGTATGATTTTGCATGATGGAATCAATTTCACTTTTAATAGCATCTTTCCATGCGGTGCTTTCAGATGACCATATAGCATAATTATACGTTTGAGGTTTGGCCTCTAGCATAAAAGTTATCTGATCCAAAAGACTTTTCTATCCTTGCTCGTTTACTCCTCCTCGGCTCTATCTTAGTTTCAACCTCGTCTTGACTATTTTTATCTATAGTCTCTGAAGTTTGTTTAGTTGAACTTGAATAAACTTCTCTAGCTTTACAAAGAATGAAACATTCTTTGATTCCAATATAATATTCTTGTGAATGTCAGGATTCTTTTATTCATACACAGGAAACTTATATGCATAGCTATGATCTGCATAGCTAATAAAAATACAATCCACCGTTATAGGACCTATTTTCATTTGCTTTGGTTATGGAGCCATTACCTTTGCAAGACACACCCACACTTTCAAGTAGTTGTAGGAAGGTTTTCTACCTTCCCATAACTCATATGTTTTCTTATCCATTTTATTAAGAAGAACCTTATTTAAAAGTTAATTAGATGATAGAATAGATTCCCCCCACATGTTTTGTGATAACCCAAAGCTTCCTAGCAATGCGTTCATCATTTCCTTTAGAGTCTAATTTTTTCGCACAACTACTCCATTTGATTGAGGAGAGTACAGTGGTGTCACTTCATGAATAATATCATTTTGTGCACATTATTCACCAAATAGCTCAACATATTTGACTCAAGCATATAAACAGGGGAAGAAGCAACATTTTTAATCATTGTCTTTGCTTTTACAGAGATTGTATTAAGTTTCCACATGTTATTTAATACATATCCCCTTCCCACAAACATTATCCCTTTAGACAAAACTAGCTTCTGGGATTCAAACACCATCTTAAAATCGTGTACACCAAAGAGTGTCCTAGAAACAAGGTTCTTGCGTATGTTAGGCACATACAACACATTTTGAAGCTTGAGTTCTTTGCCAGAAGTCATCTTCAAGACCACAGTACCCTTCCCCTTGATCTTGGAAGTTGCAACATTTCCCATATAGAGCTTTTCCCCATTTTTACAAGGCTCCTACTCAGAAAAGGAGTCCTTGTCATAACAGATATGACGTGTGGCACTAGTATCAAGCCACCATTCTCTTGGATTTGAGTCAACCATGTTGACTTTAGAGATCACAGCACATAAGTCCATATCTTCCACAGCATTGATGGGAGTTTCCATTTTCTGTTAAGATTTTAGAAACAAAAACCAGAATTAGAAAATTTATCAACTTTTGTTAGACAGCAGGAATCCAATAAAAACCCGAAACAAAAGTTTATACAGTCTAATAAAAAATATAATAAAATAATGCACCAAGTAGGTAACCCTAAAAGAGAAGTGGTGCACTCAGCATGCTTAAATACCAAGTCTTTCAAAGAACCAATCATAGACATGCATTCTTATATTGTCTTTTTAATTCACCGTTGATAATTTTTTTTCTTTGATGTCACAATTTGAAAGCTACAATTTAAGCTTTCACAATTTAAAGCCACAATTAAGACCACCATAAACAGAAAAGTTCCCTTTGATTTGTAAAACTACAAAATCAAAATCAAGTTCGTTGAACTACATGATTAAATCCTAAAACAAAATTATTTGATTAAGTCTTTGTTTGGAAACAAAATCAAGATCAAATAAAATCAGTTAAACATCGGGAATAAATCCTGAAACAGATTATTCAATTTTCTAATTTGGAAACAAAATCAAAATCGAATAAAATTTGTTAAACGATGGGAATAAATCCAGAAATAGATTTTATTTAATTTTAATTTCTCGTTTTGGAAACAAAATCAAAATTGGAATAAAATCTGTTGAACGGCGGGAATAAATCCCGAAACAAATTTTATTTAACTTTAATTCTTGTTTGGAACTAAAATCAAAAATGGAATAAAATCTGTTGAACGGCGAGAATAAATCTCGAAACAGATTTTATTTAACTTTAATTCTCATTTGGAAATAAAATCAAAAAATGAATAAAATCCGTTGAACGGCGGGAATAAATCCCAAAACAAATCTTATTCAATTTTTATTTTTATTTTCAAATGAAATACAATTTCTTTTTCTTTTCCACCTTGGTGTCCCGAAACACCAATAAATAAGATTAGAAAACCAGAAATCGAATAAAGAATCAAATTTTACTAGCTGTTGAGGCCTATTTTACACAGTTTTCTTAAGACAATTCAGTTGCTCCTACAGTACTTGGAGAAATGTTGGTCGACTGTCTCTAAGGATACAACAACACGATGATCGAAGCAGTAGCACCGCTGCAGAGATCAACGAACAAACCTTGCATTTTTCTATCACCGAAATTTTGGAAAATATTGACAGGAAAATAGAAGAATTTTCGAGAGCAAAATAAACTTAGTGTTAGAGAGTGTGTGTAAAAAAATTCAGAACAATTCTTAGGCCTTTTATAGGCATTCAATATGGAGGAATTTTGGAAATATCCATAAATAAAATATTAAGTCTGCATTAAAGGAGAAATTAAATCAATTTGATTAAAATCAAATCAAATAGATTGGAATCAAATAAATCAGGATATATTTCCTTTTAAATTAGATTTTTTATAGATATTTTTTCAAAAAAAATAAATTTCGTGTTCGGCTAAAACATTCGCAGGCCCATTTTGGGCTTGATTGGTCTGAACATATCACATCGCCCACGTCGTACGAGTGCTCCCCAACCCTGATGGGTTTGGATCTGCATCCCTCTTGTGCGCGAGGTAGGGTTTCAAGCTTAGTCATTCAATAACCCTTCAAGTGGATTCTCATATATAAACACATCTCACATTTGGTATTTAACCAATGTGGGATCTAAGCTTTTCTTTTCCTCAACAAATATTCACAAGTAGCTTACTTTGAGCATAAATTTCTCATTCATCACTCAACCATTTTGAGCATATAATATACCATTGTAAAGGTCTCATGGAGTAGAATATAAAACCATAATTTTATGATTCAACTCTCCACCTTTACCAATTGAGAACATGCCTCAAAGTTTCCAAAAATTACATTTTTTCCAACATTAAATTCCTAAAATGAAAATATATAAACCAAATTTAAAATTTAGGAAACATATGGTGACATACATAAGTTCAGAATGTATTACCAAACAAAATGTATTTTTCATGAGGAACGAAAAGAAAATATACTTTTCATATAAAAAACTACTGTTCAAACTCTTAAAAGAATTGTGATGCATGCAAATCTATTTTACACAGAACATCCATCCCTGCATAAAAGTTTCATTTGTTTAATTTCAAAGTTTATTTTATAATTTAAGATAAAGTAATTTAAACAAAGTTATGGAAATTGGATTCGTTAGGACATTTTTGGTTCGGGGTATTTCAGCTTAAATTTTTCGTATTCGTATTCTTTTGGATTTCATCTTTTTCAAGTTCAAATTTTCTCAACTTTGAGATTTTTTTGCTTCAATCCTTTTCGAGTTCAAATACTTTTGGATTTAGGTTTTTCAAATTCAAGTTTATTTTGTATTATATGTAATTATATATAATTTAAACATTTTCATATTATTTGAACCTCTTAAATTGGGTTCAAACATATTTATAAGTCCACGAAAGGCAGAACATGTATTTTAAGATGAACAAGACCCTACACAAGTTGACTAAGAAACCAAAAGCCACTTAAGCCCAACAAAAGCCTAAAGGAGGCTCAGTCCAATATGAACACCTATGTTCACATTACACCTGCTAATCAAAGAGAATTCTCTAGAAGCTTCCAAAAAATGACCAACCAACTCAACTAAAGAGCATAAAAGTGCACCCTCTTGATAAATAAGATTACCAAATGATTATTGGATTCAGGCACTTGCCCAACTACCCCAAGATAGATTTATGAATACTATAAAGTTATTATTTATGACTTAGCAAAGGTAAGCCTTCCCCTCTAGCTAAACTCAACCCATTTATTTCCTTTTTCTTCAACTTTTCTCACTTAAGCATCGGAAGATGCTCCAAATTCCAAATTTTGGCAACCATCTTACTTTTCCTTTGTTTTGCAGTCCAATCAACAACTCAAGTAAGCCTTTCAGCTCATCAGAAATTTGGCATCAACAAATTGGCATCATTTGTAGGAATCCTTACAAAAAGCTATGGATTATTCAATTGATCTCGTTTCTTCACTTGCACTAAAAACCCAAACAAAAGAACCAAAATCCTTTTTGCCTATGACACAAGCATCAAGGCCCATTTGTAGGCCTAACATGGTGATGGACTTAGTCTCCCTCAAGGTCCAATCACTCGCGAAAGATCAAAGTAGATTCGAGCAAAGATGAATTCGATCGTACAAGAGCTCGTGACAAATGAACTTAGCAAGCTTCAAGGAGATAAGATTGAGCTTAAAGAAAATCATGAACTCAATTCTTGGAACAATTGGTTCAAAACTAAGAATTGTGGCCCAAACATGGTTGGAAGACTTTATTGAGCATCAACAATCGATCCAACATGCATGAATAGGGATAAATTAATTTAATTCAATTCACTAAAGTTGTTGCTTTTTTTAACGAGACCCAGATAATTCTGAGTTAAGATGCCTTCAAATCAATGAATGAGATATCTCTTATATTTGAGACACACTTTGAATCATCTAATTTTGAGTTTTGGAGCTCAAGTTATGGTCATTTTAGTGAAGATTGCGTGAGCAGAATTTCTGGACAGGATTATTTATAAGAAATTATGAATCTTCGGCTTAATTCGAGTTTAAATCATATTGGATTCGATTTTAAGGCTTAATTTTGTTATTATATGAACCCAATATTGTATTTATTAGGGTTTATGTTTTTATTTATTCTAAATTTTAGGATATTTTCAAGTATTTTCAAATGTTTAAAAGTTTTGTGTTTCTTAATCAATAAAAAGTTTAGTTCAACTAGAACTACTTCTTGTTCAGATTACTTAAAGTTTCACTATACTTTGAAATTTTATTTTGATGTAATTAGCTAGCATATATATAGGCATATTCATTATTCATAGGTATGACGTTGTTTATTATTTAATTAATAAAATCACTATTGGGACATTTTATTTTGCAACATTCAATTCTAGCTTTTATTCAAAAGATTCTTTTTATTTAATCTTGTTCAATATTTTGGAGGAAGCTCTTCAAACTCTAGGTTGCCAAGAACTCTTTCTTGGAGGGTCAGTTAGAGCCATTGATTGAGTTTGTTGAGATTTCTTTCTCGAAAGGTTCAGTCTTATACTTATCCATCTATCCATCTCCATCGATTTATATATTCCAACTTCAACCTTTAATTTTGTTTTCTTTTACTTCTTGTTTTTATTTATTTCATTCATTATTATATCATCTTCCTTGTATAATTTTCAAGTTCCAAGCATCTTTCTTGCTGCCCAAACCTAGGGTTTGGTCGAGAGCTTTTGAGTCAAAACGAGTCTTATTAAGCACAAAAAAACTTTGAATAATCTTAAAATTTTGTAGGATTTGTGTGGATGCTTCCCTTTTATCATTTGGTATCATATTTTGGGACTCTCGATATCCCTAAACTTGTGTTTCATCAATTTTCTTGTAGAAAAATTATGACTGCTTTAATTTTTTTTTTGCCTAGAAAAATTACATTGTTTAATTCAACAAAGGGGGTAAACGACCTTGTTTTGACCTAAAATTTTAGCCCTATACTTTTGGAACTATATTATAGTGAAAAATATTTCTAGTTGAAAAAGTTTAAAAAAATTATTTAAACTCAAAAATTTGTCATTCAACCATATCTTGAGCTTATAAAGTCGAATTTTGATTATTTAAAGTGATTTTTGAAGCTAAGAGACAACTTTTTCATCATTCAAAAGACATCTCAACCTAGAAATACCTAGATCCCATCCAAAAATTTGTCATAAGTCAACTGTTCTTCCAGACCTAAAAAAGGTAGCTTTTGTGACTTTAGTTTAATAAATTTCAACCTATCCATGCATGCATTATTCTCACCTTCCTCAAAAAGATTCATCCTTAGATCTTGTCCTTATTCGAATAAGAAAGAATCTTTATCATCACAGGTGGAGTATTTTAATTGAGCTACTTTCAATGGATCCACAAAATCCTGAAGTAAAGAAACTAGTCCATAAGACAAACCCGAGTTAAGGTTAGTGAGAAAGCATAATCATTCATCTCTTTTGTACATTTATATTCTTTGTTGTAATTCTATTTTTCATCTTGAGCACAACTCTCAAATTTTAGCTCATATAAATTTTCACTCACAAAAGTTGGACCATCAATTAGACTTTTATCTCCCATGGTCCCTTTTCTATTAGCCTTTTCAGATGAAATATCATCACTTCCCATATCCCCTCACAAAAATTTTGAATACTTAATTCAACACAATGCAACTTTTTAGGTGGACATGCCATTTCTAGCTCTTCTAAATTCCTGGACTTTAGGAAACAATTCTCACTATCAACTTCTTCTGGCTCACAAAGTTCACTATCACTATCATCACAACTAGGTGATTCTCTTTAGCATCTAATTCAACATCAGCTTCAAAAAAATGTGAAATGCCATATATATACTCAATAATAAGAACTTTTTTAGGTATTATTTGGAGAGTTTTATTGATTGTAAAGTGATGTACTTGAGAGAGTGATTTGTAACAATTTGGGTTCGACTTCGGGGTTGCAAAAATTTGTGTGTGTAAACGGTTGTTTAGGTTTTAGCCAATAATTGCATTGCACAATTTTTTGAATAAAATCATTCACTGAGCAAGGTCTACGAGTAGGATTGGTGAATCCAATTGCGTTAACAAACATTGTGTGTTATCTCTCTTTACTTTTCTCATTGGCTTACTTTGTCTTTAATGTAATATGTTTTATTCTATTATAGTAGAAATTACAACGAAATTGTTTTTTAAGTGCAAACTGAAGGCTTTTTCAAATTTGTTTTTACAAGTGAGGATTCATTTTATGATATTATGTTCTATATTTAATCAAGATTGATATTAATACTTTTGCATTTTCTTTCTTGTTTTCGTTTAACTTAAAAGTCGAAATGGTGGTCTTTATTTAATCACTTATAGGATTTACATGTTTACATTGCTGCTTTTCTTCTTCTTTTATAATATTTAGAAACCAACATCTTCTTATAGGGTTCTTGGTAAGAATGAAAATCATAGCGTAATACATATTATTTGGTTCTTAACTTCTCTAACATAAAATTTCTAAGATCACATTTTCTTCAACTTAAAACTAATTTTGTTACTTTGATAGTTACTATAAAATCCCATACCTGACCCAATCACTGGGTTTGGACTATAAGATACTACATTTCAGTCTAAAATTCAACCTGTACTTTTAGCATTATTCTCCGCAATAATAAAAGAATGAAGACAAAAATATATTTGATACTACTAGTACTAAAGTAAATTCAAACTTTCAAGAATCTATTTCGATGATAAAAATTTAGTTTAACATACAACAATTTCACCAGGGAACCATTAACATGTTAAAATAATCACTTAGTACTAAAAAATTGCATTCTAACTATTTAATTTCATTTACAGAAAAGACTCTGAGACTCCACCTCTAAGTCATCACGTTGTGAGCATATTACATCAAGAAACAAATTTGTCGATGGACAGTGAACTTTGGCCTGTTCCCTTCTCGAACATCCAAAATCTCCTATTTCCCTGCAAAACATAATAACACAAATAAGTTTTAAGGAACTTAATGAGTTTTCATGTCTTACTTAGACAACGTTAACATGTTTGCACTTCTTGGATGGGACTTCATGATTGTCTTGCTCGTATTAAGACGGTACGTCATTCTCGTCATCATAGAAGATGATTCCTTAATGGATTATCCCTACTAATCATGTTTTCATTCATTTCCTTCATGGCTTCTTATGCCTCTATTTTCTCGAGAGAGAAATCCTCACGGACTCTAACTTGTGAACTGGTAAAATATTATACATCAATAATTCTCATAAGACACCTTGCACCAATGACTATAGATATACACATAAGACCATTTTTAGCGAACTCAAACTCAAACTCTTACTACGATCATCTTGGATCCACAAGGAAAACTCCATCACAGCTTATTATAGAAAGTCTACTCATCTCAATCAAGTAGACAGGTCAAACAGAACATCTCATCCCTCCTTTGATCCATGATCCGATAATCCACTATTGGTGGTTAACTCTTTGAAACAGATAACTTGTAGGTGGATTCTTAACAGCGGATCCCCTATTAACAGAATCATACATATGAAGCAATCGTGGCAGACTATTATTTCTTTCATATATGATTCTGCATACATAGATAGCTCGTACATAGTAATGGATTTCAAGAAAATGAACTCATACTTGGCAGACTTACAAAATTAGATTTGAATCCACGAACGAATCTGCAAACTCTAACCCAAGCGAATTCCATCACTAATGTAAATGTAAAATTGTGAAAATAAGTTGGTGGACCATCATAACTTGTATCCGCCTCACTTTATCTGCTAACACAAGCATGATGGCCTTTCCAAAATAATAGATCACCTATTTGCAGACTCTTACAAATGAACATAGTGTGGATTCATATTTAGAAGACAATTCTGGTGAACTTTCCTCAAAATAATAGTTCTGGCGAACTTTCCCCATGCTAGATAGTTTTCATGCACTTCCACAAGATATGGTCCTTATGAACTTTCCATTAACATATTCATGGAAAACTTTCCATATTAAGATATTCATGGCGGAGTTTCCACATTAAGATCGTCCTAACGGACTTCCACATTTAAAATGGTACTGACGGACTTCCACATTTAAGATCGTCCTGAAGGACTTCCACATTTATGATAATGCCATGGCCATGGACTTTCATTCGTCCCATAAAGGGTTCTCATACGTCCCACACATGGAGCTCTCAATCGTTCCATAAAAGGCTCTCATATATAGGTGCGCATCGAGTATCTGTATCATTTAATCGCATTTCCTAACTTAGTCCAACCGAACCTCCCTCAAAGCCACATAAATATAATGCATATGCAATCCCATGTATGACAATCTGAACCTCCTTAAAGCCACATAAATATAATGCATATGCAATCCCATGTATGACAATCCGAACCTCCTCTAAGCCACATACATATCATGCATACATATGCAAACATTCAGCCAACATATATTGTCTATCATGCGGCATATAGTATGCTAATCATACCACTTACACATCATAATCATATTTACTCATAGCCATGTTATTTGATCTCATTAAACAACACGCGAAACCTCTCATCTATTCAATCATGATCAAACTCAACCAAACGATAATTGCATTCAATACCACATACACACACAATACATCAGCACTTCACCACAAGTTGATTCACCATATGTAAAACACTAATTCAAACATTTTCAGTATATTAATGACACAAGATACATCCATTTAAGATTTGAGTCTGAGAACTCACCTAGAAGTTGCCGCCAAATCTATCTTACTACGCTCTTTCCTTGCTACACAAACCTCCAGCATGCAAGATTTCCAATTTCTAAGACTTAAACCTCAGTCTTTCCCCTTCATCTGCGAACATTCTTTGATCTTTCTCTCTTCCATGACAAATGAAAGAAAATAATAAAATAATAAAATAATCATTCCCGAAGAAGAATGCCTCTCCTAACCCCTTTCATCAGAACCAATTCACAACCACTTGGAAATACCTTAATCATCATGTCTCTCACTAATATATACTTAGTTAAAAACTAACGAAACTATGGTTGAAATCCAACATGTTCTGAAAATCAGTCCACTAAAAGCGCTTATTTACAAAAAGAACTCGCCAAATTAAAAAACTTTTCAATTAAATTCGTGAATCCCTCTAGCAACTTTAAACTTAACGAATCTCGGTGTGACAACTCTCCCACCCTTAAAGAAAATTGTCACTAAAATTTCTTACAGTAAAAAAAAAGATAATTCACAGTAGAGCGGCATAAAATAATCTCACAGAAGACACTTAAAAGGGGTCTTTGTACTTTGATATCAACAGATTAATCATATAATAATGCAACTGATGATATGCAATTTGTGTGCAGAACACTCCTTTGAATAACAGAGTGAGAAATCACATTACGAACGTATTTACCCGAATTGTCGCTTTGGCGGATGGTCTTGTTATAGAGACGTGAGGTGAAATTTATGAAGTGCAGGAACAGATATCCTTAACGGATAATGACTCTTTAACATTCAATCTTGGTGGATATATAATAGGCAAACCCTACTTGGTGAATACTTACTTGTGCAAATTACATTGGCAAATATCCCTACTTTTCTTCATATCAAGGGTTTAAGAAAAACCCCCGTAAGTCATCAACATCTGTCAAGCGTAGATTGGGGAATATGAACAGTTATCAACATTTTAAACTCGAGACTTTCAAGAGAAGATTGCCTTATACAGCCAATCATAGAGAAAAGGGAATTGTTACTTCCTCAATTTGTTTTCCCAAATTTCTCATCCTTTGAGTTATTTTTTAGCCCTATTTTTTCTTCCTTGATTTTTTCTTTCATTCCTCTGCTTCATCATCCTAGCATTTCAATTTCCTTTTCCAGAACGTCTATTCCAAAGGCAATCCTTCATTCTCATTTTCCTTACTTCTTAGATTCCCTTAAATGGCTAGAGTTAGGACAGGTACAGTGGATATAGTCAATGGACGAGGTGGCCAAAATCAAAAGGGTCGAGGTCGTAATTTTACTGAAGAAGGTGGTTATCGGCCATGAAATCATAGAGCTGCTATGTTGGTAGAATCTTCATTTTATAGATGTACGACTACCAAAAAAGAGATGGTTAAGAACTTGGCAGTCAAAGGAATCAAACTACCCAACTTTGCCTACGATTTCGAAATTGTAGAAGAGGAATGTCAATTAAGTAACTCCAATGATGGGTTTATCCTCCTACTATACTTGTTAGAGACAGGCTTTCATCTTCCTCTTCATCATTTCTTTTGTACAATGTGAATGATTACAGGATTGCACTAGGGCAGCTTACTAGCGTCTCTTGGTGGACTTTGGTGGCATTCTTAATTGATTACAACAAGCATTGTGAGCCACCATTCGTTGGCGTATTTCAACACTTTTACTAGCTAAAGGTCATCACCCAAGAGGCCTCGGCTGGGATAGTTCATTTTTGTACTAGCAAAGGCTACGAGCCCATTATCAAAAATTGTGCTTCAAATCTCCACTTAAATCGGCAAAAATTTATACGAGTAAAGAGGAAAATTGATGGTGGATTCGACTTTCCCACTAGGTGGCCCATCCCTTAAGAATCCACTTGTCTCCAGAAGCAAGTATTCGATTTTGAAATCTCCAAGGCGTAATACAACCGATTAAAGTTTGGTCGTACTCTATAGCTGAAGAACCTGCTAATAATTAGGAACATATTTCGATATTATTTATAAGAACAAAGCCCTAATAGCTTTTCAATAGTGGGCTTACTGTTAGGTGCGAATCCCTAAAGAAAAAAATCCGCCGGTGAAACTTGGCCTTATAGAGCCACTAATGAATCAGCCCTATCATTGGAGGGGAGAATAAGGGAACCTACTAACTTCTTTTACTCTAACTGTAATATATGTTCCCATCATTGGTCTACCTTATCCGTGAGTGATAAAGGTGAGTCTTCTAGCAGAGCTCTTCTTCCTAGTAGAGCTGACACTATTATTGCTACTGCAGGCCCTGTTTCTCCTGGTCTTTCAAACTCTCCGCAACACAACATGGATGTTGAAGAATTGATGGACAATTTGTAAAAGGAAGAAATTGTTATCCCAAAACTAAAAGCCAACAATAGTGGCCACAAGAGGCCCTGAGAAGAGGAAGGGTCTCTAAGTGTCAAAGGTAGCAGCGATAAACAACCAGTTCGTCATAGGCATGGGAAGGCTCCAATGATAACTGAAAGAAGAGTTGATTCTCCTGATATCCCTCAAGTTCTTGAGCCTCAACTGGAGTCCACCATTTCCAAGGACTCGTCTGTTTGTGAAACATCATCAGTTCCTGCGAAGCCTACCTTTTGTGTAACACCACATACCCGACCTGATTGCCAATCCCGAATATCAAGGTGCCACACCACCATCTTATGTCAAATACAACAAGTAAAAGCTCATTCTCAACAAAACATCTTTCATTTTGATATTCATATAATTTTTATGACGAACACATGATGGTTATTAATAGGACATGTTAATTATACTTCAAACGAGCTTATAACATCAAATAATCATGCTTTAAAACTATTTAGCAATTTTTACAAATATGTCACGTATGTATCGATATTATGCATGTGGTACCGATAATTTTCTCAAGAGGTATCAATACCGCTTGGAAAATTGGTACCAAACTAGCTTATTGTTTCTCAATCAAAAACCCAACTACCGAAAAATATCGATACCACTGAACAAGTATCGATAATTTTTCCCTCGAGTATTGATACCAATTAGCAAGACTGACTTCCTGCACTTTGAAATTTTTAGAGGTATCATTTTTAACATACGAACATCGATACCTCTACTTCAGACCAGAAAAATACAACATGTATGAGCAACGATTATAACTCCTAAAAATCATTATAACGCTTATATAATCAGTTTTAAAGGTCGAATCATATCCGTATAACCAGGCGATTAATCAAGCACCAAGTCTCATAAATCTTAAAAGCATTAACTCTAAAGTAACCACCATAATAACATAGCAATTATCAGCATATGTCCACCTTATTGCATTATTCCCCAAAACATAATCAATAATTAAACACCTACTAAAAGAAAAAACTTGCTTGGATCACCCCTCGGAAAGCCACACCACTCACACCGGCACACAACTAATCTAGAAAGTTTAATGAGGGAGTGGGTGAGCTTAACAAGCTCAGTGAATGCTTAGAGTAACCACAATGTACACACAATATCAAAGGTCAATTAAGAGCATACTACAACACATTCACAACCATATTCCATTCGAATCAAAATTATATGTTCATGCTTCATTAATTCATTTCATAATAATTCATCAAGACTAAAACAACATATACATGCTTTAATAACTCACAAGTTTAATTTATATATTCACAAGCATTCACAAGTTATATAAAAATAACCCAATCCCTAATTACACTACACAATTTACTATGAAAACGTACTAATATTTTCATGTAACTTAAATAAACTCATTTAACATATTATTCACAATTAAAAGTATCTTTCTCTTATTGTATTATCATAACATATAATATCATATTTAAATGATAAATTGGCATAGCAACCACATCCTCATTTAGGCTTACATCACATTACACATATAAACATTTTAAGATAATTTGGCACTTGAGGCTAAAAAACATAAAAGTGAGCTCTATCATCACTCATCGAATACGCGGGTCTCCAACACACCAAACATAGACTCATAGAGTCAAACATGTCCCAAAAGTGAAACATAAAGCTAACACTCTCCAACACATCAAACATGTCCCGTTGAATGGAGCTTAGCTCATATTCCCTTATCTCTCCAACATGTCCTAAGGCCTCAACGCCCGAATCACATAACACATATAGATGAGTACTCACAATCCTATGGCATGCCAATTATATTCAATAGTCTCATAAGGTCACAAGGCCAAAATATCCACATCATAATTACACATTTTTAATTACTAATTTGATACACATCATCTCTGTTCATATTCGTCAATTCACATCACAAACTTGTACACAATACATGTTTATCAAATTCAAATTTAATTGCAGTTAAAGTGGCACAAAATTTCTTATTGAGCCATCATATATCCGTCAACATATGAGTGCATTAAAATCAGTTTATCACATACAAAAACCTGTTACATTAGCATCATATTCCATAATGCAACATATACATACTTACCGGCTTTTGCACACTTTCACTACACATCTTTGTATCGCTAACACAACATCATTACTGTCATTTGGCATATTTAATATACCCACAATACAATACAATTCACAATATTGCATCATAATAATCAATTCATAGTTTTTCACATATTCACATAATTTGCCAAAAATAAAACAAGGAAAATAGAAAGCTTACACTCGGAACTTAGGATAGAGGCTTAGGTTATTCCTAAGCTCCCAATCAACATTAAGAATCATGTCTTGTAAGAGCTCGAATTTGGGGCTAGTCGGAACAGTAGTTTCAGGACCACAAATTCGACGAGGAAAAATTTATTTTTATTATATTTTTATGGTCTACAATTTCACAAAATAATTTCGTAAAAATTTCGTTCGAAAATTTTGACGTTTAGGCACTCAATTTAGCCAAAAGGACTAAATTGTAAAAAGTGCAAAAGTTGAGTTCTACATGTTAGAAGTGTCCAATTGTTATGAAATTTTAAATTGGAGGTCCTTAAATGATAATTAGACCATTGGTTAAATTTTGGACAAAAATGGACATGAGATAAGTGAAATAGGAAATTTTTAAGTTAGGGGTATTTTGGTAATTTGGTAATTAAAAAGTATTAAAAAGACAAAATAGGCGAAAAATCATCATCTTCCACCTCATGGCCGAAATTAGCAAGGGGGAAGCCATGGTTAGGGTTTTCAAGCTTCCAAGCTCGATTGTAAGTTCGTTCTAACCTCGTTTTTAATGTTCTTTACGTTTTTGGACTCCCGGTAACTTGATTTAGCTTATTCTAGTAATAATTTAACCTAGGGTTTATATTTGGAAAAATACCCATAGGTGAAATGTGTTTATTTTAATGTTTTATGGTAGAATATGAAGCTAGAAATTATGTTAAACAACTTTTACTAAGCGATTTTAAGTGAAAACGAGTAAAACGACATAATCGGTAAAAATACCTAATGTTCATAAGTAAGTGTTAGAGTGGGAATTTGATGTTGCCATATAAGGGAAAAATATTCAGCATGTCATAAAACATAATAATACGAGATGAAGTTTAATTTTCGAGCTTTGGAGCAAAAGTGTAAATATGTAAAAGTTTAGGGGAAAAATTGTAATTTTGGAAAAGTTGGAGTCAATGACTGTTTTGATGAATGT
Organism: Gossypium raimondii; assembly: GCF_025698545.1. Taxonomy (NCBI): domain Eukaryota; kingdom Viridiplantae; phylum Streptophyta; class Magnoliopsida; order Malvales; family Malvaceae; genus Gossypium; species Gossypium raimondii. The sequence continues at coordinate 26,087,839 of NC_068565.1, forward strand.
GAGTGTTAAATATGTTAAATGTATCATTATAATTCAAGAAAGACAAAGAACTAACTTTGATTAGTGAAAAAGAAAAGTGAGAAATTCCCAGTTGAACCTTCAGAATAAACAAGGATACAAATGAAGTGAAAGAAATTATCACATTGTGGCACGGACTGTGTGTAGGGCACTATGTGAAAGTGAAAGTGATGGTCACGTGTGTAGTACTATGTGCAGGCTACTACGTGTACCAGAAAGATAGGTCGCATGTGTAGTACTATGTGCAGGCTACTATGCGTACCGGATAGCTTCGATCACGTGTGTAGTACTATGTGCAGGCTACTACGTGTATCTGATAGTGATAGTCACATGTGTAGTACTATGTGTAGGCTACTGTGTGAACCGGTATCATTAATTATAAGGTGGTTGCTATGTGCTGATCCCACCGGATATTATTGATTACAAAGGGTGGTTGCTGTGTGTTGAATCCACCGTGTATCTGTTATTATTCCTAAGTATTCATCGGGAAATTGACTAAGTGAAAATACATGAGATCATGTAACGATTAAGTGTAATTGAATAATGAATATATGTGTGGAATTGAATTGAATATTGGCTTGGAAATGGCAAAGTGAATTTTGAATTGAATAGTGATTGAAAGTGAAAGAGTGAAATTATGAAAAAGTAGAATTAGCAACAAAACAGTTTTGGGCAGCAACAATCATGTGATTTTGAAAAATCATAAAAAATGGTGGAAATATAATTAGAGAGTGAATAAGATATGAAATGAAATCTTAGTGAGTCTATTTTTACATAAAAGAAACAGAGCAAGCAAAAGATTTATATATTTTGAGATATTTGAATTTTAGTGAGACAGGGACGGATTGATTTTGGAATCCCCTGTTTTGATTTTGGAAAATCATTAAAAATTTTACAAAAATAATTATGAGTTATAGTTTATATTCTTAGAATCCTTAATGAATCTATCTTCAATAGAAACAAACGAGAACACCATTTGAATTCTGTACAATAATTCATTTTTAGTGAAGAGTGGTCAAAACTGTCAGACTGCGTAACAGGGTAAACTTTAAAGAATAAACTGTACTTCTTGGCTATACCAAAAATTATAAAAATTTTATAGTAAGAAGATATGTGCGTCTAGTTTCAGTAAAATTAACGGTTTTTAATTTGAAGTTTTGTAGCTCCAGATAAAAATAATTTAGTGATACTGACTCGGATAGATAGCTTCGAATATACATAAGGGTGAATAAAGAAATTATAGAAAATGTTATTTCTAAGAGTGTTAAGTACACTAAGGATGTGGAATGGAGAGGAGGAGGAAAATTATATATATATGAATGATTTATGTATAATTGGTTATATGATCGATTATAATCGATAAACATGGAAATAGAAATGATGCTTACATTTGTATATTATTGATCATAGTTTAAGCTCATATTGGAAAATAAAGTTTCATAGTATGTATGTATGGTATATTTGGTATATGATTTGGTATGAAGTAAGGCCATGAATGGTATATGGATTAAATGCACTAGCTTGCGACTATGGTTGAGTGTCATGTTTATATCTTGTGTGATATGCATAGGAAATGGGAGTGGAAAGGAAATGAAATACTAAGTTCATGCTTGAAGTGTAAAATGACGCAAAAAGGGGACGTTAAGTTAAACGATAAATATGTATTAGTATTGAACTTAATGAAATTGAATTGTACGTGAATTAAATGGAAATTGCAAATGATTTGATTTGAATTAAATGAATTATTGTGGTATTGAAATTTATATTGGATTGAGAAATTGAATTGAATCGTGAACATGAGAATCATGAATTAAATGAAATGGAAATAAAGTATTGAATTGCCTGAGTATGTATTGGGTCTCAGAAGCCCTATTTGTTACAAATATAGTATTTTGAAGTTATAACGTGAAGATTTATAAAAGCATGTTAAAAATTTGAAGAGTTTAAATTTGAATGAAATTTTATAACTCGGTTTAACATGTTTATAAGTGTATGTGTTCTGGTAATGCCTCATACCCTATTCCGGTGTCGAATACAGGTAAGGGGTGTTACATGTCTACAAGTAGCAATTCCAAACACTCACCAATTACGCTTTCGTCGAAAAGTCGAAAGCTTAAACTAGCTTTTCCTTGACTTTCGCCTTGCTTGAAGAAGGTTCCAACGATTCCGATGCTTCACACATATTAACCATACAATATACACAATCAAAATTCAACCAAAGACTCACTTAAACCAATCAAAAACACAAGTCTAAGCTATATTCCTCAATAAACTGAAATTTCGACTAACAAACTTGAAACGCAAATATCTCAGTCTATACTTAATCCTTTTACCTAAAATGAATTCAGTTTGTCTAATTATCCACCTATGACTGATTCTCAACCTTTAAACTAATTATCCACCTATGACTGATTCTCAACCTTTAAACTACTCAAAACTGTGTTTTAAGGTATCAAAATTTTCACCATATTTTTTGGCAATTTTTGCAAAAATTCATTAAATCCTTAGAAATCCTTAGAAAGATTTATTTATGGAAATTTTTGCGAAAATTCAAAACATATGGTAGAGTCAGAGAGCTCCTAGTTTTGGCAAACTGTGCATTCATGAATGTGGCAGAATTGAGTAAGTGATTCCTCGAGTGAATTGGAGGAATTCTCAAACTCTATATGCTTATTCTTATTCTCTCCATAGGCTTTGGAAAATTCCTGACCGAGAAGTTCGCATTTCGCCATCATTAACTGGAAAGAACCTACCAACTCTTCCAACGAATGTTTCTAGACAGTGGAAGAAGAAAAAAAGGGTAGACGTTTTCCCTCAACTCTAGAGACAGGTCATTCTCCGATTTCTACTTGATTTCATTGGAGGAGGAGGGATACTGACCTGTTCGAATGCGATCTCTCTAAAAAAGAAGGTATGCACCTCGCCAGACAAGGCAATGAGTCGTAATAAGCTAAAGGGAGACACCCGTGGAAAAGAGTGAGTGGTGCCAAATGTAGTACCCCAAAATAGAGCCTAGGAGTTTTAGGGGTATTTTAGGGATTTTAGCCTTCGAGTGTTCAAAATTTTGTGACATGACATATTAGTAATGTTTTCAATTATGGTTTTTAGAAAATTAAATTAATTTATGAAAATGAGTTTTAAATACCTCTAATTGTAAAAATAAGACTGATTTGTGAAAGAGTCAAATTAAAAGTTTTTATGAAGAAATTTAACCAGATTTTAAAATCCAAGTTAAATAACCTCCATTCTCCAAGTTATTTCACGTAAAAACTACCCAGAATTTGTGCTTGATGTCCCTTGTTTTTTATTGCTATTTCAATCAATTTTGAACTCCAAATCCTAATTCCTTTTGATTTCTATCATCTCTTAAGTTATAAACCTCTATAAAAACCAAGAAAAACACCCAAAACACAAGAATTTCCTCCATTGTCAAACTTATGGGTTTTTCGGGTTTTCGATCAAACTCTCTATTTTTCGTCATTTAAGGTAATGATTCAATTCCTTATGAGTTTTTAATGTTATTTAATCTTTAAAATTGAATTATTAGCCATTAAATTGCATGTTTTAAATAAAAGCTGAAAATTGGGTTGTTAATGACAGATTTCAAGATTTTGAGTAAAAATTTGGTTTTTAAAGTGTGTTTCAACTTGGTTTTATAGTTATCTGTTTGAAAGAGTTAACTACCAGGAGTGGACTATTTGATTGCGGATCAGAAGAGGGATGAGATGTACCGTTTGATCTACCTACTTGATTAGGATGAATAAACTTTCTATAATAAGCCGTGATGAAGTTTTCCTTATGAATCCAGTAGGATCATAGTACGAGTTTGAGTTCGGTAAGACAAACCGTTGTCAACAGTTTGCAACATGGGCCATTCGCCAAAAATGGTCTTATGTGCATATCTGTAGTCATTGGTGCAAGGTGCGTTATCAGAATTATTAATGGATTATCTTTTACCAATTAACAAGTAAGAGTTTGCGAGGATTTCCCTCTCGAGAAAATAAACATATAAGAAGCCATGAAGGCAATGAATGAAAATAGAATTAGTAGGGAAAATCTGCCAAGGAATCATTTTCTGTGATGACGAGAATGGTGTATCATCCTAATACGGGCAAGTCAATTGTAAAGTCTTAGCCATAAAGTGAAAATGTGTTAGTGTTGTGTCAATAAGGTATGAAAAATCATTAAGTTCCGTAGAACTTATTTGTGTTATTATCTTTTGTTGGGAAATAGGAGATTTTGGAAGTTTGAACAGGGACCAGGCTAGAGTTTGCTGTGCATCGACAAATTCATTTGTTGATGTAATATGCATATAGTTGGACAACCCAAAGGCAGAGTCTAAGGGTCTTTGTTGTAAATGAATTAAGTAACTAGAATGCAAATTTTCAATACTAAATGATTATTTTAACATGTTAAGGATTTCCTGGTGAAATTGTTGTATGTTAAACTAAAGTTTTATCATCGAAATAGATTCTTGAAAGTTTGAATTTACTTTAGTAGTAGTATCAAATATATTTTTGTCTTCATTCTTTTATTTTTGCAGATAATAATGCTGAAAGTATAGGTTAAATTTTAGACTGGAATATAGCATCCTAGAGTCTGAACCCGACGATCGGGTCAGGTATGAGGTGTTACAATTTTATTGGTATCAGAGCTCCGATTTAGCCAGTCCTTAGGAAATAAGATTTTAGAAGTTAGCCTCTGTGTGCATGTTATGTAAATTTTGGCTTAGTCCCTTGAACTGTTGTGAAGTTATATTAAGTGTTATATAATGTATATATATATGTATTAGTGGAAAAAACATGGAAAATCTATGGTAATTGAAGACTCACATGCTGCTAATTTAAGTATGAATACTCAAGGAAAAAATGAATTTAGGTAAAGAGATTAAGCAATTATGAAGGTCCAGAGAAGAGTTGAAATTTTCATTGATGAAAGAAATAGACAAGTATAATTGAGTAAGCCTCATATATTTTGAATCCCCTATCAAAATCATACATATGACGCAGTCGTGGTGGACTGTTATTTCTTTCAAATATGGTTCCACATACATAGATAACTCGCACGTAGTAAAGGATTTCAAGGAAACGAACACATACTTGGCGGACTTACAAAATTAGATTCAAATCTCCAAATCAATCTGCAAACTCTCACCCAAGTGAATTCCATAATTATGTAAATGAAAAATTGTGAGAATAAGCCAGAAGACTATCATATATTTGCTAACACAGGCACGATGGTCTTTTCAAAATAGTAGATCACATGTTTGCGGACTCTTACAAACGAACATAGTGTGCATTCATATTTAAAAGATAGTTCCGATTAAATGCCCTAACAACGATAGTCTTGGCAAACTTTTCCCATGTTAGATAGTATTTACGGACTTCCACAAGAGATAGTCTTGATGGGTTTTCCACATTAAGATAGCCCTGGTGAACTTTCCACATTAAGATCATCTTGACAGGCTTCCACATTTAAGATCGTCCTGACGGACTTCCACATTTAAGATCCTCCTAATGGATTTTCACATTTAAGATCGTCCTGATAGACTTCCAGATTTACGATTGTCCTAACGAGCTTCCATATTTATGGTAATGCCATGGCCATGGACTTCCATTCGTCCCATAAAGGGCTTTCATACGTCCAACACAAGGGGCTCTCAATCGTCCCATGAAGGGTTCTCATACACGGGTACGCATTGAGTCTTCGTATCATTTAATCTCCTTTCCTGGCTCAGTCCAACTGAACCTCCCTCAAAGCCACATGCATATCATGCATAGATATGCAAACATTCAACCAACATATATTGTCTATCATGTGATAAATAGTACGCTAATCATACCATTTACACATCATAACCATATTTACTCATAGCCATGTAATTTAATCTTATTAAACAACATACATTAGGCCAAACTTCTCATCTATTCAATCATGATCAGACTCAACCAAACTATAATTGCATTCAATACCACATGCACACACAATACATCAACACTTTGCCACAAGTTGATTCCCCATAAGTAAAACACTAATTTAAACATTTTTAGTATATTAATGAAACAGGATACACCCATTTAAGATCTAAGCCCGAGAACTCACTTGGAAGTTGTTGCCAAATCCATCTTACTACGCTCCTCCCTTACTATACGAGCCTCCAGCGTGCAAGATTTCCAATTTCTAATACTTAAACCTCAATCTTTCCCCTTCATGCACAAATGTTCCTTTATCTTTCTCTCTTTCATGGAAAACCAGAGAAAAGAAGTACAGAAAAATAAAAGAATTATTCTTGGAGAATAATGAGTCTGCTAAAAGCGTTTATTTACAAAAAGAACTCGCTAGATTTAAAAACTTTTCAATTAAATCCATGAATCCCCCTTACAACCCTAGACTTAACGAATCTGGGTGTGACATTTACACACACATTGCTTTAAAAAATGGATTCCATGAATGGCTACTTTTATCCTTTACATCTTGTAAGGTCCTTTGTATGCTTTTAATTAATGAGCCATGGGTGGAGGATCTCGTGGGGCCTAAAGAAATCTAGGGTCCGGCCTCCTCGTGCAGCACAATGCGCGATATGGGGCCATTTGGCCCTAAACTATTCATAATTTTCCTCCAATGAGATATCGAGCATTCCACTTGCTTGATGCTCATACACCATGGCACCTCAATTGCCATAGAGTAGCTCGCTTGCACTAAGGAAGTCCCACCAACTAGCCAAGGAGAAAGGAAGGTAAAGAGCTGGCACCTTTCACTACACCCCCTGAAGAGCATAATATTTCACATAACTTTACTTTGGGAACATCAAAATGTCTTAAACAAGGAAACTTTTCTTTCCTGGCTCTCTAAGCCCACACTTAAGCCACATGTTGCCTCATCTCATCACATTGGATCACTATCTCTCTCGATCTCGTCTATTCATGGCTTACTCAAAAGTCCATCATGTTGCACGCCCCCCTTTGTGCTCCCCGTTAAGGATCGCCTATGACAAGGCTTAAGCCTCATCCAAGGCCACTAAGTGGGTTGTCATGATGGCATTGTGGCAAAAAAATGTTGGACCATGGCACTAAGCTATGAACAAATCTCAACTTCACCTGTTTAGTCCATGACCAACTTTGCTCCACAACATCATTTCCATGGAAATTCTCATCCTCAAAAATAAATCATTTCTATTCTTCCATAATTTCCAACACATAATACCATAAAATGTCCCCTAATCAGCATTATCAATGTAAAAATTTAAAGCATTTCAAATATTCCAATTACCCGAATCGTCAAAGGTGTAGCGGAAAACCTATGATGGGATTGAGGGGGCACCACTTTCAATCAAGTCAATTTAGCCATATGGCAATCTCGAATCACATGCAATACTGCTCCTTACTACCACCACAAATACAACAAGCTGCATTATCAGCTAAACCACGCCTACATCTTTTGACGTTAGTCAGAAGCTTTTCCTTTACTACACTTGTTGACGGCCTTTGTATTTACACATTGTTCCCCATAACTTATCAGGTATATACCAATTCTCACGAGCAATGAAATCATATAAGCCGAAGAGAAAAAAACATGCGTCTCTCGTTGACCATCTTCATACACACTTGTCCAACCTCTATTACCTTTAATGGTTCACGGGCAATTTATAGCCTAAGGACCTATGTTAGAAGACTAATTAAACTGCTACCATCACAAACATTTTGTCATAATCAATAACTTAAAGACTAATTCAGCGACTGATTTCATGCAAAGAAGGCTAGAGATACTGACCTTACCTGACGATTTGTGAGCAACCGCCAGATGATGTTTGTGCTATACTACTCCAAGATATGTCTGATAGTCTGCTATCTATTTATGAGTGTTAATCTCTTTTTATACCCAAAAAAAGGAGTAATTATCTTTTATTCTTATCAGTATAGTTATTACATAAACTATCTTGATTAATTTAATTTTATCATATAGGCCACGTTAGTTTCAAACAGTTCTTACGAGGTAAGCTCTGTTGTAGAACCCTTAGTTGACATAGCTTCAAGTCAGTGAAGAAGAATAATTTGTTGGTCTTCTAAAGTGAGTCCCATAATCATTATTAAAGAAGAGCCGAAGTGTTCAAGAGCTTTTGAGGTACAAAAACATTGAGGAACTTGTGGCAATGCTTTATGTGGAGTTGGCTTGTGCAGTTCCTCAACCAAAAAAACAAAGTGATTCAAGTATATATGGGCGGATTAGTCTCAATTTGTTAAAAAAGTAACAAAAATTAATGAATGACTAAAATCCAACAATCTATAATGTTGATGATTATTACATTAATTTTTAAAGGTTGAATAATCGAAACATAATATTAACCATAATTTAGTGAACATTTCTATAATTTATTCTTAGCTTAAAGATTTTATAGCTCAACATAGTAGTTTAATTTTGTAAGAGTTAATATAATATACAACATTACCTAGAAATCAATGAAATAGGAGTTAAAAGTATTAAATAAAGTTAGAAATAAAGCGGATTCAAGTATCCCTAACCAAACTACAATATTGAATGGAGTCCATTGAATTCAAGCTATAAGTCTATATATTGTAATTATGAGGTTTTGAATATGTTTATTTGATTTCCAAAACCAGGAAACTTGAATAATAAATATGCAATTAAACAGAAGATAAATGAAGAATGGGGTGTTAGCCAGAAGCTAACAGTCACATTCCACAACCACACATTTGATGGAATTCTTTATTCTTACGAGACATAGAATATGTTGGGATTGGTCAACAAGGTGATGACCAACAACATCCTTACTTAGTCAACGATCATTGACTGCTGCAAAAATCTAAAAACCCCATGAACTCATGGTTGTGAATCATTCGAATGCTTCTCTCAATGCCAATGACTCCTGTTTAATACACATGAATAAAAACAATTATCAATTTCCAACAACTAAAAGGAAAAAAAAAGTATAATTATTAACTTAGTCCTTCTGTAATGCTAAAATTTAAGAATGCAGAATCGAGCTTTAATGAATTTATACCCATGGTGAGAGCACTTGCAAAGATGACACCAGATAGGATGAACACTATAAGTGAAGCTCTCCTAAGGATTGTTATTAGTTTTCTCACGAAATACTGTCCCCAGAAACCAGCCAAAATAGATACTCCCATCAAGTACAAAGCTGAAAAATAGTTTATTTTAAAAAATTATCACGTTTATAATAAAATGCGAAGAAATGTAAAGCGATAATAACTATATGACTTACCATAGGGCATTGGAAACCTCTTAAGCAAATAGAATTCAACAACGGACAAGGATGAAGAGAACATCATTACGAATGTTGCTGTTGCACTAGCCACCTGTTTAGATTACAAAGTCCAACAGGCTTTAGTTTCAGAAAAACCATCTTCATTCAAACTGGAATTCAAATTTGACAAAATTTGATTTGACATTAAAAATAAACAATTAAAATTTATCCATCTCCAAAATTACTCAAACAAAAAATTATTTAAAATGAATCGAATCTAAAATGATTGAAATCCAAAATATTCAAACACGAAATAATTTTAAGTCAAGATGACTAGAAAGAATTCAACCTGATGTTAATCTCGAATGACAAAATGTAAAATGGACAAACCAATAAACCCAAATGATCCATAACAACTATCAAACTCAAATGAAAAAATTTGAAATTGACTAAACTAAAAACCTTGACTGACAAACCCGAATGACCCACCAAATTGACATTTTATACCAAATATATCATAGGTATAGGAGGAGAAGAAAGAAAAATTGGATGACGAGTCAAATATACCTGTGGAATCACACCAATTTCAAGGAGGAGAGGACCCAAAATGAATCCACCACCAGAACCAAGCAATCCACCAACAGTGCCTCCCAAGATGCCACAAAGTGCACAAAATGCAATGTTCAATGGACTCCATTGAATTGAAGCTCCACAAACTGTTTCAGCGTTCCCAGTGCTCATTCTCTTCTTATGTTCTTTGTATAATTTAGTTGCTTCATATCCAAAAACCAGTGTTGCTATGGGGAACTGAAATATAAAACATGAACTTGCTTCAATCACTGAATCAAAGAAAGCATAAATTTCGCCAAGTCTTCATCAAATTAGGGTTACCTGTAAGCAAAACAATACCCAATACAAAGTGGTACAGGGAACCACATCATTCTGCAATAATAATAAAAAATCCAACATTTTAATGCACCATTGAGATAAACAGTTGAAACAAATTTGCGATGAACAGAGATAGAGTTTTAGCTTACCTTGATGACTTGAATAACTGTGAAAAGTACCCAAACTGTAGCCAGTACCAAAAGCCTTTTCCACCTTAGATTGAAACACAGTATTTGCTGCAATATAAAGGAAATTAATTCATTTGAATCTAGACATGGATATTTTAAAGAAATTCACTTACCAGTTTTGATTTCTCTTCTTTTGGAACCAATGGTTCGTACTCTGTATCTATCAGTACTGAAATTCAAGAATTTAAGATGAAAAAAATAAAGTTAATATATTTTCAAATCTGTTTAAAGATAAATATGAAAAGGTATTACTTATAATGAATCTTACATTCACCCTGGAATGAACAAAAGATTCTTGTGGCTTGGTGAGTTCTTTCTACAAATTTTAACAAATTAAAAAAAAAATGATGATAATTTCGTCTTATAAATGACTTGATATTTACTCAGATAATTGAAAACCTACATTCAAAATTGTCTCTTCTTTCCACATTTCAATACCCCTATAGAAAGACCTTGAAGACGTACCTAAATAAACAAGAAAGAAACAGAACATTTCAATGTCATAAAAAGTGGTAACCAAGAAGCAGGACAAAGATCAAAAAGTGAAATAACAAAAGGCAAAGTAGGGATTGTTGAAGAAACCTAAGAAGAGTATGATGATGAGCACAGTAATGAGCCAATAAGGGAAAACGACGCTCAAGGCAACCCCAACAGTGATGCCAAGCATCAACATAGGCTGGAAAAGAAGAGCCAAATCGTAGTCAATGATTGGCACTTCCTTTGTGGGATGCGGCACTCTAAGATTATACCAAACTGACGATGCTGATGCCCCCATGATCATGCCTGCAGCCAATTCTTATAATAATCCCTCAATTTCATCCAAATCCAATCGATAATATTTTGTTAAATTTAAATATATGACATTTTAATACTTAAAAGTTGCTATTTAAAATTCAAAGGTGTGTGATTTTAATTTTTAAATTAGAGATTAGAGAGACTGGATTTCAAAAGTTCAAACGGCAGAGAGATAAGGAACAGAAAAAATACGAAAAGAAGTTACATTTGGAAATAGCAGCGGCAGATTTGGTATCAAATCCAACAATCAAGGTAAGCATTGGAACAAAAATGCCGCCGCCGCCAACGCCGCCCACCGTACCACATGCTGATCCTAGAAACCCTATCACCGTCGCCATTACAAGCCTCCAGTTCAACTCCAATGCCTGCCAAAATCAAACACCATTCAAAACCTGAATATATAAAGATCTTCTACGACAAAAGAGAAAAAAATATATACTTACAGGCCAAACTTTTTCAGTGGTGGATAAATTATATGGGGACTCTAAGAGATTTGAGCTTTGGTTCATGTCGTCGTTGTTGCTTTTTTGGATGAACAAAACAGAGAGAACTGCTATCGAAAAACCGGACAGCAGATACAAAACGAACCCTTTGGTCGCCATGTCGGATTACGAGACTTGTTGAATTTCAGACAGCGCCCCCGCCGCCGCCGCCGCCGCCACCAAAAACCAGAATAACTTATGTTGTGTTGGGAAGGAAGAGAGCAAAAGAGCAGCCTCAAAGAGACCAATAATAAGAGAAACTAGAATGGAAAAAGTGGGAGTGAAATAGAAGAAGCCAAGACGTTGTTTTATAGAATGAGAGAGGGTGATTTATACATTACATGACAAAACATAACACATTCACATGCAGGAGGCAGGCAAGTCAGATATAAATTTGTCAGGATATACGGAATCACACATGCAACTCCACTTGGCTAAATCTGGGTGGCAAGACCAACACCTTCATTAATTCTCAATTACAACTGCTCTGTTTCGAAAAGAATTGACCATAAATTTTTAAAAAGGATCTGTAGGAATATTAAGCAAATATAAAACCAAAAAACTGTAAAAGGTGTTCAAATTTTCTACTACCAGTGTTGTTTGGTTGGTTGCTGTGTCTGATTGGAATTCGTGTTCAATAATTGGATTGAGAAAGTTTGGGGAAAAAAACCAAAAAGGTTATTCACGGCTGGCAAATTAGATTTGTCCATGTCCATTTCAACTTGAATTTTTTATTTAATTAATTTTAATCTGAATTCAATTTCATCATATATATATATATATATATATAATTATTAATTTTATTTTAAAATAATTCAATTAACTAAATAATTCGAAGTTGAAAATAATTTCAACAAACAATTTTAAAAAATCATCTGAAATAATTTTTAAAAAGTAAGACGGACAAAATTAAATAATTCAAATATGAAACAATTAAAATTGAAATTGTTCGAACTAACAAATTCATTTTAGAGTAGTAAAATGATAATTTTAGTCTCAATATTTATATTTTTATCAATTTGATTCTTTATTCTTTTTAGTTAAATTAACATTTCAAAAGAAAATTAAATTGCTTTTTAATCAAAATGTTGACTAAAATATTAAATTTTTTAATAATATTAATGTGATAAATTGTGTGTCAGTTCATTTGTACTTTATAATGACATTACCCTATTTATTTCATATGTCACATTAACAAAAAATTTAAAATTATAAAAAAATATATGTTATGGCATATAATTATAGGGTTAAAAAGTAGTTAAATTCTATTTATTTATGTTTAAATTGTTGAGCTAATTACGTTGCACAAAAACGGCACGTTTTGGGGAGGGGTACTGTAATGAAAACGCTGCGTTTTGGGGTGAAGGGCTTGGTTAATAAAACGGAGCGTTTTGATTGTAACCGAACGACAGCTGTAATGATCGTTATTTTCTTTCTTTTTAGCACCCTCGTGTGTGCTGGAGTTTGTTATGAACGATTTCAGTACTATTTTCTCAATCCCTTTCTCTCTTCTCTCTTTGTTACTTTTTCTTCCTCTTCCTATTCTTCTATTCTTCTTTTTCTCGTTTTCTACAGCCCGCATCAAGGTATTAAAGCCTCTCTTTCTTCATGGCCAACGATGGAGTAACCACCAGGCTTCAAAAAGAGATGAGTCAACTACAACAGGAGTTCACCCAGTTGAAATTAGATTTGGACACCAAGATTGATACCAAGTTTCAATCCTTCTATAATACGATGAAAGGGGAGATTCGAACTGAGATTTGCACGGGTCTTCAAGCTTTATTTGAGCAATACATAGGACAATTGACACCAACCAGTGATGTTGGTACTAGCAAGGAAACTCTGGTGGAAGTAAAGCTTGGATAAGAGAAAAGGAATCCTAAGGAGTGTTGCTCCTGAATCTTCAAAGGAGGAGCAGTTGATACTATCAACCTTACGAGATTCAAGGCAAACTGAAACGTTGGTACGAGGGTCTTCAGAGGATGTCACTAGTAACCTGTACAGACTGGAATGTCCATGTTTTAATGGCACGGATTTTCATGGATGGTGTTCGAAGCTTGAACAATTCTTCTCATCTAAATGTGTCAAAGACGAGGCTAAGGTGAAGGTAGTCATACTCTATCTTAAAGGCAAGGCCCTGGACTGGCACTATTTTTGTCTAGAGGCGTAGTGGGTTGCAACAACTACCGTGGTAGGTCTATGCTCGTAGACTGAGGGGCCGGTTTAGTTTAGACATCTATGCTCGTAGACTGAGGGGCCGGTTTAGTTTAGACACTCTTCTAGATCCTATGTCTAAGCTCGTTACTTTGAAGCAACAAGGGTCAGTAACTCAATTTCATGATACATTCATTAGTTTGCTCAACCAATAAATCTAACTGAAGAACATGCCATTAGTGTGTTTGTTAGTAATCTCAAACAAGAAATAGGGCAATTCTTACGGTTGTTTCCACCTTTCACCCTAATAGATGGATTTCGTTTAGCTAGAAGTGTAGAGAGTATTATCTCGGGGCTTATGAAAAGAGCGATATATAACGAGAGAGCTGGAGGACCAATCAGACCCTTCTTACCAAATGTTAAACCTATCCAAGCGGTTTCCACTTTTAGCACCACAGGGGGTCCTAAAGGCCCTGTGAGTCTTTATCCTAAGCAGAAATGGATAATAGAAGAAGAAATAGGCTCTGTTTCTGGTGTACTTCCAAATACACTCTAGGACACAAATGTCAAAAATCACAACGGTATCAATCGGTGATTGAAGTTTCCTCTGATGGTGAGGTTAAGCCAAAGAGCCCTGAAACCGATGAGTTTCAAGATTGCAAGGAGTAATTGGAACAAGGAGAGTAGGAACTCGAGGTCACTTCGCCTATACTTTCTTTACATGCTTTGCATGGCTCTCAAGGGTACAACACAATTTAACTTTTAGCTTACATCAGGCAAACAAAAGTTATCGTTCTTGTGGATTCTAGGAGCACACATAATTTCATGGATTTTAAGTTGGTAAAGCGACTGGACTTACCTACTGAGCAAACTGTTGCATTGAGAGTCATGGTGGCTAATGGAGTTCAGTTGTGTACCCAAGGAGTTTGCAAATATGTGCAATGTGAAGCTCAAGGATCGACATTCATTACTGATTTTCATTTGTTACCTCTGAATGGGTGTGATTTAGTGTTAGGAATTCAATGGCTTTTATCTATGGGATCCATCATATGGAATTTCTCTTCCCTCACTATGCAATTCGAATACAGGGGCAAAAACCATATCCTATAAGGAGTTGTTCCTGGCAGTCTTCAACTATTATCTGACAATCAAGCAACCAAATGTTTCAAAGTATTAAGTTATGGTCCCCAGCCTATGATATTATCTTTTAGTCAACAAATAGTACTCACCCTGCCAAAGTCTCTTAACCATCTAATGTTACTCAAGTTGTTAGGTACTTTTGATGATGTTTTCCAAGTACCATCAGGCTTACCACCTACTAGACTTTAGGACCATCGCATTCCCCTGCTGGATGAATCACAAGTGATCAAAGTAAGACCATACAGGTACCTCACTATTCAGAAGAGCGAGATTGAAAAACTAGTGCAGGAAATGTTGTAGGAAGAGATTATAAGGGACAACAATAGTCCATTTGCTTTACTTATTATCATGGTAAAGAAGAAAGATGGGGGCTGGCGATTGTGCATGGACTACAGGCAGCTCAACAACATGACCATGAAAGATACGTTTCCCATTCCCATTATTGAGGAACTGTTGGATGAGCTTAGCCAAGCTACTTTATTTTTTAAGTTGAATTTGAGGTTCAGATATCACCAAATCAGGATGTGGGAAAAAGATGTTTACAAGACAGAGTTCAGAACTCATGAAGGCCACTATGAATTCTTAGTTATACCATTTGGCCTAACAAATGCCCCATCCAATTTTCAGGCTTTGATGAATACTATTTTTAAGCTAGTTCTGAGGAAATTTATCCTAGTTTTTGTTTATGACATCCTAGTTTATTCTAGGGATTGGACTGACCACCTGAGGTATTTGGAAATAGTTTTACAACTGTTAAGGGATAACAAGCTCCATGCTAAGAAAAATAAATGTAGTTTTTCCACTGCTCAGGTTGAGTATCTAAGCCATGTTATAATATCAAGGATTGTTAGCATGGACTTATCGAAGATAGAAGGAGTTCTCTCTTGGCCTATGCCTAAGAACATCAAGGAACTTAAAGGATTCTTAGGGCTATTTGGCTACTATAGGAGGTTCATTCGAGGGTATGGAGCCATGGCTCAACCACTCATTTCACTATTGAAGAAAGATCAGCAGTGGCATTGGACAGAAACTGCACAAACAACTTTTTTAGTTCTTAAAGAAGCTATTTGTACAGCACCAATACTAGCTCTTCTAGATTTTTGTGATCCCTTCTTTGTGGAGACAGATGCATATGGTAATGGCATTGGAGCTGTGTTACAACAAAAAGGGAAACCAGTGGTATTTTTTAGCAGAGCTTTAGGAGTTAAACACCAAGCCTTGTCCATATATGATAAAGAAATGTTGATTGTGTTGCTTACTATTAAGAAGTGGCACTCATACCTTGTTGGGAGACCCTTTACTATCAAGACAAACCACCAAAGTTTAAAATTCCTATCTGAGCAACAGGCCATCACCCCATATCAATAGAAGTGGGTATCCAAAATGCTAGGGTACAACTACTTTATCGTTTATCGAAAAAGGTCTCAGAACATAGTGGCTGATACCTTATCCAGAAGGACTCATCTACCAAACAGTCAAATTTACTAGTGTTTGGTAGAGATGTCACTTACATGGTCAGAGCTCTGGGAGAAGATTATACATGCCAGCTTGGAGGATGTGAAGTTACAGAAGTTGTCTAAGGAATCACTACAAAATCCTCAATCCTATCCCAAGTACTCATGGGATGGCAGGTTTCTTAAGAGAAAAGGAAAAGTAATGATCAGCCACAGCACAAAACTCAAGAAGGTAATTTTCGAGTTGTTCCACAATTAGGCCATTAGTAGCCATTCAGGAGTGCATGCTACTAGGCATCGCATAACTAGCCTATTTTAGTGGAAGGGGTTATCAAGAAATGTCAAACAGTGGGTTCAAGAATGCACAACTTGTTAACAGTACAAGAGTGACAATGCTGCATGCCCTGGATTATTGCAACCCTTACCAATACCCGATCAAGCATGGGCTACTGTCAGTATGGATTTTATAGAAGGTCTTCTTTTATCCAAAGGTAAAAGTACCATATTGGTAACAGTTGATAGATTAACTAAGCATGCTCATTTTTTACCTTTGGCACACCCTTTTACTAGTGCAAGTGTAGTTCAGCTCTACTTGGATCAAGTATACAAGCTCCATGGAATTCCAGAATCCATCGTATCTGACAGAGACAAAATCTTCCTTAGCAGATTTTAGGAAGAACTCTTCAAACTACTTGGTACTTGACTGTACCTCTCCACTACCTATCACCCCCAAACAGATGGGCAAACGGAAGTTCTCAATAGGTGCCTTGAAGGTTATTTGCGTTGCATGACTGGTGAGAAACCTTCAGAATGGGTTTATTGGCTACCTTTGGCAAAGTGGTGGTACAACACCACACACCACTCGGCTATCAACACCACTCTTTCCATAGCCCTTTATGGTTAGGAACCTCCCATTCACCTACCATATCTGCCAGGGTTCTCCATGGTAGCTAAGGTGGACAAAATACTTCAGGATAGGGAAACTTTAAGGAAGCTCCTTAAGTTTTGAAACGAGCTCAAGAACGAATGAAGAAGCTAACAGGCAAGAAAAGATCCGATTGGCCGTTTGCAGTTGGGGACCTAGTATACCTGAAACTCTAACCTTACAGACAACATTCACTGAGGAAGATACTGAATTAGAACCTTTCTCCCAGGTTTTATGGCCTTATCCTATTGAAGCTAAAATCGGTCAGATGGCCTACAGATTGAAATTACTTGAAGGAGCAAAAATCCACCCTATATTTCATGTGTCTCAACTAAAGAAACATGTTAGCTCAACTATACACTCACTCGCATTACCACCTGTTGGAATAGATGGCTCGATCTTGAAGGAACCAGCACGAATCCTTGACAGAAGAATGGTAAAAAAAGGGAATCATGCTGTCACTGAGGTGCTAGTGAAATGGGCGGACACCTTCCCCAAGGACTCTACTTGGGAAGCTTGGATAGAATTTCAAAGGCAATATCCTACTTTCGATCATTGAGGACAAGGATCTGCTTAAGAGAGAGAGTATTGTTATGGCATATAATTATGAGGTTAAAAAGTAGTTAAATTCTGTTTATTTCTGTTTAAACCGTTGAGC
Source organism: Gossypium raimondii (assembly GCF_025698545.1). Taxonomy (NCBI): domain Eukaryota; kingdom Viridiplantae; phylum Streptophyta; class Magnoliopsida; order Malvales; family Malvaceae; genus Gossypium; species Gossypium raimondii. Next base: position 26,105,767 of record NC_068565.1, read on the forward strand.
TAATTATGTTGCACAAAACAGCACGTTTTGGGAGAGGGGTACTTTAATGAATACGCTGCGTTTTGGGGTGAAGGGATTGGTTAATGAAACGGGGCGTTTTGATGCTCAGCCTTGTAATCGAACGACAATTGTAATGATTGTTATTTTTTTTCTTTTTAGCACCCTTGTTTGTGCTGGAGTTTGTTATGAACGATTTTAGTACTATTTTCTCAATCCCTTTCTCTCTTCTCTCTCTGTTACTTCTTCTTCTTCCTCCTATTCTTCTATTCTTCTTCTTCTCGTTTTCTGCAGCTCGCATCAATATATTCCAAAAAAAATTAAAAATAAACATGAGAAACATGTGAATTATCATGTGGGTAACAATGCTTAAATATTTACTATTTTAATTAATATTTCCATTATAAAAATAACAATTCAACTGATTTTGAAGGAGTAAGAGTAGAAAATTAAAGGAAAATTTTTATATGGCTAAATTTATAATGTTAGTATTGAGATTTAGCAAATTTAAAACTTATCCAACGGGGAATGATGATTTGAAGCAGCCGTACATTATTGATTTATACATTTTAGGGAGGACTGCAACTTGCAAGGCTTTAATCTTATCGCAGCCGATACAGTCAATTAAAGCACAGAAATTTAAATCAAATTGCATACGTTTTCTAAATTAGCCTTTTTTATTCTTTATACTTTGGTTTTTAAATAAAATGACAAATTTATAACATTTAAAAAAAAGAATGTTATTCAAATTTGAATTTTAATAAATGCCAGCAAATAAAGTTGGATAAGAAAAATGACCACCGTCTATATTAACCTTCGTAAATGCCCGTTAAATCCTCTTTACCAAAGCGTTTCATAAAATGCAATTAAAGCTTTTCTTTTTTCTTTTTTTCCCTATAACCATAACATTAAAACGCATTGTATTTATTATTTTTGTATCAGGCAGGCATGGGCATCCCCAGAATTGAAAATTTGTTCACTTTAGTCCTTTAGAAATTGAAACTTGATAAATAATTATATTTTGAATTTTAAAGATTTATAATTCAATTCTAGCCTTTCAAAAATATTTGTATATGATATTATTAATTAATAAAATATTTTATCATTAGAAACTCGTAAAAAGGGAATCAATTGAAAAGAAAATAGCATAAATTCCAGATTCCTGATAAAATCTAAAACACATGTGAATCAGAATCGATCAAAAATAATTTGTGGTTATCAATATAATGAGAGTGAAGCTTAGCTTTATCTTAGCCGAGCTTTCTAATAATTATGTGTCATTTTCATCCTATTTATTTATATAATAACAAAATTATTAATATTTAAAATAATTATAATAAAAATAATAATAGGAGCAATCGAATATAATTTAAATTTGCGGATTTCCAATTGGGTCCATCTTTATCTACAATATTACTACTTCAATTGATCACCAACAAAATATATCTCTCATCCTGATTCCTTATTAAAACTATCTACTTTGATGATGATGATGTATACTTTTCCAATTTTATAATAATTATCAAGCTTAACATATATAGATTGGTACAAGACTTTTTTAATCATATCAATCCTTAAGATTGGCATTTATTATACAAATTGGTCCTTAAATTTGGCATACGTTATACAAATTGATTACTCAAGTTAACATCATTAGCTTCTGAATAATTAGGTGACTTGACCAAATTAGGAAGCAACACGTAGACAAACAAGGAAACAACACGTGTCTTACTCATTAATTATTCTAAAAACTTAAAATTCAATAAAATATGTAGAAATTCAAAAAAAGACATATATATTCAAAATTATAAAAATTAATATATATTTGAAAAATTAAAATTAAAATAGTTAAAATTTCAAAAATAAAAAATATTATGAAATTTTAATAATAATAAAATATTCTTAAATTTTTAGAAAATTACAAAATTACAAAAATTCAATAAATATTTTAGAAATTCACAAAAAATGTTGATCAACATCCAATCAACATCAATCAATGTTGATCAACATCTAGTCAACGTCTAGTCATCGATCAACATTGGGTCAGCACCGGATCAATGTATGTCAATCTTTTTTGTTTTTAATAATTTTTAAATTTTTTAAATTTAAACTACTTTTGAATTTTTCATATTTCCATTTTTTGTAATTTCTAAAATTTTAACTATATTTTTAATTTGCAAAGTATTTTTGAATTATTGAATTATTATATTTTTAATTTTAACTATTTTTATTTTTTGAATTATATATATTCAGTTTTTATAATATATTTTTAAAAATATTTAATTTTTTGAATATATATTTATTGAATTGTTAAGAACAATTAAAAGGAAGACACATGTTGTTGTCCTGATTGCTCACACGTCACTTCTGATTTTAGTCACGCCATCTAATTATTTAAAATTTAGTTAATCATAAAGACCAATTCGGAAATAAATTATAAACACCAATATGATAAAAGAAAAGTCAAAGTGAATTTGGAAAAACCAATTTAGCAAGTTGATAGGAGGATCTATATATTTAGCCTTATTATCATTATCAGTAGAAGAGTTGGACATGCATATATTCTAAAAGATTCCTTTCAAATGTGCAATCAATTTTAATATAAGTGGAATTGTATGGATCGTCCTTAATATAAAATTAGATCCCTTCACAAATTGAAACAATATCACAGTTAAGGATTGTTTTTGGTAATCTATACGTAAGAACATACCGAGCTGTCACTGTAACTACTGCCTTGGCTACTTCAGCTTGGATGGTCTCCCTTTATTAATTTTTGGACTATTAACTATTAGCAAGAGTTCAACGTTTGCCATTTAATTTGCATAAGTGTTTGTTGAAATTTCTTTTTTACATGGCCATATTGGCAAATTTTTTTAGTGATACAAATAAGATTAAATAAAAGCAATTAAATTAATCTCTCTAATAGGTCATTCAAAATGCATATATCAAGTCTTCTATCATGAATCATTTTAGCTCAAATATCTACTATCTTATTTTTTCCCTAGAGACTTGTTGAATGCGCCAATGATGCACTTTTATCAGGAGTTATTAAATTATTTTAATTAAAGTTGAATTATTGAATCCCAAATATTGACGTGTTTTTAGTTGACTTTTCAACATCCCTCATTGTTTTATTCTTTTCCTAACCAAACTTTTTTTAATTATTTTACGATGAACCTAAAACCCCAAATAAATGAATCAAGAGCCAATAACTTTTGAAACAAATCTTCAAAACTAAAATTCCACAAAATTTAAATCAACAGTCCATCTCCCACTCAAAATCCCCCATAAAAATTTAATTCAATATTTTCATGTAATTCATTATTTTATTAATTAGTATTTTATAATTTTAAAAAATTATACCAGAATTTTATATTTTTAAAAATAAAAATGTAATTTTATAAAAAATAACATAAACTTTAAAAATTCTAAAAGGTCAAAAATGATATTTCCCGGCCAGCCCTTGGCGCCGCCCCTATCAGAATCCGAGTGCATTTGCGTGTCAATTTCTTAAAAGCCATAAATATTTTCGGAGGCATAAGGAGCCATTTTTTTTTTCACTTTGCAAATTAAAAAAAGAATAAGCTTGTCTAAAGGGTAATAGAAAAAAAAAGTATTTTTAATGGAAAAAAAGGAAAATAGATCTTGCTTGAAGGATGGTTGAGAAGAAGTCGAAGCAACCAAAAGAAAATTCAAAAATATTTTTTTCTTTTTCTTTCACATCCCATTTTCTTTTCTGTTTATTATATAAACAATATCCTTATAAGAATTATATATGGTTAAATTCTGCTATTCATCCCTATACTTTACAAAATTTGTCAATTTAGTCCTTCTACTTTAATTTGGTTATTTTCAATCCTGTACATTTCAAATTTTCAAATCTCAATCATCATTAAACTATAACTCATTAAATTCATTAAGTCATGCTATTTCCATAATTTGATTCGTCAAGCATATTGTTGCATGTATAATGAATGTTATTTCCACATATTGCTCACTAAAAATCTTGATAATGAATTAATAATTGTCATTTGCATTGAGACCTGAAATTTCAAAATTCAAAAATATAGGGACTTAGAATGAACAAATCGAGAATATGAACAAAATCTACAATGGTATACATAGTACAAGACTAGTACTTGAATTTAACAAAACGAATTAATTGCTACTATTTTGTTTAGGAATAAAATTTCAAAATTTAAAAAGTACAGGGATTACAACTGATCATATTAAAATACAAGGACTAAATCCATAACTTTCACAAAATACAAACATTAATAACAGAATTTAATCATTATATATCAATAATTAATTATGACATAGAAAGTATTAAAATCAAGCATTCAATCATAAATTAGCAAAAAGTCAGTAGCAACTATAATGAGAACCAAAATGCTAACAAACCATGAACATGGACTATAAAATGAATATGAGCGATGTGATAAGACACATTGCACTCTTAAGGAAATGACCCAGGTTCGAACCTTGAAGACGAGATTATTAAAAATGGTAGCCATAAACTTCGAACATAGATTATAAAACGGACATAAAGAATACCAAAAAATAAAAATAAAAAGCTAACACCCAACTTTTTTTCTTTCTATTTTTACTATGCAAATACAAGGGAGGATTAAAAAAATAATAATTCAAAACTCTATTTTCATATTAATCTCAACCTTTCTTTTAGCTTGTGTTGAATCTAATATTGTATTTAAACTTAAATACAAATTAAATAAAAAATCCTTCAAATATTCGATTTTATTAAATATTTAGATTTAATAAGTGGAAAAATTTTAGCAATAAAAAAATTTTTAAAAAAAAGAGATAACAAAATCGGAATTTCAAAACTTTGCTCACAGTTTTCTACCCCCCCCCCCCCTCCCCAAAAAAATGGCTATGGTATAATCTAATAATATTCCAACATGAAAACCATGACTTTCAAATGATAGAGATTGAGAAATTGAAGTTGCTATCCCTTTTCGTGTACCATAAGTATTATCATCTAACATTTTCTTTTTATTATTTATTATCGAACAATTTAGTTGAGTTTCTTATATTAAATTATATGCTCAGTTCATTTGATAACAAATTTGTGTGTTAGACTTAATTTATTATACATAATATCTCAATATATTAAATTATATGAATTGTTTCACATATTGGTCAACCTAATTAATAATTTTAAATTTTATATGTACATATAAATATATTTACATGATTGAGATATATTTGCATGTATATATAATATGTTTATATTTTCATGTATCTAATTATGATATATTTTCCTCTATATATAATTTTTTAAGAAATTAAAATTTATATATGTGAAAAATATTTTAGAACATTGATAAACTCAAAATAGTATACCAAACACATTGGTATCCATTGGTATGGTATTGATTATCTTAGTTGAAAGACTAAAAACCTCTTTCATTTATAAAGTAATAAATATTATTTTGAGGATGGTTTTGTCATTTTATATTTTATATAAAATCTATAAAACTTAATATATGATGAGATTTGAGTCACCATCAAAATTTCAAAACTTCATTTTACCTATTAAACCAAATTTGCATTTGTTTTAAGTATAAATTTTTTATAAATATATATATATTTATAATTTTGTTTTATTTATACGGTAGACGGTCTAGACGTGTCATAAACGAATAACACTTTTATAAATTCAAAAATAAAATAAAATAAAATAAAATAAAACAAATTTCTTCATAATCAAAATTAGACATGATCATGGGCCGGGTCACCATTCAAGTCCAAAAGTTCACTTGAATAGTGGGAGAGTTTAGATAAAAATATAGGTCCAAAAAATAGGCTTGGATTAAAAAAAAAACCTGTTTAGAAAACGGGCCGAGTCTCGGTAGGATTTTTTTTGCCTGAGCCCAACTCGAATCAATTGTTTTGTTGTCATTTCTCTATTATTTTGCTACTATTTCGCTATTATATTGTTATTATATTGTTGTTATTGTTTGGATATTGTATAACTCTTATTTTATTGTTAATTTTGTTACTATTTTATAGGCATTTGCTTGCTAAGTTGCAATTGTCTCAGTGTTATTTAAGTAAAAAGAAATTTTTAATGTATTTTCAATTTGTTGAGAAATATTTATTTTAATATTTTTAATATATTTGATGTATTATATTTTAAATTTATTTTTATTTATTTTAAATTTATTTAATGTATTTGTTGGGAAATACAAGTCGAGTCGAATTTGAGCTTAGAATTTTTTAATTTAAATTAAGTTTAAACAAAAATTTTAGACACATTTTTTAAGCTAAACTCGAACCTAAAATTTAGGTGGACGTGGCCAATCATGATTAGTTCTAATCAAAATCAATCAAGCACATTCACTTACCATCCCTGGATATTTAATTAATGAAAATAGAGTAGTCTAATATAATGACGTATATGACAAATAATATGGGTATTTTACCAATAAAAGCCCTTTTTTTTCAAAATTTACCGAAATGGGCCAACTATTTAATTATTTACCGGAATGGTCCATTTTCCGCGAAATCGCGTCCACGTCAGCGCGATGTCAGGGTATGCGCCAGGAAATCGCGTCCACATCAGCGTGACTTGCTGACGTGGACGGAAATCACGCCCTATAGGACACGATTTGCTGACGTGGCATGAACAGTTTATGTTTTTTAGCTTGAAAAACTTTGAAAGGCCATAACTTTTCGCTCGATTGTCCGATTGAGACGATTTTTTATTTCAATAAATTTTGAGATCTACGCTACGACAAACCGCTTAGAGATGAATAGGGACTAATTTGTAAAGTATAATTTGTTAGTTACAGTATAGGGACTAAAGTGTAATTATTTCAAAATTAGCATGAAATTTTTGTATTTAAGAATATTTGAATGTTATGGAAGGATGAAATTGAAATTGAATTGAAAACGAAGCTTAGATTTGAAAATATGACTATTTAGGTTTTAGGGACTAAATTGAATAAAATGGAAAATTTTAGAGAACTTCTCAAAAGTGGAATGAGCTGACTTATATCTATAACAGGATGATATAAGACAATTCTGTAAAAAAATATCTGGTGTTTACTTCAAATAAATAAGGAAAATAATGATTTGAATGTTTCAAAATTCAATTTTAAATCGAAAAAATAGAAATTTAGGGGCAAAAAAGGATCTTTTTCGACGAAAAATGCGGCAAACCGCCTTCGGCAGTCAGCGCATAGATCTCAAAAATTTATTCGAAATAAAAAAAATCGTCTCAATCGGACAACCGAGCGAAAAGTTATGGCATTTCAAAGTTTTCCAAGCTTAAAAACATAAACTGTTCATCCACGTCAGCAAATCGCGTCCTCGTAGGCGCGATTTGTGTCCACGTAAGCAAATCGCGCTGACGTGGACGCGATATCCTGACACGTACCCTGACATCACGCTGACGTGGACGCGATTTTGCGGAAAATGGCCCATTCCGGTAAATAATCAAAAAATCGGCCCATTTCGGTAAATTTTGAAAAAAAACGACTTTTTTTGGTAAATTGCCCAAATAATAAACAGCCGTACTAATCACGTTAATTTTATATTTAGAATGTCATATATTTGAGATACCGGATCACCAGAGATAAAATGCGAAAATCTATGTATATAGTTAATGAATAAATATGCTTACCAAAAAAAAAATACAGATTGTTATATATGATAAATAATACATATCACATGGTTATTATTATATCGTTAATTATTTGTTAATTATATAATTATAGATTTAAATATATCATGTACGGGGAGTGATTCATTTACAACTATGTAAAATTAAAATAGTTTTAAATCTCGTGTGATGACTTGATGGTCAAGAGTGCTTATTGTTCTAAATGTGGCTTGAGTTTGAGTTGCGCTAGTTACATTTGTTATTATAAATAACCAAAAATAATTTTAGATTCTTTCGTAATTTTTTTATATTATTAATATTTTAACAATTTAATTATTAAATTTATCGATATAATTATATTTATCATGCACAAATTAAATTTTATTTAATTATATAATTGGATTATAGTTTAACATAGATTTGTATGATCGGATTGGACGGAAATAATACACCAAATCATTGTATTATATCCTAACAATAATTTGAATTTGTTTGGAAGTTTCCTTGCAATTATGTGTGGAGCATGCAAAACAATTTCTTATATCATACCCGATGACATGACAGTTAATAATAAATTTAATTTCTTTTGTCTATGAATATTAGAATTTGTCAGATATTTATTTTTATAACTGGGGAGAGTAATTTAGTTGCGTGGAATTCAATCAAAACTTTTATATTTATAAAATATTGTTTTTGTCACTGAGTTGGCAGAATTTGTCAGATTTGAATTAAAAAGTAAAATAATTATATTTAATATATATTTAAATGTTTTTAAAGAAGTTAAATTTTTTAATAGCTATTATTATTATTGTTATTATTATTATTTAAGTAATAGTAGTTTAATTAAAATTTGATTTAAGTGGATAATTATTTTAAAAATGGACAAATTTTCATAAAACCTCAAATACATAATTATCTATATAATTTATATAAAAGTACATTTGAATAAATATTTTATTATTTATTATATTACTAAATTGATATTATATATAAAATATATGTTTTACTTTTGTAAATAATAGGGTTCTTATTCATTATATAGTTGAGTTAAAGTTGATTTAACGTATTAATAATAAGTAATAATAATTAATTATTAATATAGAGGAAATAATATCAATATTAATTTTTATTTTTTATATAGAATGTTTATTGGTTTAAACTACACAACTCAGCATATTATTTAATTATTAATATAAATATTATATTAAATTAATTATCATTTAATTAATGTTATAGTCCTATAACAATTAAGATTTATCATTATAAATAACATTAAACACTTAAGCATTTTTAAACAAATAACATCTGAATAATCACTAAAGCATGGAGACTATTAGCATTGATAAGTTTGAAATATCTCAAAATTATAGAGTATTAAAGCATTTGTTTCTCAAGAGGAAAGTTTCAATTATGTGAAAGATCATTTTAATCGATGATGAGATAAAATTATGATAACCTTTCATCACACATTTATTTAGTTTATATTGTCACATCCCAAAAATAGGCCTAGAAGAAATAGAGATAAAATTTAGATTTTATTTTTTTAAGTAAAGGGTAAGAATTTAGTATGCCTTAAAAATTGTTTTTGTTAAAAGTTATTAAGAATGAGCCCGCTGGTTTAGTGGTAAGGCTTTAGCTTACTCATATGTCCCAAGTTTGAAATACTTTGTGTTCATTCAACCAAAGTATTTTATTTTTACCCCATAAAAGTGCCGAATTTGCAAAACAACCCAGCTAAAAATTGGTTTTTTTCAATATAGTCCTCATTCTACATAAATTCCCAAAAGCCTATTTCAATTAGGGAAAAAGAGTTTATAAATAGCCAACCCTTTTCAAACCCTAGAATTGATATCTAGAGAATTTTTCAAGAAAACTCCCAAAGTTCCTTCTTTGCAAATCAATTTTCAATCGAGGAATTCAAAGTTTTCAAAATCGTCCATCTCCCCCCAAGTAGATCATTAATCTCCTCATCCGATTAAGGGTTTTTTTGCCTTCAAATTGGGTGTAGGATCTAAATTTAAAATCACTGTGTATAATTAAATGGTATATTAGAAAGTAAGAAATCAGTATAGGTGAACCCCATAAGAACTGAATGAACTTATAGGAAATAACATGCAAACCCTATAGCAATTGTAATGCAAACCCCGAAGAAATATTATGCGGACCCTTAGAAAATTACATGTGAACCCTTAGGTAGATGCTAGGCGAACCCATGTATGTAACCCATGCATACGAACTTGTATGTGAACCTTGGATACTATACGAGTTACACAAGATATGTGAACCCTAGGTACATGTGAGCTACATAGGACAAGCGAACCCTATATAGTATGCGAACCGTACGTGTTTAATTATGCAAAACATACTTGTTTATTATGTGAAACCTACATGGCAAAATATGCGAACCTTTTATTCATGCGAGCTTATTAAACATGTGAATCCTCACGTAAGTAATTGTATGAGAACTGTATGTGCGAGCCCCTATGAGCAAGCCTATGCGCGAACCCTAGTGTGCGAGCCTGTGTGTGAAGCTTGTGTGCGAGCCCCAATGTACGAACCCCTGCGAGCAAACCTTGTATGTGTGAACTCATTTATGTGAACCCTAGGTGCGAATCCATCTACGTGAACCCCTAGGTGTGTGAACACTGGTGTGCCAACCCTAGGTGTGTGCACCCTAATGTGAGAGCCCCTTAGGTGCAATCCCTAATGAGCGAACCACTAGGTGTGACCTCTAAGTGTGAACCCACATGTGAGAACCCCTGTGAGTGAACCTTGTATGTGCGTGAGAACCCATCCGTGCGAACCCTTAGGTGTGCAAACCCTGATGTGCGAACCCTAGGTGAGTGAACCCTAATGTGCGACCCCTAATGAGCGAACCCTAGGCGTAAACCCTGAAGTGCGAACTCACATGTGCAAACCCCTAAGGTGCAAACCCCTCAGCTGCGAACCCATACGTGCAACCTTATATGTGTAACCCTTGTATGTGCAAACCCAACTTAAGTATGTGTTAACCAAACCAAGTGTGTTAGACCACACAGAAACACTACATATGTGAAATTGTTTTAGTCCTAAAATTAATTGTATATATGAAACTGATGACAATGGACGCATGTTCACATGCCACTGAATGTGAGTGTGAAATACTGAATTTAAGCATCGAAAGATGATAAATAGCATGATATGTTAAGAATATGTGCATAATTATATGAAAAACATGTATGAAGGATTGATACGAGTCACAAAGGCCCAACCCAAGCTCAAGAACGTGATGGGCTCAAATTACCACAAGGCCCAATAACGAGGTCAAAGGCCCGACAAATGCATTCCAAACTAAATGGGACCATTCAGGAATTTGTTAGCAAGGACTTAGATGCGTACACGAAAGAAAGAGAAAATCAAGATTCACTTTCTTGTTTTCAAGAAAATCAAGAAACCGAATCTAGGCCCAATCTTGCTGTTTGGAACGATTTCAAGAATCAAGAAAATCAAGATTTCAAATCTTGGAAATCTTGGTCCAAGAAACCGAATCTTGCAGCCAAAGCGCATTGGATCTCCGTTATGCGCATCAACGAACCAATTTCGGTAGGAGATGGACTACAAGCCTAAGTTCTTGAAGGCAAGGCCCAATAAGAGGATTCCAAGCCCAACCAAGAAGTCAAACCATACTTAGTTGAAAATCAGGCCAAATTGTTAAAGTGGCCCAATTTGTAAAAATTTTAATTGTTTAATTTAATTTTTAGACTATAGGAGTATTATATGTAAAAATTCGGCCCAAGCAGCCCATTAAAATGCCTTGGCCGAATTTCCCTCTTAAATTTGTTAATTAGGTTTTTTTTAAGTTTTTCTAATGAGATTAGGAAATAGTTATAAGGCCTATTTATAGGCATGACCGGCCACCCTTGTTACACACATTAGAAACACATTGAAAATTTCAGATTTGCTTTGAGTGAAAATTCTCTTTGAGTTCTCCAAGAATTTTCTCTTGAGTTTTCTTTAGAAGTTGTTTTAACAATCTTTTTGATTCTGGGAGCCATCTTCAGCCTTCTTCTTACCATTGAAATCTTTCGGGATTTCAAGGCTTCTTAGGACTTTCTTTTAATTTATTGCTGTTCAATTTCCTTTTAATTTTCCGTTTTGTGCCGATTTCTCATACTAATTTCTTTAATTTTCTTGTTGTGTTTTTCCAGACATCTTCATTAAAGAAAACCAATCGACCCCTTTTCTTGCCAGCAAAGAACGATCAAACTCCATCTTTTCAATTGTTCTTGCCGAATATTCCTTCTTATTCTGTTCAAATCGGTTTGCTGGAATTAAAAGTTTGGTTTGCTGTCTTGGATCTTAATTCTTTTCAGATTCGGTTAGGAGAATTCATAAACCTTCTTGATTGCCGAAAATCCATCTTATTCCAGATTTCCCTCTTTCTTGCTGCATGAATCACTTTAGTTCAATTTGTTCTTTTGTGATCTGTCGAATTAATTCTTTGTTTTATTGCAATTGACAGATTCGGTTGGCTTAGAGATTCCTTGGGAGTTTATTCACGTGATCTTGTCTTCCGAATCTCCCTGAAAATAAGTGTTTCGGTTCTTGATTTACTCTTACTATTTTTAGGGTTTTAATTTCAGATCTGTAAAGTTTAAACCTTGATCTTTCTGTTTCGTTTCAGATTTGATCGTCTAGAGCCTTCGTAGGAATTTCTCGTGACTTGACAACTCGATCTTGGTCCGTGCGCAACCCCCTATCATTTGGTATCAGATTTTGGGCATTTTGGGTGTTCTTGGTTGATTTCTAAAGTGATATCTATTTTTTTAAACAACAAATAGCAGTTTTACCCAGAAAATTTTTTCGAAAAAATTCATTTGAGTTGGTAAACATTGTTCGATTGATCTAAAATTTTACGTACATATTTGTGGCACTGTTATTGAATATAAAAAAATATTTCCCGCAAAAAATTCAGTCGAAAAAGTCAAAAAAATTGAAAAAGACAAAATCCAATAAAAAATTAAAAAAAGATTCAGCGGGTTGAGTTTGGTGCCCAAACTTTCCAAATCAAAATTCAATATTTAAGGAAATTCCAGATTTAATTTTGTGTTTTTTGGAGATCGGGAACACCTCGAACGAAGTTTTCAAGTTACTCTGCAGCTTTTTCTAAGTTTTTCGATTTCAAAGAATTTTATTGATTCTTAGTGTAGGTTTTCATTTGTTTGCCTTTATTTTCCCTTTACACTATCTAACACCTTATTGTTTCTTGTGTTAGTAGGATTTTTAAAGTGTGCACAATTCTTCCTCGGTGCGACACAAATCAGTTGGTGTCACGTCAGTTTTTGGCATCCTAGTGCAAATTTGGATTCTTTGGTAGTTCGGTTCATACACTTTCTAATTGGTTGATATAGACTCTACTAAAGAACTCACAAGACTGAATTCCACCTCATTGAGAATTTTATTTTTGCTTTTGAATGATTAACGGTAAGGTTTGCTAACTTTTCTTTTTGAGTGTTGAGTGTTTATTTTGCAGGTTTTTAAAAATGTCTAAGGTTGGTCAAGGTGAGAATGACCATAATGATGTCTATGACACATTCAAAAAATTCCAACAACAGTTAGACGAACAGGCTGCCGCACTTAGAACTTTGAGTGCTACTATCAATGAGGTGAGATTGAATCAAGAGCCTCAATATCGAGATCCAATTAAAGAAGATATGGATAACCAGCCTCCTGCTCATAGGCGCAGTCCTCGACGTGTCCCTAGAACTGATTATGATTTTCATGATCGTGGGCAACCTTCTTTGGCAAAATCGAAGTTCACAATTCCCCAATTTCGTGGTAAGAATGATCCAGAAGCTTATTGTGAATGAGAATCTAAGATTGAACTTATGTTTCGATATTATAAATGTCCAGATGATGAAAAGGCAGCGTTAGGAACTCTAGAATTTTCAGATTATGCATTAAGTTGGTGGACTCAACTTGGGGTACATCGTCATCAGAATTGTGAAGGTGAGATTTCGACATGGGATGAGTTGAAACAAATTATGCGTAAAAGATTTATTCCACCTCATTACTATAGAGAGATTAAAACAAAGCTTAGAAGACTTGTTCAAGGTAGTAGGACGGTGGATGAATATTTTAAGGAAATGGAGATGCTCATTCAGAGAGCTACTGTGGAGGAGGATGATGAAACAACTATGGTTCGATTTATTGATGGTTTTAATAGGCCGATAGCTAATACATTGAGGCTACAAACTTACATTGATTTGGAAGAAGCAGTTCATAAAACCATTGAGATCGAGCAACAATTAAAGGAACAAAGGTTTGGTTCCTTCTCTACTTCACAATATTATCGAGGTAACAATTCCAATTCTGATTTTAAAAGTTCAAAATCCCCTTTTGTTACTAATAAGTCTTCTTTGAGTAATGGAAGTAGCAATCAGATTGGAAAAAAGGGGCTCCCGTTAAAGCGCAAACACCTTCTAAGCAGCCCAATTTAGGTGGTTCAAATATGAAGAGGACTCGTGAGATTGAATGTTTTAAGTACAAAGGGCGTGGTCATTATAGTAGGGAATGCCCTAACACGAGATTACTTCTTCTGAAAGATAATGGTGAGTACACTTCCGACTCTGATAAAACAGATCTAGATATGCCAGAACTTGTGGATGATAGTGATAATGGCGAAGAGTTGGTTGAACCACCAAAAGAAGGGGACTTTGCTGATTTTCAATGCCTTGTAGTTCGCCGAACCCTTAACATCCAGATGAAAGATGATGTTGATAACCAAAGGACCAATATTTTCCATTCTCGGTGTTTTATTAAAGGTAACTTATGTTCACTCATTATTGATAGTGGGAGTTGCTCGAATGTAGTGAGTAGCTATTTGGTGCATTCTTTAAAGTTGCCTTGTACCAAACACCCTAAGCCATATCACCTTCAGTGGCTTAATGAATGCTTCGAAGTTAAAGTTACGAAATAGTCCTTGGTCACTTTTAAGCTCGGGAATTATGAGGATAAAGTATGGTGTGATGTGGTCCCAATGCATGCGGCACACTTGCTCCTTGGACGGCCTTGGCAATTTGATCGCGATGTTACACACCAAGGTAAGCTTAATCGGTACTCCCTTATGTTTAAAGGTAGAAAATTCACTTTTGATCCTTTAAATCCCACCGATGTATATAAAGATCAATTGAAGATGATGAAATTTTGTGAGGGGGTAAGGGAGAAAGGACAAGTACAAAAGACAGAGAGAAAAGAGGCTAATAGTGGCAAAAGTCAAAATTTAAAAAGCCCAAAGGTGAGTAAATCCACAAGTGGTAAAATGAGAGAAAAAAATTTTTTGGCAACAAAAAAAGATGTGAGGAGAGCCCTACTCAATAAACGGCCTTGTATCCTTGTGAGGTTTAGGCAAAATTATTTATCTTTATCTAGCATTAACAAAAATTTGCCTAGTGTGTTTCAGTCTCTTTTGCAAGATTATGAGGATGTTTTTAATGAGGCCCTTAAAGGTTTACCACCTTTACGAGGGATAGAGCATCAAATTGACTTAGCACCTGGAGCTTCAATACCAAATCGACCAGCCTATAGATGCAATCTCGAGGAGACAAAGGAATTGCAAAGGCAAGTTGAGGAATTACTGGACAAAGGGTACATTCGTGAGAGCCTAAGGCCTTGTGCCGTTCCTGTCTTATTGGTACCAAAGAAAGATGGTACGTATCAAATGTGTGTTGATTGCTGCCAAATCAACAAAATAACCGTAAAGTATTGACATCCAATTCCTAGACTTGATGATATGCTTGATGAATTACATGGCTCAATCATATTTACTAAAATTGATTTAAAAAGCGGTTATCATCAAATTCGAATGAGGGAAGGGGATGAATGGAAAACAGCCTTTAAAATAAAATTTGGACTGTATGAATGGTTAATTATGCCTTTCGGCCTTACTAATGCACCTAGTACATTTATGAGATTAATGAATCACGTTTTAAGACTTCACTTGAGTAAATTTGTAGTAGTTTACTTTGATGATATTTTAATTTACTCCAAGACATTAGATGATCATGTTTTCCATGTTAGAACCGTTTTGGATATTCTGAGAGCTGAAAAATTATTTGCCAACCTTGATAAATGCCCATTCTGTTGTGATAAGCTAATATTCTTAGGTTCCATAGTTAGTGCTCAAGGTATTCATGTCGATGAGGACAAAGTCAAGGCAATCAAGGAGTGGCCGACTCCTAAATCGGTAACTGAGGTGAGATCTTTCCATGGTTTAGCTAGTTTTTATAGACGATTTGTGAAAGATTTCTCTACTATTGCTGCCCCATTAACAAAGGTTATAAAGAAATCCGTGGGTTTCAAATGGGGCGAAACCCAAGAAAAGGCTTTTCAGACCCTAAAAGCTAAGTTATGTTCTACTCCTCTTCTTAAATTACATGATTTTACTAATACTTTTGAACTTGAAGGTTATGCTTCAGGAATTGGAATTGGCGCCGTTTTAATGCAAGATAAGCAATCAATTGCTTATTTTTGTAAGAAATTGAATGGTGCACAATTAAACTACTCAACTTATGACAAAGAACTATTGGCATTGGTTCGTGCACTTCAAGTATGGCAACATTATTTGCTGCCTAATGAATTTTTCATACACACAGATCATGAATCCCTTAAATGGTTAAAGGGACAAGGTAAGTTGAGTAAACAGCATGCCCGATGGGTAGAATTCATTGAAACATTCCCTTATGTGATAAAATATAAAACAGGTAAAGATAATGTAGTTGCAGATGCTTTGTCTAGACGATATGCTTTAATAACTACATTGAATGCTAAAGTCTTAGGGTTTGAACATATTAAGGAGTTATATGATGATGATACTGATTTCGGTCATATCTATAAGAATTATGGACATACTACTTTTGAAATGTTTTATCTTGTAGATGGCTTTCTTTTTCGTATAAACAGGTTATGCATACTAAAGTGTTCTATGAGAGACTTATTGATTCATAAGGCCCATAGTGGGGGCTTAATGGGACATTTTGGAGTGGCCAAAACACTAGACATCTTGCAAGAACACTTCCATTGGCCACATATGAAGAAGGATGTCGAAAAGGTATGTTCCAAGTGCATTACATGTAAACAAGCAAAATCTAAGGTAATGCCTCATGGCCTTTACACTCCTTTACTGATTCCTACTTCACCTTGGGTAGATTTATCCATGGATTTTATTCTAGGTTTGCCTCGAACTAAGAAAGGAAGGGATAGTATATTTGTTGTTGTTGACAGGTTTTCAAAGATGGCACATTTTATTCCTTTTCACAAAACAGATGATGCTACACATGTGGCAGACTTATTCTTTAAAGAGGTGGTAAGACTTCATGGCATCCCTAAAATAATTGTTTCTGACAGAGATGTCAAATTCCTTAGCCACTTTAGGAAGGTATTGTGGGGTAAGCTTGGTACGAAATTACTTTATTCCACTACATGTCACCCCCAAAATGATGGCCAAACTGAAGTAGTTAATCGAATCTTAGGGACATTATTACGATCTGTTGTGGGAAAGAACATTAGAAATTGGGAAGAATGCTACCATTTGTTGAATTTGCATATAATAGATCTATTCATTCTACAACTGGTTATTCTCCATTTGAACTTGTTTATGGCTTTAACCCACTAACAGTACTTGATCTTGCGCCATTACCACTTGAACACATTGTTATTTTGATGGCGAACAGAAAGCTGAGTTGGTGAAATCCTTACATGAGAAGGCTAGGCAACGAATAGCCAAAACAAATGATGTCAACACCAACAAAGCAAACAAGGGGTGCAAACGGGTTATCCTAGAACCCGGAGATTGGGTTTGGGTCAATATGAGGAAAGAACGATTTCCTACAAAAAGAAAGTCCAAGTTGGACCCAACGGGCGATGGGCCTTTCCAAGTACTCGAGCGGATCAACGACAATGCCTATAAAATTGATCTACCTGGTAGTACAATGTAAGTTCTACTTTTAATGTGGCTGACTTGTCCCCATTTGAATTTTCAGATTCGAGGTTGAATCTTTTTGAGTAAGGGGGGAATGATACGAGTCACAAAGGCCTAACCCAAACTCAAGAACGTGATGGGCTCAAATTACCACAAAGCCCAATAACGAGGTTAAATGCCCGACAAATGCGTTCCAAACTAAATGGGACCATTCAGGAATTTGTTAGCAAGGCCTTAGATGCGTACACGAAAGAAAGAGAGAATCAAGATTCACTTTCTTGTTTTCAAGAAAATCAAGAAACTGAATCTTGGCCCAATCTTGCTGTTTGGAGCGATTTCAAGAATCAAGAAAATCAAGATTTCAAATCTTGGAAATCTTGCTCCAAGAAACCGAATCTTGCAGCCAAAGCGCATTGGATCTCCGTTACGAACATCAACGAACCAATTTCGATAGGAGATGGACTACAAGGCCAAGTTCTTGAAGGCAAGGCCCAATAAGATGATTCCAAGCCCAACCAAGAAGTCAAACCATACTTAGTTGAAAATCAGGCCAAATTGTTAAAGTAGCCCAATTTGTAAAAATTTTAATTGTTTAATTTAATTAGACTTTAGGAGTATTATATGTAAAAATTTGGCCCAAGTAGCCCATTAAAATGCCTTGGCCGAATTTCCCTCTTAAATTTATTAATTAGATTTTTTTAAGTTTTCCTAATGAGATTAGGAAATAGTTATAAGGCCTATTTATAGGCATGGTCGGCCACCCTTGTTACACACATTAGAAACACATTGAAAATTTCAAATTTACTTTGAGTGAAAATTCTCTTTGAGTTCTCCAAGAATTTTCTCTTGAGTTTTCTTTAGAAGTTGTTTTAACAATCTTTTTTATTCTGGGAGCCATCTTCAGCCTTTTTCTTGCCATTGATCTTCATTGGAGGGGAGATTAGAGCCGTTTGAAGGGAGTTGTGAAATCTTTCGGGATTTCAAGGCTTCTTAGGACTTTTTTTTAATTTCTTGCTGTTCAATTTCCTTTTAATTTTCTGTTTTGTGCCGATTTCTCATACTAATATCTTTAATCTTCTTGTTGTGTTTTTCCAGCCATCTTCATTAAAGAAAACCAATCAGCCCATTTTCTTGCTAGCAAAGAACGATCAAACTCCATCTTTTCAATTGTTCTTGCCGAATATTCCTTCTTATTCTGTTCAAATCGGTTTGCTGGAATTAAAAGTTTGGTTTGCTATTTTGGATATTAATTCTTTTCAGATTTGGTTTGGAGAATTCATAAACCTTCTTGATTGCCGAAGATCCATCTTATTCCAGATTTCCCTCTTTCTTGCTACACGAATCACTTTAGTTCAATTTGTTCTTTTGTGATCTGTCGAATCAATTCTTTGTTTTGTTGCAATTGACAGATTCGGTTGGCTTAGAGATTCCTTGGAGTTTATTCACGTGATCTTGACTTCCGAATCTCCCTGAAAATAAGTGTTTCGGTTCTTGATTTACTCTTGCTGGTTTTAGGGTTTTAATTTTAGATCTGTAAAGTTTAAACCTTAATCTTTTTGTTTCATTTCAGATCTGATCGTCTAGAGCCTTCGTAGGAATTTCCCGTGACTTGACAACTCGATCTTGGTCTGCACGCAACCCTCTATCAAGGATGGAGGAGTTTTGTAGGAGATAGTGGCAATTTAAGTCTACAGTTAGAGTTACTACTACACGAAGTAGGTGGCAATGTCATCAAAATCGGATAAGTCGAGATGGTAATTTAAAAAGCCATCAAAACAAGTAGATTTGGGATGATAGTTTATTGTAGTAAAAAGCCATCAAAACCAGGCAACCGGAATGGTAAGAAAAGTCATCGTCACAGATGACAAGTGAACGACCATCTTCACCTGGAAATCCGGGATGGTTAGTTTTTGATATGTGTTTTGGTGTGTCGAGCGATGCTCAAGGATGGTTAAGATGGACGGGTGGGAAATTTGCATTTGCATTGCAGCATATACTTTGATTTACTATATGTTCCTTATGTTATGCTTAAATCGTTGTTATTTTTATGCTTTTCTGTTTGTGCAATTATATATATTGATTTATAAGTTAGTCTTAAACTGAGCCGTTGTAAGCTCATTCCCATTTTCCTTTACCTCTTAGGTAATGTAGAAAATTAGGACTCGATATGGCTTCGAAGGACTCTTAGATTAGCAGCTTATTTTATTATTTAAAAAGTTTCCATTTATCATTTATTTTTGGGATTGTAATTATTAATTTCCGCTTTTATATCTTAAATTTTGGGATTGATTAGTTATCTATTTTAAAGCATGAAACTTAGTTAATACACTGATATTTGCATGCTATTTCGGTTTAGAAAACTAGCATTACTTTAAATGTTTTTCTCTACTTTGCAAAATACTTAAAGTTTTGATAAAGTCTTTTATTAAATACCTAAAAATCGTTTTCCTAAAACTTCACATTAATAATGTTGTAATCAATTTATTAAGTAAAGTCAGTTTAAATTAATGAATGTCTTTCTTAAAAAAAGAGAGCGTTTTCCATATAAATCAACGCTTCGAAAAGAATCACTATACAAGATCATCTCGGTGATCGAATAATGCCTTCGACTTAGCTGAAACTCTTAGGTTGGGTCGAGGGTGTTACAATTATACATATTTTACTAGATTTATTTTAAAATCACCCTTATTCGTTTTCTACTATAATTCTATTGTTCACTTTACAATTGTATGATCTTATTAATTTTAATTTTACTTTATGCTATTTTTATTAATACTATAATTATAATTTTACAAAATCTCTAATTTACAAAAATTAATTATTATTATTAATTATTATTATAATTTTATATTTGTTTAGGTAATTTGCAACTACAAAGTAATTAATTACGTAAAAAATTACTGTTGATCGAAGATGATGACGAGGATACTAGGTTGAAAAGAAGATCAAGATAGAAAATGATGACCAAAATGATAGATTTAAGTAGAGGATTAAAATAAAACTTTAAATATATTTGTAAAATTGTTTAGAATTTATTATAATTTATTATAATTTCTTAGAAGTTTGATTTTTTAATTTGTGTAAATATACCTCTTTCTTAATTAGTAAGTTGAAGTTTTTAAATTTTCTTTAATTTATTTCATATTTTATAATACAACTAGACAACTTAATAATTAAGTTTCACTTATGAAAATAAACTATTAGAAAATTAGAAGATATATTGTGACTATCTTATTCAATTAGATAAGTTGATTTTGAATAGAATTCATAAGGTTTAATTTGATTATATTTGATACAATTTGAACTTTCTTTTAAATTAATAACATTTTTATTTGGTTTTAAATTAGAAAAAGGATTAAATATTAAATCTTAAAAATATTTTTAATATTAAAATAAAAAACTAAATTTAATGTTTTAAAATTAAAATTAAAAGTTAATAGTTAATTCGATAATGTTAATACAACAAAATCATAATTAATTTTATTTATTATTAGTGTAGACATTCAAATTAAGTTAAAATTTAATCTCAATTCTCAAAATACTTTTGTATTTTGGAATTTAATATTTAAGATATTTACATAAATTTTCAAGATAAAGTTGTTGATTTATCTTTATTCCAACTCATAGTAAGTATTAACGTAGTCCATCTTCAATTACACATTGATTATAATTTAAACTATTCAATTTAATCAATAAACAATATCTTATTATTTTAATTATTTTTGTTTTCACCAAGATAAGTTCAATTATCATACGACAAAAATTCAAAAAAGAAAGATAAAAAACAGTTGTATTGATTTTGTAAAGATAAAAAGAAATTAAGATTGAAAATAAAAATATAAATTTTAGTAGGTTTATCTTTTAAACATTGTACTTAAATACTTTTTCATTATAACAATTACTTATAATAATTTGAAAGACTTATTTTAATATTATATATTAATTATTTTAATAATGATTACCAAAAAATATTTTGTTAAATAATATAAATATAAATATGTATATTCTGTAAAGCTTATAGAGAATAGTTTGTTGCATTTTACACAAAATGATAAATATATATATACACACACATTCTTATGTTGAATTTAATACTAAGACAACATAGCATAATCCTAAGAATAAGGAAACAAAATAATTGAGATAATCAACTATTATATTTTAGAAGATTATAAGAATAATCTAGAAAATTAAAGATTGAATAAAATCAAATTAGAAGATATATTATTGTAGAAGATATCCTATTAGGCCCCCTCAATATGGTGATCTAGAGGAGACACCAATCTTGAAGACTAAGTCACGCAGTCTATTCCTAGATAAAGGCTTTGTTAGAGCATCGGCAGGCTGATCTGCAGAGGACACATGAGACAGGTGAAGCATAGAATGTTGAATAAGATCTCGAACAAAATGATAATCAATGGAGATGTGCTTCATGCGTGAGTGAAAAACGAGATTAGCACAAAGATATGTGCACCGATGTTATCACTGTAAATAACCGATGGTGAGGGAAGTGAGACCACAAGTTCTGCAAGTGGAGACCTGACCCACTGAACTTCTAATGTAGCAGAGGCAATTGCTCTATATTCAGCTTCAGTTGAGGAGCGGGCTATAGAACGTTGTCTTTTTTAGCTCCAGAAAATGGGGTTAGGACAAAAAAAGAGGACTTAGGCTCCCTTAGATGTATGATCATTAGAGTTTCCAGTCCAATCAGCATCAGTGAAACAATGAAGTGATAGAGAAGAGCTGGTGCGAAGGTGAAGTCCAAGATCATGAGTACTATTTAGATAGCGGAGTAGATGCTTGATTGCACCCCAATGACATTCAGTTGGTGCATGCATAAATTGTGATAGTTTATTGACCACAAAGGCAATGTCTAGGCATGTTGTAAAGAGATACTGAAGACTTCCAACAACCTGTCTATACAAAGTAGCATATGTTAGAGAAGATCCATCAGAAAGTGAGAGTATAGTACCAACTACAATAAGTGTCTATACCGATTTAGAAAAGAGTATGTTGTTGCGAGCAAGTAAGTTCATGATATACTTTCGTTGAGCAAGAAAGCATGACTATTGATGAAAGAGAACTTAAACACCCTGAAAGTAAGATAGTGATCCCAAATCCTTGATAGAGAACTTGGTAGCTACTTGATCAATTATGTGAGAAATGCAACTAGTATCGCTGCTCGTGAGAATCAAATCATCAACATACACCAAGAAATAATTAATTATCCCATCATGATTGAACAAAAAGAAAGACATGTCAAACTGAGTATTAATGAAACCCAACTGAAGTAAAAAACTGCGAAGTTATTGGTACCATGCTCGAGGCACTTGCTTAAGACTGTAAATCAATTTCTTGAATTTGCAAACATAGGGGGAAAATTTCGGGTCAATAAAGCTAGGTGGTTGTACCATATAGACCACTTCAGTAAGATGACCACAAAACATTATTAACATCAAGCTTCCGAAGAGCCCAATAGCGTGTTAAAGCTAGACTCAAAACAGGACAAATAGTAGTAGATTTAACAACCGGGCTGAAAGTGTCATAGTAATCAATACCGATTCGTTAGTGAAAACTCTTGGCAAAGAGATGAGCTTTGTCCTTAGAAATAGATCCATCAGGATTGCGCTTGATTCGAAACACCCATTTACAACCCACTATAAGGAACAAGATCCTAGGTACCATTACGAAGTAGAGCGTCAAACTCAGTGGACATAGTAGAATGCCATTTTGGATCAGTTAGAGTTTAATTTACACTTGCGGGCTCAACATCAATGGGGAAATTGTAAGAGATAAGAAAATATTTGAGGTTCAATTTGTGAATGTTATTTTTTGAGAGGTGAACATCAGGTGACCATTGGTACCGGTTCTGGGCACGGCGAGAGGTATTAGGGGATTAAGAGATACAGAGGAAGAGTTAGGTGGTGGGGAATCATCATCGGAGGCCGTGGATGGGACAGAGGATGAAGGTTTATTATTGAGCAGTAGAGGTGAACTGATAACACCACATGTAAGGTAGACGAAACATTAAAGAGAAGAGAAGAAGATGATGATGAAATAGAGGTGGAGACATATAAGACATGCATGGAAAAAGGAAAAGCATCTTTAATAAACTCAACATGAGGAGAAGTAAATATTTTAGAGGAAAGTCAATCATAGCATAGATAGACACTTTGTGTTAATGAGTAGCCTAAGAAAATACAAGCACTAGAACGAGGTTCCAATTTGTGAGAGGTATATGAACGCAATCACAGGTAACACTAACAAACAAAGACACGAAGCTTTTAAAGTTAGGTAGATAACCAAACAATTTTTCAAATGATGACATCATGGAGAGATTGGATTTAAGCATTCAATTGATGAGATAAGTAGCCGTGGCAAATGCAAAAGGCCAAAAAAAGAGGGATGGATGCATGGTGGAGAAGAGTGAGACCGATATCGATAATATGAAGGTGACAACGTTCTAAAAAGCCATTGTGTTCAAGAGTATTTGGAAGTGTTTTGAGATGTGTAATCCCACTAGACACCAGAAACGAATGAAGTGCAATATACTTCCTCCTATTGTTTGTGTATAAGGTGATTATTTCATGTTTGAAATAGTTTTCCATAAGGGACTTAAATTTGACAAAATTTTTGAGACCATCTGTTTTGTGCCTTAGAGGATATAACCATATGTACTTAGTATAGTATTTAAATCCATCAATAGAGAGTTAACCGTGTTTGTATGTGTGTATAAGACAAACAATTTTATAAGCGTAACTTTACTGCAAGCATACAGGTCAGTTGTAATATTTTTAGTGTTACAATGGAACATCGGAGTATTCCAAGGATAGAACCCAAATGAGATGGTGATTGAGTGATAAATAGTGTACATGAAAGAGTCTAAGTGGCTACTAATATGATTTTATAGTAGGACAAATCATAACAAGGAAATTTTGCAAGAAAATTAAATATGCTAATTTAGGGACTAAATTGTAAAACGTATAAAACTAAGAATTTTACCAAATAAATGACTAACTGTGGTTGGCTGATTTCAATGTGATTCATCAATTCTCGAACAAGGGACTTAAATCACTTAAATTACTAAATGACTTAATTTTATCTTTTGATATCAATTTTATTGACTTATATCAATTAGTCTAATTTATCTCTCGATCTCACCGGTTAATCCTAGACTAATGAACGAGTGCACAACAAGATTACCTTTTGGTCTCACTTGCCTAGATATTCCCTTAGGGGCGTTACTTCCTAAGTTTTTAGGTCTATTCGATTTAGTCGAATAATTACGATTAGTCTTTTATCCAAAAATTAGCTTACCCACATCTCCATCAACCAACCCCTTTTAGGTTGAGTTATTCATGCTAAAAATAAAGGGAATGAACATGGAAACGAAAAGCAAAGAAACCATTAAAGTAAAGCTTAATACAAATATAAAAGTTGAGATTTTTATGCAAAAAAAAAACTTAAAGAATATGAAACTAAAAGCATTCAACAAAAGAATCTAAAGCAATAAACATAAAAGAAACGAACTTTAATAGATTTAAAGTAGAAAAAACTGAAATACATTAAACTAAAGCTAAAAATGTCTTACAACCAAAGTATAGGGACTAAAAGTGTAAATAAACTTAAACTATAGTGATAATGTACTTAACTAGCACTAAGAATATCAAGAAAAAAAAGTAAATGCAGAAAATAAACTCTAAAACTAATAAAGAAGAAGAGAAAATGAAAACCTTGGAACAAGTGCAGAAAAACTAAGAGAAAACCTAGAGAAACCTAAGGCTAAAACTAAGCTAATGTGTGTGTGTCTCCTCATCAAATTAGTTATTTTAGGCTGAAAGTGGATGAATTTTTGTTATGAAAATTGCCCCTACACAAGCCTTGGGTGATTAGTGGACCAAGTGGACAAAGACTACATTTTTTTGTCAAATTTTGTCTTCATGACGATGTTAATGTTGCAATATCCACCAGAGGATATCACGATACCTCTAGCAGTGTCAAGCCTTAGGGTCTTCTTGAAAGGTGTCTCTAATCCTCCATACTGTTGGAGGTATCACGATTACATGGTGTAGATATCGCAATACCCTTTCCTTTGGTTCCATTCTCACTAGTTTTCAACCTCTAACTTGTCTCTACACCACTCAACCACATGTTAGGCCCCCTCAATGACACTATTGGCCAAATTGGGTTATAAAATGAGCAAAAACGAGACATTTTCACTTATTAACTTAAAATCTAAAAATTATGAAAAACTATGCAAAATGTGCTATTTTGCTCAAGAATAAGTTCCTTAAATAGATCGGGAAAGCCTAAATTTCCACATTAATTTGTGGAAGATCAAATTCCCCCACACTTAGCTCTTTACTTGTCCTCAAGCAAACACACCAAACATACAAAAAAAAGACGGCTCTTGGATTAAATCAGACAATTAAGTTACATAGCGGTAGAACATCAAATTCGTACAAGAATTACCTCACATACAACTTAAGAGTGATATCTAGCTAACTTGTTTATTCGTAATGCAAACATAATTTGTTCACTAATTTAAAATGTTAATAAATGTAGAGGCAATGTAAATGAACATATGTACAAGTATTATCTATCTAAATAAATACGCGGATCGCTCATAGATATTTTAAAAGAATTGGCCACGTTCATTCAAACAAATGCAAGCTATTTATGAATTATTGTGTTGGTGACTTATTCAGGTCCCGAAGGCCTTTTAGGCTTGTAGCATTCTAAGGCTTAGGACGGTTTGAAATTCAAACAACATATACTCAAAATGTGATTCAAGCACTAGTAATGGTTAAACACACGTCATTGTTCCCTGCTCGTCACCAAATTATTTACAAGTTCATCTCCTTATTTCTCATTCTCTAGCCTACCTTATTTCTCCAAAATGTTAAAAGGTATTACGTGGGACTAGTACGTGCAAAATTTATAATCACAAAATGAAAGATTCTCATTTTTGAGCTTAATTTTGATTTAGCTCTCTTTTTCTTTATTTTTCACTATTTCATTCAGTTTTTTAAATGTACTAATTCACGTAATCCCTTCATTTTCTTTTTATGCACAAAAAGCCACCATAATGTTTCTACCTATCCTTCAATGCCTAAGGCTTGACGTCCATTACATAGTGCAATTAAAGAATATGAAAGAGAAGGATCGAGTACTAGACTCGTTCAGGCTCGAGGCTTTGATATCAAGGCTCACAAGAAAAGGGTACTTAAGGCTCAAAGATATATAAAGTAGGGGTACATAACAACAGGTAAACTTTTAGGCTCTAGGCTATTCCAAATAATGCCTAAGGTCTGTCTAAAATTAATCACCTAGCAATAATTTTTTTCAAGCATACATCTACTTAAATGAACAATTAGCAAATTAAATTATTTATTTACAATGATCCGTATATTTTATTCATCCTATGGTACACTTTATACATTTTCATTTATGTTATTGTGTCTAGTCTATTATACACCTAATAATAACAAATTATCTATTATCCTTCAAAATTTATAAGTTTGAAAATTCTATGTGTAACACCCTTAACTCGTTGCCGTTGCCAAGTTAGAGTTACAGAGCTTTACCACGCATATAATAAAAAATACTAATATTTAACCATTAAAATATCAAATTAAATAACATATTATCAATTTCAAATGTCATTCATAGCATAAATATAATTATTGACCTTACATCGGGCTTATAGGGCCTTAAAGATAATTTAGGAACAATCAGAGACTAGTTTGAAATAAAAAAGAAAGTTTTAGAAAAATTTAAAAATTTTGAAAACAGGGGTCACACGACTGTGTGGCCAAATCGTGTAACTCACTGTGCTCGTGTAATGAGGGTCACACGGTCGTGTAACTCACTGATGCCGAGAAGAAAATCCTACATACAAAATCAAGGTGACCCATGATAGCTCTTGAAAATAGTTATATTTCAGGCTTCTAAACTTGGTTAATTATTTGTACTTAAGTAGATGTATTTGCATTTTAGGATATTATAATAGTATTTTTAAAACATTGCATCATGAAGCTAGGATTGTGCTTAAATGTTATTATGTTACTTCTACTTGTGGGTGGAAAAGATTTGTTTATGTTTGAATGACAGGTGCAGAATGAGGAAAAGAAATGAACTATTGAAGTTTTTTCATGGCAAAAGGTTGGACGGATTGCCAACATTAATGCCATGGCAATTCCAGGAACTGAGTCAGTAGTGAATTCTTGCCACTCTCAGCCAGCTGTACTTGTACTAGAAAGATCTACCTGAAAAAGAGGGAGGAAAAATTGTGTGCTGAGAGGGGAATCTACCCTATAAAAGGTGAGGAAGATTCAAAAGAGAGAGGAGAGAGAAAACAAGCCTTTCTTAGAGGAAGGAAATTGAGGCAGAAATAGAGGGTAGCAGTAGTAGCTGAAAAGCAGAGCAGAACGAGAGGAAGAGGATGAAGGCAGTCAACTAGGTTTTTGTGAAACATTGCAACGCCGTAGTTGAGGGCTGGATCAACGAAATCATGCTTCTTGAAGTTCTTCCTTATTTTCTTTTATATTGCTTCTTTGTGCAATTAAATGTTTAAGATGTTGAATGGTATTTCAAATTTGGATTTGATTAATCAAATCATGAGCTAAATCTCATTGGGTTGGGTTTACTGGATGATACACTAATTTTACATCAATGTTGAAGCTTTGATCTGATCTATTTTACTGTTTCATTCAATTTGTTCTTCTTGAATTGCATGCATGCAGACTTTAGACACAGATGAATGTTTAGTAGGCTTATAAACATAATCTAATTCTTAAAATGTTAGGTTATTTGGATTGAAATTGAATGATACAAGTGGTTGTTCGATAAAATACCCATAGCAGTAACATAGAGTAGTGTTTTTACAGAACGAAGAGAAATCAATGCTGGGAATCACATCTGATGCCTATAGACATATATCGTTTTAGGTGGGGTAACTTGAGGTCCTGCTCTCGAAAGAAGCAGACTATCTTAGATCCGTTCTAAGCGGTAAAATGGTTAAGAGTTTGCTGATGCATTTTTGGTTTATAAGGGTAGATTCCTAGTAATCCCAACCTTCCCATTCAATAGATTTAATCATATCATTCTTACCCTGATATCTTTGCAATAATATTTTTTTTGTATATTTGTTTGTTTACATTTTGCATACATCAACATCATTTCAATTATCATTACTTTTTGTCACAGTTTTGCCATAGCATAATTCATACACTTTATAGCAGTAACGTAACCAAATTAATCCTAATTGATCCCTGTGAAGACGATATTACTTATCATTATATTACTTGATTTGACGTGTGTACTTGCACATTTCATATACTATTTTCACACGCGACAACACGTCCATGTGATGTGCCCGTGTGTGACACACGGCTGTGTGGCAGCCCGTGTGCTAGACCATGTGGACTTGAAAAACCTGTAAAATCAAGTTATTTCAAACCCTAGTCTTACAGACCAAGGCACACCTTTTCAACATATTTCCACATGCATATAAACACTTGTAAAGACACCTAAAACATGCCAAATTAAATAATCCTAAACCTAACCAGTATGCCTTCATTTGGCACCACAACTCATATACCAAAACAATCAAAACCAATCATATACTTTCATGTCACAAGTCTATACCAAATGGTTTGCACTTAAGCTCAAAAACCATATATTAACTCATGTCAAAACTTACCATTATTCTTCTCATTCAACAACGTTCATTTGTACCATGATTCAAACATGTTTATATCAAGTGATCAATGAGCACAACAAGACCATAAACACACCACCATGTGGCTCAGGGACATGGCCGTGTGGCCAAACTGTGTAACTTACTGTGCCCGTATAATCAGAGTCACATGGTCGTGTCGCTAGGTTGTGTAACTCATTGATGTCGCGTGGAAAATCCTACATATAAAAACAAGGTGACACACGGCCATGTGATGTACCCATGTGTGACACACGGTCGTGTGGCAACCCGTCTGCTAGACCGTGTGAACCTGAAAAACCTTCTAAATCAAGTTATTTCAAACCTTATTCTTGCACACCAAGACAAACCTTTTCAACCTATCTCCACATGTATATAAACACTTGTAAAGACACCTAAAACATGCCATATTCAATCATCCTAAGCCTAAGCAATATGCCTTCATTTGGCACCACAACTCATATACCAAAACAATCAAAACCAATCCTACACTTTCATGTCACAAGTCTATACCAACTGGTTTGCACTTCAGCTCAAAAACCATACATTAACTCATGTCAAAACTTACCATTATTCTTTTCATTCAACCACATCCATTTTTACCATAATTCAAACATCTTTGTAAAGTTAATATCAAGTGATCATTGAGCACAACAAGACCATAAACACACTAAGGTCTAAAACATGATCACATACAAGCTATTACAGAACATAAACATTATTTCATCAATGTAAACAATACCACATATAATACACAATCAAAGCATATATAAATTTCACCTATTACATGTTCCACACCATATTTGAATTTTCATACCAAACCATGAACTAGCACATTATTAACTAAAACATATATTCATCACACAAGTAGAGAACCTATCACTTGTATCAAGTACTTAAAACATATACAAGATACTCCTATTACATGCCACATATCCCAAAATTAAACGTTTTCAAAATCTACCAAAAACAATCTAGATAGTCTGATATTCCCATTGGTATAATTGCCTGATTCCATAAAATGTTATCTACAAGGAACAGGAAATGACATGAGTAAGCTTTAATAAGCTTAGTAAGTTCACAAGCTAAAACGATAAAACTTACCGAATAAGCATAACAAATCATTTAATAACAATGTTAATAGACATTAGTCTTGTCAACCACAATCAATCAATGGTGATTTATACAAATATACAAGTTGCATAATCTGTTCAATCTATATCAAGTCACGATATAGTATTGAAAATCAAGAAAATATTTATATGATTCAATATGCAAGTCATTTAGCCATTTTAAATCTGCTTGATGAACGATAAAATAGATTTAGATATGCAGTTATCCACCGAAACACACCAAAATGCTCCAACAAGCCAAACCAACCGAGAATATGCCTTGGCACCAAGTGCCTAGCCTGTAGGCTAACATCTCTCTAGAACACACCTTGGAACCAGGTGCCAAGCCCGAAGGTTTTACATCTGCCCCGATAACATGCTAAAAGACTGTAAGTATAACACGATAGTTCGCAACAAATGCTGGACTCCGGTGTATTCAGTGGACAGGAATAAATTAGGAATCATCATCTTATCTCAAGTTAGATCTGTACAATGCACAATATAATCTATTGGCATGCCAATTGTATCCTATCCTATACTATGTTCATCCGGGCTAAAACAGGTAATCGTATAACATTTTACAGTTCAGTTCATTTTCTCACCTTACCAATTTATTTTAATTTAATAACACGTATATATTTATTAGAATAACACAACTCAGAAATCAATATAATAATATAAATCATATCTAATTAAACCGTATAAATTTACCGGGGTTAATAAGTAATTTTCTCATTTCCACAATTTTCTACCTGTTCTTGATCTATACAATAATTTTTATTTTAACTATCATCCCAAATACATTATAAAAGTCCGTTTGATAAATATGATTTCTTAATTGACATTTTCACCATTTTATTAAAGTTTTACACTTTGTTCAATTTACTCGTAATCTCAAACTTTAACATTTATCACAATTAAATAAAATTTAAGAAATTTGAATTCTCTCTCATACATAAACAACCCATAATTATTTAAATTTCTTATGAATTTCATGCTAAATTTTCTATTTTAACAATTTAGTCCTTAAAATTTAAAATCAACTAAAATCACTTTACAAAATAGTCCTAATCAACAACCAATACTTCAAATTCATCATTTAACATAAAGAATAACAAAGATTCACCACTGGAATAATCCAAAATATTTAATAGTTTCGAAAACGAAGATACGGGTTAGTGAACCTTGTTGCAACGATCTCAAAAGTATAAAAACTATTAAAAATAGGCTTAGAAAACATTACCATGCAAGAAAAATGTTTTGGTCGAAAGTGAGAAGCTCTCAACCATGGCTGTTCGATGTTCAAGATTAAAAGAAGAAGAAAATGCCACCATTCTTTATGTTTTCTTTCTTTTATTTTTACTTCTTTTATTTTCTTTATTATTTTAACTTATAAATTAACATATATAATCAGTAAATATATACCTTAGCCGTCCACTACAATTGAAAACATGGTATAATTACTTCATGAATCCTCACACATCTACTAACAAAACTATTTATACAATAAAATTCAATAGTGATTAGATTTTACGACTTTTGCGATTTAGCTTTATTTTAATTAATTAAATATCTAAACGCTAAAATTTTCGGACCAAACTTTCACATATCAAAATAAGAACTCCACAAGTATTTAATAAAAATATTTACAAGCCCGATTTTTAGAAACGAGATCTCGATACCTTATTTTTCAAAACCACTTGACTTTAGGACAACCATCTATACTTAAACATTTATTCAATTAGTTAAAATTTATCTAATCAAAAGTCAATATAAAACTATAATTGACTCGTGTAATTATTAATACGAATTTACTCATCAGATTTGTGGTCCCGAAGCCACTGGAAAATGGGCTGTTACACTATGTACTTCTTCAGTATAGACAACTAGTAACTTATTATCTAATTATAGTCCAAGCACCATGCAATTACACAAAAGAAAAAAAATGATTTTTTTTGAGATTTTTGAAGAATTTAAAATAAAAATAGGAATTTTTTGATTTTTTTTGAAAAAGGAAAAAAATTTAAAATGAACACACAACTAACCTAAAAAGCATGAAAAATAAAACACTGGAGCATTAGACTAGCTCGGAGGTCCACGTCCTCGTTGAAGCTTGTAATGTTGTGTAGTCTTTCAGGGTAATTTGTTGCACATAAGACAATCATACAAACAAAAACAATAATAACCAAACACAATACAAAAAAGAAAAAGAAAAATAACAATAAATAAATCCAAAAGTATTTAATAGTTTACATGCCACATAAAAAATTAAAATAAATGAAAAAGCATGTAACTAAGCATTGGACGTGCCGTCCTCCTAGTCGATTTTATCAACTCTCAATATATTTCTTTCTTTGGGAGCAATTTTCTTGGTGCGCAATCAGTGGATGAGCGTGCTTTGCTTTCCCAAGTCAACACCCCGTGTAAGTGTGAATACATCCTCCATGGCCTCTGCATGGGAAGTCACCTCGTCACCCTCTAACGCCTCGTCATCTGCTGCTCCACCTTTTTTACTCCCCTTTGCACTGGTTTCATCCTTCTCATTATCCTTGGCCTCGTATGAGTCACTCGACCTGGCGGGCCATTGTATGGCCTTTGATCCCTAACTTGCCATAAATTTGTTCATCGAGGCATGTCCCCTCTTTCAACAATGACAAAGTCCTTATAGGCTCTATCAGTAAAGTATGGGCTATGGAGTGGTCACCTCCAAAAAGCCAGTGACTTTTATAATACTAAGGTTGCTAGTTTAGAGCAAATAGTCAAGGCTAAGGATCAAACTATAATTGAGTTTCGTCAAACTGGACAAATTTAAAAGGATAAAATTAATCAACTCGATTTTTGCATCATTGCCTGGAAGACAAAGTTGAAAGATATTCAGGCTAAGTGCAACCTGTTTGAAGGGAGAGCCACAACACTAGAGGAGAGTGAGTCCTCACTAAAGTAGCAACTTAAAGCTTAGGAGCTATGCCATAGAGCTGAGTTGGGTGGTCTGCACCAATCCAGTGAAAAATCCATCAGAAAGTATCAAGAAGGTACCACAAAGAAATTTACTAAGACTTTGTCGGAGTTAAAGTCCAACTTGGTTCTTCACACTCAAGTGGCTGTTGGCTCAATGAATTTAAGCATCAATGAATACCATCCTGAAGCCAAAGACTGTGAGGACTTTCAAACTCATTGGAAACAAATTGCTGGTTTTTTTGCTACAAGTATGCCTGAAGTAGAGGATGACGAAGAAAATTGAGAAGAATCAGTTGACTTAGAGATGGCTCCGGAGGACTTGGGTCAAACAGAAGAGGGCTTTGTTGAACCCATTGATCATTAGGTTGAGGAAGGGAACTGTAATTTTTTTATTCTAGCTTGTACCTTCTTTTTCCATATCAACATAGTAGTTTTTAAACTTCATCGATGAATTTACCCCTGTATTTCTCTTTATCTTACTTAACAAAGAATTACTTTACTAATTATCTTTTACACAGATATAAATTTCACATACCTGAGGGACTAAGCTAGATTCGGCGTATTAGCATACAGAACTGACTTACTAACTCGCCAGAGTATCGACTAAACTTAGCTCTGGTACCTACTTGTAATGCCCTCAACCCGACCAGATTCATTGGGTTTAGATATAGAAAGTTACTATACACAATAGTTAACAAATTAACAAATCAGTTTCCAATTTTTCATTTCTTTAAAATATTTTATTTATTAATTTAAGTGCATAGCTTAACATCTAAAAAAAAAAAAACAGGTGTTGAAAAATAACTTAATATATCAGTCTTGATACATATCATTACAATATAGAAGTTAGTTAACCACTGACACAAACAGCGTATCTTAACTACGCCACACTTGCACTGTATGCATAATGACCCACTTCCTCACTACTCTAGCATACTCCTGGCATAATATCTTTCAAAACACCTGAAAATAATAACAAACCTTATGAGTATAAGAGTACTTAGTGAGCTTCATCACATCATACTCAGGTGGATACTTTATATTCTTGGAAGAACATTTATGTGTCAACCATTATTATGAACCGTTTATATCAAGCATATACCATTACAGTTTTGATACACACATATACACCAATTATCATACCCTTACATACTGATTCTTTTCATATTTGACAAATTGAAGATTCTTTAGAACATTTCTTAATTCTCTTTATTACATAAGTACTCCTCAGTAGAACGTACCTTCAAAATCTGTTTCATACAGACCACATCCTAATACTTGCACTTATCTCAAAATAGTTGATCATAAACATAAAACATGGGTGGATACCTACACATTTTGGTGAATACATATGCATATCTGAGTACCATCAAACTGTTAATCAAATTATAATTTGAATCAGTGCCACATAACCCACACTGATTATGTACTACGTAAACCAATCAGATGACTTTCATGCCATTTTACTCTTAAACCCTAAACCCTAAACCCTAAACCTACCACCCAGATATGAAAGATTCCAGATGACTCTGATTCAACCATTTCATAATGAATCCACAATTACAACTTCTTAGGTCACACGTAAATATGAATATATCTATATCCAATATTATCAGACCATCGTTGCAAATACCTTTATTAACATACATATACACATTTCTTTTCAAAACTTATTCAATTATTTCATAGATCTTGCTCAACCCTTAACTCTAAGCATATAAATATCTTCTCACATCCATACATTATTACAAAACTAACAAAATTTATCCGTAATTTACCATAAAAACATATATACACATCTTACCAGACATACATGACAGATCATGCCATAAGGGCCAAAAAAATGCCAAAAAGGATCATATAGAATCTCATTTTACTATTCCGACGGACTTCATAGAGGATGCAATGGGTTTCTCCCTATGGACTTATGCAAAATTTCACGTATCATGACCTGCTATTTCGATTTAAACATTATCGAAGGCTACACCATGAATAATACACACAGACATATCATATCATGCCATGGATCTTAACCACATATTCATGCATCATGTTCTGCCATTCCATTTTCATATATCGTCTTAACCACATATTCATGTAAAGTTTGTCCAACTTTCATGGGCCTCTACCTTATGGTCTTACACTCGTTTTTAATTTGTGACATGCTAGTCTGGTTAGCAATAATTTCCCTACCAGAGGCTTCATAATGGAACATTAGCTTAGCATCAACTTACCTAGACAATCACTTTCTTGCTATCCAATACACCTTGTATACCAAATTTTACCTGCGTGCTTATCAAACATCATTCTTTTAATGGAACTTTATACATATTATTACAACACATCTATCATTTTTACTACACTTATACCCATACCATTTTTCGTAGACATCATCATCCCATTTATGTATTTGTATACATATTTATACTTCTTATTTGAACAGTTCATGTAAAAGAGTCAGGATGAAGACTCACCTAATTCTCACCTACTGCAGTTTTAAGCTCCAAAATCAGACATCCCTCTTGAACCAGCATCAACAACTGTTTAGAAATATAATTTCACTATTATAACTCTTATACATATAATTTACTTATCATCTCAATCACTGATATCCTCATGCAAAACTTTGTACTTAATGCTTTATCATTCAAATAAATCTTACAATCTTACTTTTTCAAAACTTAACAAGCAAAGCTGTAATACTTACCCAAAGATGGAATAACCATTGATTAAACCCAGAACCATAACTTCAACTTAAGGAGGAAGAGATAACATTTGATTTAAGAAAAAGAATCAGAGAACAACATTTAAAGAAGAATAATAACCTCTTTCAGAATCCATCTCACTCATATATATATAACCTAACTTACTTAGTGGAATTTAACAAGTGTCACACATCTTAGAATTTTCCTTCTTAATGGTCTACAATTTCTGAGAGAAACATAAGTAAGTACCCTACATTCACAATTATCAGGCTAGGCTATCAAGTTGATTTCTAACCAGATTAC
The DNA here is from genome assembly GCF_025698545.1 of Gossypium raimondii. Taxonomy (NCBI): domain Eukaryota; kingdom Viridiplantae; phylum Streptophyta; class Magnoliopsida; order Malvales; family Malvaceae; genus Gossypium; species Gossypium raimondii. Next base: position 26,142,149 of record NC_068565.1, read on the forward strand.
TTCTAACTAGCACAGTACTCTAGGTAAACAAGACGTAATATACCTTTGGCAAAAACTCATACCATAGATACCCTTTTATCGCTTAACACAAACTTCTCTTAATATAGTAGAGCATCATGAAATAAAATCCTTACTTATGTGGCAATTACTATACACCCATATGTATATGCCATTATATGAAATTGGGCAGATTTCACTTCGCTAGAAAAACTATCTTACTCCTATAGCCAAAACCTTAAACCCGTTAGACCTGGGGTGTTACACCCTCAGTCTTCTTTTTGGCACTTAACTTTTTCGATACTTGTGGTACATCCATTGTGTTCTCACGTCTTTGATTCCACTCCTCAATCTGCTTTCTATGAAGCTCTTGGAATTGTTAAAGCAAGGAAACTTCAATGATGTCGCGAGTGGGACGATGAGTCTGCTCGGTGGATGCGATGTTTATACCAGCCTTGCGACATATGTTAGTGACCAAATGTGGGAAATCGATACCTCGTTTGTCTCCCAGAATGCAACACTTCAATTGTTGATTGATTGATATGCCTACAAAAATTCTTTCGCGTTGCAAAAAAAAAATAATAGGGTTGCTCTAAACACATTAATGTTATTAGTATCGAGTGCCGAGAAGAGACGAGTACATATAAATTGCATCCAAATTTTGCAATAGGGATCCTGATTGTTTGCTTAAAAGGGAGAGTCACCCTGATGAAGCTTCTCGCTTCTATTCCCCTCTACCTATCGTAAGGTAGTTTAAAACTGTGTCTGTGTTGACATTAGTAAAGTGGTTTAAATCGAGGGCAACAGATCGTCCTCCTCGTAACATTGTAAGTCATAATATTCACAAATGGTTGTGGGGGAAATATTGATGCTAGGCTTCCTGACGTGCACTCAATTACGTTAAAAAATTTTCAAATTGGAGTAAAACTCTAAAACCACAAGTACGATAGAAGGCTGCTTCAGAAGCATGTAAAAATCGTCCCACTGGTGACAGTAGACCTCATCCTGAATTTCATTGTTATAAGAGGAGGCTGAATTAAATTGTATTTAGGGATGAATGTCTGTCCCTCGATAATTTGATAGAAATTTGCGGCCTCTTTTTGGGAAAAAAATTAACGCCATCGAATCTCGATGATAGAACTGAGGCAGTTTGGGATAGAGACCATTTTCTTTGTCTCGAGGTTAATTTTTTTTAATTTTCTCATTTTTAAACAAGGAAAAACCAACTAACCAACTAGCCATAAGCAATCAATCAATAAACTAAAAACTGAAATTTGAAATGACGAAAACAGTAAGAATAATTATAAGAAAATAAGCGAAAAGAAAACTTAGATAGTTTTGGTTACCGTAGCTGAGTGGATTGATTTGAAAAGTGTCGTGTTCCCCAAGCAATGGACAAAAAAAGAAATACCTGAAAGTGGATTAGAAATAACCAAAATGAAACAATAAGAAAAGAGAATTGCAAAAAATGGAAGAAACTAACTAGTGACATTGAGAGAAAATAGAGAGGATGAGAGTTTTTAGGGGTTCAAGGTTTAAGATTTGGGGAAAAATGAAGAGGATGGAGTGTTTTGGGGTGTTTGGAGGTTTAAAAAACCTCTAAAACATAGGGATCACTATACCAAAAATTGGGTATCGCCTGACCCGACATGGATATCACAATACCTTGGGTTGGATATCGCGATATCCCCTAATTTTGGACCCTTCACATTCAATTCTGTCTGAGATATTGCGATACCGAGGGTTGGGTATCACGATACCGCTATTTAAAACCAAAATTATGACATTTGAAATTCTAGGGGTATCGCGATATCAGGGGTTTGATATCTTGATACCAAAAAGATTTTGGGCCCTCTATTCAAACAGTTCTAGAAACCGTAATATCCCCCCTTGGATATCGTGATTTCACTAAACAATCCCAAAACATTTAATTAATTATAAATTATATCCTAACAAGTATAAAAGAAAAAAAACTACTAATTAAAATCCTACACTACATGAAAAAACACTTGGTGTCCATGCTCAAAACAGTTAATTGTTTATAAATTTTTGGGTTTCCTTGCCACATGCGACAAATTAAAAATGCAACTTGGGGCAATCAGTGACACCTCCGAAATGATGTTTCATTGGTGTCCTTGACACTTGGATACACCTCTTGTTCAACGTGTGACTAAGGCCTCTTGAAAACATTTGACCCATCATGCTGAAAAAGGCATTTTTCACTTCGTTTCTAGACATTTGTCGAATTGAAAGATTGTGACTCGCTTCTTGTTTAGAAGTTGGAACATTACCACCTACTTCATCAATGACAACATGGTTGGACTTAGTTGACATCTTTTAATCTATAAGAAAACAAGGTTAGATCAGATCAAATAATATCATACTATCATAGGTTTATGTGGCATGTAATTTTTAGACCCAATAAAAACTACGTTCAGTACTAGAATTGACTAAACCCGACTCTGATACCAATAAATGTAAGATCGGTTTTATGGTCTACCCATCGAACCCGAGCTACAGGATGCTACAATAGTTAACATGATCAATCACATACATTTAACATCTATAACATTCAATAAATCAACAAATACAAGTCATCAAGCATAGTTAATATTAATTATAAACAAAATAGATTCTTAATCGAGCAACAATTAGGAAAAATCACAAAAAAATGCCACACGACCGTGTGGATAGACCGTGTTAAGTACTGAGACCGTGTAAACTAGAGTAAAATGACCATGTTACCAGGCCGTGTAACAAATTGAGACAGTGTGGACCTAAATGTAAAAACCTACAAACGTTCACATGGCCGTGTGGCTGGGCCATGTGAGAGACTAAGATCGAGCTCCTAAATTATAAAGAGCACACGATCGTATCACTTGCCCATGTGTGATACACGACTGTGTGTTAGCCCGTGTGTGCAAAAATGTGTCTTATAATACAAGTCACAACATCAAATACTTACTTATGCTATAAGTCTGCCATTAACCATTCATTAGACCTATACAAAATACACCCAAGAATTCCAAAATATGTCATTTTCCTAGTTCTAAACAATATGGCATAAGGCATTGTAACACTTCTTACTCGGTGCAGTCGTCGGACCCGAGTTACAGAATGCTAAAAAAACTATCAGATGTTATACACATGCATACACAATTTCAAATAAGAGCAAGAATACCACTATTAACCTTTAAATATGAATTCCCGAATAATTAAACATTTAAATAAATATTAGAAATAGAATTATTTGAGAAATAAGGACCATTTTGAAAATTTTCAAAATCCAGCGTGAGTATCGATACTAATCAAGCAAGTATTGATATTTATGTGTTAGGTATCAAAAAAATGTAAAAATCGATACCATTTTAACTTTCTGCCAAAATTTTGGTTCAAAACATTTTATCGATACCTTGGCAAACTCATACGAACTCATTTCGGTGTTGATTCGAGTCGTTTGGCTTGTCTGATCGTGAAATTGAGTAAGTTGTTTAACTTATAGCGTAATATGCTGGAAAAATGAAGAATAAGTTCAGATGATTAGATTGAAAAGAAGGTTTAGGAAAATGGAAGGTTAGATTCGGCTAAGACCAATAGTGAACCAACAATATAAAGGATTGTTAACCCAAAACTTATACGACAGTTAGAGGTAATTTGGTTCAAAAAATAGCAAACAAAAACCTTGACCCGCTATCTAACAAGATAAGAACCAAAGGTATAATGAACGCCACACTTAAAGTGATAAATTTGGATATCAAAGGAAAGAAAAGACGCCACAAGCCTAGCTTGATAAGTTAGATCAATCCAAAAGAGAACAAGGAGATTTGAATACTCACAAGTTTCAAAATATTTGATAAGAATTCAGCGAAAGCCCCTACAACTAGCTGAAAACAAAGTATTTATAGGTATGAGACAAACCTCAGCCGAATAGACACACAAATTTAACTTAATTGAGCTATTGATGAACTTAATTAAGCCAATTAAAACTATGTGACCTTTGATGAACTCTAACATATGTAACGATAATGGTCAACTTGTTTAATCTTCCAAATCAGCTAATAATGAGCCCTAATGAGATGAATAAATTTAGTTCAATGCTTGATCAACTAAAGAGTCATAACAGCCTTTGAATTTCTCCTTGGACAACCAAATCAATAGTAGCCAAAAATTAATATCATTTGGCACAGAACAACCCCTTTTGTGTGAATACTTCAATATAAACGGTCAAAAGGTGTGAACGAATGAATTAGAACAACCACCATCATGTGAAAATGTTTGGAAACTAAATGGGCTTGTGTGAAAAACTCCTTGGAACTCCTTGTCCATTAAACTCAGCTGCTGGCCTTCAATTCATCTTCATAAAAATTGAAGTTATTTCTTTCTTTAATGCTGATCCATGTAACAACTAATTCCAAATGATTAATTCACCTAAAATCACAATGTAACAGTAAATTAAATGACCATAGCAAACCAATTAGACTGGAACATATTAAATTGCGAAATTATTTAAGCAATTAAAGAAAACTGAAAAACAACTTAATTAATTAAACTAAGTATTTAAGCAACCAAAGAAAATTAAAACAACTGAATTAATTAAACTAAACATATTAAAAGTTGAGTCCAGCAATTATTTAGCTAAAATTCAACTTGAAAAAAGCTGTATGGAACACATGGTGTTGAGTTATAGGTTTGCTTGATGAGTCTGACCACCTCCACTCCCAAAGCTTGATAAATGTGATTTGCAATAGCGTCTTGAAACTTCTTAGCACGAGATCGGGTAATGGAACCTTGTGGCAACTCAATGGAATCGACCATAGTTTCACGAGCTAGGATCGCATCATCCACCCTCTTCAAGGCGATTTGTCCTCAAATCGTCACATACATCAAAAGATAAGTCAGCAACATTAAAAGTGGCACTAATCCGATACTCACCTGGTAGATCTAACTTGTAAGCATTATTCTTGTTAATCCTTTCCAAAACTTGAAAAGAACCATCTCCCATTGGCAAGAGTTTTGATCTTCTTTGGGTTGGAAATCTTTCCTTACGCATATGGATCCAAACCCAGTCACCAGGTTCGAATATTACCCGCTTGCGTCGCTTGTTCACCCTTTAAGCAGATTGTTTGGTTTATCTTTCAATGTTGTCCCTCACTCGTTGATGCAATTTTTTTTAACAAATTCTGCCTTTTTCTTGCCATATATGTAAGCTAATTGATTAGAAGGTAAAGGAAATAAATCTATAGGAGTTAAGGGATTGAAACCATATACCATTTCAAATGGCGAATGCTTGGTAGTCGAGTGTACCAATCGATTCTTAGAAAACTCAATGTGTGGTAGGCACTCTTCCCAATTTTTTAAGTTCTTTCGAATTATGGCACACAACAAGGTTGATAAAACTCGATTAACGACCTCCGTTTGGCCGTCAGTGTGGGGATGGCTAGTTGTTGAAAACAAAAGCTTAGGGCCAAGCTTACCCCACAAAGTCCTCCAAAAATGGTTGAGGAACTTAACGTCACGGTCTGAAACAATGGTCCTCAGAATGCCATGCAAACGTACGAGTTCCCTAAAGAACAAGTTAGCAACATTTACCGCGTCATCAATTTTATTGCATGCAATAAAGTGAGCCATCTTTGAGAATTGATCTACTACCACAAATGCAGAATCTTTGCTATTCTTTGTTCTAGGAAGGCCTAGAACAAAATCCATTGATATATCCACCCATGGTGTTTCCGAAATCGACAAAGGAGTGTATAAACCATGTGGCTGAATCTTTGACTTAGCCTTCTTACAAGCTAAGCATTGCTTGCACACTTTAAACACATCTCACCACATCTTTGGCCAATAAAAGTGCTTTTGTAGAAAAGCCAAAGTCTTGGCTATACCGAAGTGGCCCATTAATCCCCCACTATGTGCCTCTCGAACCATCATATCTCTAATTGATCCTTGGGGTATACATAACTTATTTTCTTAAAAGAGAAAACTGTCTTGTTCAAAAGTACCTGTCGTGGGCACTTTGAACACACAACTCAAATATCTCACCAAAGTCAGGATCATTAACATATAAATCTTTGAAGTTTGCAAATCCAAGCAACTTAGCATCCAAATGAATAATGAAAGCAAACCTACGTGATAGCGCATCCGCAACAACATTTTCTTTACCTTGTTTGTACTTAATCATGTACAGAAAGGACTTGAGAAATTCCACCCACTTTGCATGTCGTTTGTTTAGCTTGGTTTGTCCTTTCAAATGCTTCAAGACTTCATGGTTCGTGTGTATTACAAACTCTTTCGGCCAAAGGTAATGAAACCATGTTTCCAATGCACGAATCAAGGCGTACATTTCTTTATCATAGGTTGGATAGGTGAGTGTAGCCTCGGTGAGTTTTTCACTGAAGTAGGCAATTGGCCGTCTATCTTGTGTCAAGACCGCACCTATACCTCTCACCTTCAATCGGTAACTTTAAATCTTCTTCTTCATTGGATGGTATTTCAGGCTCATTTTCATTCTCTTCCTCAGACTCGATTTCACCGTCGGCCCGTACCACCATGATTCGCCAATTGGCACATTGGCTGGCTCTGTGTCCCCGTCCTTACCACTTGAAGCACTTTATGTCTCTTCTACAATTTGGAGTAGTCTTGATTTTGTTCTTACTTGCCTCGCTAACAGTTGGATTTGATTTGGCCACTACAATAGGATCCTTGGTTCGAACAGGGGGTTTATTAGCTCATTGTCTCCATTTGGTGGTAGATGGATTAGAGTAGGAACAACTCCCTTCTGTTAAGTTGCTTTTCGACTTTAATGGCCATGTGAACCATGTCCATCACTTCAACATAGTGTTGCAAATCGACTATATGGGCGATGTCACGGTTTAATCCCGCAAGAAACCTAGCCATTGTTGCCTCCCAATCTTCCTCGATATCGGCTCGAATCATTGCTATCTCCATTTCCTTGTAGTAGTCTTCGGCATTTGATTGCCTTGGGTAAGATTTTGCAATCGTTGGTAGAGATCTCGGTGATAGTAAGAAGGTATGAAACACTTTCTCATGACTACTTTCATTTCAGCCCAAGTTGAGATGGGTCTCTCACCATTTCTTCTTCGACTTGTCACGAGTTGGTCCCACCATACTATGGCATAATCCGAGAACTCAATTGCCGCCAACTGTTCCCTTTTTTTCTTCGAATAATTATGGCATTCGCAGACTAACTCAATTTTTTTCTCCCACTCCAAGTAAGCCTCAGGGTCGTTCTTCTGTTAGAATGGAGGTATGGACATCTTAATGTTTTTAAGGCTATCATTAGTACGACCTCGTTCTCTATGGCCCCGATTTTGATGGCCTTGATGCTTTACACTCCGAACGGATGAATGGTCACTTTCTTGGTCACTTGGTTTACAGGGATCTTCTCAGTTTTGGATAGGACGTCCACGCCCTTGTCTTGCATTTTCAAGAGTTCCCTCGTGTTGTTCTCGCGCCTTGACTCGATATAATCGATCTTCGATGGGTTCGAGTTTATGATCAAATAGTCACTCCATTTCTCCCATGATTGCTTGAAGGGTAAGATCTGGCACACCTCCACCAACATTCCTTATAGGTTGAAAACCACCTCCCTCATTTGGGTTCCTTTCTGGACTTCTTGACATTTTAAATTCTCACAACAAAAACCTCTCTATTTTTCTCCAAAGAAAAAAGTTCATGCTTATGGATTTTGTTCACTCGAATAGGCTCACTACACATGCCTTTTCTCGTTCAATCCGCCTCTCTATGTTCGTAATGGACTATTTTAACTTAACAGCAGTCAATGTGGGTCAGCTCACAAAAGTAATGATGGTTAGGGTAGGAAATGATGTTAGGACAGGGTAGGCTAACAAACAAAATGATGAAGAAATAAGTGTGTCCGAATGATATGAAGGTGAATAAGTAACTTCGGTAGTAAGAAAAAATTTCCAAACTAGCTTTTTTTTTCTCAATTTTTCTCAAATTTTTTTTCAAATTACAGTACCGTAATGCTAAAAACATCGATACTTACTTCAATTTCACTATCTCTGATACTTACTTCAATTTCACTCAATTTCACTATCTCTGATACTTACTTCAATTTCACTATCTCTGATACCAAATGATACGAACTCGATTTGGTGTTGATTCGAGTCGTTTAGATTGCCCAATCGTGAAATTGAGTAAGTTGTTTAACTTATAGTGTAATATGCTGGAAAAATGAAGAATAAGTTCAGACGATTAGGTTGAAAAGAAGGTTTAGGAAAATGGAAGGTTAGATTCGGTTAAGACCAAGAGTGAACCAACAATATAAAGGATTGTTGACCCAAAACTTATACGGCAGTTAGAGGTAATTTGGTTCAAAAAGTAGCAAACAAAAACCTTGACCCGTTATCTAGCAAGATAGGAACCAAAGGTATAACAAACACCAAACTTAAAGTGATAAGTTAGGATATCAAGGGAAAAAAAGACGCCACAAGCCTAGCTTGATAAGTCAGATCAGTCCAAAAGAGAATAAGGAGATTTGAATACTCACAAGTTTCAAAATATTTGATAAGAATTCAGCGAAAGTCCCTACAACTAGCTGAAAACAAATTATTTATAGGCATGAGACAAACCCCAGTCGAATAGACACACAAATTTAACTTAATTAAGCTATTGATGGACTTAATTAAGGCAATTAAAACTAAGTGACCTTTGATAAACTCTAACATATGTAATAGCAATGGTCATCATGTTTTATCTTCCAAATAGGCTAATAATGAGCTCTAATGAGCTGAATAAATTTAGTTCAATGCTAGATCAGCTAAAGAGTCATAATAGTCTTTTAATTTCTCATTGGACAGCCAAATGAACAACAACCAAAAATTAATGTCATTTGGCACACAAACAACCCCTTTTGTGTGAATCCTTGAATATAAACAGTCAAAAGGTGTGAATGAACGAATTAGAATAGCCACCATCATGTGAAAACATTTGGAAATTGAGTGGGCTTGTGTGAACAACTCCTTGTAACTCCTTGTCCATTAAACTCAGCTGCTGGCCTTCAATTCATCTTCATAACAGCTGAAGTTATTTTTTTCTTTAATGCCGATCCATGTAACAACTTATTCCAAATGATTAATTCACCTAAAAACACAATGTAATAGCAAATTAAATGACTATAGAAAATTAAATAGACCGGAATATATTAAATGCCGGAATTATTTAAGCAACTAAAAAAAACTGAAAAAGCAACTTAATTAATTAAACTAAGTATTTAAGCAACTAAAGAAAACTGAAAAACAACTTAATTAATTAAACTAATTATTTAAGCAACTAAAGAAAATTAAAACAACTGAATTAATTAAACTAAACATATTACAAGTTCAGTCCAACAATTATTTAGCTAAAATTTAGCTTGCAAAAAGCTGTATGGAACGCATGGTGTTGAGCTCCATGTTTGCTTGATGAGTTCGACCGCCTCCTCTCCCAAAGCTTGATCAATGTGATTAGCAATAATGTCTCGAAACTTCTTAGCACGAGATTGAGTAACTCAATGGAATCGACCATAGTTTCCCGAGCTAGGATCTCATCATCAAGGTATTAGTATTTTTATCATGAGTATCGGTACTCGTGATTAGGTATTGGTACAAAATTTGGTTACTGTCTATTTTTGAAAACTTTTTATTCTAATGGTATCGATATTTTGGTCATGAGTATCGATACTTTTACCCAGAATGCTAAAAATTCATGTGTTAAAACATTCTACATGCTTAAACCAACATTCTTGCCCATGATACAAGTAATGACTAACTCAATCAAACCTACTAACATCTTTTAACCATTTTCCATGCCATATTAACGCATATTCCAGAAGCAAACTATAGTGCATTACTAATATCAATCTCAAGCATCAAAATTGTCCACATCTTAAGTCCCAAAACAACATTAATAGTTCATAAGTATAATCTCGAAATAATGATAATAATAATTGTAATTATAACCCACATTACCTTTATTCAGTATGTTCAAAAGAATCGCGAAACCACCTACACAAAAATTATGCCTTGCTTAGATCACTTTTTTTTCGCTCCACTCACACTGAAAGTGCTACTTATATGCAATGTTTTAATATGGAGTGTATGAGCTTAAATAAGCTCAGTGAATGTTCAGAATTACCGCAAAGGAAACACAACAACATAAGTTAAGTAAGAACATACTAAGGCATATTCACAATCATCATTCATCAAGTAAAAATAATGTATTCAAGGTTCATTATCTCACAAGTCTAGCATATACTCTCACATGCACTTTCAAAAGACATATCTCATATCTATAATTCAAATGATGATAATTTGACAGCTTAAGATTATGAAACATAGAAGTGGACTCATCACAACATATTGGATAAACAGATCTTCATCACACTTGATACAAATGAGTGTGGATGAACGCAGAAGCAGATCGTAAACTTTTTTCAAGTCGTGGATTTGACTTAGGGCTCTAGACGTTCGGAAAGAAACTGGGATTTTGATACAACCTAAAACACAATCAAATCTAATTCAAATAAAACAAATAAAACAAATAAATAACTAAGATAAATAAATAGAATAATAAATCAAAGATTGGAACAATAAAGAAGAAAATAAAGAAGATAGATGGAGAAGATAGAACGTGATATGTAGAAGTCCTAAAAAGCCCTGGAAACACAAAGAATCCACAACCGCCTTCAAGCAGTTCTAATTTACCCTCCAAGATAGAAAACTTGGCAAGAAAAAGTTTGAAGATGATCGCTATAATCTGAAAACATTGTTAAAAACTCTTCTAAAAGATAACTCAAGAGAAATTCTTCAAAAGAAAAACTCAAAAAGAATTTATTAACTCAAAAGAGAAGCTGAATAATAATTAATTGATTCATTTGTGTAAATGCAAATGCCTATATATAGGCTAACTAAATAAATCTAAATAAAGCTCTTAAGTATACTAGAACTCTAATTAATCTACATAAGAAGTAATTTTAAACTAAACTTTCTTAATGACACCCATGGGTCTGAAATTGGGCCTTGAGACTCACATTATTCTCCCGTTCCTCAAGAAGATTCCTTCTTGAATATTTAGAAGCACAAAAAGAAAAAGAATTAGAATAAATAACAATAACATGAAAAAATACTTACCTAAGCTTTCTTGTGCGTCAAAACTATCTCCAGGATCAAAGATATGATTTTGATCTTCCAAATCAACATGAATCAAGTATTTCTCATTCAAAAACATACTATCAACATGAAAAAAAAGAAATAATAGGCACATGAGTGTTCAAGTAAAAAATAACTTGTAACTTTCTTTGAATATACATGGTCATCCATAAGAATTTCCAATGATGAGTCAAGAATTTCACATAATTATAAAAATCAAGAAGGTTATGATTATGTAAAATTCATCATTAAAGGTCAAGATAGAAAATTTTGTTGCAAGAGCAAATATATAAAAGGCTTTAGTAAACCTATCTAGTGCAACATAATTGCTAGTTTTAATCTTTACAAATTTAGATAAACCCATAAAATCAATTGAACTTTCAGACCAAGGTTTAATGAAATTTGACCAATGAGAAAGCATGTGGTAAGGAAAAACAAAATCAATCGCATACTTATCAAAAACATTCAAGGTATTCCTTCTTAAATCAATTTCTAATGTTTCCTTACCTTTCTTACCTTGTAGCACTTATGGAGAAATATCAATGTTCAACTTACCTCTCTCCCATAAGTAAAATTGTCTATCGATGGTAGACTAATAAAATTGGAAATCCGTCAATGGATCCTTGAAATCATGAAATAAAGAAACACCACTAAACAAATTTAAGTTAGGGTTAGTTAAAACATAATCATTCCTTACTTTTGTATGGGTATTTTTTTCTTTTCATTTTCTTTTTCCACTTGAGAACTCTCCAATTTTACCTCATATGGATTTTCAGTCACCTAATTTGGACCATCAAGTAGACTTTTATCATTCAGGGTCTCTTTTCACTAGGGCTTTTTAGATGATTTTTCCTCACTTCCCATATCCCCTTCAGAAATATTTTGAATATCCAATTCAGTGCAATACATCTTAGTGGGAAAATATGACGTTTCTATCTCATCTAACTCCATAAATTCGAGGAAAAAAATTCTCACTATCATCTTTTTTTTATCAAGAAAAGTCTCGTGTTGGTACAATCACGACTGTAGTGCCCATGCCCTTTGCACTTAAAACATTCAATTTCATGAGCTCTTTGTCATTTTGGGGAAGAATTAGTAGAAGTGGACTGCTTAGAAGATGTAGAAGAAGGTTTTGTAGGTGCCCCACTTTTCCACTCTAAAGATTTAATCTCATCACATTTTTCTAGCAACTTATTAGTAGCATAAGGAGGTTTCAAATTCTTGAAAGTAGAATTAGAACTCATACCTCTATAATATTGTGATGCACAAAATGGATGAGATTGACGTTGTTGAAATTGTTGCTCAAGCTAAACTTCCTTGTGTACCACCTCCTCAAGATCAATGTAGGTTTGAAGATTAAGAGCATCAACTAGCGAAACATTCAAGCCATCTACTAACTGTACCATGATAGTCTTTTCATCTTCTTGCAGATTTGCTCTTTGCATAAGCATCTCCATCTCCTTAAAGAACTCATCAACAGATCGATTACCTTGAACAAGGCATCGAAGTTTCATTTTGACCTTTCAATAATAATGAGAAGAAATGTATATTTGATCTTGAAATTTTCGACACAAATTTCAACCCATGAAATATTTTTTTATTCTTTTTCATATTTTTCTTTTTTGTTGTACCTTTTCAGTCATTTTTTTGTGGAAAATATTTTTTATATTCTAAACAGTGCTAAGAAATAGTATTTAAAATTTCAGTCCATTTGAAAAATGTTTACCCATTGAAAAATATTTTTTTTGAAAACTTTCTAGGTAAGAAAATTATTTTGAGGCTGTTTGCTGGAAATCAGTTTATATGAACAAATAGAACACCTAAAATGCCCAAATTTGATGCCAAATGATACAGATGAGTGTGGATGAATGTGGAAGTAGATCGTAAAGTTTGTTTAAGTTACGGATTTGACTTAGGGCTCTAGACTTTCGGAAAGAAACTTGGATTTTGACACAACCTGAAACACAATCAAATCTAATTCAAATAAAACAAGTAAAAATAAATAACTAAGATAAATAAATAGAACAATAAATCAAAGATTGGAACAATAAAGAAGAAATTAAAGAAGATAGATGGAAAAGATAGAACGTGACATGTAGAAGTCCTAAGAAGCCTTGGAAACACGAAGAATTCACAACCCCTTATATAGGCTAACTAAATAAATCTAAATAAAACTCTTAAGTATACTAGAACTCTAATTAATATACATAAGAATTAATTTTAAACTAAACTTTCTTATTGACACAAAACGCCTAAATAACTTAAACTACTTAATAATTATTAAAAAATTAGAAAATAAAATAATAAAAATAAGAGTTGATAAATACAATATTGGACTCATATATATAAAAAATTAAGCCCAAAGCCCAAGCCCAATATGATTTAAACTCGAATTAAAAGCCTAAAACTCGTAATTTCCGTCTTAATCCCATCAAGAAATTCTGCTCGTGTAGTCTTCACTAAAATTGCCATAACTTGAGCTCTCAAACACAAAATCGAGTGATTCAAAGTGCGTTTTGAAGCTAAGAGATAGTTCTTCGAACACCAAGCAGACATCTCAACCTAGAAATGCCTATATTCTATCCAAAAAGTCGTCACAAGTCTGTTGATTTCCCAAACTTGAAAATTTTCAACTTTGGTGAACGAAATTTAATAAATTTTACCTCATTCATTCGTGTATCATTCCCCCTTTCCTCGTAAAGATTCATCCACAAATATTTTTTTTGAGCAAACCTTGATTTAATTTTCTTAGCCTTTGACATTGTTAATGGGCCTTGAGGTAGTGTGAGGCCATCACATCAATGGGTCTAAAATTGGGCATTGAGACTCGCATTAACACCAATGACTCAAAGAGTCTAGCTTGTCCCAAAAGTGTAGCATAAAGCTAAAAACCCTCCAACACACCAACATGTCTTGATGAATGGAGCTTAGCACGACATTCTCTTATCTCTCCAACCTATCCTAGGGTCTCAACACCCAAATCACAGAACACAAAGGTGAGTACTCACAATTCTATGGCATGCCAACTATATCCAAAGGTTTCAAGAGATCACAATGTCAAAATATCAACAATTACACATATCTAATAACTGTTTTTAATGCACATAACCTTTTTCATACTCATCAATTCACATCACAATCTCATATGCAATGCATGCTTATCAGATTCACATTTAATTATACTTTAAGTGGCACAATAATGCTCATTGAGCTATAATATTTCAAATCTCATATGTGCACGTTAAAAATAGTATGTCACATATGACATGCACATATTTTCACATATTACCTACTGCATTAGTGTCACGCAATACAGTCCAACTTACTCAGGTATGACTTTTCAACAAAAGCAACAAGTATAGGAAAGACTTACTCACGGAACTTAGTATAGGGGTTTAAGCTTATCCTAAGTTCTTGATTAACACTATGAATCGCAGAACACTCACCAATCACGCTTCCGCGTACTAGCCGAAAGATCAAACAAGTTTTTCTTTGCCTTTAAACTTGCTCGTAGTGGCTCTCGATTGATCCGACACTTTTCACACACAACAAACACATTCAAATATCATTAAAAAAGGCCATGAACACAACATAATAACAAAGAGAACAAAATTCAAGTCTTTCCTTTCTCACTATCGAAAACTTGCTAGTTTTGTCGCAATTGAAGTTTCAACATTCTAATATTGTTTCTAATACTAAATTTTGATTTCAAACATCCTAAATATCATTTAATTTCATATTTAAAACATTAATTTCACCTAAATCCATGGTTCTAAAATTTTCAAAAATTGAAGCTCTTAAGAACATGTAAAAGGGAAAATGTTTTATTCTTAAAAATTCGGTTATGAACTATCAAATTGAAGTGAAATACTTTCTAAATAGGTTGGAATGAATAAAAATTATTTTGAAAACACGAGTTTGCTTGAGGTTATGATTTTCCAATTTGAATCCAAGCTTACTTTAAAACATCAAATCTAAATATAATTGTTTAAAACTCGATTTGAATTAACAACACTCTTCATTTAATCCTAAAAAGTTAGAATATTACCTTAATTCAATGAAAACGATGACCTACAACAATAATTTTGGATTTGAACTCAAGAAGAATAATTTTGAATTTTTGGAAGAAAATGCGATTTTCGTTTGAAGTTGGTAGTTATTTTGGTGTTTGGGAGGTTAATAAATTTGGAAGACGGTGGGATTCTCTTTATGGAAGACTAATTTAAAAAATTAGCAATTTGCCCTTTTAGTCACTCCTTGTTTCTCCCCTTTTGCAATTAGGTCCTAACTCAATTAAAACTTACTATTTTCACATTAGACCTTGAAACTAAGTGTCGGTTTAAGGTAGTTAATAAAATAAAAACTTGGTTATGATAATTTAATAATTTAATTACTTATTTACGACCCTAATTTCTAGCATCTGACTCAAACTCTCTATTTAATATCTCGATTCTACAAACCCGATTTTTGAGGTGTGACATTTCTTTGCCTCTAAAAATATTTCGTCTTCAAAATTTACATGAACTAAACAAATAAGGATATTGGCGTTTCATCACGTCTTCGGCTTCCCAAAAACCCGCTTTTCATCCAACTTTGTCTAACACAAGGGAGTCTTACACTTCCTACCATATAATGCTTCAAACGGTGCAATCTGAATACTCGCCTGGAAACTATTGTTGTGGGCAAACTCTGCTAAGGGCAAGTATCAGTCCCAACTACCGCTGAGTTCAATTATACAATTGCGTAACATATCCTCAAGAACTTGAATTACCCTCTTCAACTGTCCATCTATCTATAGGTGATAAGCCATATTAAAATTAAGTTTTGAACCCAAAGCCTCCTACAAAACTCTTCCAGAACATAGAGGTAAAAAGAGGATCTCTATCGAAAATAATGGAAACTCAAACTTTGTTGAGACGTAAAATCTCAATTATGTACAACTCTACCAAATTTTTTAAGGAGGAGTTAGTACGCACTGTCAAAAAATGTGCACTCTTCGAAAACTGTCAGAGTCCATGTGCACTCTCCGGGGTCACAGGCAAACTCGAAACAAAATCGATGGTGATTCTTTCCCATTTTCACTTCGAAAGCTTAACCGATTGAAGCAAACCCAAAGGGTATTGATGCTCTGCTTTCACCTTTTTGCAAACCCAACACCTAGTCATGAAATTCGTAACATTATGTTTCAAACTAGGCCACAAATACATTTCTCAAAGACCGTGATACATTTTACTACTATTAAGATGCAAGCCTTAAATCCACATCATCCGGCACACAAAGTCTCCCTTGAAAGTTCAATATATCATTTGCATCAAAATCAAAATCTCTTTTATCACCTTGTTCTACCTAGAATCCTGTTTACCAAATTCTCACCCGTTAATTACTTTTCTTTAATCTATTTAGGCAAGGTTGACTTCTTGCTTAATGTATCAGTGACTACATTTGGTTTACTGAGATAATATTCTATCACACAATTATAGTCTTTTAGTAGTTCAATCCATCGTTTCAGCCTTAAATTTAACTTCTTGGTGAGAAGATACATAAGGCTCTTATGATCCATATAGATAATACATCTTTCACCATACAAAAAATGGTGCCAAATCTTAAGTGCAAATACTACAACAACTAATTCCAAGTCATGGGTCGGGAAATTATGCTCATGTGACTTCAATTATCTTGAGGCATATGCCACAACCTTACCCTCTTACATCGACAAACAACTGAGTCTCGTGTATGAAGTACCACTGAAAACATAAAATCTTTTTTGAACTCTGGTTGAACCAACATAGGTTCCTCAGTTAGATTGCCTTAAGTTGTTTGAAACTTTTATGCCTTTCATTCGTGCATTCAAACACTACATTTTTCTGCAGTAACTTTGTTAAAGGTGCATCAATAATGGAAAAACCTTTAACAAACCTATAATAATAACCAGCCAAACCAATTAAACTCCGAACGTCGATAACACACTTTGACGATTTATATTCCAAAATTGCCTCAACCTTTTTTGGATCCACACAGATTCCATTTGCTAATACAATATGGCCTAAGAATAAAACCTATTTTAGCCAGAATTTACATTTGCTCAACTTTGCATATAACTACTTTTCCCACAATATTTGTAAAAAAACTCACAGATGTGCATTGTGATCCTCCTTAGTACGTTAATACACTAGAATGTCGTCTATGAAGAACACCATAAACTGATCTTGATATAAATGGAAAACACGGTTCATCAAGTCTATGAACGCGATAGGAGCATTAGTTAAACCAATGGCATGACCAAGAACTCATAATGCCCATACCGAGTCCTGAATATAGTTTTTAAGATGTTAGACTCCTTCACCTTTAGTTGATACTACCCTCACCTTAAATTAATTTTCGAAAACATAGTCGCCCCTTGGAACTGATCAAACAAGTTATCTATCTAAGGCAACAAATACTTGTTATTGATGGTCAACTTATTCAACTACCTATAATCTATGCACAATGTCAAAGTACCATCCTTCTTCTTTACAAACAAAACTAACACACGTATAAAGATACACTTAGTTGAATGAAACCTTGGTCAAGCAACTCTTGCAATTGTAATTTAAATTCCTTAAATTCTTTTGGTGCCATTGATAGGGCACAATGGACACCGATGTAGTATTAGGGAAGAGCTCAATGTTGAAATTTACATCACGACCTGACAACAAACAAGGTAACTCTTCCAAAAACACATCAGGAAAATCCTTTACAGTGCGGTATCCTGAACCCTTAGTTCTTTGTTGATTGATTTTAACACATAAGCCAGATACGCCTCTCGACTTTTACCCATCGTTTTATTGGCCTTGGTTGTCGAAACCACATTAGAAAAAAATTCGAGTCTATCCGTGACAACTACAATTTCTAACCCATCACTATTTTGCAAAGTAATCCGCTTCAATCCAAAGTCTATCTTTGCATTATGCTCGGTTTACCAATCCATACAGAGAATCACATTAAATCCATAAAAAGGAAACTTTATCAAATCTATGGGAAAGATATATCCCTGTATCATCAGGGGACACCTACGATATACCCGATTCACCACAACAATTTTATCGAAGGAACTATTGACAGTCATACCCAAACTAATAATTTATACTAGAATCCCCAACTCACAAGCTAATTCACTCAAGATGTACAAATGCGTATAACCAGAATCAACCAAAACTCAGAGTATCATGCTCTCTCTTAGGCGTTCTTCTAGACACACCAGAGTGATCAGAGGTTCTTTTCCCCAATTCAGTCACCACTAAACGTGGTGGCTCAACCTCTTACATCGGTCCTTTTCAGTAAGAACAATATTTAGAGCATACTAATTGAGTCGCACAAATTTTGACTCGTATTCAGCCGCAGTCATACTACTTTTAACCAAATCTAGAAACTTACGTTTATAGGCTTCCATGTACTGCACACCCATAAACTTTCTTTTAAACACTTCTAGGAAGTAATCCCAAGTCAAACGGTCCACAGTAGTACCTATCTTTACAGTATTCTACCAACGATGGGCTTCATTGTTGAGTAGGGACATGGTACAATTCAGCTTCTTGTCGTCAGTGCATGACATATAATCGAGGATCCTCTCAACACTTTCAATCTAGTATTCCATTACAGTCAGATTGACCCATTTTGCTCCACTAAAATCTTTACTACCCAAAGCCTACAAACATTCGAGTGGCAGACCCTGACTGGCAGGAGCAGGGTTTGCAGTAGCAATCCTATGAAATACCCCAATCATAGGTCGTATTAGAGGGCCAACACCCTCATCTGGTATATTTACTCTATAAGGCAGCACATGAGGTACGGATGATGTAAATGCTCTTGAGCATTCGAATTCACATTAAAATGTCTACGAGGCATATTGTATCTACTCTAAAACACATAAACAAACCAAGAGTATGAGTGGCAGAAATGATCCAAGACTTATTCTTGAAAAGAAACATTTTAATAAAGACAATGTATTCGTAATCCTACCCCAAAAAGAAACAATTTCACAAAAAATTCACACAAAAGTATTCAACTTAAACAGTTCAAGTACTATGAAAATCTGGGTGCATGGGTTACATTACTCTATTCCTGAATATTGAAAAAATTTAGGCCTGAGTGTTAGATAACCTAGGCTTTGATACCACCAAATGTACCACTCCTCACCTGATCTGATTGTCACAAATGAGTTATAGGATGCTACAACTACCACTATCAACCTTCGAAGATGAAATCCTGACTAATTAAATAGAAATAAAATTATTCGAGAAATAAAGACCATTTTGAAAATTTTCAAAATCCAGTGCGAGTATCGATAATAATCAAGTAGGTATCGGTATTTATGTGTTAGGTATCGATACTAATGTAAATATCGATACCATTTTAGCTCTACCAAAATTTTAGTTCAAAACATTTTATCGATACATTGGCAAAGGTATCGGTATTTTTTTCAAGAATATTGATACTTGTGATTGGGTATCGATACCAAATTTGATTCCTATTGATTTTTGAAAATGTTTCATTCTTATGGTGTCGATATTTTTGTCTTAAGTATCGAAACTTTTACCCAGAATGCTAAAAATTCACGAGTTAAAATGTTCTACATGCTTAAAACAACATTCCTGATCATGATACAAATAATAACTAACTCAATCAAACCTACTAAAATCTTTTAACCATTTTCCATGCCATATTAACACATTTAACAAGCAAACAATAGAATGTACTACTGATATCAATATCAAGCATCAAAATTGTTCACATCTCGAGTTCAAAAACAACATTAATAGTTCATAATTCTAATCCCAAAATAACGATAATAATAATTATAAATATAACTTAAATTGGCTTTGTTCAGTATGTTAAAGAGAATTGCTAAACCACCTACTTGAAAATTATGCATTGTTTATATCACTTCTTTTGCCGCTCCACTCACACCAAAAGAGCTACTTATCTGCAAGGTTTTAATAGGGAGTGTGTGAGCTTAAATAAACTTGATGGATGTTCACCCATACACAACAACATAAGTTAAGCAAAAGCATACTAAGGCACATTCACAACTATAATTCATTAAGTCAAAATAATGTATTCATGCTTCGTTTTCTCACATGCATTTTCACAAAACATTTCTCATATATATATAATCCAAATTATGATAATTTGATAGCTCAAGATTATGAAACATGGAAGTAGACTCTATCAACACATACTGGATAAATTGATCTCCATCACGCCAATGACTCAAAGAGTCTAACATCTCCCACAAGTGTAGTATAAACCTAAACACTCTTCAAAACACCAATATGTCTCGGTGAATGGAGCTTAACTCAACATTCCTTTGTCTCTCCAACCTGTATGGGCCTTAACGCCCAAATCATAGAACACAAAGGTGAGTACTCACAATCCTATGGCATGCCAACTATATCCAATGGTTTCAAGAGATCACATGGCTAAAATATCCAAAATTACACATACTTAATTATTGTTTTTAATGCACATGTCACACCCTGAAATTGGGCTTGGAAGAATTAAGGTTTGCAAGTGAGTCCTTGATTGTCGGTAGATTTTTACATTTCCTTTTGTGTTTGAGAGATAACGATGCGCCTAGTGGTTTAGTGGTTTAGCGTCAGTTTTTCCCCTTAGGTCTTGGGTTTGAGTCCTCGTGTGAGCTTAGAGGACGTTCATTTTTTTTATTTTGTTACTTTAATTCTGTTATATATATATTTAGTTAATAAATTTTGATAGGTTACTTTATCTTATTTATTATTATTTTATATTTAATTTTTGAGAAGACAATACTTCCAAAATTTCTTCTCATGTCTCCTAATTCTACTCACGTCATTTCCTTTCATTCATTTTTTTTTGCAAACTTGGTTTTGACTCTTTTAGTTCTTGAACTTTTCTTTTCAACATCCTCAACTCCTTTCCCTTTTATTCCAGACGTCAAATTGGGTGAGTGTATGTGTCATTTTTATTTCGATTGTATGTTGTCTTCTTTGTTAATTTGAGATGAGGGGTAGATTAAAATTGTTTATAAGTTAGATTGGTTGTAAAATTGAGTTTCAGGTCGATAGAGTATATGCGAGGCTGTTGATTCTTAGTGCTTTGGTAATGTCTATCAGGTGTGTTTCTAAAACTATTATAATTAGTGGTCAAATTGATGATGAATTTCACGATTTTTAGTCAATTTTAGGGTGGTTTACGAACCCCATGAGCAACCAAACGAGTGTGTACCACACACAAGCAGTTCATACGACCATGTGTCTCTTAGAAATTAGGTAAACTTTGTGAGTCACACGGCTTGGGGTCTATCACACAGGCTAGCCACACGACCTTGTGACTGCTGTAGGGGAAAAAAATTTGATTGCTCACAAGCGTGTCTTCTAGTCACATGGTCGTGTGCCTTTGTCACACAGGTGTGTTATTCAGCCACACGGCCATGTCTTCCCTACTCCTAAATTATGAAATTTTAACACACGAGGTTAGAGAGTTACACTTCTGTCAACACAGCTGTATACCTCAGTTGCATGGGCGTGTCTCTCAGTCACACGGCCGTGTCCCTCAGTCACACGGGCATGTGCCCCAGTCACACAGTCTAGACCCTCAGTCACACAGGAGTGTACCCCAGTCACACGATTAAGACCCTCCCACACGGTCTGGCCACACAGCCTTGTAGCTTTGTTTTTCAGTTTTGACACGATTTTTGCAAACTGATTTGTTTTAGTCCTTGGTGGAATTTTTGCATGTTGAAGCCTCTGTAGACGTATTTGGAACATGATTATAGCTTGAATTGATTTATTTATGTATGCTTATAAGATTAAAATTTTATTGTTTACTTAAGAATTTATATGATGTGATAAATGGAAATTTTCGTATATTGTTGTTATCGCTATTTAGCGATTAAATATGAGCTTGTCTGATTCTAATCTTACTTAAGAAGAATTGGCTGCGAATATGTGTATTGAATTTTGGAAACTGAAAGTGAGCATGTTTTATTTTGTTTATCCGAATGCGTGATATTGTTTGCATTTGCATTTTTTGTTGGAATTTGGTTATGAAGAGAAGAAAGTTTGATTCGGCAGCTAAACTACGTTATAATTTTGTTAGCAGCTTGACTGCATAACAATAACGAGGAAAATGACCTCTTTGTTGCGTGAATTGGTTGGACGGGTCCACCATAACCTGATAGTGGTGTGTAGAGGTTGGAAAGTATATAGTATACCATTAATGGTGTGTGTGTGGGTTGTGTTGGAGATGGTGTGTAGAGGTTGGATAGGTTGGCTTTGGTATTGGTTTCATTTGAGCAGGGATTGTATTAACATAGTTTGATTTGGTTGTGGTGATTAGTTTGATATGATTAGACATTGACTTTGTTTTTGAACATTCATCACAATGATAATGTTTAGGGCTGTAAATGAACCGAGTTTGAACGGACAAACCTCTATTCACGTTCTTTTGTTTATTTTAAGCTTGTTCGTGTTCAGTTTGTGTTCGTTAAGAATTTCAAATTTTTGTTCATGTTTGTTTATTTAAAATCAAATGTGTTCATGTTCATTTGTTTAATTTTCATAAACATGTTCATTTAACTTAATCAAACATGTGCACGAACATTAAACGAACATGTTCATGAACATATAATTGAACATGTTAACGAAGAATGTTAATAACAAACCAACAAATAAAGAATAAATACATACACACATGTATTGTTTAGATTTAAAATAGTTAAATATAAATATTAATAATTATATTATAAATGAAAAAATATATAAACCAAGATAATTTTATTAATATATACTAATGGAACAATAAATGAGTTTATAAACAATTCATGAACATTTATAAACCAAGAAAATATCATTATTAAATAAACAATTCATAAACGATTCAATAAACGACCTTATAAACAATCCAATAAATGAGCTTTTAAATGAGTTTGTTCGTGAAAATAAACGAACTGAACACACCGCTGTTCATGTTCGTTCGTTTATTAAACTAACATAAAAATTTTGTTCATACTTGTTTATTTCGCTTAATAAATGAACATTATACGAACGATTCACAAACAATTCATCGAATGTTCTATTCATTTACACCCCTAATAATGTTTTATGATACTCTACTCTAAATTGATAACCGACTATGATGCGGATTTGGTTTTTGCATGTTTGTTTGTTTAATTATTATAGAACTGTATATTTACATCTATTTAAGATTGATACAGAATGAATGAAGGAAGTGGACGAAGGATCGAATTCAAGTTGTTTGACTCGAAAAGGAAAGATTTGGATCTGATCTTAAAAAAATAAACAAATTTAGTAATAAAGAAGTCAAAAATAGTAAAATAAGAAATTTAAGAAACTAATAACAAATAACAAAAAACAAATAAATATAAAAATATAAAAATAAAGAAATAGACAAATTTTAAAGTAGAAGATGGATTGAATAAACCGATGGTTATGATGGATAGAAGGATAAATGTCCAATTGAACCCTTTGAGATATAAATCCCAACAAACTCAATGAATGGCTCTATTCAACCCTCCAGGAAATAATCCTTTGCAAATTGAAGGGTGAACAATGGATTCCCATGACTCCTTGAAGAAAATCAAGAAGAAAACTACTTCTAAAAATCGCAAGAAAGAAATCTTGCACAAGAAACAAACTCCTAGAGTTGGAAACTTTATTAATGAAAACAATTGTCTGCTTAATGAACAATGAAGAAGCCTTTATATAGGCTAGATATTATAAATAAGAAATAGTTTTAAACAAAACTTTCTTGTAAACATAAAACTCATAAATAACTTAAAATACTTAATAATTATAAAAAAATCATAATAAAAAATAAAAAATAAAAAGAGATAATAAATATAATATTGGGATCTGAAACCAATATGAAATGCCTAAGCTTGTGGGATTGATTAGGGTTCTTGTAATGAAACGCCTAAGCTTGTTAACATTCTCCACATGGGCTTGTCATCATAGATTAAGAGTTTAGGCCCACAAACAAAATCAATCCCTTCTAATTCATCCTTGCTCCAAAATCCATCTTGAAACTTCAACTCTTCTTCTCGAATTTTTTTGTGATAAAGTCTTGAACGAATAAGTTGAGGGTTGAATTTAGCTGCTTGAATTTGGATCTTGTGATTGGGCCAATTTTGAATAATTCCTAATTCTAAATTCAATTAAGGACTATTTAACTACCTTAACTTCTGAAACTTCATTAAGCCATTGTAAGTGATGTGGCTTAGGATCTATTTGACAAGGTAAAGATAAAGTATCCACAAAAAACTACTTACCACATTGGCACAACTCATTATCAATAATAAGAGAACACAACTTTCCTTGAATCAAGCACCTCGAGTGGAATATGTTAGTCTGTTGCACTTCGTCAGGATCGTCATTTACTTAAATATTAAAGAATTGTTGCACTACAAGACAATGGGTCTTTACCAAATTCTCCCCATTAGTAGGAGGTTTCAAAACCTCTTCATATTCTTCCTCATCATCACATTCACAAACAACATTAGTAGCATTTAAATCGTCATTCTCAGAATTAGAATAAGGGTATCAGCATTACTTATTAACATTACCCTTTTATTCAGACAATCACGAGCATAATGTCCATTTCCATTACATTTGCAGCATTTAACATCATGAGAACTATTCGAAATAGGTTTAGAAGAAGTACTAGAAGGTACCTGTACAATAGAAGAAGTACATTTAGGTGGCGCCTCATCTTTCCAACTAAGTTGCTTAGGTTCGTTTTTAGATGGAGGTAGACGATTCACTTATGGTGGAATGGATTTTGAGCCTTAAAAGGTAGAGGTCGATGTAGTCCAATTAGATGCACGACCCCATGAATGATTCTTAGATTTTCATTTCAATCATTCTTAAATCGTACAAGCTTTTTGAACCGCTTCTTCCAAATTAATAAATTTTTGAAGGTTACATTTGTTGTCCCTATAATAATGAGGTGGTACATAATGTTTTTGCATGATAAGCTTTAAATCATCCCACAAGTAAATGGATCTCTCATGGTTAATTCGTTGGGATCATAATAATTGAGTCCATCAACTTAAAGCATAGTCAGAGAACTCCAAGGTAGCTAATAGAACCTCTTCTTCCTTTGAACATTTGCAATATTCAAACAACAATTCAATTTTATTCTCCCAATAACAATAGGCATTAAGATCATGCTTGCCATTAAATGGTGGAACATTGAATTTTGGTTTATTCAAAGAAAAGTGGCTATGAGAAGTAGTACCGAAGGCTGCATCACGAGTACGTGAGCCATGTTTAGTACGTCCAGAAGACTGTCGCGACTCATAACCATCATCATAATCATCAGTCTTATCTTCATGGTGAAGAGGCTGCTCATCATCATCATCATTGTTAGTTTCCATTCAAGTTAAAGTTTGACTTGAATTTTGTTGGACCGCTTCGTGATGAAGGACTTGAGCTTCCAATGTGGTGAACTTATTTTCCAAGTGTTGTTCCGGCTCTTTGAATTCTTCACGAAGTTCATCGAGCTTTGTTGAAAATTGGTCCATGGTAACCATGGATAGGTCATGCTCCTTGTCTTTACAATGTGTACGTACCATTATTATAGGCTGAAATAAAAAAAAACACTTAGAAAAAATGATCAAAAAAAATTAAACCTCACCATTGTACACTCGCAATAAAAAAAACTCTAAGAGACAGAGAAAAGAAATTAAGATTTTCTCGCTTGTAACTTTTAAAGCGTAATCAAACTCAATAGTATTAAAAAAGATGTGGGATCACCCTCTAACAAAGTTGACCTAAGGTTCTAAGAAGCCAAAGAAAAACTCGACTCAAAAGGAAGTAAGTTGCGGGGAGAAAGGATAGACAACTCTTTTTGTACTTATTAACACAAGAAATGAAAATGTGTCAGAATTCGTAATAGAATAAAAAAGAAGCTAAAACAAAAGAAAACCTAATGCTAGAATTAAAAAAAAAAATACCTAATCGAAAACCCAAAACAATGGAAAACAACTTGAATTTTTTCGTTGGAGGTGTTCCTGATTTCCAAAAACCATGAAAGTTAAGCTGGATTCTCCTCAAATAATATAGATCCGATCTGCAAAATTTCAGCACAAAATTCAACCCACAAAATTTTTAATTTTTTTTCTCTTTTTTTGTATTTTTTCAATCACCTTTTTTTGTGAAAAATATTTTTGTATACTAAAAAATAGTGCCAAAAAATAGTATGTAAAATGTCAAATCGTTTGAAAAATTTTTACCCACTGAAAAATATTTTTTTCTTGAAAACTTTCTGGATAAAAGGAAAAAAAACTGTTTTGAGATTGTTTGTTGGGAATTAGTTTATAAGAACACAAAGAACACTTAAAACGCTTGAATTTGATACCAAATGTTACAAAATGAATGGAGGAAGCGGAAGAAAGATTGAATTCATGTTGTTTGACTCGAAAAGGAAATATTTGGATCTGATCTAAAAAAAAGAAATAAACAAATTTAGTAATAAAGAAGTCCAAAACAGTAAAGTAAGAAATTTAAGAAACAAATAACAAATAAAAAATAAATATAAAAATATAAAAATAAATAAATAGACGAAATTTAAAGTAGAAGATGAATTGAATAAACCGATGGTTATGATGGATAGAAGGATAAATGTCCAATTGAATCCTTTGAGATATAAATCCCAACAAACTCAATGAATGGCTCTAATAAACCCTCCAAGAAATAATCCTTGGAAAATTGAAGAGTGAAGAATGGATTCCCATGACTCCTTGAAGAAAATCAAGAAGAAAACTACTTCTAAAAACTACAAGAAAGAAATATTGCACAAGAAACAAACTTCGAGAGTTGAAAACTTTATTAATGAAAACAATTGTCTGCTTAATGCACAGTGAAGAAGCCTTTACATAGGCTAGCTAAGTACATCCAAATAAAACTCTAAAGTATACTAAAACTCTAATTAATCTAAACAAGAAGTAGTTTTAAACAAAACTTTCTTGTTAACATAAAACTCATAAATAACTTAAAATACTTAATAATTATAAACAAATTCGTAATAAAAAAAGAGATAATAAATACAATATTGGGCTCATGTATAATAAAAATTAAGCTTAGGACCCGAACTCAATATGAAACGCCTAAGCTCGTGGGGTTGATTAGGGTCCTTGTAATGAAATGCCTAAGCTTGTTCATATTCTCCGCATGGGCTTGTCATCATAGATTGAGAGTTTTGGCGCAAAAACAAAATTAATTCCTTCTAATTCATCTTGCTCCGAAATCCATCATCTTGAAGCTTCAACTCTTGTTTTTGAATTTTTTTTGTGATAAACTCTTGAACAAATAATTTGAGGTTTTGACTTTTGTTGTTTGGATTTGGATCTCGTGATTGAGCCTTAAGGGAAACTAATCCCATCTCTATTATGAACTTTGAATTCGACTGAGTTGCTCGTAGCAAAGACTCACACTGAGCTTTCGTAGCTCACACCCCTAGTTTCTCCTTTTCAGGTAACGCTCGTGTTTAGGCGTTGGACTCAGCAAATCAGAAGTTTCAAAATTTCTCATCTCGGTTTGATTTTTAATAAGTTTTCGTAAAATATAATTAGTGGTTTTTATTTCGGTTTGTAATAAGTTTATATGAACTATGGTATGAATTTTGCCATTAGACTTTCGTTAAGCTTTGAGTTTTTGGTTTTCGAACTAAAATCATAATTTCCATGTACGTTTTGCTAGTGATCATTTATGGTTTTCTGTTAAAAAGTAAAAGACAAGTTTTTCGCTGCTACAGAAATTTTGAAATTTCAATTTCCGATTAGCAAAACTTGAAGTGTTTGCAAACCAAACTAGAGACATCAAATTGGTTTTACTTTAATCTTGTCTAAAATTTACTTACTGTTTTTCGAAGCGTAAAGTAAGTTTTAACCGAATTTTATTAAGCTTAAGAAGAAAATGATTTTGGACGAGGAATTTAGTAATTTGAATAGTATTTTGTTTTAGGCCATTTCGGTGGCTAATGTAACCTTCGGATTACGGTCGAAAATTTTGGGTCGGGTTTTGGGGTGTTATAGCACATAACCTCTGTTCATATTCATCAATTCATATCACAATCTCATACACAATGCATGCTTATCGAATTCACATTTAAATACACTTCAAGTGCCACAATAATGCTCATTTGGCTATCATATTTCTAATCTCATATGTGCTCGTTAAAAATAGTATATCGCATATCACATTCCCATATTTTCACATATTACCTACTGTAATAGCATCACACAACACAATCAAACTTACTCAGGCATGTCTTTTCGACAAAAGCAACAAGTATAGGAAAGACATAACTATCAAAACTTAGGATAGGGGTGTAGGCTAATCCTAAGCTCTCAATTAAAACTATGAATTGCACATACCAACAGTGACTCCAAAACACTCACCGATCACGCTTTCGCTTACTAGCCAAAAGCTCAAACAAGTTTTTCTTTACCTTGAGACTTGTTCATAGTGGCTCCCAATTGATCCAGGACTTTGCACACACAACAAACACATTCCAAAATCCTTAAAAACAACCTTGAACACAACCAAACAACAAAGAAAACACAATTCAAGCGTCTCCTTTCTCATTACTGAAAACTAGTTAGTTTTGCTGTAATTGAAGTTTTGACATTCTCATATTGTTTCTAATCTCAATTTTGATTTCAAACATCATAAATATAATTTAATTTCATATTTAAACTATTAATTTCACCTAAATCCATGGTTCTAAAATTTTCTAAAAATTGAAGCTCTCAAGAACATGTAAAAAGGGGAAAATGTTTGCTTTCTAAAAACTTAGTTATAAACTATCAAATTGAAGTGAAATAACTTCTAATTAGGTTGGAATGAATCAAAAATTACTTTGAAAACACAAGTTTACTCGAGATTACGAGATTTTCCATTTTTGAATCCAAGCTTACTTTAAAAAAAACGAATCCAAATATAATCATTTAAAACTCAATTTGAATTAGCAACACTCTTCATTTAATCCTAAAAAGTTAGAATATTACCTTAATTAGATGAAAACAATGATCTACAACTCTAATTCGAGATTTGAACTCAAGAAGAACAATGACGAATTTGGGAAGAAAATGCGAATTGCGTTTGAAATTAGGGATTATTTTGGTGTTTGGGAGGTTAATAAGTTTGGATAGGGAATTGCGAATTGTGAGGAAAATTCTCTTATTTGGATAGGGAAAGTTTGAATTGGTTTAGGTTTTGAAAATAAGAGGAAGACGGTGGGTTTTCTCCTTGTAAGAGACTAATTTAAAAAATTGGGTAATTTTCCCTTTTGGTTACTCCATGTTTCTCCTCTTTTCCAATTGCGTCTTAACTCAATTAAAACTCACTATTTCCATATTAGAACTCGAAATTAAGTTTCAATTTAAGCTAGTTAATAAAGTAAAAACTTGATTATGTTACTTTAATACTTTAATTACTTATTTACAACCCTAATTTCTAGTATTTAAATTAAACACTCGGTTTAATAACTCTATTCTTCTAACTCAATTTTTAGGATGTGGTAGGCACCATCATAAAAAATAATCAATGCCAAAGTATGTCCTATTTCATACGAAGTTAGAACATAACTATGAAAATGTCATAGGAATCATCAAAATGCCAAACCTTCTATCATTTATCAATAACCATGTACGAATATATCCATCTATACATTTGACACCAAAACCACCAATGCAAATAACATATTTATAACTTCCAAATCAACAACAAAACATTATTCCATATGCTCCAACCAAAATCTCACCTATCCAATTATTCCATAACATAATCTAACTTACCAAATACTTATCTCATTCCATCACATACAAAACTCAAATACCACATTCAAGATTATTATTTCAAGTCATGATCAACCACATAATTTAGGCAACAACCACACATACTTTATGCAATCACAAAACACACTTTACTTTTACAAAACATTTATATACAATTCGACTCCTATTACATGCCATATAGCTGAAATAAAATGTTTTCAAAGTTTACCAAAAGGTAGTTGGATAGTGTGATCTTTACAAGTTGATCTGATAATTGAGTTTCGCAAATTGATAACTACAAAAAATAGGAAAAAGAAATAGAGTAAGCTTCAATTGAGCTGTAACAACCAGATAGTCAGGGGTATCAGAAAGTGAGATTTAGGACTCTGGTCCCAGAAAACGACCTCGTAAATATTATTACTAAATATTTATGAGGTTAGGTTTAGTAGTGAATTAAATTTTGGATTAGAAATTTTTGTGAAATTAAGAGTTATTAAGATACAGGGACTAAATCGCAGAAGGGCTAAAAGTTGAATTATGGATTAAAATAAATTGAAGGGGCTAAAGTAGCAATTAAACCATTTATTAATGTTTGTGCAGAAGTGGCTGGACATGGGCTAAATAAAATGCATGTATATATATTATATATGTTATATTTATGTTAACTTTAATGTATATATATAACAATAATAAAAAGAAAAAGAAATGAAAGTGGGAAGAGAGATGCATGCAAATTTAAACAAAGAAAAGAAAGAAAAGAAAGAAAAGATAGAAAAGGAGAAGAAGCGCACGAATTAAGGGGTTTGCAATTCAAACCCAAACTGGTTAGTGCAATTTAGTCCCTATACTTGTAATTTTTACGTTTTTGAAATCCTGATACGTAGGGCTACCTGACCCATGTTGTAATTTGTAGTATTGTTCAAGATTTTAGATGTTGACATTGTTAAATAGTTTAAGTTTTAGGGATTAAATAGATAGTTTTAAGTTGAAAATGGAAAAGGACTAAATTGTAGAATAATTGTTGATTTTGAGCAAAAATGACTAAATTATGAAAAATTCAAAATTAAAGGGTCAAATTGGAAAATATAAAGCTAAATTTAGTTAAAGTGAAATTAGTATAAAAATATAAAGTTAAATGTGAATGTTAAAAACTAGTCTCGATTTAAGGACTAAATTGATGAATAAGCAAAATATAGTGTGAAAATTGAAATTTTATGTGAAGTTGAAATGTGTAATATTAATGTGATTTAATTGTTTTATTCCATAGCTAATGTCGTACCGAAATCCTTGAGTAAAAAGGAGAAGGATAAAATTGACGTTGAATAGCTCAAAATTCACGATTTGTGTTTCTCTAATCCGAACTAAGTTATAAATTATTGCATTTTGAATTTTTGCATATGGTAAGCACTTAAGGTGAGTACTTTTGTACTTCGAAATTGAATTAAATTTGTAGTTGATGAAATGGATTGATTTGGTATATTATGAATTTATTGAAAATATGAAGATTGAATTGAATATATGTTTTTATTTGATTATGTGTATATATCTGAAATTGAGACATTGGTTGTATTGAAAAGTGAAATGAAACCCTATTAACTGTGGGCTAAGTTGAATATAGATGGCATGCCATAGGATAGGAAGAGTTCAGGGATTACTTCGACCTCGAGTCGATGAGGCACTATGTGCCAAATTGCTTCAGTTTAACTGATGAGACACTAGGTGTCAATTTATAAAACGCTAGGCACAATTATTACTTCAGATTTATTCAATGAGGCACTGAGTGCCAAACTAGTCTATTGGTTGGATCCGTGTATCCGTCCGAGTTCAAATTGTGTTAATAAGGAAAATAAACAATAAAATTTATGTGTTCGATATTGAAATGACATGGTTGAGAAATGGAATTGAGATAAGAAAATATTGAAATGGCAATGATGAGAAATGAAATATGAAATATTATTCGGATTATAGAAATACCACTGAGTTTTACTCAGTGTGTGGTTTTGTTTTTTGTGTGCAGGCTAGGTACTTTTTGACGTAGCACTGACTCAGCATCAAACAACAAATCCCGAGCTCAGTTTGGTGATATCTTATTTTGTAATGGCATATACCTAGGGAGTCTTTTGTCGATATTGTTTATAAGGTGTTGTTATCTTAGTTGCTAGTGAAATGATGGTTAAAAGTGTATATGGTTGTGGTTGAGGCTATGTTGGTATGTTAGCCTAGTTTATAGTTTGGTATGTGATAGTTTAAGGTTTTGCAGCTTAAATAGCTACGTGATAGTGCAATTATGGTAAATGTGATATGAATGAAAATCTTGAATGTTTAATGTGTTGTTGATGTATTTGAACATAAAAAATGTGGTACCAATGAGTGTACATTGGTTAGGCATATTAGGTGATGAATTTTGTAACATCCCAAAAATCAGGGGTTAGTAGAATCGGGTTTGTGAATCGAAAGAGTGGTCATGCCTTAATTTTTGAAATTTATCTATGCATTTTTAGGAAATAAATGAGATATTGGTTTGTTGGTTAAGTGTTAGTGAAATGTTCCTTGAAACCCAAGTTCAAATCCCTTCTCTCTCATCATTATTATTATTTTGCAAATTTTTCCTTAAACCCTAGTATGCGACATGCCTTGTTGTTAAAATAAATATTGAAAAATTATTTCAAGAATGAGAAAAAATTCTAATGGTTAAACGAAATATGAGAAAGCATGGAAATTAAATGAGGTCCCAAGTTTGAATCCCTTTATTTGCGAAATAATTAAATTTTGCAAAATCCCTTGTTTTTTAATTTGTGTGTTATCCATACCCTTGAACCCTAAGTATAAATATAAATTTTTATTGTAATTTTTAGACTTTAATTCAATTTTTACCTACCCAAGCCATTCACTTTCTTCCTCTCCTGTTTTCTCTTCAATTTTCTTTCTTTCTCCAATTGTTGTCGTCGCCTACACCTAGATTTACCATCTCTTTCTTCTTTTTCTTTTTGCCACAAGATTTGTTAACATATTCTCCACCATATTTTGTTCATTTTTCCTCATTAAAATCAGCCCCAACTCTAAAATCTTGAACTCCAAGATCGATCTCGAACATTTCCAAGAAAGTGCCATTGCCGTTTCTCTTGACTAGCTTGGGTAAGGTCTCTTTTCTCTTCAATTTCTTAATTAATCTTGTCCATTGAAAACATAAAATTTAAGATCTAGAATTTTGGGGATTTTAAATGATTTCAAAGGTATTTTTCCATAATTTAATGAGATCTCAAACCATTTTAAAATTCAGCCCCAATTTTGGCCACCATGGGTGGTGGTGCATGCACCTATGTGCAAGAAAGGGAGTAGTTTTGTTTATCGGTTCTTACCTATATTTTTCCAGATTCAGTTTGAGTACTTGAACCATCCTAATCAGCTATAATACCCATTTCAATTAGGGAAAAGCGTTCTTGATCGATTAGCCATTCAGATCCCACAAATCATGGAGCGTAAGTGCAATTAAGGGTAACAAGTTTGTTATTTCGACATAGTTGTTGGGTAAAAGTTATGATTTGATTAAATGAAGGAATTTAATCATTATTTAGCTACTTATTTTCCAGTACATTATTGAATTAGGTGCTGACCCAAATTCCCCAAACCATCCGTAAAGGCAAAGAACGATTGTACGTACGGTTTGCATCGATATAGTGTAAGGAATCTAACTAGTTTGGATTCATAAAATAGTTATAATTTCAACGATTGATTTCAACTCATAAGTGGGTGTTTGGGGTCTGGTTTAATGGTAAATTTATTGAATTTATACTAAATTTTTGTTTAGGTTCATTTAAGAAATTATTAAGGAAAATTGGAAGATTCGCTAGTGTGCTGTGAGGAAGCGAAAAATAAGGCATGGGACCTAAACTCATCAAATTGTTTGAAAATGTTTAATATCATGTTATATATGATAAATTAGCTGCTGATTTGTTTGTCTTAATAGCCAAATTATTGATTTTGTGAGTGGCCGAACCTGGCATGTTTCGAGCCTTAAAAGATTGACATGTTGGTAAAATTGCTAGTTTGATAGTATGGATGTTTGATTGAATTTGTAATTGCATATTTGAGTTATGAGATTTGAGAATGCTTGACTGAATGATATAATGTGTTGAGATATTAAGCTTTTGTATGATTTAAATGCATGAGATATTTGTTATATTGTGTACTGAAAAGGGTGTTATTTATGCACAATGAAAATCCGTAAATATGAAATTGAACGATATTGATTGATGCCAAACAATGGTAATTTGAAAGATTGGAACAGTATTTCCATTTACTGAAAGTATGTGATTATTGAGGACATGCTGAGCATGTCAAATGAATGTGAAAAGTATTGAGATATGATTATGTATGAGATTGTGTAACATATTAAGTTCGCATTATTCGTAGTCAGTGCACTGCACCAGGAGTATCGAGGGGATTTGCGATTTTATCACATATTATATGTTATTGGCGATTGTATCACACTATTTGATATCCGAAAAATTTTCTACATTATTGATTATTCGGTGGTTTTACCACATCGAGCTATGCTCATAATGTTTTGGAGTTTGCCAGACGAAATCTAAGGAACTCATGGTGTGTAGCGGATGGTATGGGTAGGAACCTTTTTCCAATGCATCATGTGCATGACATATTCGAATGTTATTGATTTATGCTACGCATTGTATTTTGTTGTACGCATTATTGATTATTCAGTCGTTTTACGACATCGAGCTATGCTCATAATGTTTTGGAGTTTGACAGATGAAATCTGAGGAACTCGTGGTGTGTAGCGAATGGTATGGGTAGGAACCTTTTTGCATTGCATCATGTGCACGACATATTCGAATGTTATTGGTTTATGCTACGCATTGTATTTTTTTGTATTGAATGGCATCGAAATTAATGATTGTTACTCGAATGAATGATGACCTATGCTTATACTCCATTTGTCATCAATTTGGTAATGGCTATGTAATGACATGAAATTTTTATGATGGTTCTACTTTTTCTGTTAATGCTAATATGTTTCACTGTATTTGATGTTTTTTCCCGTTTAAATAATTATTTGACTCACACTGAGCTTTTCACAAGCTCACCCCCAATAGTGTTTAACATTTTAGGTAAACCTCAAATTTAGGACCGGACTCAGCATTCGGAGAATCAACTTGGCCTCGGATTATTATTTTTTAATTAAGTGTTATCAAGTCTTTATTGGTTTTGGCTTGTAACTTTTATTTATTTATTATCTGTGGCTTGGTAACTTTTCTTTTGAGGATTTTTGCATGCATGAATTACTCAAGATAATAATCGGATAATGCATGATATCGGGCTTAAGTAAAATTTGATGGTGTTCCCTAATTTCCACTACATTGCAGAGGAACTATTTTTGAAAAACAAATTGATAAGGCAACTAATTTTCCTAAATAACTTGACAAATGGTTTTTCCTCTGCATTAGTTTAACTTCGAGTTTTTTTTAAAGAAGAGCGACAAGCAAACGGTTTTTCTAAAACAACACTGTCAACAATAAAATGAATCCTATGCATACACGACCTAAAGAATGAATGCTTTTAAGCTAACTCAAAGTACAATTATGGTTGCCTCTAAAATGAGTTTATTTAAAGTCTTAAAAAGTAACGTAAGTTAGCTTAGTCATTTTTGTGGCTAATGTAGCCTTCTCAATCTAGCAATAGCGTCTAGGCTGAGTTTGGGAGGTTACAAATTTGTTATGTTTTGGGCATGTTTAATCGTGTTTTGAGTAGGCTAAACAATTGGTAAGTGAGTTGCTTAGTGTCCAAGCAAGTAGGAAATGGTAAACTTGAGTTTTAAGGTACTTTTAGGTGCACACGGCCTAGCACACAACCATGTGTCACATATAGGCTGAGACGCGGTCGTAGGTCTCAAGTCAATGAGTTACACAGGCAAGGACTTAGGCTGGGACATGGCCGTGTGTCCCAACTTCGAGAGTCACACGACCTGGGGCATTCCACAAGGCCGTGTGTCCCCTACTTTTAAGAATTTTTGAAAATTACCCTCAGCTTCCATAATTGTTTCAAATTAGTCCCTGCCTATTTTTAAACTATTTTTAGTGGCCCGTAGACTTGAAATAGGGGCTATAAGAGTAAATTTTACTCAGAATTAGGATGAATTAGCAAACCTAAATTAAGTGCATTCTACTAACATTATCGAAGATAAAATGAAAAGATAATCATAGTCGGAGTATAGACCAATACTCTGATGCTAAAATTGGAATAGTCTTGTATGTATCTGACTTCTAGCAATCAAGAAGGGATAAATAGTGATAAGAGTGTAGACAGTGGAATACTAAGTTTAGCAATGTATAAATAGTGATAAGAGTGTAGACAGTGGAAGAGCAAGTTTAGCATTGCATAGCATGATTAGTTATTTGATTGTATAAGACATTATTATGGAAATATTATATTAGGATATATTGCTCATTGTAAGGCACTACTATGCAAGTTTTAGATTGGCACGATCTTCCCTTGTATGTTATGATGATATTAATTAGCTTGTACTACTGCTTGCGATATAATTAAATGTTCTGATTGGTTGTAATGCTCGTGACCCTAATCCGACGACGGAAAGGGGTTAGGGGTGTTACATGAGCTTAGTAAGTTCATAGGTTGGAAGCAATGTAAAAAACCTTAAGTTCCATGTTTAAAATAACAAAATAGTTTACTAAACATTTGACCTTGTTACCACAATCATATCAATAGGTGAGCTCCTCACAAACAAGTCATATAACCTTCCAACTATAAAAGTTAATTCAATACCATGTGAAGTTATCATATCAATAAACACAAACACACTTTCAGGTCATTCATCTATGTTTTATCACAAGACACCTGATTACTAGTTCTTAAATCTTTTAACAACCGCGATTCAGGTCGATGAACTAATATGAACATAAATGGATACTCGATTATCAACTAAAAACACGTCAGAATGCTCAATGAGCTAATCCATCCAAGAACATGCATGGGCCTTCAGTGCCAAGCCCGTAGGCTAACATCCCTCCAGAAACACGCCTGGGAACTTGATAAAGAATTGACAGAGGAAGGGGAAGAAGACTCGTATTCAAGTTGTTTGACTCGAGAAACAAATATTTGGCTATGACCTGAATGGAAGAAACCAAATAAATTTAGCAAAATAAGAACATAAAAAAAATAAGAAAATTAAAAATAAATAATAAATATTCAAAAATAATAACTAAATAGAGAAAAAAATAGATTTAAGCAAAGTTGAAGATGCAACAATAAATCGATGATATGATGAATATAAGGATAAATGTCCAATTGAACCTTTTGAGATATAAATTCCAACAAATTCAATTACTGACTCTAATCAATCCTTCAAGAAATAATTCTTGGCAAATTGAAGGGTGAAAAACGAATTCCCACAACCCCTTGAATAAAATCGAGAAGAAAACTAGTTCTAAAAATCACAAGAAAGAAATCTTACACAAAGAAACTAACTCCCAGAATTGAAAACTTTATTAAAAAAAATGGTCTGTTAATGAAAAATGAAGAAGCCTTTATATAGGCTTGTTAAGTACATCCAAATAAAACTCTAAAGTACACTAAAATTCCAATTAATCTGAATAAGAAGTAGTTTTAAACTAAACTTTCTTATTTGACTAAGAAACATAAAACTCCTAAACAACTTAACTTACGTAAACAATATCCAAAATTTGGAATAAATAAATAATAAAATATAATAATACAATATTGGGCTCATATATAATAAAAATAAAGCCTAAACTCGCACCGAATATGAATTAAACTCGAATTAAAAGCCCAAAACTCGTAATGTCCGTAATAATCCCGTCCAGAAATTTTGCTCGCATAGTCTTCACTAAAATAATTATAACTTGAGTTCCCGAACTCAAAATTGAGTGCTTCAAAGTATGTTTCGAAGCTGAGAGATAGATCTTCAAACGCTATGAAGACATCTAAGCCCATAAATGCCTAGATACCATCCAAAAGTTCATCACAAGTTGACTAATCTTTTCTTTTTGAAAATTGGCAGCTTGGTTGAATTGACTTTAATAAATGTCACCCGTTTTGTGCATGTATCATTCCTCATTTCCTCAAAAAGATTCATCCTCTCATATTTTCTTTGATCAAATTTTGGTTTGATTTGTTTAGCCTTTGACATTACTATTGGAACTTTCGGTTATGTGAGCCCATCACAATCATGAGTCTAAAATTGGGCCATGGAACTCGCATCAGCAATAGGCACCAAGCCTGTAGGCTACACATACTCCTCTATAAACATGCCTGAATCACTTTAAATATAACTCAATAATTCGCAACAAATGTTGGATTCCAGTACATTCAATAAACATATCAACACATTTGTCATCATCTCATCTCATATCAAACACGTACAACACACAAAATAACCCTACTAGAATGCCAATTTTATCCTATCTCATGTTCATTCGGGCTCAAGAATGTAACAATATATCACTTTTCAATCAAATATTTTTTCTCACCTTTGTACTAATTACCACATTTAAGTTTAAATGAAAACATACCAAATATACAATTCAAACATAACTATTACGAAAATATAAAGAATTACACTATATGAACTTACCAGAAATAACAATAATAGAAGAAGTATTAGGGACTAATATACTATTTTTCCTTTTCCATGGTTATCTCTTGGTTGATCCTTTTCTTGATCTATATAATAATTCATTTCAAATTACCAGTTCTAAATACCTTATAATATTTTATTTAATGCATATGACCTCCTATTATTAATTTTCATAATTTCCTAAAGTTTTTCTTTTTATTCAATTTAGTCCCTAAAATCGTAACAAGCTTATTTTTCATAATTAAACCCAAAACTTTAAGTGAAATCATTATAATTTCTTAACACTCTAAAGTAACTAAATTTACAAGAATTTCTTGTCACTTTGAACATAATATCATTTTAGTCCTTAAACTCAAAACTCACTAAATTCACTTTACAAAATAGTCCAATTTCATAACAAAGCTTCAAGCTCAACCATTATCAACCAAATAGCTTTAGAAAAAACAATGGTAACTTTTCAAAACTTTGACAGTTTTACAAAATAGTCTCTAGGGCAGCTAGATAAGCTATAACGATCTCAAAAATATAAAATTTTCAAAAAACGAACCTCAAATTAACCCACATGCATGGTCGGAAGCTTAACCGAAGCTTACTCTCCTTTAAAAACGGTTATTTTGGTTGAATCCAAGAATAAATGAAAAAGATGATGATTTATTTTCTTTTTACTAATGTTAAACCTTTTAGTTTAATTATCATAATACCCTTAATTACACATTTTAATTCTAAAACACACATATATACTGTCTACTAACATAACTATGGCTAAATTTCCATATAAAACCATTCAATTATGTTTTTATACTCAATTAGCACTTATAAATTAATAGGATTAACTTTTCCAGTTTTTATGATTTAGTTCTTTTCCTTAATTAATCATTCAAACATCAAAATTCTTGGACTAAACTTTAATATGACACTCTAATGACCTTGTAAATATGAAATAAATATTAAATAAATAGTATTTACGGACTCACCGTTAGAATTGTTGTTCTGAAACCACTATTTTTGACATCTTTGAAAACGAGTTGTTACACATTTTATTTATAGGTTAGAAATTTTCGAATTTTGTTGGAGTGGTTTCTGCAAGAACAACAATTTTACAAACAAAAGGGAATTTGATATTCGATTAATATTTTTTGTATCCATTTGAAATTAGTTGGTATTTGATCATAGATTTGGTTACAGAAGAGGAACTTTGCTATTTGGTATAGGCTTTTTGTAACACCCCAAACCCGGCCTAGGAGTTAGGCCCAAATTTGGCATGTTACATTGAAGTGTTTTTCAAAAACCATATTTTCATTAAAAACCCTTCTTGAAATTTCAAAACTTCTTGCCACAAGCTATCATGATTTAAAAAGTTATTCCTCTTAAAAAAAAATATTACCTTCAAAACCTTGTTGTCGCGGAAGCTTAATTTAAAGAAAATAATTTGAGAAAACGTGATATCTAAAAATTAAGTTGTGAAAGCATAGTGTTTCGAAAATAGTTATTGTTTTGGAAAACTACAATCTTCTTTCAACGGATAAAAAACGTAATAAGCTGACAATCCCAATTTTAAAACCAAAAATTAACAGAGGCCTTATTACAACCCAAACCAAAATATAAGTACTTATAAGTAGGTAACTTAAAAGAAAATCGAAAACAATAGAAGTGTGGCCATCTCCGAGTCCCTCGCAACACCGATCCACCTAATGCTGAGGATTACCTGCATAGTTAATAAACGGGGTGAGTTTAGAAAAACTCAGTGTGTAATCCCCTTACTAAAAAAAAGTCAGTATACAGAAACAGAAAAAGAAAAAGAGACAGTCAGGGCCAATGCCCTTTTATCAGTAATGGTACCGTCAATTTCAGAGCATACGTGGGCCAAAACCCTCTACAATATCATTTTGGTCACAGCCCATAATAGAATCAATTGGGCCTAGCCCATTCTCAACATCATTAATAGTTGGGCCTAGCCCGGATCAGTAACAGAACAGAACAATATGGGCCATAGCCCAATACAAAGCAAGGTGGGCCTTAGCCTAATACCATATCAGTACAGTGTAGTCTTAGCCTTATATAAAATCAGTGTGAGCCTAAGCCCAAAATAGTATCAATGTGATGCAAGTATGCAACCCACCCAAATCCAGCCTAACGCACCAACCGTACCAACCCTACACACCATGTGGGGACAAAGTCGACCCACCCAGCCCTACACACCAATATTGCAGCAAAGCTGCTAGTAAAAATAACGCTGCAAAGCTACCAGAACAGTATATGTGGCAAAGCCACCAGTAACAGCACTTCCTCCATAACAGAATCCCAACCCCATGCAATATGTCGTGAATGTCATGCTCAACCATCACACGTGTATGCAATATAGCCATGCAAAGTAATAGTCATTTACACACATATTAAAAACATCCCAACCATTCGACCACAGTCAAGTCAGTCAAATTCGAAGAACAAGCCAGTCGTCTACCCACAAGGGCAAAACGATCATTTAACCCTATAAAGGTATTTCAGTAATTTTCCAAACTGAGGGTATTTCGATAATTTTCCAAATCAGGGGTACTTTGGTAATTTCACAAATTGAGGGTATTTCGGTAATTTTACAAACCGAAGGTATTTCAGTAATTTTGTAAACCAAAGTATTCTAAACAAAGATAACAATGCAAATGGGCCTAGCTGATAGAGGGTTGTGCGCGGACCAAGATCGAGTTGCCAAGTCACAAGAAAACTCCTAAGAAAACTTTAGAAAATTGAATTTGAAACGAAACAGAAAGATCAAACTTAGAATTAAAAGATCTGAAGTAAAACACCCAAAACAATAAAGAATCAGCCTAGAACCGAAACACTTATTAATAGAGAATCTTGGAAACCAAGAACATGAAATTAAGCTTCAAGAAGGACTGCAATTAGTCGAATCTGTCAAGTAAAAACAAAACAGAAACAAATCAAACTCAGCAGATCACAGAATCAAATTGAATTAGATCTAGGGTTTGGACGGCAAGAAAGAGGGGTTTTGTGAAATCAAAACGTTTCTTGTTGTCCAAGGTTGATGCTGAATAGATTCTTGAAGGTTGAATGGGCTGGAGAAGCAACGAGAGAGTTTAAACAAGTTAGATAACGAAATCGACACAAGCAGAAAATTAAAAAGATTGAACAGCAAGAACAATAAAGAAAAAGTCCTAAGAAGCCTTGAAATCGAGAAAGATTTCACAACTCCCTTCAAACGGCTCTAATCTCCCCTCCAATGAAGAACAATGGCAAGAAGAAGGCTGAAGATGGCTCCCACAATAAAAAAGATTGTTAAAACTCCTTCTAAAGAAAACTCAAGAGAAAATTCGTGGAGAACTCAAAGAGAATTTTCACTGAACAAAACAAATCTGATTTCAATGTATTCTTCAAGTGTCTTCACAAGGTGGCCGGCCAAGCCTATTAATAGGCCTTCTAACTATTTTCCTAATCTTATTAGAAAACAAAAAAAACCTAATTATTAAATTTAGAGGAAAAATTCGGCCAAGGCATTTAATGGGCTGCTTGGGCTGAATTTTTTTACATAGGCATTAATCATAAAGTCTAAAAATTAAACTAGGTACTTAAAGAATTAAAATTTTACAAATTGGACCACTTTGACAATTTGGCCTGATTTTCAACTAAGTCTCATTTAAATTTCTTGATTGGGCTTGGAACATCTTATTGGGCCTTGCCTTCAAGAACTTGGGCTTGTAGTACGTTTCCTTCCGAAATTGGTTCATTGATGCTCTTAACAGAGATCCAATGAACCTTAGCTGCAAGATACGGTTTCTTGGACCAAGATTTCCAAGATTTGAAATCTTGATTTTCTTGATTCTTGAAATCGCTCCAAACAGAAAAATTGGACCAAGATTCAGTTTCTTGATTTTCTTGAAAACAAGAAAGTGAATCTTGATTATCTTTTTCCTTCCTGTACGCATCTAAGGCCTTGCTAATAAATTCTGGAATGGTTCCATTGAGTTTTGAACGCATTTGTCTAGCCTTTGACCTCGTATTGAGCCTTGTGGTAATTTGAGCCCATCACGTTCTTGAGCTTGAGTTGGGCCTTTGTGACTCGCATCATTCCCCCCTTCCTCAAAAAGATTCGTCCTCGAATCTGAAAAATCAATTGGAGATAAGTCAGCCACATTGAAAGTAGAACTTACATTGTACTCACTGGGTAGATCAATTTTGTATGCATTATCGTCGATCCGCTCGAGTACTTGGAAAGGCCCATCGCCCCTTGGGTCCAACTTGGTCTTTCTTTTTGTAGGAAATCGTTCTTTCCTCATATGGACCCAAACCGAATCTTCGGGTTCAAGGACAACCCGTTTGCGCCCCTTATTTGCTTTGTTGGTGTTGATGTCATATGTTTTGGCTATTCGTT
This sequence comes from Gossypium raimondii, assembly GCF_025698545.1. Classification (NCBI taxonomy): domain Eukaryota; kingdom Viridiplantae; phylum Streptophyta; class Magnoliopsida; order Malvales; family Malvaceae; genus Gossypium; species Gossypium raimondii. Next base: position 26,185,144 of record NC_068565.1, read on the forward strand.
GCCTAGCCTTCTCGTGTAAGGATTTCACCAACTCAGCTTTCTGTTCGCCATCTAAATTAACAATATGTTCAAGTGGTAATGGCGCAAGATCAAGTACTGTTAGTGGGTTAAAACCATAAAAAATTTCAAATGGAGAATAACCAGTTATAGAATGAATAGATCTATTATATGCAAATTCGACAAATGATAGACATTCTTCCCAATTTTTAATGTTCTTTCCCACTACAAATCGCAATAAGGCTCCTAAGATTCGATTAACTACCTAAGTTTGGTCATCGGTTTGGGGGTGACATGTAGTTGAATAAAGTAATTTCATACCAAGCTTACCCCCACAATACCTTTCAAAAGTAGCTAAGGAATTTGACATCTCTGTCAGAAATAATTGTTTTAGGGATGCCATGAAGTCTTACCACCTTTTTAAAAATTAAGTCGGCCACATGTGTAGCATCATCTGTTTTGTGACAAGGAATAAAATGCGCCATCTTGGAAAAGCTATCAACAACAACAAATATACAATCTCTTCCTTTCTTAGTTCGTGGCAAACCTAGAATAAAATCCATGGACAAGTCTACCCATGGTGAAGTAGAAATCGGCAAAGGAGTGTAAAGGCCATGAGGCATTACCTTCGATTTTGTTTGTTTGCATGTAATGCACTTAGAACATACCTTTTCGACATCCTTTTTCATATGTGGCCAATGGAAGTGTTCTTGTAAGATGTCTAGTGTTTTTGCCACTCCAAAATGTCCCATTAAACCCTCACTATGGGCCTCATGCATCAATAAGTCTCGCATGGAACAGTTTGGTATGCATAACCTGTTTATACGAAAAATAAAGCCATCTACGAGATAAAAATTCTCAAAAGTAGCATGTCCACAATTTCTATAGATATGGCCGAAATCAGCATCATCATTATATAATTCCTTAATATGCTCAAACCCTAAGACTTTAGCATTCAATGTAGTTATTAAAGCATATCGTCTAGACAAAGCATCCACAACTACATTATCTTTACCTGTTTTATATTTTATCACATAAGGGAATGTTTCAATGAATTCTACCCATCGGGCATGCCGTTTACTCAACTTACCTTGTCCCTTTAACCACTTGAGCGATTCATGATCTGTATGTATGACAAATTCATTGGGCAGCAAATAATGTTGAGTAGTTTAATTGAGCACCATTCAATTTTTCACTAAAATAAGCAATTGGTTGCTTATCTTGCATTAAAACGGCGCCAATGCCAATTCCTGAAGCATCACACTCAAGTTTAAAAGTATTAGTAAAATTAGGTAATTTAAGAAGAGGAGAAGAACATAACTTAGCTTTTAGGGTCTGAAAAGTCTTTTCTTGAGTTTCACCCCATTTGAAACCCACGGATTTTTTTATAACCTCTGTTAATGGGGCAGCAATAGTGGAGAAATCTTTCACAAATTATCTATAAAAACTAGCTAAACCATGGAAAGATCTCACCTCAGTTACCGATTTAAGAGTCGGCCACTCCTTGATTGCCTTGACTTTGTCCTCATCGACATGAATACCTTGAGCACTGACTATGAAACCTAAAAATATTAGCTTATCACAACAAAATGTGCATTTATCAAGGTTGGCAAACAATTTTTTAGCTCGCAGAATATCTAAAACGGTTCTAACATGGAAAACATGATCATCTAATGTCTTTGAGTAAATTAAAGTATCATCAAAGTAAACTATTACAAATTTACCCAAGTGAAGCCTTAAAACGTGATTCATTAATCTCATAAATGTACTCGGTGCATTAGTAAGGCCGAAAGGCATAACTAACCATTCATACAATCCAAATTTTGTTTTAAAAGCTGTTTTCCATTCATCCCCTTCCCTCATTCGAATTTGATGATAATCGCTTTTTAAATCAATTTTAGTTAATATAATTGAACCATGTAATTCATCAAGCATATCATCAAGTCGAGGAATTGGATGTCTATACTTTACAGTTATTTTGTTGATTGGACGGAAATCAATACACATTCTATACGTACCATCTTTCTTTGGTACCAATAAGACAGGAATGGCACAAGGGCTTAGGCTCTCACGAATGTACCCTTTGTCTAGTAACTCCTCAACTTGCCTTTGCAATTCCTTTGTCTCCTCGGGATTGCTTCTATAGGCTGGTCGATTTGGTATTGAAGCTCCGGGTACTAAGTCAATTTGATGCTCTATCCCATGTAAAGGTGGTAAACCTTTAGGGGCCTCACTAAAAACATCCTCATAATCCTGCAAAAGACACTCAAACACACTAGGCAAATTTTCGTTAATGTTAGATAAAGATAAATAGTTTTGCCTAAACCTCACAAGGATACAAGGCTGTTTATTGAGTAAGGCTCTCCACACATCTTTTTTTGTTACAATTAAATTTTTTCCTCTAGTTTTACCACTTGCGGATTCACTCACCTTTGGGCCATTTAAATTTTGACTTTTTTCACTACTAGCCTCTTTTCTCTCTGTCTTTTTTATTTGTCCTTTCTCCTTCACCCCTTCACAAAATTTCATCATTTTTAATTGATCTTTATATACATCATTGGGATTTAAAGGAGCAAAAGTGAATTTTCGGTCTTTAAACACAAGAGAGTATCTATTGAGCTTGCCTTGGTGTGTAACATCACGATCAAATTGCCAAGGCCGTCCAAGGAGCAAGTGTGTTGCGTGCATTGGGACCACATCACACCATACCTCATCCTCGTAATTCCCGAGCTTAAAAGTGATCAAGGCCTGTTTTGTAACTTTAACTTCCGAGCATTCATTAAGCCACTGAAGGTGATACGACTTAGGGTGCTCGGTACAAGGTAACTTTAAAGAATCCACCAAATAACTGCTCACTACATTCGAACAACTCCCATTATCAATAATAAGTGAACATAAGTTACCTTTTATAAAACACCTAGAATGGAAAATATTGGTTCTTTGATTATCAACATCGTCTCTCATTTGGATGTTAAGGGTGCGGCGGACTACAAGGACCTCATTATGGTCATTATTCTCATCATTGTCTTGACCAATTCTAGACATCTTATTTTAAAACCTGCAAAACAAACACTCAACACTCACAAAAAATTAACAAACCTCACCGTTAATCACACAAAAGGAAAACCAAATTCTGAAAGAGGTAGAATTCAGTCTTGTGAGTTCTTTAGTAGAGTCTATATCAATCAATTTGGAAAGTTTATGAACCGTAACTACCAAGGAATCCTAATTGCACTATGAGTCCAAAAAGTGACGAGACACCAACTGATTTGTGTCGCACCGAAGAAGAATTGTGCACACTTTTAAATCCTACTAACACAAGAAACAAGAAGGTGTTAGATAGTGTAAAGGCAGAATAAAGGCAAAACAAATGAAAACCTACAGCTAAGACTCAATAAAAATTGCTGAAACTTGAAAACCCGAAAAACTGCGGAGTAACTTGACAACTTCGTTCGAGGTGTTCCCGATCTCCAAAAATCAGAAAATTTAAACTGGAATGTCATTAAATATTGTATATTTGATCTGGAAAGTTTCGGCACTAAAATCAACCCACTGAATATTTTTTTAATTTTTTTTCTTGATTTCGTCTTTTTCAATTTTTTTGACTTTTTCTACTGATTTTTTTGCGGGACATATTTTTTAATTTTCTATCACAGTGGCACAAATATGCATGTAAAATTTCAGACCAATCGAAAAACGTTTACACCACTCAAGTGAATTTTTTTCCAGAAAATTTTTTGGGTAAAAACTGCTGTTTAATGTTTTTAAAAGGAGATCAGTTTAGAAATCACCCAAGAACACCAAAAAGACCAAAATCTGACACCAAATGATAGAGGGTTGTGCGCGGACCAAGATCGAGTTGCCAAGTCACGAGAAAACTCCTAAGAAAACTTTAGACAATCGGATCTGAAACGAAAATACCCAAATCAATAAAATATCAGCCAAGAATTAAAAACACTTAGGGATAGCTAATCTTGGAAACCAAGAACATGAAATTAAGCTTCAAGAAGGACTCCAATCAGCCGAATCTATCAAGTAAACACAAAACAGAAACAAATCAAACTCAGCAGATCATAAAATCAAATTGAATTAGATCTAGGTTTGGACGGCAAGAAAGAGGGGTTTTGTGAAATCAAAACGTTTCTTGTTGTCCAAGGTTGATGCCGAATAGATTCTTGAAGGTTGAACGGGCTGGAGACACAACAAGAGAGTTTAAACAAGTTAGATAATGAAATCGACACAAGCAGAAAATTAAAAAGATTGAACAGTAAGAACAATAAAGATAAAGTCCTAAGAAGCCTTGAAATCGAGAAAGATTTCACAACTCCTTTCAAACGGCTCTAATCTCCCCTCCAATGAAGAACAATGGCAAGAAGAAGGCTGAAGATGGCTCCCACAATCAAAAAGATTGTTAAAACTCCTTCTAAAGAAAACTCAAGAGAAAATTCTTGGAGAACTCAAAGAGAATTTTCACTCAACAAAACAAATCTGATTTCAATGTATTCTTCAAGTGTCTTCACAAGGTGGCCGGCCAAGCCTATTAATAGGCCTTCTATCTATTTTCCTAATGTTATTAGAAAAAAAACTAATTATTAAATTTAGAGGAAAAATTCGGCCAAGGCATTTAATGGGCTGCTTGGGCTGAATTTTTTTACATAGGCATTAATCATAAAGTCTAAAAATTAAACTAGGTACTTAAAGAATTAAAATTTTACAAATTGGACCACTTTGACAATTTGGCCTGATTTTCAATTAAGTCTCATTTAACTTTCTTAATTGGACTTGGAACATCTTATTGGGTCTTGCCTTCAAGAACTTGGGCTTGTAGTCTGTTTCCTTCCGAAATTGGTTCGTTGATGCTCGTAACGGAGATCCAATGCGCCTTAGCTGCAAGATTCGGTTTCTTGGACCAAGATTTCCAAGATTTGAAATCTTGATTTTCTTGATTCTTGAAATCGCTCCAAACAGAAAAATTGGACCAAGATTCGGTTTCTTGATTTTCTTGAAAACAAGAAAGTGAATCTTGATTTTCTTTTTCCTTCGTGTACGCATCTAAGACCTTTCTAATAAATTCTTGAATGGTTCCATTTAGTTTTGAACGCATTTGTCTTGCCTTTGACCTCATTATTGGGCCTTGTGGTAATTTGAGCCCATCACGTTCTTGAGCTTGAGTGGGGCCTCTGTGACTCGTATCACTACCTAGCCACAGATATGAGATTCACATAATCTAGTCCAATATTTACTACACAATCATACAACTTATCCGATTGGGCCCACGAGCCCATTCGCCCCACATGGCCCCTTTCGGCCCAAATAGCCTAAACCCACAAGAACACTCATGATGGCCTCAATTATCGCGTCGAAGCTCCCACACGTGGGCTCGCACGCTCGTGTGCCTATCATCGTCGAAATACACCACCTAATTGGAATCTAGAGTTAATCTGCGCTCCGAACACTCCTATGCCCAAACGCCATCCAAGGTATGCTTACTCTCTCTTCATAGATCGCTCTATTTCAAGCCAACTTCTTTCCTAGTCTCATGCTAGCTTCCCGATGTGGGAGCCCTCCATCAATCCTCCAAAACCTTCCCAAATTAGAAAAATAGTCATATTTTGCATACAAGGGGTTTCGAGCTCCAGCTTCCCTGTAACTTAATCCACACCGCTAGCCACCTTACCAACTAGCTCCTTGTGTAACAAACCAAGCACAACTAAATATAAGCCTATGGGCCAAAGTCTAAGTTCATTTAAAAGAAATCAAAATAAATTGCAAGCGCCAAGACTTGAACCCATGCTCCCTTGCAACCTTAATGACGCCTTGCCACTAGACCACTCACTTCCTTGTGTCATATTTGAACCAAACAAATTTATACGGCCTTCCAGCTAACGCCAACTCCCTTTTAAGGAAAAACTAAAATTTTTGCTAAAGCTCTGGTTTGAACCCAGGACTTCTCCAACACTCCCCACTCTTCCCAAATCACTTAGCCACTAGACTAAACATGCAATTAGTGAAATTTCCTCGTACAACTAAAATCCAATTGCTCCGATACTCGAAGCCCATTTATCCTAGGCCCAAAATTCAGGGCGTTACAATTCACCCATCCTTAAAGAAATTTCATCCTCGAAATTTCCAACTGTCAGATTAGTCACACCATACAGACTTCACCACTACACTCTTACGGCGTACTCTGATTTCAAAACACTAATACACTTTTAACTTAATCTTGAAACCTCTTGCACTCATCCAAAACATTTAACCACAGAAGCAGACCAATATTTATCACACCTGCATACAATTTCTATATCCAAACAAAACACACTTAACTTAAAAGGGACTGGGCAAACTCAAAGCCGATGCTCCTCAGATCCACATCTACGACAAGTTCTTGACTTCCTTCGGTATTCACCCAGATGACGCCTTTTACAATGCCCGCAAGTCGGAAAGTTTAGATGCATTTTAACTTGATTTACAGAATGAGGTTCCTACTTTAGAGGACTGTGATCCCTTTTCTTCGAGCAATCCACACATCTAGCCTGAAGCATCTCACCAATCTCCTTAACTCTGGTCTCAAACACTTCTTCTACCACCTCCCTTACCAACCGGGTTAATGCTTCAGTCTCAAGCTCCGAGTTACTGCTACCCGAAGTTGGCAGACTTCCTTCGACCACCGTCTCCTGAACAATCTCATGTTCCAGGAAAATGGGTAACTCCTCGCGACCTTGCTCACCCTCTGAATCCATCACAGTACTATTGCTCACTGAAAAAAATTTGAATTCCAGAACATATACTAAATCAATACAAAATCTAACTTTAAGCACAGTCTAATATCTAAAAAACTTACGGATTTGCTGCTAGAGACTCGATAAACTACACTTTTCTGAAAAATACCTCAAAACACTTCACACATTTGAAACCAACCGCTTGTGATACAAAATTTTGGATACCCATTCCACAGCCGAATTTTGCAACTTGACTCTGATACCACTAAATGTAACACCCCAAACCCAGCCTAAGAGTTAGGCCCAAATCTGGCATGTCACATTGAAGTGTTTTTCGAAAACCATGTTTTCATTAAAAACCCTCCTTGAAATTTCAAAACTTCTTGACACAAGCTATCGTGATTTAGAAAGTTATTCCTTTTAAAAAAAAGTTATTACCTTCAAAACTTTGTTGTTGCCGAAGCTTAATTTAAAGCAATTGATTTACGAAAACGTTATATCTAAAAATTAAGTTATGAAAGCGTAGTGTTTCAAAAATAGTTATTGTTTTGGAAAACCGCGATCTTCTTTCAATGGATAGGAAACGTAATAAACTGACAATCCCAATTTTAAAACTTGAAATTAATAGAGGCTTTATTACAACCCAAATCAAAATATAAGTACTTATAAAGAAAATCAAAATGAATTGCAAGCGCCAAGACTTGAACCCATGCTCCCTTACAACCTTAATGACACCTTGCCACTAAACACTCACTTCCTTGTGTCATATTTTAACCAAACAAATTTATAAAGCCTTTCAGCTAATGCCAACTCCCTTTTAAGGAAAAACTAAAATTTTTGCTAGAGCTCTGGTTTGAACGCAGGACTTCTCCAACACTCCCAACTCTTCCCAAATCACTTAGCCACTAGGCTAAACATGTAATTAGTGAAATTTCCTCGCACAACTAAAATCCAATTGCTCTGATACTCGATGCCCATTTCTCCTAGGCCCAAAATTCGAGGCGTTACACTTTTTTGGTACCCATTAGAGATTATTGTATTTTGTTATATGGAATAACAATATACGTAAAGGCCTCCAAAATACCTAAAGCAATAACCAAATATCCAAGGGATACACAATATTCTAACTTTGTAATAGAATTTGAGTGAGATGGAGAGGGTGCACTCCACATTTGGAAATGGTTTTTCACCTGTTGATTGATGGAAATCTCCAACATTATGACCGGAAAATCCATCGTTTAGGGTTGCATGGTGAGATATTGGTGTTTGAACAATTTTGAACATATTACATGGAAATTCCAAATTTTTGTGGGTTTCAAATTTATCGAGTTGAGTACACGCCATATTTCCAAAAGTATTTTGCCCTACTAGAAAATGTTGAGATTAATCTTTTTGTTCTTTTGGCAGATTCAAGTGAGGAAAGAAGAAGAATTTAGAAGTTAGAAAATCAAGTTTTTGTTAGATATTTTATTATGCAGTTAGAGAAATTGGTAACTAATGCATAATTTAGTATGGTTTTATTTATAGGTTAAAAGTTTTAAGAATTTTGTTGGAGATGTTAGTGTTCACAAGAATAACAATTGTGTAAATGAAATTGAATTTGGTATTTGGTTAATATTTTTTGTATCCACTGGAAATCAGTTGGTATTTGATCAGAAATTTGATTATAGTGGAAGCAATTTTGCTATCTAGTACTGGCTTATTTGGTACGAGTTAGAGATTATCGTATTTTGTTATAGTCGTAACAACCCGTTTTCAGTAAGATCAGAACAGTGATTTTGGGACCACAAATCTGATGTAAAAAAAGTTATTTTATCATTATTTTATTGCCTACAGCATGATAGTAATACCATATAAAAATTTTGTTAAAAAATTTTACCGTTTACATGCTCAATTTGATAAAAAGACTAAATCGCGTAAAGTGCAAAAGTTGAGTTCTAGTAGCTAAAATTATTAAATAGCTATAGAACCTTAAAGTAAGAGTCCTTATATGATAATTAGACCATAAATATGATAGTGGAATATGATGGCTTGGCATTTGTGTAAATTTGATTAATTTTAAAGGTTAAATAAGTAAATAGGTTATTAAATGATAAAATAAATAAAACAAAATTAAGCTTTTGTCTTTCATTTTCTATCTTCAATCAAAATTAGAAGAGAAAGAATCTATTGCTGAAGCTTAACATTCGGCCACCTTATTTGCTTGATTAGGTATGCATTTTTGGCTCGTTTTTAATTAATTCTATGTTTTCGGGACTGTTGTAGCTTAATTTAGCAAGCTCGGGGACTTGTAACCTCCCAAACCTGGCCTAGACATTATGGCTAGATTGGGAAGGCTACATTAGCCACCGAAATGGCTAAGCTAACTTACGTTTAATTTTTAAGACTTTAAATAAACTCATTTTAGAGAAAACCATAGTTGTACTTTGAGTTAGCTTAAAAGCATTCATTCATTAGGTCGTGTATGCTTAGAATTCATTTTATTGTTGATTGTGTTATTTTAGAAAAACCGTTTGCTTGTCACTCTTCTTGAAAAAAAACTCGATGTTAAACTAATGCAGCGAAAAAACCATTTTTCAAGTCATTTTGGAAACTTAGTTGCCTTATCGATTTGTTTTTCAAAAACAGTTCCTTTGTAATGCAGCGGAAAACTATGGAACAACATCAAATTTTACTTAAGCCTGATATCATGCATTATTCGGTTATTATTCTTAAGTAATCCATGGATGCAAAAATCCCCAAAAGAAAAGTTACCAAGCCACAGACTAGAAATAATTAAAAATTACAAGCCAAAACCAATAAACACTTAATAATACTTGATTAAAATGATAATAATCCAAGGTCCAAGTTGATTCTCTAAAAGCCGAGTCCGGTCCTAATTTTGAGGTTTACCTAAAAAGTTAAGCACTATTGAGGGCTGAGCTTATGAAAAGCTCAGTGTGAGTCGAATAATTATTTAAATGGGAAAAAAACATCAAATACAGTGAAACATATTAGCATTAACAGAAGAAAATAGAACGAACATAGGAATTTCATGTCATTACATAGCCATTATCAAATTGATGTCAAACGGTGTAAGAGAATAGGTCATCATTCATTCGAGTAAAAATCATTAATTTCGATACCATTCAATACAACAAAATACAATGCATAGCATAAATCAATAACATTCGAATATGTCGTGAACATGATGCAATGCAAAAAGGTTCCTACCCATACCATCTGCTACACACCACGAGTTCCTCATATTTCGTCTGCCAAACTCTAAAACATTATGAGCATAGCTCGATGTGGTAAAACCACCGAATAATCAATAATGCAGAAAATCTGCCAGATGTCAAATAGTGTGACACAATCGCTAATAACATATAATATGTGATAAAATCGCCAAAACCTTCGGTACTGCAGGTGCAATGCACTGACTACAAATAATGCGGGCTTAATATGCTACCGGTACTCCAGGGAACTCCTCCGTCAACCACCAAATCCCAACCCAATGCATATGTAATATGTCACACAATCTCTTACATAATCATATCTCAATACTTTTCACATTCATTTGGCATGCTCACCATGTCCTCAATAATCACATTCTTTCAGTAAATGGAAACACTGCTCCAATCTTTCAAATTACCACTACGTTGGTATCAATCAATATCGTTCAATTTCACATACTTTATGGATTTTCAATGTGCATAAATAGCACTTTTCAGTACACAATATAACAAATATCTCATGCATTTAAATCATACATAGGTTTAACATCTCAACACATTATATCATTCAATCAAACATTCTCATATCTCATAACTCAAATATGCAATTACAAACTCAATCAAACATCCGTACTATCAAACTAGCAATTTTGCCAACATGTTAATCTTTTAAGGCTCGAAACATACCTGGTTTGGCCACTCACAAAATCAATAATTTGACTATTAAGTCAATCCAATCAGCAAGCTAATTTATCAAATATAGTATGATATTTAACATTTTCAAACAATTTTATGAGTTTAGGACCCATACCTTATTTTTGCTTCCTCGCAGCACACTAGCGAATCTTCCAATTTTCCTTAATAATTCTTTAAACGAACCTAAACCAAAATTCAGTACAAATTCAATCAATTTACCATTAAAATAGCCCCAAACACCCACTTATGAGTTCAAACCAATTTTTGGAATTATAACTATTTAATGAACCCATACTAGTTAGATTTCTTAGACTATATCGATGTAAACCCTACGTACAATCGTTCTTTGACTTTACGAATGATTTGGGGTGTTTGGGTAGCACCTAATTGAATAATATACTGAAAAAGTAGCAGAAAATCAATGATTAAATTCATTCATTAATAAAATTCATAACCTTTAGCCAACAACTATGTCGAAATAACAAACTAGTTACCCTTAATTGCACTTACGTTTCACGATTTGTGGGATCCGAATGGCAAGTCGATCAAGAACAGTTTTCCCTAATTTAAATGGTCTTAAAAGATGATTAGGAAGGTTCAATAACTCAAATTAATGCTGGAAAAATATAGGGAATAACCAAAAAACAAAACAACCCCGTTTCTTGCACATAAGCGAATGCACCACAACCCATGGTGGCCAAAATTGGGGCTGAATTTTAAAACAATTTGAGATCTCATTAAATTTTGGAAAAATACCTTTTAAATCATTTAAATACCCCAAATTCCAGATCTGGAAATTTAGGATTTTAATGGAGAAGATTAGTTAAGAAATTGAAGAGAGAAGAGACCTTACCCTAGCTAGTCGAGAGAAACGACAATGGCACTTTCTTGGCAATGTTCGAGATCGATCTTGGAGTTCAAGATTCCAGATTTACGGTTGATTTTAATGAGAAAAAATGACAGAAATATGGAGGAGAATATGTTAACAAATATTGGGGGAAAAAAGAAAAAATAAAGAAAGAGATGGTAAAACTAGGTGTAGGCAACGACAACAATGGAGGAAAGGAAAAAAAATTAAAATCAAAGAGGAGGAGAGGAATGGCTAGGGCAATGTGGAGGAGGATTAATGGCTGATTATTAGTAAAAAAATAATATTTATACCTAGGTTAACTATAATTGGATGGCCCACACATTAAAGTAAGGGGTTTTTGTCAAAAAATTAAATTATTTATATGGGAAGGGAATTGAAGTTAGGACCTCAAGGATAAATTCGCTAATGTTTAACCATCAAACAAATAACTCATTCTTCATATAATTTGAAATATTTATTTTAAAAAACAAGGCATGTCACATACTAGGGTTTAAGGAAAAATTTGCAAAAGAATAAAAATAATGTGATAGAAGGGATTTTAACTTGGATTTCAAGAAACGTTACACTAACACTTAACGAACAAACCAATTGCTCATTTATTTTCAAAAAGTGCATAGACTATTTAAAAAATTAAGGCATGATCACTCTCTCTCGATTCACAAACCTGATTCTACTAACCCCCAATTTTTGGGTGTTACAAGACTAATTTGTGAAAATGTTAAACGATTAGGGTTTTGTCATTGTTGAATATACATGAGTTTTTATGTTTGATAATAGAAAATGGATGGTTGTTGTTAGATAAACAAATTTTATTAAGTGATTTTTGTTGAAATTATCAATTAGGGATTTAATTTAAAAATAGATATTTTACATGGTTAAATTGTGAAACAAATGAAATATAGGGCTTGCTAGGGACCTAATTGATATTTGGCTATAGTGGGTTGTGTTTGAATTTCATGAATTTCCATTTTTATGAGCTAGGGACTAAATTGAAAAGGAATTAAAAGTATAGGGGCAAAATGGTAATAGGATAAATTGAATGAATTATATATTAGATTGAGTTAAATTTATCCTTATAGATCAAGATAGACCTCGTACGGCTGTAGATCGGGTCAAAGAGAAAATCTCAGATTAATCGCCTCCGTATCTACGTATATTCGTCGAGGTAAGTTCATGCAATTAAATTGTGTTTCTATGTTTTTAGTTGAAATATATATATGTTATGAATTGTCATATATAATTACCAGTTGTATATCCAATGACGTACGACAATTATCGAGCCCCGTTTGAACCTTAGGAATCCGTAGGATACAAATAACATGTCATTAGGGTTTACATGATTTGGGTACTGGTCGTGAACATCCTATCGATGGATAAGGTCCTGCATATATTGTAGATACACCACAGCTCATGTAAGCATACCGATTTATAACTCGTGAGAGCATACCGATCTACAGCTCGAGTGAGCATACCGATTCACAGCTCGTATGAGCATACATGTACATGAATTGACAGATTACATTTAAATGAGCTAGCACACTGTGTGTGAGCTATCCTGGGTATCCAACAGTATTCTAAACGGTTCAACGGGCAATGTTCTAATATGAAATGATAAGATTTCAATACGAATTATTACAAGTATACACATGAATTATATGGAAATGTTGTTACATGGTATATGGAAACTTGAATTGGTTGATACATGCATTTGAAACTTGATTAATTGATGTATTCATCCATATTTATTTTCTTATATATTTAATTACATGGCTAACATGGTTGGTGTATATGTGCTTAGGCATTTGGCCAAATTGTATTGGGATATACTTGTTTACTTACCTATTATATGACTAAATGGTAAGTTAAATTCTATGTTATACGAACTTACTAAGCATAAATGCTTACTCTGTGTTATTTTTCGTGTTTTATAGTGAATCAGAAGCTTGTTCGGGTTGGAAGCTTGTCGGAGCTATATCACATTATCCATCGGCTTTTTTGGTACATTTGGTTGTTTAATTTTGGTTATAATGGCATGTATAGGTATGTTGGCTAATGTTGGCCTATATTTTTTCTTGTGAATATGGCCATTTGTTTTGGCTTGTTTATTGACATATTTTGGTATGTATATAAGTAGCATTAACATGGTTGATGTGTGGCTTGTGTTGTGATTGAATAATGAAAGGTAAAATGAAAGTTAAATGTGTTTATTAATATGATGAATTTGTGGTGATTTGGTACTATAGTATATACATGACTATCTGGTACTAATTGAGAAGTTTTGGCAAGTAAACTAAATGGCATGAATTGATGCAAATCTAATTGGACATAAGTTTATCATTTTGACGAAAATGAGTACATGATTATACATGTTTGCATGTAGTCATTTGAGGTGCCTAAGGGCATATTGGTTGTATGAAATTAGATCATATGTAAATGACTTGTTTATGCTTGGTTTGGATGCCTGGTTATGACTTGTAAGTATGTACAATGTTGTGTGTAGGTACATGCTAAATTGGGTGAGAAATATGGCTTGTAAAATGACCTATTTTCGTCCACACGGGCAGAGACACGGGCGTGTGTCTCAGTCTGTGTGACACATGGCCAAGTGACACGATCGTGTGTCCCCTGTAGCTTTCAAAGGGTTACAAGTTAGGCTGTTACACTACCTAGCACATGGCCTGGCACACAGGTGTGTAGGGTTATTTCAAAGGGTATATAGCCTGGCACACAGGCATGTGGCTTGGCCGTGTGGCCCAAGTCAATGAGTTACACGGGCATGACAAGGGATGGGACACAGGCATGGACATGGGTTGGGACACGGCCATGTATCCCTACTTAGAATGCCCACACGACCTAAGACAAGGGCGTGTCTCTTGGCCGTGTGACCCCTGTAGTGTTGAAAATTTTCCTTGTTTCCTGGAAGATTCTCTAAGTTTTCGATTTAGTCCTAACTTATTTCTAACATAAATTTAGGGTCTCGATTGCTCGTTTAAGGGACAACATGTATGTTTTGACTTGGGTTTAATATGCTTATTATTATGATATGAAATATTTGAAATTTCTTTCTGTTTGAATTATAAACTCCGGTAATGCTCCATAACCCTGTTTCGGCGACAGATACGGTTAGAGGTGTTACAATAGTCTTCACAAACTTATATAAGAATAACATCATCCTTAAAGGACTTCAAAATCACTAACTTAATACCAAATACCTAGGTGTTACACAATATTCTACCGTGAAACAAAATATGAATGAGATGAAAGCAACTACCCTATTAAAAAAAGCATTTTGCCCCGTCCCCCAAAGTTAGGATTATTTTTTGTTCTTTTGGCAGATTAAGGTGAGGAAAGAAGAAGATGGTGAATTTATCAGTTAGAAAGCCATGTTTACGTTAGATATTTTATTATTTAGTTAGAGAAATTCGTAATCGATGAAGATGTTGGTTTGTGTTTACTTATAGATTAGAACGTTTGAGAACTTTGTTGGAGATGTTGGTTTTGAAAGAACAATAATTGTGTAAATGAAAAGAAATTTGATATTTGGTTAACATATTTTGCATCGTTAAAAATAATTTGGTATTTGTTCGAGATTTGGTTCTAGTGGGAGAAAATTTAAACATTTAAACATTTAAACTTTGTGTGAAATTTGAATATATTGTTATTGATCTTTTGGAGAAAATTATATTTTCATTGATTGTTTTAATGTATACAATCTTTAATTATGCACTCTCACGATTAAAAAGAAAATTAAAATCATATATATATATTAATTTCCTAAATTTGTATCCTTAATTGTAATGTATTAGTTTACGTTATGTTTGAATTAAGTAAGTTATTTGCATAATTTAGCTATATTATTGTTTTTTTCAAATTATTCGCATACCTTTAAACATTAAAGAGTATCATATATTATATATATGATATGATTTTTTAAGAAGGTTCATCCCAAGAAAAATATTTAAGAATAAATAATTAAGTTTGTAACTGTTGGGATCAACCCGATCAAGCAACGAACAAGTAAAAATAGCGGAATAAATTAAGAAATTGAACATATAAGTTTAACATGGAAAAACCCCTTTAAAGAGGATAAAAAACCACAGGCAAAGATAATTTTGCTAAAATGGCAAAAGGACAAAGAGTACAAAAGATGGAGATAAAACTAAACCTCGAAACCCGAAAATAAAGAACCCTTAAAACGTAAACACAAAATTCTCCAAAAGTGTTATGAGTTCTAGTCTTTTCATGGATGTTTTTCTAAGGTTGTAAAAGAGCCTATTTATAGGCTAAATTCGTTTGTCAAATAAATTATGCTAAATATATTATACTAATAAATACTAAATCTTCTAGAAAGAAAATATATTTTGTTTAACTTGACTTGCAAGCAACCCCTTATTTTATTTAACAGGAATTTGGGTCACACAAATCTAACAATCTCCACCTTTACACTAATTCTCAAAATGCCATCTTTACCAAAGCCAGCCATGGGCCTATCTTGACCAATGCAGGGATTTAATTGAGTCGAATCTGTGCTTAGAAGCTGGAAGACTTCTAGCCTTTGACTTGTGTAGTGCCAAATAAAAACTAACCCATGTTTGATTTTCCCGAACATAGTGCTCTAACATTTCAAAACCTACATCCAAAAGAGAATCTCTCTTCAACGAAACGGTCATACATTTTTCCCTTCTATAATCAAGTTGCCTCCGCTCCAAAGAGTTAACTTCCACTCCATAACGAACAAGGGAAATCTGGTTTCACTGATCACTGTAGAAATTTCTAGAATATAATGACTGTCAGCCCTTTTAACTTTTAACAAAGTGAGAGCTCCACGAGACACCTTAATGCCGCTCGACTCGATGTTGATTCTGCAACCTTTCGAGTCTGAAATGGTCAAGGAGATGAGATTCTTTCGTAAATCAGATATATACTTGACATCTGAGAGTGTCCTAATCGTCCCATCTTGCATCCTAATTGTAACAGTACCAATATCGATTACCTTACTATATGACTTGTTTCCTATGTATACAACTCCACCTTCAACTGAACTACATGTGGAGAACCATTCTTTGTTGGGACACATGTGAAAAGTGCATCCTGAATCTAGGATCCACTCGGACATAAGCTCGAAGCTATTGCTTGTTGACACTAACAAGAAATCATTACCGCTTTTGTCGGCCAAATTAGCTCCAGCTACATCTTCCTCGTTACTCTCAGCAGCTCTTTTATTTCACATTTTATAACAATCTACTTTGATGTGACCTAATTTCTTACAATAGCGACACATTTTGTCTCACTTCTTTGATGCTACCACTTACCTATCTACCTTGCTATCCGAACCAAACTTATTGCAGAGTTTGTCTTTACTCAAAAAATGACCCTTCACATCCTTGAACGAGAGTTTGTCTCTACCATAAATTAGAGTCTCCTTGAAAAACTTGTATGAAGAGGGCAAAGAGCACAATAATAGCATAACCTGATCTTCATCGTTAATATTAACCTCAACATTCTTGAAATCATTCAAACAAGTAATATATTGACTGATGTGATATCTAAGAAGTTCACCTTCGTTCATGCGAAACGTAAATAGACGTTGTTTCAACACTAAACAGTTAGCCAGAGACTTGGTCGCATAAAGAGTTTCTAACCTTTCCCGCAAGGAGGATAAGGTTTTCTCCATCAATACCTCCTACAATACCCTATTTGTGAGGCACAACTAGATTGCAGATGGGGCCTTTTCATTAAGCTCTTTCCATTTTGTTTGATCTAGATTCTCATGTTTTTCTCGGTAACGACCTTTTTCAAGCCGGTATGAACTAGAATTGTCCTCATCCAAACTTGCCACAAATTGAAATTTGTGATACCATCAAACTTCTCATGTCAAACCTTGTTGCTACCATATCTGAACGAGCTGATCTAAGAAATTTGAACTAGCTCTGATACCAATTGTTGGGATCGACCTGGTTAAGGAACGAACAAGTAAAAATAGCAAAAGAAATTGAAAAATTGAACATACAAATTTAACGTGAAAAACCCCTCCAAAGAGGATAAAAAACCACAGAAAAAGATAATTTTACTATAATGGCAAAAGAATCAAGAGTACAAAAGAAGGAGATAAAAACTAAATTTCGAAACCCAAAAACAAAGAACCCTCAAAACGTAAACACAAAATTCTCCAAAAATGTTATGAGTTCTAAGTTTTTAATGGGCGTCTTTCTAACGTTGTAAAAGAGTTTATTTATAGGCTAAATTTGCAAGTCAAATAAATAATGCTAATAAATACTAAATGTATTATACTAATAAATACTAAATCTTTTTGAAAGAAAATATATTTTGTTTAACTTGACTTGCAAGTAATCTCTTATTTTATTTAGTAGGAATTTGGGTCACACAACTTTAACAAGAACTCATATTGAAAAACACATACAATACATCAAAATAATGTAATGCATTAAAAAAAGAGGCAATTTATGTTAAGGATGAAGAGGCAAACCTTGGTTCAAGTTTGATAATTTGTTCAAAATTCTCGCTTTTCATTTTGAAAAATTATGCTGAAATCTAATAGAAAAGATTCAAGAAAAAAAACAAGGATGGTTGAATATTAAATATTGAATAGAAAATCTTAAAATAAGTAGAAACAAATATTGCATTTGTGACGGAGTGCTTTGTTTTTTCTTTTTAATTTGACAATATGTACTTATCTATAGAATGGGAGTTATACAATCTTTGAATTAATGTCGTGACTGTGGTAATTGAAAATATTTACTAATTTTTTACTGTTTATTTGTGTAAATAATACATGCGTCAGTTTTGTATATTAATACAAACGTCTAGTGATAAGAATATTAAAAAAAGTTTGATTCATCTAGCAATTTAAATTTTGAGATACAATCAATTTTATTGGGAGTTTTTTTTATGTTGGGATCATTGTTATTTGCAAAATAGGATTTCCATATAGTTTTATAAATTTAAATTGATTATAAAAATATGATAAAAAATGAAAAAATAAAATTAAGTGCGCCACTTGACGTAGGTTGTTATGTTTTATATATATATATATATATATCTTCGAACTGTTACGACATTGTTTCCTATCAAAAGCGCTTGACTAACCGTGGTATAATATATGTAATGAATTAAAAATTTCAATCATGATGTTGGCTCAATATATTATATATAAACAACCCAAAATAATCTAATGGAAAATGGATTGCACGTCTCAAGTAGTGCCGTTCCATTCCTACTCTTAAAACTATATATATATATATATATATATATATATATATCAAAAGAAAGTACGTTCAAAAGAAAGAAAAAGAAGAGTGGAGACAGAAATTAAGATGGCAAGGAAGGTGTTGATGATGTTAATTGTGGCCTCACTTTTAATGGGATGCAGCTTCAATGAAGCAGTAGGCACGGTGGTTGCTGGTGTCCAAGTTATACATCTGGGTGGGAAAGTCATGTGCCAAGACTGCACAAAAAGCTATGGAGAATGGACTCATGGCTCTCAACCCATCAAAGGTTCTTTCATTTCCTCAACTTCATATTACATTATATTTTGTCTTTTCTTTCTAATTTCAAAAACAAATTTGGCAAAGTTTGATTTCTTTTATCCAAATACTAAACCTCTATTGGTTGATCCGAGTCCCTATAGCCCAAATTAGCTTGGATAAAATAAAATTTACCTCTGGACGGTTGAGTTCAAATTAAATAATACAATATTTTAATTATAATGTATTTATATATTAGTATAATTTTTTTAAAATTTCATAATATATGAATAGTGAAAATGGACAGTGAAGTCGAGTATGGTCAAATTTAGATTTCGGTATGATTTTTTTTTTCTTTTAGAATTAGGCTGCAAATGATTGGTTTACCGTGCACTTTACTGAAAATTTAGAACACATGCTTTAAGGATTTGGCATATTTTAGTAATATTATTATTTATGTTATTCGTAAGTTGAAATCACTAATACCATTAAAATTTTGGTACTTATTCAATATAATTTTTAAAAAAAAATTAAGTTGTGAGGTTAAATTGAATTTCTTTTAAAAATGACAATTATTTTAATTTATCATAATTTTATATTTTTATTTGAACTACTATAATCTTTTTCAGACTCTTAAATGAAAAGATAAACACATTTCAATGCACTTAAACCTACATCTTTCTACACGTTAATAATAACAATGTCGATCGAGTTAAAGTGAAGTCGGCACAACTTCATCTTTTAAATAACAAAAGATTTCAAGCTTCATAATTTTTTTTTTTTTAAAAAAATTTCATGTAAGCTGACTAACAAAATTCTTTAACAAAGTGACTTGGATTAAAGCAACATTACTAATGCTAATGACCAAATTATGAAAAATTAAATCCAAGTTGAATATAATACATGAATGAAAATCATAATTTCACAAGAAATAAGGATGTAATCTCTATTTTTGAAAATTTAAAATTAATGATTTGCAGGCGGTAAAGTATCAGTGACGTGCAAGGATGATAGAAGCAGAATCATATATTATGCAAGTGATGAAAGCGATGAAGAAGGGAGTTTCAATATGGCTGTCAACAAATACATAAATGGGAAAGAATTGCAACCAACATCATGCTTGGTTAGGTTAGTGTCTTCCCCACATCTTACTTGCAACATTCCGACAAACTTCGCCGGAGGAATCACCGGCGTCAATCTCCCGGTCAGGCCTACGGTTCTATATCGTGATTTGGTTCAATATCAACTCGGCACCTTTTTCTACACTACTCCAAGGTGTGCTAAACCAGCTGCCGGTGAGACACATGATTCCTTTGATTGCGACGCAAATAATAATTATTAACATCTTTTTGGGGAGAAATAAAATTTTCCATTTTAATCAATTTCTTTTTTTGTTGTTGTCTTTACACCTTTTAATTGAAAGAATAAATAAAAATTTTATTGAGGTCGAAGTCAAATTTGTTATTGTAATGCCAACTACTTCGGTTAAAAGTTTATATTAAATTTTGATTCTACTTGTATGCCCTGATGCTGAAATTTGAAAAGGTAGGCCCATTTCTTGGATATTTGGTACCTCACCAAATTAGTGATTTAATTTTGAATTTCATGCGTTAAAAAAATGAGTATATTTTGTTAGACTTTAATTACGCTAATTTATGATAATTAAAATTCATCAAATTGGATAATATTATCATTACAAGAAAAGACTTTAACAACTAAAATTAAAGAGAATTGAAGATATTTTATTTAGCCACATACTATAATTCATTTCAATTATGTAACTTTAATCTAAGATTCAGAATATTTTATAAGGTGGCTTAGACATGTTGAATATTTGCTTGGTTTGAAACTAATATTCTTATCATAGCTAATTACAAGTATGACTCTAACCTTTTCGCCTCTGGGTCGCCTCACTGTAAACATATTACCACGAAGAAGTAAATCTGTTTAAGCACGACGGATTCTAGCCTGGTCCCTCCACAAACTCTCGAACTTCCTTTATTACCTGCAATACATAATAACATATGTGTAAGTTTAAATGAACTTAGTGAGTTTTTATAACTTGTATCAGCACAACGTTCACCAACTTTTACTTCATGGCTCAACTTCATATTTGTCTTGTTTGTATTAGGACGGTTCATCGATCTCATTGTCATAGTATTTCCACCACATGAATTGGCTCACTTGTACTTGGTGCATTATCCTCAATGGCAGCATTGCTTATCTACTTGCTGACCTAACGTCAAATGTAGTAAAAATTTCGGATTATTTATGCACTTAAAGAGCTTGTTTTCTAGCACTTTTAGTATTTATTATTACATTTTCAGTATTTAGTAGTTAGTATTAAAACTTAGTAAAAAGAAGTGTTTTTAACACATTTTATGAGTGTTGTGACCTACTAGGCCGGCACGGTCCTTAAGTAGTTCTAATTTGTGTAATTGAGTGCGTAGGATGACGAAGTATAGGCCAAATTGACGTAGGAGTAAGGGACGAGTTATGCACAAGCTTCCCGAGCCGTCAAAGGATGAAACGAACCAAATGAGGCACACTCTGCTTGTTGTGTCACGTCATAGACCTTGCATGGTGCGACATATCCATGACGTGGTGCCCAAGTACTCAATGCTATTTTCGTCCCCACAATCAAATTTATACAAAAACCTAGGACGTGTCGAAGACCTAATTCGAGTTGACAATACTCCTACAAATAAAACCTTCAAGGTTTGATGTAACTAATTCGTTTTAGACGCATGCAGAAACCCTAGTAGTTTAGGAGTAGGATTAGATTAAGTTTTCTTTCGGTTTTCATAACTCTTTGTTCCTTCTTGAAATTGGTTTCGATCCAAGAGTTTTTTTAATTAATTGAACTATTTTAGTTTATTTGCTTCCGCAAACAATGACATTCATTATTCCAATCAAGAGATTATCTACTACGTTCTCCATTCGACATCAAAATTTAGGATTATTCTAATATATTTTCTCTTTCGATTCAATTGTGTTCTTTACATGTTTAATTCAATTGAGTTAGAGGTTATGAATACTATAAGTGGCTAAATCCCTTAGAGAAGACTAACGAGTGGAAGGAGACATAATTAACAGAGGATTTAGGGTTTCTCGATAAGATTAGTTGGTTTAAATTACTCTTTTTAAACCCTAGATTTGACAACCCTAGGAAGTAATCATAGGCTAAACGAGGTGGGGAGATAAGTTTTGCCGAGTAAATCATAGTTTATCGTGGTTGAGAAAGTGAGGTCAGTAGATAAGCGAGTATCAACTAATTGATTAATCAGTTAGAGGCCGGGAGGTAATAATTGGTTAATTGATAGCTAATCCACCCTAGAACCCTAATATGAAGTTAACTACAACCCCTAAAACGAGTTAATCTTCCTGATTGGTTTTATCTATTTAATCGTTCGTTAATTTTATTGTTCATTTATTTTAGTTATTTGATTGTTAATATTAATCCCTTTCATGATTTGTTGTAATAAAGGATTTAATTATTACTACTTAGACTTATTATTGTACAGAGATTTTCCTTAGATTTATTTCATCTTCCCTTGGGTATAATCCTTGGAATACTTCTTGTGTTCCGTTTGACGTATATACTATATTACAATTTGACCCATATACTTGCGGACAACGTCGATTTAATTTCTTAAATTTTGTGTATGATATTTTTACTATAAACGATAAGACGTTTATAGGTGGTCAAGTTTTTGGTGTTGTTGTAAGGGAGGTTTCGACATTAAGTCTTGAAAATATCTTTACACTTAATAAGATAAATAGGAATGTTAAAACCTATAGATATGATATTTCAAAAATTGTTTATTTAATTTTAATTTTTTTAATTTCTTTATAATTTTTCAGGTTGTTTATGACACGAAGCTCTAGCACCCCAATCAAGCCATATCCATATCCAGAACAGATATTCAAGTGCAATCGTCAATTAATGAACACCAATTCACCTATGGTAATTAACTTACCCGGGGCAAGTCCGTTATTTGAAGATCCATGAGAGAGATAAGCGAAAATCTGGGAAGAAGTCCTAATTGAGCAAAGGATGTTGTGCGAGTAGGCCTTACCTACACTCAATGCGATGCGCAGTAACGTAGACAGGCCAGCGATTAACGCCAATAATTTTGAGATAAAGACGACAACAATTCAGATGAACCATAATACACTACAATTCAAGGGAAACATGGCAGAAGATCCAAACCAACACTTGAAGCAGTTCTTACAACTCCGTGACACCTTCAGGTACAATGAGGTATCTGATGATGTTGTGTATCTCTGATTATTCCCATTATCCTTGTGCGATAATGCGGCTAATTGGTTAGACTTGTTAGAACTAGGTTCCATTACAAAGTGGAACGATCTAGTAGGAGCATTTCTTTGTAAATTTTTCTCGATTAGTAAAACTATTCAGCTTAGGTGATAAATTGCCAATTTTAAACAATATGAAGGTAAATCTTTGTACAAAGCATAAGAAAATTTCAAGACAATGCTAAGAAAGTGCCCACATCATGGATTGCAATTGTGGCTCCAAATCAAAATATTTTATAATGGTGTTGATGATAACATTAGATCTAGCCTAAACGGAGCAATCGAAGGATCTCCATGTTCCATACTTAGAACGAGCCTACAAAGTCATAGACATCATGGCTATGAATTCATACATATGACCCAATAAAATATTTGTGTACAAATCAAAGCCTCTAACGATAAAATCTATAAACGAAGACAACGAAGATGATCGATACCAATGAATCTTAGAGAAGCTTAACCGTTTGGAGACGACTGTCAAGCTGACGAGAGCGGAGGTATACTCTAAAAACCAATCTAAGGAAGCGAGTTATGTAGGTAATAGGGGTCGAGATCCCTATTCAAATGCCTACAATCTCTGTTGGAGAGATCATCCAAACCTCATATGGGGAGGAAACCAAGGAGGAGCAATTCAAACTCAAACCTGGCAAAACCCTCATTACAAACCTCCACTATTTCAACAAAGAACCGTAAGTAATGACCATGCTACATGTGGTCAAAGATTCGATCAACTAGAAGGGGAGAGGCAAATGATGAAGACGGACATTCGACAAGTCCAAGCCAAATATGGATGACTCAAATTTAGATTGGACAACCTTTATGCCTAAATAAGCCAATTAATTACAATGTTTGGAAAGAAAAATGGTCAAAGTATTCCCAATAACACGGAGAACAACCCTCGGAGGGAAGAAGCATGTAAAAGTGATCGCTTCGTGATCGAGAAATGAATTGCAAACACCCAGCAAGCCTATCCATGAAAAGGAGGAGGTTCCTGAAGATGTTGATGAAACCATGGAGGAACCCGAGCATAATGAGCTTATCAAGGAGATAGCTGAATCGGTGTCTAAGCCAATAACAAAAAATTCGTGCACGAAATAAGTACCATTCCCAACGAGATTAGAGGACAAGAAAAAGAGGGACCAGGTAGATTTTATAAAATATTCTTAATTTCTTTAAATCCCTCAATTTTGATTTGCCACTCTTGTAATTTATCGATAAAATTCTAAAATATGCCAAGTACCTAAGGGAAATGATGGCACGACATAAAAAATGAAAAAAGGGCAAGCAAATTAACATTGATGCCTTATGTAGCATGCGAATTGCTAAAAAGATACCCCCAAAGTTAAAAGTTACGAATAGTTTTACGATTCAAATCAAGATAAGGGATTGATATTTTTTCAAATCCCTTTGTGATTTAGGGTTTAGCATAAAGTTAATGCCCCTATTGATCTATCGAAAACTTAGACAATGGGATCTTAAAAATACATCAATAATACTACAATTAGCCGATAGATCCTTGGTACACCCAAAAGGTGTAATTGGGAATGTATTGGTCGAGGTATAGGGATTCATAATCCTTATCGTGTTTTTAGTCCATCAATTTAAGAAAGATCGGGAAATCCCCATTCTGTTGGATAGGCCATTTCTAACCACTTCCAAATCGACAATCAATCTCGAAAGAAATGAGCTAATTATGAAAATCAATGGCAAGATAGAAGTGTTCAAGTGTGTCCATGATTCCCAAAGTGAGTGATTAGTAAGGGAGGTGTGGTATGTCTTATTCGATTTAACCCCTAACGACCTGTAATGGCTTCTGTAACAGCTCACTTTTCAGTAACGTCAGAAACAATGATTTTGGGATTACAATTTCAACGAGTGAGTTCGTAAAAATTAGTAATTAATATTTATGAGTTAAATATAGTATTATGGTGAACTTTGATAAGATAGATTGTATTAATTGGTTAGTTAGTCGAAGTACAAGTGATGCATACCGAAATTGAATGATATTGAAAAATGAGGTATCAGGACCTCGTTTTCATAAACTGGGCTCGTAAATATTTTTATTAAATATTTACAAAGCTATAATATACGTGGGTTGAAGTTTGATCTTGAAATTTTGATGATTTGATAGTTAATTAAAGAAAAAAGACTAAATCATAAAACGTAAAGTTAATCGATATTGATTTTAATTAGTTAAAGTTCTTAATTAATGCATGTTTAAGGATTTATGTGGAAAATAGCCACATTCTAATAAGCATGGATGCTTTATGCATGTTTTTGGTGGAAAATATAATTTGGTTTTAAGTTTATTTTGGTAATTAATTAAAAACTAAAATATGATAAAACATAAGAAATTAGTCATCTTCCTCATCATTCTTTTCTTCCATCAAAACCACCATATCCAAACTTGGTAGTTTTAATTCAAGCTTTCTTTCTCATGCATGGTATGTAAATCAAACTCGTTTCTTGTAAGTTTTATGTTTTTGAGATCGTTGCAACTAGATCTAGCTAACCCATATCTTCGTTTTCAAAACTGTTAAAGATTTCTAAAGTTTCCATTAATGTTAGTTGAAGTTTTAGAATGTTTATGGTAGATTTTGAAGCTTAGAAATGAAATTGGACTAATTTTGTTAAGTAAATTTTGTTAGTTTTGTGTATAAAGACCAAATTGTAATAATATAAAATTTGTCATGAAATTTCTAAAATTATGTTTTAGAGGGTCATCAGTGATGAAATTGTAATGGGATTGATAATCAAAGCTTGATTTTGAAAGATATAATAGTTTCAGTTTTAAGGACTAAATTAAATAAAATTCAAAACTTTAGGTAAATTATGCAAAATGAACAAAAGATATTATATTCATGCTTTTAGATAATTTAAAGTGATAAAATATGATAATATGAAATGAATTATTATATAGATCAAGGATTGAATCGCATTGAAGGAAAATCGGAAAAAGAAAAATTACAAAATAGGCCTTACGAACCAACTCATTAGTTGAATATATTAGGTAAGTTAATAAGGTATAGAAATGTATAAATATGTATTTAATTGTTGTTGAATTGTGTAATTGTATTTGTTTATATTGTTTGAAACTTGAATTGCTATAAACTAATACCAATGTGAGAAATGACTTATTTGAAAACTGATGAATATTTGTGAAACATGATTCATATGGATTCAAAATAAATGTGACTTGTTTACTACATTTGTACTAAGAACATGAAAGTGCCCTTGATTTATAAATTTTACAAGTCCTGGTTAAATGTCTGTTTGAATGTACTAAATGATGAAGCTACGATTGGCATGCCAATAGGGTTAGAATGCGCACTTGTACATGTTTGCACTTTTGTGCTTATACTTAGCACTTTGGTGCCCCTATTTGCACTTTGGTTCCCCTACTCACACTTCAAGGTCCCTATTTTCACATCGGTGCCCTTGATAGCACTACGGTGCTCCCTAGTGTGGTGTGTTTACCCGGGTATCCAAATTATTTTGCTACAGTTCATTAGTCTAACTGTTAAAGGAAAGTATATTGATTAACTTCATGAGTTGCTTGGGAATGATATGTTTGTAGACTATTGAAATGTTAGCTAATGAAATTAATGAATGATAAGTATATGATTAAAAGTTATTTCGAAACAATATCAAAATGATTGGAAAATTTATAGTTTATTTGTATGTAACGCTCGCTTTATAAATATGATATGTAGTGACAGAGCTATCTATTTAAAAGGAAAAGATATTTGATTGTGCCTGTAATGAGTTGAGAAGAATGTGTTTATGAATGGATATGATGAATTGATTAACTTGATTAATAGGTTTTATTGTTTTGATTGAATAATACTGTTAAGTATCATATTGAATGGATTTTGGAAGATTATATGATTTAATTCGTGATATAGTCACCTTGCTGTTGTAAAATGTCTTGACAGGAAAGTAACTTAAACTAGTTAATTCAATTTACTTAGATGTGAATCTAAGGTAAGACTATTGTTTATGTACCTATGGACTTACTAAGCATGTCAATACTTACCCCGTTTTATTTTCCTATCTTTTGTAGTTGCATCTTCGGGGAACTTGGCTATCTGATCACTTCTAGAGCTCGCACTATCCAACATCTCTTTTCGTAATCTTTGGTTCATCTTGGCTCGATTATAAGTGGCATGTAATAGGTATAATGTATATATGTCCTTGATGTTGAACTTGTGAAATTGCCTTTTTGGTATGTTTATATGGTCTAGTATGAAAGTGAGGTTGACGATGTTAACTTTGGTAAGTTGAATCATACTTGTGCATATTGACTTGACATCACTTATAGTAGTTATTTTAGGTAATTTTTACACTTAACGAGTTTGTTTTCTAGCACTTTTATAATTAAGTATTGCATTTTTGATAGTTAGTACCTAGGATTAAAAGTAAATAAAAATAATTTTTTTAAACATATTTTTGAGTATTGATGACCTATTAGACCGACATGGGTCTTAGGTAGGTTTAATTTGGGTATTTAAGTGTGCAGGAGACTTAACTTTAGGCTCAATTGAAGTAGAAACTTGGGGTGGGTGATGCATAAGCTTCCCAAACTGCGAAAGCATGAGAAACATCCAAAGCCACAAAATGTCTTGCATGGCCCGACACGCAATGTATGTGTTGCAACGCGCAGCCTTGTGTTGAGCCACAGTAGCTTTGTGGTAAGCCACATCAACCTGCATTGAGCCATAAAGCTTGAACGTGGGCTACAAGCAAGGATGATGTGGACAACCATATTTTGGTAGATTCTCAAAGATTTTATTTCTTACTTGCACCCAAAGTATCGGGGGTTTGTTAGGGGTATATCAGGCATAAAAGGCACATCTTTTAGCTTATAAATAAGAGGATTCTATCCATAAATTAGGGCATCAATCAATAATTCATCCATCAAACACTTCTCCACTTCTTTACTTTTAGTTTTCTTTTATTCTTTTGTAGTCAGAAGACCCTACTTCGATGTGAAGACATTTGCGAGTAGAGATTGCTCCGGATCTGTGGTTCAATATATTAATTCATGAGCATTCTCTTATCTCTTCTCTTCTCTTCTTTTATTTATCTTTCACGATGATATTGAGGGATTAGGTAGATACATTCGGCAATTGATATTGAGGGATTTGGTAGATACATCACATGGGTTTCAAAAGAGAAGAAATGAGTGAACTAAGGAATTGTATGGTATAGTGAGTATAAGATTTTTAAACTTGTATAAAAATAAGTCAACTGCCAAATCAAGAAAATCTCGAATAAAAAAATATTACGAGCTCGAATGATTGTACTCACGAATACTATATTAGGCCTTAGTAAATGGAGAGAAAGAAAGGTGAGAGAAGTGGATATAAGGTGGTGAGATTATTTGAAAGTGGGGGAGTATCGGGCACAATATAATGTGTCAAACTACTTTCATGGTTAGCCATTTTGTCAAGCCTATTCTTTGAATTCCAAAAAACTTAAACCGCAGAACGTTGCAAGCCGAAAAGTCCTATGTGACTTAGGTAGTACTTGATATGGATGATGTTGTGCCGAGTTTTGATGTTTTTATTACTTATACTCATTTGAACTTAATTGTATATTTATATATATTGATGGAAACATATATTTAATATTCTTTTATTTGTTTGGTTTTGTAATTTAATGAACTAACCGTCTAACTTTAGAAATTGTGAGTCAATTGTATATCATGCTAGAGTTATATGTTTATTTAGATTATCTTCTTAATATATTTCATTCAATTTCTTATATCAAGCTTGCTCAAGTGCATTTTGTTTCTTGCATTAATTTTCATTTTCAATTTAGTTTATTTTCGGGTTTTATTTTATTTTTGTTTAGTTTGCTTGAGGGCAAGTAAAAACTTAAAAGGGGCATTTCACCTGACATTAAATGTTGTAGTGGTTTTGGGTTATTTCTGAACTTAAAGAACTTGTTTTCTAGCACTTTTAGTATTTATTATTACATTTTGAGTATTTAGTAGTTAGTATTAAAATTTAGTAAAAATAAGTATTTTTAACACATTTTGTGAGTGTTGTGACCTACTAGGCTAACATAGGCCTTAAGTAGTTTTAATTTGTGTAATTAAGTGTGTAGGATGAAGAATTATAGGCCTAACTGAAGTAGGAACTTGGGACGAGTGATGCACAAGCTTCCTAAGCTGTCAAAGCATGAAATGAACCAAATGAGGCATAATTTGCTTTTCGTTTCACGCCATAGACCTTGTATGACACAACATAGCCCTGGCATGGTGCCCAAGTACACTTCCAGTCGTCCGTACAGTCAACTTTATAGGAAGACCTAGGACGTCCTGAAGACTTAATTTGGGCTACCAACACTCTTATAAATAAAACCTTAGGGGTTTGATGTAACTAAGTCATCTTAGATGCATCCAAAAACCCTAGTAGTTTAGGAGTAGGATTAGATTTAGTTTTCTTTAGGTTTTCATAACTCTTTGTTCTTTCTTAATGGAATCAGTTTTGATCCAAGAGTTTTTTTAATTTAATTGAAGTATTTTAGTTTATTTGCTTCGGCATTTGTTATTCCAATCAAAAGATTATCTAATCGATTCTCCATTCGACATCAATTCTGGGATTATTCTAATCTCTTTTTTTTCGATTCAATCGTGTTCTTTACATGTTTAATTCAATTGAGCTGGAGATTGTGAATACCATGAGTGGCTAAATCCCATAGGGGAGATTAACGAGTTGATAGGGACGTGATTAATTGAGGATTTAGGGTTTCTTGATAGGATTAGTTGGTTTAAATTATGTGTTCTTACACCCTAGGCTTGACAACCCTAGGAAGTAATCAAAGGCTAAATGAGGTCAGATAAGTTTTGCCGAGTAAATTATAGTTTATCATGGGTGAGAAAGTGAGGTTGGGAGATAAGCGAGTATCGACCAATTGATTAATCAGTTAGAGGCCAGGAGGTAATAATTGGTTATTTAATAGCTAATCCACCTTAGAACACTAATCCTAAGTTAACTACAACCCCTGAAACAAGTTAATCTTCCTGATTGTTTTATCTATTTAGTCATTTGTTAATTTTATTGTTAATTTATTTTAATTATTTGATTCTTAATATTAATCCCTTTTATGATCTTTCAATAATAGAGGATTTAATTATTATTATTTAGACTTATTATTGTAAAGAGATTTTCCTTAGATTTATTTCATCCTCTATTCGGTATGATCCTTAGAATTCTTCTCTTGTTCCGTTGTACACATTTACTATATTAGAATTTGACCCATATACTTACAGACATCGCCAATTTAATTTCTTATATTTTTGGTGTGATATTTTTACTATAAATGATAACACGTTTATATGCGGTCACTTGTGCATAATTGTGAAGAATTCTTCTTACTTGACTGCATTTGATCTACTACTAACGAATTGAATATAGAAAATTTCATATTCTAATATACAAAGCATTGTACACATAAAGCTTCTACTGAGAGATTTCATTGATGTAATATCAGAATGTAGATAAACATTTGACCTCATGGCGGATTTGTTAGAATGTCGTCACCCTTACGAGGCAGCGGAAAAATAAAACATCTGGCGATCCTAACCATGGATCCATGTGTGAGGAACGAATTGGGTGAAATAAAGGTTTCAAAATTACCGAATATTTATTTTGAGTAGACAGTGACGCTTCGACAACGAGTAATCTGATCTACTATCGAACCAAGCTGCAATCTATCGTGACTCCAGCCTCTACGTAATTCACCCAGTTGACAATGAACAGAAATAATCCCCAAAATAGTTTTTGGAGAAGACTTTACTTTTACGGCTGCTAGACCCCCAAACAAAGAAAAATAGGGTTTTTATATCTATTTTAGGGTTTCTAGAAATTAAATAAATATAACAATGTTTTTAAACCGAAAATTATAATTACATTAATTATAATAATGATTTTGGTAAACTATATATTTATTTGAATTTATATACGAACCAAATTTATGTTCTCATTATGCGTACAACAACCTTGTACATATAATGTATTCAATATTTGATTACCCAATTAAATTAATTCTATAATTAATTTAATTCAAGCGACAACCAAACACAATACCAACTATGTTTTATTCCGTTCATTTCAACAATAGAGTGTGACCCTGTAGGTTCTTGTAACGTTAGCAGTAATACTAGAACGATTCCAATGTTACAAACAATGAGTGGCACCTAGCAATGCACCATTTCTACCTAAGTCACAATAAATCATGATTCGACATAACCGTTTTATGATTAACCTTTCATGCAATAATCCTTAAGTCCTTTATCTCTAGATTGGACACAAGTCATGGAATAGTCACACTTGCATAGTTCATTCCATGTTCCTTGATATCTTAAGTAGACTATATGATATACAAATAAGTATGACATCTCATATCAGCTTATTTGAGCATGGCCATGCATTTCTAGTCTCACTCAATCAAGTGGCCTAAGATATTGATCCCATTATGTAGGAGGGACTTATCCTATATCGATCAACCATATCCCTCTACACCGATCGTGGTATATCCAACATCAGCCTTTATAGAACAACCGATTCGGTTATACGTTTGATCAGATCAAAATATACAACTCACGATGTTGGGATTATGATGATCTCAAGTCTGAGGGTCATATACATATTAATCACTATGAGTAATGTTGTGACAATTACATAATAATCCAAGAAACATACTCATAACGGGTCAATCCAATATGTTGTTCTCTAACACATATATTCATGCATCGATTTTGACATTCCATATCAATGACAACTCTTTATCATTAATCAACTACATGTTAGTCTTAATGCATTATTGTTGTCCTAGCCAACAATAATACTTGACTAAGGACCTTTTAAGAATAATCATATTATTCTCAGGACATTATTATAAAACAATTTATATATACACACAGAAAAGAAACTGAAATAATAATGGTAACGCCTTATATTAATAAACATGATAAATCAAGTATGTTATTACAACCATCTCATGATTGATCTTTGGGCATACTCTAACAGGATTATCCCTAAGAATTGTATCTTCACAAGTTGCCATTGCAGACCTATATGCATTTACCTTCTTGAGAGGAAATCCTTGTGGATTTTTACTTGCGAATTGACTTGTCACTAATTGTGGTGGTAGTTTAGATATGTTTCGACATTTAAGGAGCTTATTTTATAGCTATTTTAGTAATTATTATTGCATTTTTGATATTTAGTAGTTAGTTTTAAATGATTAATAAAATAAGTGTTAGTGACCTGTTAGGCTAAAACAGGTCTTAGGTAGTTTTAATAAGTTAATTTGAGTGTGTAGGATGCTTAATTTAAAGCCCAATAAACGTAGGAACTTGGAACAAGTGATGCACAAGCTTCCCGAGTTGCGAAAGCACAACAAGAACTTCCAAGCCTACAAAATGCATGTTGTGTCATGCCATAGCTTGTGTATGGCGCGAGTTAAGATCGACGTGGAGCACGAGTATTTTGAGGTTGTTTTCGTACGTGCAATCAACTTTATAGTAAGACCTAGGACATGCTGAAGACCTAATTGGGGCTGCTAACACTCCTATCAATAAAAACCTTAGGGTTTGATGTAACTAAGTCGTCTTAGATGCATCTAAAATCCCCCATAGTTTAGGAGTGGGATTTAGGTTTAGCTTTCCTTTATTTTTCGAAAACACTTTGTTCTTCCCTCTTAGAATTGATTTCAATCCAAAGTTTCTTTTATAATATCAAAATAGTTTAGTTTATTTTCCTTTGCAGGTGACAAGATTCATTATCTTAGTCGAGAGATTCGTTATTCCGCTCTTAATCGATACAAATAAAAAGATTTTTAAGTTTTATTTTGGGTTTTTTTTTGTAATAATGGCCTCTATGAATTTTCACCTAAAATTTGGATTTTTATACTGTTTTCTGTTTATATCTGCTAGAAGTAGGTAAAACTTGGGTTTTCAAAAGAGATGAATGTTTTATCAAATATCTCACACACGCAAACTATTTTAAAAGCTTCCGCAAAGTATAGCGTTTCGAAAATAAATCACGATTTGAGAATTAACAAAAGATAATGATAAGTTCTAAACGAAAAATGATTTTAGCAATGATACGGTTTTCAAACGCACTTCCATGTGGCATCACCAGATTCGACCATAATGTCCAGGCCGGGTTTGGGGTGTTACAAGAAAATATAATATTACTGTTTAGATTTATTATTGCAAAGAGGTTTTCAATAGATTTAATTTATCCTCCCTTGGGTACGATCCTCAAAATACTTCACTGTGTTTTGTTGTAACACATTACTATATTACAATATGACCAATATACTTGCGGACATCATTGCTTTAATGTCTTATACTTTTTATGTAGTATTTTCCAATCAAACATTCAAACGTTTGGCGACGATCAAGTTGTTGATGCAATTTCTGGGGATGTTTCGATAGTAAATCTAGAAAATATCTTTACAATTAATAAGATAAATAGGAAAGTTAAAGACTATAGATACAATATTTTTATTTCTTTTATTTTTAATTCTTGTTTATCTATTTTTATTTGTTTAATTTATTTTGAATTTGTTGGTTGCTTATGCCCTGAACCGGAAGCACCCCAATCAAATCATTTCTAGATTCTAAGCAGATAATTAGACGAAATCGTCGGTTGATGAATACCAATCCACCCATGGCAATTAATCTACCGCGGGAGAATCCATTATTTGATGATCTACAAAAGTGACAAGTGAATATCCGGGAAGAATTCCCAATGGATCAAAGGATGTTGTGGGAATCTGCTGTAACATCTTATACCCAGTCTGATCGCCAAGACCAAATACGGGATGTCACGCCACCGTCTCATGTCGCATACATCAAGTAGAAAGATCATTCTAAACAATACGTCTATCATTTTATTATTCCCATAGGTCTTAAGCCACTCAAACTTGATAGTTATCATTATTATATTCAGACCACACATTAATTAGGTGTATAATAATACTTAAACATGCATAAGGTCCATTTAGTAAAATTTCCAAAAACATATCTGTAAGTATCGATACTGACACTAGGGTATCGATATTTTTTCTAACTGGTATCGATACCACCTGGAAAAACAATACAAAATTTGTATTCTATTTATCGGTTAAAACCCCAAAGTTTTGAAAACTATCACTATCTATCATGAAATATGGATACTTTAACCCGAGTATCTATACTTGAGCAAAGTTATTGATACCAAATCTCTATTCTGACTTCCTGCACATTTCAAAACACAGAGGTATCGATTTTAAAACCCGATTATTGATACCTTTGCTCTAGACCTAAAAAATGTAGCATACATTCATGCATCAATTACTTTGACACATAATCATTCAGTGGCCTAATTAATAGTTCCATATTTCAAAATCGTGTTCGAGCAAGTAATGTCAATCCATCCTCATGTTCTTAAACCCAAACATAACAATAACATGTAATCTTTATAAACCGAACAAAAAATAGCAAAATGTCTAGAAGTTAACATGGCTATAAACGAGACTACCACATTGCCTATTTCCCCAAAGTGTAAATAAATATAGAACACCTATGAAAAAAAATAGACTTGCTTGGATCACCTCTCAAAAACCACACCACTCACACCGGTACACTACTAATCTACAATGGGTTGAAAGGAGTGGGTGAGCTTAATAAGCTCAGTGAATGCTCAGAATAACCACAATACAAATCATCAAGCATCAACAAAACAACCATATAACATAACCTCAAGAGTTCCAACTCTAGTGTCATTTTATACTTACTCGTGCATTTTTACTAGTCCTTTTACATGGTAAACATATTCACTTTTAAGTGAATACATGTTATAGATAAATTGCATAGCAACTAGATACTCATTAGGCATACATCACATTACATAAAACAACATTTTAAGATAATTTGACACTTGAGCTATAAAACATAAAAGTGAGCTTCATCACTCATCGGATACACGGATCTCCAACACACCAAATATAGACACATAGAGTCAAACATGTCCCAAAAGTGAAGCATAAAGCTAACAGTCTGCTTATTTCCTGTCACATGTCCCATTGAATGGAGATTAGTTCACATTCCCTCATCCCTCCAACGTGTCCCAGGGCCCCAATGGCCCAAAACACTGTACATATAGGTAAGTACTCACAACCCTATGGCATGCCAAATATATCCAACGATTTTAAGATCACAAGGCCAAAATATCTGAAATCAAACATATATCACTTATTGATTATCCATGCACTATCACTGCATATTTGCATATTTAGCAAAACACTGTCACAAACATTTAACAAATACATATCATGTACACATTTGCACTTTCACAACGGTTAACATAACCACATATCACATGTTATAGCATCTCATCTCAATTCACATATTCAAAAACACATAAGCACATTGTTCTCAAGATAGCATAGGTATGAGAAAGCTTACACTTGGAATTTAAAGTAGGTTTAGGCTACTACCAAATTACACTTTCTTCGAAAAGTCGAAAGCTCAAACTAGCCTTTCCTTGGCTCTATCTCTACTTGTAGAAGGTCCTATTGAATCTGAAACTTCAACACAACAATGCATTCAATAATCAGCTAAGAACATAAGCCTAAGTTATGTTCCCATGTAACTGAAGCTTATAACATAACAAACTTTAAATTTGAATATCTCGATCTATACTTAATTTTTTCACCTAAAACCAATTTTGTTCATCTTATAATTCACCTATGACTAATTCCCAACCTTTAAACTACAATAAAATAGTCAATTCATAGTATCAACTTTTTCGACATGTTTTATGGCTATTTTCCAAAAGTTCATTAAAACGTTAGAGATCTTTAACAAAACTTTAAAGTAAGTTTAAAAACCTTCTAATCATGTTAAAATAAGTTGAAAAAAACTTTAAAACCAAGTTTTAATGCAAAATCACAAAATCCACCATTAATTACCCAATTTTCAGCTTTTATTCATAACTTGAGATTTAATGGCTAAAAACTTAGTTTTAAAGACTAAATAACATTTAAAATGAATAGAAAGATGAATGGCTACCTTAGTTGGAAGAAAAATAGACTTCTGTCGAAAACCTGAAAAATCCACACATGAAGAAGAAGAAGAAATCTATAGAGTTTTGAGTGTTTCCTTGAAGTATTATGGAGGTTTAATGTTGTAAGGATGATGTAAATAAAAATACTAGAGTTTGGAATTAAAATTTGAATGGAGAGGATGAGGGTGAGGGAAAACAAAGGGACGACAACATGAATGGGAGGGGAAAAAACGAACGTGAAATATATGTAGGTGGGGGAAGTATTAGGTTGAATTTTAAAATTTGGTTTAATTGCTTCATAAAGACTCACAATTTTGACTCTTTTACAAATTAGTCCTATTTTCAAAATTAATGGTATTTAAAACTGATTTTTAGAAATTGAATTAATTTTCTAAAAACCATAGTAAAAAATATTATCGATAAGCATTTCACAAAATTCCAAACACACTAGGGCTAAAATTCCTAAAATAGCCTTAAAACTTCTAGGCCCTATTTTGAGGTGTTATATATGCTCTACCTACACTCGATGTGGTGCAAGACAGTATGAAAAAGTTGACGATTAATGCCAATAATTATGAGATAAAGACGACTACAATCCAAATGATCCAGAACACACTGCAATTCAACGAAAATATGGTGAAAGATCCAAATAAACACTTGAAGTAGTTCAATTGTGCGACACCTTCAAATGTAATGGGGTAACTGATGATATTGTGCATCTCCAATTATTCCCTTTCTCTTTGTGCGAAAATGCAGTCGATTGGTTAGACTCTTTAGAACCAAGTTCCATCACCACAGGACGGTTTAGTGAAAAATTTCTCCATAAATTTTTCCCGATTAGTAGAACCATTAAGCTTAAGCAAGAAATCGCTAACTTTAAGCAATATGAATGTGAATCCCTATACGAATCATGAGAAATATTTAAGTTGATTCTAAGGAAGTGCCCATACCATGAATTGTAAGGGTGGCTTCAAATTCAGATATTCTACAATGGTGTTTATGGTAATATCAGATCCAAATTAGATGGGGCGGCTAGAAGATATATCATGTTCCACACTTACGAATGAGCCTATAAAACCATAGATGACATGGCCATGAATTCGTACATGTGTCCCAATCAAAGATTCACATACAAGTCGAAGCCTCTAATGGTAAAAGCGATAAGCAAAGATGATTGATATCATCAAATGTTATAAAGGCTTAATCATTTGGATTCCACTGTCAAACCCCAAAAAAAAGAACCATATTTTGAGAACCAATTGAAGGAGGCAAATTTCATAGGTAATAGGGGTCGAGATCCCTATTCAAATACCTATAACCCTGGTTGGAAGGATCATCTGAACCTTAAGTGGAGAGGCGAAAAAGGTGGTGGAAATCAAACGTAAAACTGACCAAACCCTCCTTACCAATTTCCACCATTACAACAAAGATTTGTGGGCAATGACCATGCTACATGAGGTCAACGATTCGACTAAGTAGAAGGGGAGATGCAAACAATGAGAATAGACATTTGACAATTCCCAGCTACATATGGATGACTCGAATCTCGAAAGTACAACCTTTCTAACAAGATGGGCCAACTAATGACTATGTTTCAAAAGAAAAAATTACCAAAGCATCCCCAGTAATACTGAGAATAATCCTCGGAGAGATTGGAAGGAGCGTGTAAATGCGATCGCTTTGCATTAGGGAATGACATTAGAAAGGCCAAAAGCACCCATACATGAAGAAAAGGAGGTTCCTAAAGTTGTCGATGAATCCATGGAGAAGGAAGAGCCCAATGGGTCGATTGAGGAGATAGCTAAATTGGTGCCTGATCTGGTAAATACAAAGTTGACCACCATAAAGGTACCATTCCTGACACGGTTACATGACAAGAAAAAGAGGGATGAGGCAGATTTCATAAGCTAATTTTATTCAAATCCCTTAATGTCAATATACCGCTCTTAGAACTCATCGAAAAAATCTCAAAATATGCCAAATATCTAAAGAAAATCATGGCATGACATAAAAAATTAAAAAGGGTGAGCAAATTAACAT
The DNA here is from genome assembly GCF_025698545.1 of Gossypium raimondii. NCBI lineage: Eukaryota > Viridiplantae > Streptophyta > Magnoliopsida > Malvales > Malvaceae > Gossypium > Gossypium raimondii. The sequence goes on from NC_068565.1 coordinate 26,223,553, forward strand.
TGACACTTCATGTAGCGCACGAATTGCGAAGAAGATTCCCCCAAAATTGAAAGATTCAGGTAGTTTTATGATTCTTATAGAGATATGGGGCCGACATTTCAGTAAGGCCCTTTACGATTTAAGGGCCAACATAAACTTAATGCCGCTATCGATTTATCAGAAACTCGAACTGAGGGACATTAAAAACACCTCAATAAAGCTACAACTAGGTGATAGATCCTTGGTACACCTAAAAGGTGTCCCTAAGGATGTATTGGTTAAGGTACGGGAATTTATAATTCCTATCATTTTTGTAGCCCTTGATTTTGAGAAAGATCAAGACATCTCCATTTTGTTAGGTCGATCATTCATGACCACATCTAAGTCGACCATCAGTCTCGAACAAAATGAGCTAATAACAAAAATCGATGGTGAAATAGAAGTGTCCAAGTGCAGTCACAATTCCCAAAGTGAAGGATCAATTAGGGAAGAATGTTCCGCTTTATTCAATTTAACCTCTAACACCCTTGATTAAAGGTATTTTTTGACTTGTATGAGTGCTAGAGAACAAGACAAATGGAGAAACTACAATAGGATAATGAGCAATTGGGTGATCAACGATAGTCACGAGAGACAAAGAAGCTGATGATTAAATTCAAGGAACTATCAAACAAGTCCAGTAGTACAAAATAATTTTTTTAAACCATCAAATTCAATCAATTTAAACGTATTGTAAATTAGTTTTAATTTTTCATTTGTAGTTAGATTTTAGAATAAGTATTTTGTAAATTGCATGTTAGAATTAAAAAAAAAACATGGTTTTCGGGAGCTATGGAAGGCTAGAAGTCATTTGGAGGCAATTATGGACAACCAAAGAACCTTGACAAATCCCGGAAGAGATAGATAGAGACCATGTGCAATGTACCAAGGCCATGACATGACACAACCCCTTTGAACCTAGAAACCCACAATTTTGTTGTCATGGCATGACATATAATCACCACGGCATAACAGACCCTTGATGGAAGTAAGAGTAGGGGAAAAACAAGTGTCGTGTCATATCGCACCATGCCATCTCTATGGTACGACCTGCAAGCCATTTTTGGTAACTTTCCATCCGTGTTTTGACTTAATCTTCAAAGATTTATCCCAAGTTTGAAAAGCAAGTCAAACCTTAGATGGCCTCCATATATTTTCCATAGGAACTGTCGCATCCTCCAAGCTTTCACAAGTAACCAACAACCTTTTGGTACCTTTTTCTTTGAAATCTGTGAATTCTCTGCCTTTCTCCTGTTCCATAGCCTTTAAATCATGCGTGCAACCTTTTCAACAGTGATTTCATAGTGGATAACCATGCCAACATCTAAGAAAGGGATCTTGAAAATATTCTTCGAGCAATTAAACAAAAAATCCCTCTAAAAGAACGAGGTTCGATTCCATAAGTGCATTGAATGGCGAAACACTAGAGATGATTCAATTTCATCAATGGGAGAAGTTTTGTACAATCTTGACCGATCCGATGTACATTTCGGTTGTGCATAAATTTTATTCCGTATTAAAGGAGACAGATGCAAATAAACAAATGGATGTACTATGAATGCGGATACTAGTTCAAGGGAAGGAAATTTCTATCTCACCTGCCTAGATAGCGAGGTATTACAATGTTCCATTATATCTATGTGATTTTGTACGATGAACTGATCTGATGTATTTCCTAAGAGAAAATATGGACGATTTAATTAATATCCTAAGAGACGGAAAGGGTGAGTGGAAGCGCCACTTGAGAACAGACTTCCCTATATCGTTCTCTCATGAGAAGTTAACTTCAAAGGCTAGAATGTGGTTGAAATTTATTAACGCTTAAATCTTGTAACACCCCAAACTCGGCGTAGACGTTATGGTCGAATCTGGCGTGCCACATTGAAGTGTCTTTCGAAAATTGAACTCGTTGGTAAAATTTGTTTCTAGGTTTATATAAAACCCTTATATTAATTAACAAATCAACTAGTCAAAACATTTATCTTGTTGTCTGATATTATTTTAATAAGTTGGTCCAAAATCGCGGAAGCTTTTTAAACTCTATTGTTAAAACTCCTGTATTTGAAAACAGTAATTATTTTTTTAAAAAATGTCTTCTCCTAACTAGTAGTTTAATATAAGTAAGCAAAGCCCAATTAAAAATTAAAAACCAACTTAAAGGCCTTGTTACACAAAAACAAAACCCAACATATAAATTAAGTTAAAATAAAAGCAAAAGTAAACAATAGCAGTTGTGTGCCACCTTCGAGTCCCTCGCAGCACCGAATTGTTTATGGTTGAGGATTACCTGCAGAGTTAAAAGGGGAGGGCGAGTTTACGAAACTCAATGTGTAACCTCTTAACAGTCAATCAATATATGACATGCAGTAATAGTTTGGCCCTGAGCCCAAAACAGTAATAGTATAGTGTAGGCCTTAGCCCAATACTGTAACAGTGTGAGCCTTAGCCCAATACAGTATCAGTATAGTGCAATAATGCAAACCATCCCAATCCAGGCAACACACCACTCCGTACCACCAACACACCATGTGGGGATAAAATTGACCCACCCAACAAGCACACCTATATCGCAGCAAAGCTGCCAGTAGTAGCATCGCAGCAGAGCTACCAGTATCAGTATCGAAGTAAAGCTGCCAGAAACAGTATACTTCCTACATAACAGTGTCCCAACTCCATGCAATATGTTGTGTCATAAAATCATACGTGTATGCAAAGTATCATATTTGAACATAGCCATACATGTCACAAAGTAAATCGGTCACACATACATAAGGTCGTAACATTCATCTCGACTCCTAGGGGTATAACAGCCATTTTACCCTTTAGGGGTATTTCGGTCATTTTACCTTTCGAGAGTATTTTGGTCATTTTACCATTTGGGGGTATTTTGGTCATTTTATTGACCCCACAAAAGGTCCACACTCGCCTCGAGCAACACAGGTAACCTAACTGGGCAAAATAGTGTCAATGGGCCCGTGGCCCATTACTCGACCCAAGTGGACCCACACGTTCGTACGGCCCGCTAAGCCTAGAATCCACCACGGCTATGGGAACTTTATAGCCCAGTCCAATATTCGGTACAGTTCGTGGACTTCGTTCGTGTGGGGCCCACGAGCAAATTGGGCCCACATGACCCATTTCGGCCCAACATGTCCTATTACGAACTAAGCCCATGAGAACGCTCATGGATGCCTCTATAGTCTAGCACCATACTTCGTAGGCTCGATTTACCACACGAGCGTTCACACGCTCATGTGGCCTCAAACACCGTCTTTTTCAGCTTTTTGGCATTTGTCGATTGTAGTTGAGGAGGTGTGATCACACACCTGTTTATGAGAAGAGCGCAAGTCTTCTGGCACACCAACCTAGATTTAATCAAGACACAAGGTAGTCCTTTAAAGCATGACACCCTTTTAATGACACTTAAACCACACACCATCCTTACCTTGCTTGATAGAGGGTGACTTAACTCCTCCAAGACTCCCAACCAAAAATGGTTACCCACTTATCAATTACCTGCACCGCAACCCAGATCTTCATAAACTAAATTAGGCCATAATAGCGGCCAAGAAGGGTATCTGGCTTAAAGAAAAAGAATGTAAAGGAACCGATTAAAACAAAAAGTGAGGAGTATTATAACTTTACCGATAATCTGCAATACTTGCAGCACTGGAACAACAAAAGCAGCGAAAAGAAGATCAGCGCAGGGAGTAACGGAACAGAGGGATGATAATCGGCTAAACCTGAAGGGAGATAGTTCTCAGTTAAAAGGAAAAGAAAATAATAAAATGTAAAAATCAAAATAGAAAGAAAGAGAAGAATATTCAGTCAAAGAAAAAGAGGAGGAGAGGAAAGAGATTTGGCCAAGAGAGAGATGGAAAGGGAAAAGAGAAAGGAGGATTTAGCAGCAAAATGAAAGGGCAGAAAGGAGGAATATTTAGCAAGCAGAGAGAAAAGGGAAAGAGAAAACGAAAAAGAAAAGTGAACAAAGCCGAGAAGAAACTTGCCGAAATTCGACACCAAAAACCAATAGCTGCAAAATGAAACTGACCAAAACCAAGACAAGTAGAAAAAACAACATAAAACACCGCTTACCCAAAATGCCTAAGACCAAATTCGGCACAACCTAACGCCAGCGAAATTTCCCAAGATGAAAACTCCTCAAACGGCATAACTCTCCTCTCAACCCACTCCTAAATTTTCTCCTCAAATCCCTACCCTTATCCCTCGTTGAATCTCTCCACCCACTACTCCTCAACTCCCCCAACAACTCCATTCAAAATCCATTCAAACTCCCCAGAACTGTGTTTCAGTCCAACTCCACTACCTACACAGCTGAACCAGCAAAATAATTACTCCCTTGCACAACCCAAGACTTGAACCTCAGAGCTCAAAAATATTTCACACGCCACCTACCACTGGACCAATAGGCTCTTTGTGTCATAAAACAAGTACTATTATTTATAAGGCCTATATACCAGCGTCCAGATTCATTTAAGGGAAAAACTAAAAATTCTGCAAAAGCCAAGACTTGAACCTAGGCTTCTCAAACACCCCCATACACACCCAAATCACTTAACCATTGAAACAAATAAGAAATTTGTATCAAATCATGCAAAATTTAAAGACTTAGATTTTTGGGGCGTTACAACTTTTCCCCCTTAACAAAATTTCGGCCTTGAAATTTACCTGGTCAGAAAAGATGAGGGTATTGTTGTCGCATCGCCTTTTTTAGTTCCCACGTGGCCTCTTCTGAACTGTGATTACGCCAAAGCTCTTTGACGAGAGGAATAGATATGCTCCTCAGTACTTTAACCTCACGGTCCAAAATCTGTACTGGCTCCTCCTCGATGGTCAGATCTAGCCTAACCTCGATCTACTCAACTGGTACTATGTGTGTGGGATCAGAGCGATAACGCCATAGCATGGAGACTTGAAATACATCATGAATCCGGTTTAATTCTGGAGGCAACTCAAGTTGATATGCAACCGGTCTCACACGCTTCAGTGTACGATAAGGCGCAATGAACCTAGGGCTAAGTTTACCCTTCTGCCCAAACCTCAGTATCTTTTTCCATAGGGAGACCTTAAGAAATACGAAGCCCCCATAGAATACTCAATCTCTCGACGTTTAAAATCCGCGTATGACTTCTGTCTATTAGATGCTTCCTTCAACCGGTCTCAAATTAGTTTTACCTTTTCTTCAGTATCAGAAACTAACTCAGGCCTAGAACTCGCCGCTCACCTAGCTCAGTCCAACAGGTAGAAGTACGACACCTTTGACCATATAACGCCTCATACGGAGCCATTTGTACACTGAACTGATAGCTATTATTATACATAACTCTGCTAACGGTAAATAGTCTTCCCAACTGGCTCAAAAATCTAATACGCAACACCTCAACAAATCCTCTAGTACTTGAATCACTCTTTTCAATTGACCATTTGTCTGGGGATGAAACGCAGTACTAAAGTCCAGTCTTGAACCCAAAGCCTCATGTAAATTCTTCAAGAATCAAGACGTGAAGCGAGGATCTCTATCTGATATAATGGAAACCGGTACCCTATGCAGTCTTACAATCTTAGCCACATACAGTTTAGCCAACTTCTGCAAAGAGTAATCAGTACGGACTGGTATGAAATGGGCAAATTTAGTCAATCGATCTACAACAACCCATACCAAATCCTTCTTGGTAACTGATGTTCAGCCTTCACTTGCTGACAAATTAAACACTTACACACAAAATCCGTTACTTTACGTTTCAGTCCTGGACACCAGTATAACTCATGAAGATCTCGGTACATTTTATTCTCGTCGAGATGCATAGCGCAATAACTACTATACGCCTCTCGCAGTATAGACTGCCTCAAATCAGTATCCCTCAGTACACAGACTCTCCGACGGAAGCACAGTACTCCTTTATTATTCAACCCAAAATCTGAAGTTTCCCCACTCTCAACCTGTCGAAAACGAGAAACCAGTGACTCATTCAACAACTGTTTACCCTTAATATTTTAGTCCACGTCGGTCTAACTTGCAACTCAGCCAACAAGCTACCATCATCAAACACACTGAGATGAGCAAACATTGCTCTCAAATCAGATACAACCCTACGGCTCAGTGCGTCAGCTACCACGTTAGTCTTACCAGAATGGTATTCAATCGAGCAATCATAATCCTTAAGCAACTCTATCCATCTTCGCTGCCTAAGATTCAACTCCTTCTGAGTGATGAGGTACTTAAGACTCTTGTAATCTATGTAGATTCTACACTTCTCACCGTAGAGATAGTGCCTCCAAATTTTCAGTGTGAATACCACAGCAGCTAACTCCAAGTCATGAGTAGGGTAATTCGCCTTGTAAGGCTTAAGCTGACGAGACGAATAAGGAACTACTTTACCCTCCTGCATCAGTACCTAACCCAAACCAACGTGTGATGCATCACTGTAGATAGTGAATTCCTTCTCAGACTATGGCTGTATTAAGACAGGGGCCTCGGTCAGAACTTTCTTCAGTTTCTCAAAACTTCCTTGCTGCATACCAGTCCAGTTAAACGGTACCCCTTTACACAACAACTTAGTCAGAGGCGCAGCAATTAAGGAAAACCCCTCAACAAAATGTTTGTAATACCCTGCCAGACCTAGAAAACTTCAAATCTCAAATACGGTCTTAGGTGGTTTCCATTCTAGTATAGGTTCAATTTTTCGAGGATCAACCTTAATCCCCTTGGCAGACACCACGTGACCCAGAAATGTCACTTCTCACAGCCAGAACTCACACTTGTTGAACTTAGTATACAATTGTTTCTTTCTTAAAATCTACAAAACAATTCGGAGATGTGCATCATGCTCATCCTCGATTCTCGAATACACCAAGATATCGTCTATAAATACCACCACGAACCGATCCAAGTAGGGTTGGAATACTCGATTCATCAAGTCCATGAAGGCTGCTGGTGCATTCGTCAGCCCAAACGGTATCACTAGGAACTCGTAATGACCATAACGAATCCTAAACGCAGTCTTATACACAACAGCCTCCTTAACTCTCAACTGATGATATACCAAGAACGAAGATCTATTTTAGAGAAAACCAAAGCTCACTGCAGCTGATCAAATAAATCATATATCCTCGGTAAAGGATACTTATTCTGGATAGTCAGTTTATTCAATTTCTGATAGTCGATGCTCATGCGCATGGTCATATCCTTCTTCTTTACGAACAACACTGGTGCTTCCTTTGGTGACACGCTAGGTCGAATGAAACCTCGATCCAATAATTCTTGGATTTGAGCTTTTAATTCCACCAGCTTTTTCAGTGCCATCCTATAAGGGGCGATTGACATTGGAGTTGTTCCTGGCAGGAGCTCATTACCAAATTCAACTTCGCGGCTCGGAGGTAACCTAGGGAGCTCATCAGGAAATACATCAGAGAAATCCTTAACCGTTCTAATATCTCCAACAAAAAGACCTTCAGAATTTGATACACCAACATAGGCTAGAAACGCCTCACAACCCTTACAAACTAGCTTATCGGCCCTTAATGCAGAAATCACATTAGACAGAAAGTCCCTTCGCTCCCCAATCACAGCCACCTCCTCATCTTCAATAGTCTTTAACACCATACACTTAGCAGCACAATCCAAACTTACACGGTGTTTAACCAACCAATCCATTCCCAAGATTAGGTCGAATTCACTAAACGGTAGCTCCATCAAATCTGCTAGAAATATAACTCCTTGAACCTCTAGGGGTACATATCTAAACAACTTGTCTACCCTTACTGATTGTCCCAGTGGACTTAATACAGTCATCTCATTAACAGTACTCTCACACATGATATCCAAGGTGCCAGACACAGTGCATGCAGTGTATGAATGCGTAGACCTTATATCAATTAAAGCAGTGTAAGGTACATTATGAATTAGGAATGTACCGATTATAACATCTGGAGCATCACCATCCTCTCGATGCCGAGCAGCATAGACCAGTGCTGGCTGCCTCTCCTCAATATTTCCTACACCACTATCTAACGTTCCACAACCTTGTCCCACACCATTTCCACCTCTAACACACCCACGGCCTCTCTATGGCTACAGACCACCTCTCGCTAGTTGAATAAAACCCTGACCTGTAACTTGCATCTGAACAGGCCTCTGAAGAAAATTCTTAACTTGATGCTCAATAGACCCACATTTGAAACATGCTCCGATCTTTTTCCAGCACTCACCCAGATGATGTCTCCCACAATCAGCACAAGGCTGTGGTCTTGCAACAAAAACCCCAACTCGGACTGGTCCATCAAACCTGACTTTCTTTCTAGGCCTTCTAGAAGAACTTAAGGGCTCTGAATCCCACCTATATCTTCACCTATCCTTCTCACGGTTCTGGCTCTCAGAGCACTTCACATCCTCGGTGATTTTTTCCTTTTCAATCAGGGCAGCGAAATCTCGCTCCCTCTGCACAGCTATTAAGACTCGTAACTCATCCCGAAGGCCATCCTCAAATCGCACACAGCGTTCATATCCAGTCGCCACTATCCCACGAGCATAGCGGCTCAATCACAGAAACTCTGCCTCATATTCGGCCACAGTTTTATTTCCCTGAACCAAACTCAAAAATTCATTTCTTTGGGCGTCCACATAACTTGCCCGTACATACTTCCCTTGGGATACTAACTTAAAGAAATCCCAAGTTAACCGGTCGGCCTGAGTACCTTCTCTCACGATAAGCCACCACTTATAGGCTTTATCTCACAACAAAGACACTGCACATTTTAATTTTTGCTCAAAAGTGCAGTCGAGGTCGTCCATTATTCTCTCTATGGATTTCAACCAGTATTCATCCATATTAGGGGCTACTTCAAAAATACCCTTGAAGATTTTCGCTCCATTCAACCAGAGTCGTTCTAAAATTGACCCACGGCCCACAGCACCAGTACTAGTCCCTGTGACCCTTTCTAGAATATGGAGCATAGCGTAGGATAGTGCATCATCCCTAGCCGCTCAATCGAATGATCCCGTTTCAGTCACCGTTGAAGCTGGTGCCTCTCTAGCCCCAACATTAGGCATGTGGCCTGATGCCAAAGACCCAGCCCTAGCACTTCCTTGGCCTCTACCGCGACCATGCGTACCCCTTCTGCGAGTACCTCTAGTGTTCATATCTAACAAATTATTATCTATTTCAAAAAGTTTTATGCATTAGTGAGTAATTCCAATAATTATTAATAGATGTCTTATGAAAAGCAGTAGCCATATTTTTATTTTCGCAAATCAAGAGTCTCCCTATAGTTTCTAGCTTTTTTACAGTCTCAGTTTACTCTAACTAAGGAGTTTCAGTACAGTCCTACTATATATAGTAGTCTCTTAATGCATTTCAGTTCAAGCAGTTTATAGTAATAAGAAAACTGACGGATTCAGCGCTAAAGACTTAGTGTGCCACACTTGTAAACCTTCCCAAACACTTCAAAAATAGTTTTCCAGAAATTCAAAATATTTTCAAAACCCATTCCATAGCCGAGTTCTGTAACCTGGCTCTGATACCACTAAATGTAACACCCCAAACTCGGCCTAAATGTTATGGTCGAATCTGGAGTGCCACATTGAAGTGTCTTTCAAAATTTAACTCGTTGGTAAAATTTGTTTCTAAGTTTATATAAAACCCCTATATTAATTAACAAATCAACTACTCAAAACTTTTATCTTGTTCTCTGATATTATTTTAGTAAGTTGGTCTAAAATTGCGAAATCTTTTTAAACTCTATTATTAGAACTCGTGTCTTTAAAAACAGTAATTATTTTTAAAAAACGTGTCTTCTCCTAACTAGGAGTTTAAAATAAGTAAGCAAAACCCAACTAAAAATTAAAAACCAACTTAAAGGCCTTATTACACAAAAAAAAAACCTAACATATAAATTAAGTTAAAATAAAAGCAAAAGTAAACAGCAACAGTTGTGTGGCCACCTCCGAGTCCCTCGCAGCACCGAATTGTCTATGGCTGAGGATTACCTGCATAGTTAAAAGGGGAGGGTGAGATTACGAAACTCAGTATGTAACCTCCTAACAGTCAATCAATATAAGATATGTAGTAACAGTCTGGGCCTGAGCCCTAAACAGTAATAGCATAGTGTGGGCCTTAGCTCAATCATCAGAATAAAGTGGGCCTTAGCCCAATCATCAGAATAAAGTGGGCCTTAGCCCAATACAATATCAGTACAGTGCAATAATGCAAACCATCACAATCCAGCCAACACACCACTCCGTACCACCAACACACCATGTGGGGATAAAATTGACCGACCCAGCCAACACACCTGTATCGCAGCAAAGCTAACAGTAGTAGCACCACAGTAGAGCTGCCAGTATCAGTATGGTAGCAAAGCTTCCAAAAATAGTATATTTTCTCTATAACAGTATCCCAACCCTATGCAATATGTCGTGTCATAAAATCATACGTGTATGCAAAATATCATATTTGAACATAGCCATACATGTCATAGAGAAAATCGGTCATACATACATAAGGTCGTAACAGTCATCCCTACTCCTAGGGTTATAACATTCATTTTACCCTTCAGGGGTATTTCAGTCATTTTACCCTTCGAGGGTATTGTGGTCATTTTACCCTTTGGGGGTATTTTGATCATTTTACCCTTTCAGGGTATTTCAGTTATTTTACTAACCCCACGAAAGGTCCACAGTCGCCTCGAGCAACATAGATAACCTAAATGGGCAAAATAGTGTAAATGGGCCCAAGGCACATTACTCGGCCCAAGTGGGCCCACACATTCGTGCGGCCCACTCAGCCTAGAATCCACCACGGCTATGGAAACTTTATAGCCTAGTCCAATATTTGCCACAGTTTGTGGATTTCATTCGTGTGGGACACACGAGCCCATTAGGCCCACACGGCCCATTTCGGCCCAACGTAGCCCATTACGACCTAAGCCCATGAAAACACTCATAGAGGCCTCTACAATCCAACACCATGCTTCGTAGGCTCAGTTTACCACACGAGCATTCGCACGCTCGTGTGGCCTCGAACGCCGTATTTTTTAGCTTTTTGGCTTTTGCCGATTGTAGTTGAGGGGGGTGTGATCACACTCCTGTTTACGAGAAGAGCGCAAGTCATCGAGCACACCAACCTAGATTTATTCAAGACACAAGTCAATCCTTTAAAGCAAGACACCCTCTTAATGACACTTAAACCTCACACCATCCTTACCTTGGTTTATAGAGGGTAACTTAACTCCTCCAAGACCCCCAACCAAAAATGGTTACCCACTTATCGATTACCTGCACCACAACACAGATCTTCATAAAATAAATTAGGCCATAATAGGGGCCAAGAGGGGTATTCGGCTTAAAGAAAAAGAATGGAAATGAACTGATTAAAACAAAAAGTGAGGATTATCATAACTTTACTGATAATTTGCAATACACAGCATTGGAACAGCAAAAGCAACAAAAAGAAGATCAGCGCAGGGAGTGATCGAACAGAGGGATGACAATCGGCTAAACCTAAAGGGAGATAATTCTCAGTCAAAAGGAAAAGAAAATAATAAAAGGTAAAAATCAAAATAGAAAGAAAGAGAAGAATATTCAGTCAAAGAAAAAGAGGAGAGGAAAGAGATTCGGCCAAGAGAGAGATGGAAATAGAAAAGAGAAAGGTGGATTCAATAGCAAAATGAGAGGGGAGAAGGGAGGAATATTCGACAAGCAGAGAGAAAAGGGAATGAGAAAATGAAATAGAAAAGTTAACAAACTCGAGAAGAAACTTGCCAAAATTCAACACCAAAAACCAATAGCTGCAAAACGAAACTGACCAAAACCAAGACAAGTAGAAAAAATAACATAAAACACCGATTTCCCAAAATGCCTAAGACCAAATTCGGCACAACCTAACCCCAGCCGAATTTCCCAAGCTAAAAACTCCTCAAACGACACAACTCTCCTCTCAACCCACTCCTAAATTTTCTCCTCAAATCCCTTCCCTTATCCTTCCTTGAATCTCTCCACCCACTACTCCTCAACTCCCCCAACAACTCCATTCAAAATCAATTCAAACTCCCCATAACTCTTTTTCAGTCCAACACCACTACCTACACAGCTCAAGCAGCAAAATAATTACTCCCTTGCACAACCCATGACTTGAACATCAGACCTCAAGAATATTTCACACGCCACCTACCACTGGACCAATAGGCTCTTTGTGTCATAAGATAAGTACTAATATTTATAAGGCCTATATACCAGCGTCTAGATTCATTTAAGGGAAAAACTAAAAATTTTGCAAAAGCCAAGACCTGAACCCAGGCTTCTCAAACACCCCCATACACACCTAAATCACTTAACCATTGAAGCAAACAAGCAATTTGTATCAAGTCATGCAAAAAAATTAAAGACTTAGATTTTTGGGGCGTTACAAATCTTCCCAGCACTAGACATGTCCGATATCGATACATTCCAAGCAATGTTATTGTATGTGATTTTAAAGAAGTAAAGAATTTGTGTGTAAACATAGATATATTGTAGTATGCTTCAATGTGCAATGAAAAATGAAGTGGAATTACTTTTCTTGCACTTAGTGACAACCTTATGCTGATAACAAAAGGTGTCAATGGGATGATCAAGTTGTTTTTTACAACCAATAAAGTTTCTGATATTGGAACCAAGTGTGGAGTATCTTATAGGGGATAAGAAATAAAAAAGAGCTATAAATACAAATTTGCATCTAGGCTAGAATGCGTTATCTGATTCAAAATGGATAGTTTGGTAGATGCAAAAAGTTGAACCAATTTACGAGGCCTATGCGAGGAAAAGCGGATTAAAGCTGCCACAATTTCTAATAGCTAAGTATGAGGTAAAGGTTGAACCGAGTAAGATGAAGGAGGAGGAATCAGAAGATGAGTAAGATACCAAAGAAGATCTTGAGGAAGATTTAAAAGGCGAACCAGACAAAGCTGATGATGTGTCAGACCCTAATTCCCACTAGTTCTAAATAATTTTTTTATTTATTTTGGATTTATATTTTTAAGACCTATTTTATTTATGGATTATTTTTATTTTTTTAGTTTAGTTAGGATTTTAGTATTATATACATAGTTTGTTTTTAGTTTTTATTTGTAGGAATCCCAGATTTTTGAAGGCACTATAATTTTGAGCCAAAACCGCAAGAAGGAGTAGTCCCACCAATTGTGTTGCATGTATCATGCTAATTGGGTAACCTCTTTCTTTTAACTTTTATTGCATATTAGGGACAATGTGCTGAATAAATTGTGGGGGGTGAGTTAGGAAAAATTTTAAATTTTTCTGTTATTTTGTTTTGTTTTTCTAGTTTTTAGTAGTTGTTAAAATTTTTTATTTTGTGTGTTTTATATGTGCTTGAGCTTGTAGAAATACAAGTGGTTGGTTAGGAGAATGTTAATAGGATTTTTGAAAAATCAAATTTAGTTTGATAATAATTGATTCTAAATTATCTATTTTAGAATAATTATTTCAATTTATTACGTTGTAAATAGATTTAAGATGTTAAGTATACCAAATGATAAATAGATATACAAATAGAATGCATGTTTAATTGAATTATAGGTTGTAAAAATTGATAGACTTGGCTAATTTAATCCATGTATGAAATTACCTAGGAATGACCTAAGGCATTGTTTGCTAGACAATTTTTCGAGTCAAAAAGCTATCCTGTATATATTTTTCCTTGTACCCAATTTGAAGCCTGAATCCATTTTCTTTATGAACCACAAATGAAACCATTAGCCTAATAAACAATTTATTTGATCCTTTATTTTCTTGGTCCTAGCATGGATTTAAACGTCTGACCATGGATATTGAGGGACTAAGTAGATACATCACGATGGTTTAGATAAAAATAGGAAAAAAATGAATGAACTAATGAATTGTATGGTATAGTGAGTATAAGATTTTTGAGCATGTAAAAGATAGAAAAAGGAAAAATTCCAAATCGAGAAAAACTTGAAGAAAAAAATAAAAAAAATAAAAACAAAGTGAATTGGAAAAAGGTATGCTAACATTTGTTCAAAAATATGAGCTCGGATGATTGTACTCATGAATACTATACTAGGCCTTAGTAAATGGAGAAATAACGAATGTGAGGGAAATAGATATAAGGTGGTGAGCTACATGTACACTTAGGGGAGTATAAGGTACAATATAATGTATCAAACTAATTTCATGCTTAACCGTTTTGTTGAACCTATTCTTTCAATTTTGAACAAACCTAAGCCGCAGAACATTACAAGACGAAATGTCCTATGTGAACTAGGTAAGGCTTTATATGGATGAAATTGTGCAAAGGATTGATATTTTTACCACTTATATTCATTTGAACATAATTTTATATTCATATACTTATTTTGATGGATGCCTATACTTAATATTCTTTTATTTGTTTAGTTTGTAATTTAAAAGAACTAATTTCTTGTTTACTTACATTATCTTGCAAAGGAAATTACAAGTCAATTGTTGATGCGATTCGGCCCGGGTTAATCGAGTCATTTCACGTAATTGCCCCATCGTCGACGAGGAATAGTTGAGTTATCAGAAATAGGATGAAATATGGCTAAAGATGCGGAAGCTTTCAAATGGTTTTAAAGGTTGGCTAAGGTGATGGTAAATTTATAAGGGTAGTAGGCTCGATTTAAGGATAAAAATAAGAAAAATGGAAGTTGGATAAATGAAGGCTCGATTTTGTAAAAAGATATTACAGTTGGGTAAAATCTAGGATAGTCGGTGGAATGGATAAATGAGCTTAAACACCAGAAACAGTTCAACACTAAAAAGTGTCACCCCGATTTCTATTCGGTTCAAGGTGGGATTGCAGAATTGTAGAAGGGTTGAACGCCACACCAAAGCAAGGTGATAAGTTCAAAAGAGAACGATAGATGCCACTAGCATGCTAGATAAGTCAGATCGAAACTCGTACGAATTTAGAGAGGAGAAAACTCACTCTTTGAAGAAAGTTCATTCAAATAATCAAAAGTCAAAAGTCCTTTTACAATGAAAATGAACAACTATTTATAGTGTTCAGCTAGGTAGCCGAATGGCCAAAACAAAGACTTAATGTCTAAGTAATTAATTAGGCTAGAAAATGCTAGAAAATTTTGGAAATTAAAACTAAATTGCTGGAGCTAAATTCAGCTGAATTTGAAGCTCAAGGGACGATTTCTAGAAGAGAAAATGCACTTGGAGAAATGGCGGCAACTAGGTTCACCAATTGAGCTTAAATGAGCTCATTAAAATGTAATTCTTGGCTGAAAAGATACCAGCATTAAAGGTGAACCCGAACAGCCTTGAAGGTGTGAAAAGGAGTTGGAAAAGTCTTTGGAAGTGTGAACAATGATCACCAAATGGTCCTTGGTGTGAACTCCAAATGTGAACACATAGGTGTTTGTTTTGGGAAGTGCATCGGCCACTTTTGGAGAATGAATTTAGGTGCTCTTCTTGGCTGAATAAACACCTTGAATTATCATAAAATGAGCCATATCCATGAATCCAACCATTCATGTATTCACCATTCATGTATACTCCCATACGTTGTATTTGAACCATTCATGCACTTGGACTTTAATGCTCCTTCATGCATTCACCATCCTACAAAAAACATGAACTAAATTAAGTGCAAATGTATATTTGGCTGAACTAAATGGTACTAAGACAAATTAAATATAATCCACCACCGATTAAATTCGCTAACACAACATAATTATAACATGTAATAAGTCGACAAGTAATTAAGAGTCAGAACTAAATTAACTAATTAACTTAAATAATTAATTTATTCCAAAAATAAAATTAATTTAGCTAAAGAGCTAATAATGAGCTGAATTGAATTTAAACCAAGCTCAAACGAGTGAATTAAGCTCATGTGAGCTAAAATAAAATTCGTGAGTGAACCAAGCTAAATGGAGCTTGAGGAGTCAATTCAAGTCAAATCAAGGCGCCCTTTTCTAGGGTCGTATCATTCCCCCTTCTTTTGAACGACTTGTCCTCAAGTCGAGCCGTTGGTTCACTCGATCATAGCTCCGCTGACTCATCTTTCCTCGATGAAACGGAATCGAACACAAATAAAACAAACTACCAAACTGTTTTGTTACATCTTCACCATACAAAGTCTCATCAAACGAAGGAATTATTTTAAATGAATAATCACAAATCATCAAGAATTCATTTGAGAAAATATGTGGACCAAGTACCATTTGGGTAGAACATTCATAATCCTTGCAAGAAGGTATTTTCCAAATTTCATACCCACAATCGATTGAACAAAGCTTTTTGCAAGTTATGATTTTACCACTTAATCGGCTTAAATCTTGCATAGTTAAGCTTAACAGTGGCCATTGATCTTTCACCTTTTCAACAAACTTGTCATCAAGGAGAATCTTACCAAAAATTTTCAAGAGACATGTGGACATAATCAACTTAATCCGCTCATCGATCAAGCAAATAAACTCCTCACCACAACTTATTGAACACCAATTTTATCACAAACAGATGAATGCACAAGAAACCTTACAATGGAAATTGAACGATTGGTTCTTCCAAAATCGCATCATCGACATCAAGCAAAACAGATGATTCATTTTAAATAAAGTGAACAATTAAACACATCACAATTTAAATACCTTGCAAAGAACCAATTCTTCAACAAAAGTTTATTACCAACCGAATAGAGCGTAGAAATTTTAAAGTTCTCAGAAGTCATACCTTGTTTTCCTCGAGGGATGGAAAAGCAAGGATCATTTTTACCTTTGTCGATCATCATAAATCTTCTCTCCTCGAAAATGTAGTCTAGTCGAATCTCTGTGGCTGAATTAACCTTAACGAAATGAAATACGAACTTCAAATACAACCACAAAAATGGATTAAGGAATGAATTTAAATTGAAATCAAATTTTTCATACCTCAGTTCCTTATTCAACACCCAATTATCAAAACAATAGAAATTGTTCACTCAAAATTGATGAAGCTTGATTTTCCCATAAAACAAACCAAAATAGATTCCGGGTTTAAAAACTTGATTTTGAGTATTCATGACAAAATGTAGCAAAAATTTCATTAAACCAAACACGTTAAACCAATGGGATTTTTGCATACACAGGGACAAACAGTTAAAACTTTCTACATTCATCAATTCATACTTGCACAAATTCATGGATTTTCCACAAAGCGTTAATTGGTGCACGAAATTGTCACAAATGAAAAATTTAATCGCCTTTCGTGAAAAACCGTCATCATGCAAAATTAAATCTTTGGTTTGTTGATTGGAACAAAAATCAACCACATTCAGGGAGTAGTAATTAATCAGACCAAAATAAGGAGAGCGTTTAGAAATTAAGTCACTAAAAAGTATTTCAACAATTTTCCAACCTGGTGGTCGTGACTCGATCATTAACATTTCCTCACCTCGCTTACCTTTGAACTCTTGAGGTACGTTTTCATCTTCAACCTTACCTATACTGACCATATGAAAATGTATTTCATCGGAAAGGTAGTGAAGTTGAAAATTATCGTTTGATATCTCGGGCACCTGGAAAGAAGAAACAGAACAAGAACAAGTTTCATATGGATTAGTTGAAATGCTCCTCACTTTTTTTGGTTCGTTTATCTCTTTTTCTCTTGTTTCTTTTCTAATCTCAACTTCTTTTTTTCTCTTTTCATTTCCTCTCTCATTTTCAATTTTATTTTCGACCTCACTCTCTTTTTGGATTTCTTTTTCTTTTTCAATCTTACACTCATCTTCTTTTTCTTTCATTTCCTTTTCTTTTTCATTTTCTCGCTCGCACTCTTGTTCAATCTCAATTTCTTTTTCGAATTCTTTCTCTTCATTTTCTTTTTCTCTCACTTTTTTGATTTCTTGTTCCTTTTCTTTCATTTCTTTTTTTCGTCTCTCGATTTCATCCATATATGCTCATTTTCTCTCTTCAACATTTCTTGTCTTTCTTTTCTTCTTATTTCTTTTTCTTTTTGCCTCGCTCTTTCATTATAGGATGGAGATGTTGCAAATGAATCAGCACAAAATGACTCTCGTTGGGTATAATTAGAACGACTTTCATACAAAAAATGATCACCTCTTCGAGATTGATTCTTGGCGGACGAATACCTTGGTGCATATGAAGGACTACTTGTGATTCCTCGTTTGTCACCTTGAAAAGCTTCAAACTCAAAACTTGCTTTGCTTCGTCTTGAGTTCCTTGTTGAATAGAAATCCCGATAAGAATCTCTTAGCGAGTAGTCTTTGGACGCGTATTACCGTGATGATCTCGACTTCGTTTCTCGACTTGGTGGATTTTGTTTCCGTTAGGACTTTTCCTCCACTCGGTTCAAACATCTTTTTAATGGGCTTAGTTCTTCCTCCAAAATTCAGCCCATCTCGTTCACCAAGTATTGAAATTCATCGGTAGAGAATTCTTCTTGAGACATGATTTAATTACTAAAAAAATTATTAAAACAAAACAAAAATTAAATACCTCACCACAAAAATCTCACATTTCACTCGCAAAGAAAATTGGATAGCACACCACTCGTGTTTACGCTCGTTTAATGGCTTTTGCTCGCTCTAATGTACTCACCACTCGTGCCTTTTTCCACTCGTCTCAATGTCGTGAATTCGTATTTTGTTTCAAGAAGACTTATTGCGGCTTAGAGGGTCGGCTTCAAATGGGTGCAAAGGATAACGTTAGGGTGTATAGGGTAGGCTGAAACAAGGAAAAATCAAAAATCAAAGTATGTGTGGCGTTTTTTTTTTGGAGGGGGTAGAAGGAATGGATACTCGGAAGTAAAAAGAAATAATAACAAAATAAAACTCACAAGACTTTTCACTTCTTCTTTTTTTATACTTCGATTTTTTTCACTTCAAATACAATTGAATAATACCAAAATATCTTCAAAATTCACGAAATCTCTTCTTCTTTTTTTCAATTTTTTTTTCTTTCTCTCTCTTTTTTTTTGCTCAATTTTTTTCACTTTTTTTTGAATTTTTTTTTCGATTTTCTTTTTTTTAAACCAATACAATAGTAACCCAAATACAATAAAGAAAAGAGAAAATAAAATAAAATTACAACTCGAGATTTTTTTGATTTTTTTTTGAATTTTTTTATACAAACCTATCTTTCGAGATAGCTACGAACGTCGGTGCTCCTCGTTTTGCAAGCTCTGATACCAAATGATGCGATCCAGCCCGGGTTAATCGAGTCGTTTCACGTAATTGCCCGATCGTCGACGAGGAATAGTTGAGTTATCGGAAATAGGATGAAATAAGGCTAAAGATGCGGAAGCTTTCAAATGGTTTTAAAGGTTGGCTAAGGTGATGGTAAATTTATAAGGGTAGTAGGCTTGATTTAAGGATAAAAATAAGAAAATGGAAGTTGGATAAATGAAGGCTCGGTTTTGTAAAAGATATTATAGTTGGGTAAAATCTAGGATAGTCGGTGGAATGGATAAATGAGCTTAAACACGTAAACGATTCAACACTAAAAAGTGTCACCCGATTTCTATTCAGTTCAAGGTGGGATTACGGAATTGTAGAAGGGTTGAACGCCACACCAAAGCAAGGTGATAAGTTCAAAAGAGAACGATAGACGCCACTAGCACGCTAGATAAGTCGATCGAAACTCGCATTTAATTTAGAGAGGAGAAAACTCACTCTTTGAACAAAGTTCATTCAAATGATCAAAAGTCAAAATTCCTTTTACAATGAAAATGAACAACTATTTATAGTGTTCACTAGGTAGCCGAATGGCCAAAACAAAGACTTAATGTCTAAGTAATTAATTAGGCTAGAAAATGCTAGAAAATTTTGGAAATAAAACTAAATTGTCGGAGCTAAATTCAATTGAATTTGAAGCTCAAGGGCGATTTCTAGAAGAGCAAATGCACTTGGAGAAATGGCGGCGACTAGGTTCACCAATTGAGCTTAAATGAGCTCATTAAAATGTAATTCTTGGCTGAAAAGATACCAGCATTAAAGGTGAACCCGAACAGCCTTGAAGGTGTGAAAAGGAGTTGGAAAAGTCTTTGGAAGTGTGAACAATGATCACCAAATGGTCCTTGGTGTGAACTCCAAATGTGAACACATAGGTGCTATTTTGGGAAGTGCATCGACGACTTTTGGAGAATGAATTTAGTTGCTCTTCTTGGCTGAATAAACACCTTGAATTATCATAAAATGAGCCATATCCATGAATCCAACCATTCATGTATTCACCATTCATGTATACTCCCATACGTTGTATTTGAACCATTCATGCACTTGGACTTTAATGCTCCTTCATGCATTCACCATCCTACAAAAAACATGAACTAAATTAAGTGCAAATGTATATTTGGCTGAACTAAATGGTATTAAGACAAATTAAATATAATCCAACCACTTGATTAAATTCGCTAACACAACATAATTATAACATGTAATAAGTCGACAAGTAATTAAGAGTCAGAATTAAATTAACTAATTAACTTAAATAATTAATTTATTCCAAAAATAAAATTAATTTAGCTAAAGAGCTAATAATGAGCTGAATTGAATTTAAACCAAGCTCAAACGAGCTGAATTAAGCTCATGTGAGCTAAAATAAAATTCGGTGAGTTGAACCAAGCTAAATGGAGCTTGAGGAGCTGAATTCAAGCTGAAATCAAGGGCGTCCTTGGCTAGGGTCGTATCAATTGTGTATCATGCTAGAGCTATATGTTTACTTACATTATCTTGTTAATATGTTTCTATCCAATTTCTTCTATCAAGCTAGCTGAAGTACATTTTCTTTTCTTGCATCTTTATTTATTGTTTTGTTTTCTATTTTTATTTTGTTTTTGTTTAGTTTTGCTTAAGGGCAAGCAAAGACTTAAGTGTAGAGGTATTTGACCTGCCGCGAATTATACTGGTAGTTTAGATACATTTTGGCATTTAAGGAGCTTATTTTCTAGCTATTTTATTATTTATTACTGCATTTTTGGTATTTAATAGTTAGTATTGAGTAATTAATAAAATAGGTGCTTTTACACAATTTTGAGTGTTCGTGACCTATTAGGCTGACACAGACCTTAGATAGTTTTAATATGTCAATTTAAATGTGCAAGATGCTTAATTTTTGGGCCCAATGGACGTAGGAACTTGGGACAAGTGATGCACAAGCTTCCCTAGCCACAAAAGCATGACAAGGAAAATGCATGTCATGTTGCACCATAGCTTCTGTATGGCGCGACATATGACCGACGTGGAGCCCAAGTATTTCATGGCTATTTTTGTCCGCGCAATCAATTTTATACGAAGACCTAGGATGGGTTGAAGAACTAATTGGGGCTATTAACACTCCTATAAATAAAACCTTATGGGTTTTGATGTAACTAAGTCGTCTTAGAAGCATCCAAAGACCCTCACAGTTTTGGAGTAGGATTTAGGTTTAGTTTCCCTTTATTTTTATAAAACACTTTGTTCTTCTTTCTTTGAATCGTTCTCGATCAAAGATTTCTTTTATAATATCAAAGTTATTAAGTTTGTTTGCCTTTTCAAGTGAAAAAAATTGTTATCCAAATCGAGAGATTCTCTATTCCGCTCTTAATCGATACAAATTAGGATTATTCTAAATCTCTTTTCCCTTTAGATTTAACCATGTTGTTTACATGTTTATATATATTGAGTTTGAGATTATGAATACTATGAGTAGTTAATTCCCTGAGGGGAGATTAACGAGTGGATGGGAAAGTGATTAATGGAGGTTTAAAGGTTTGTTAGTCGAATTAGTTGATATAAATTGTGTGTTCTTAAACCTTAGGCCTAAGAACCCTAGGAAGTAATCATAGGTTAAACGAGGTCTTGGAGATAAGTTTGTTGAATCAGTCATAATTTATCCTAGTTGAGAAAGTGAGGTCGGGAGATAAGCGATTATCAACCAATTAACTAAATAGTTAGGATTCAGGAGGTAATAATTTGTTAGTTAATAGCTAATTCACCCTAAAACCCGAATATGAAGTTAATTACAACCCCTGAAATGAGTAAATCTTCTTGATTGGTTTAATTGGTTTAGTCGTTTGTATTTTATTTATGTTTATTCACTTTAATTATTTAATTTCTAATGTTTCTCTCTTTTATGGTTCGTAATATAGAATTTAATTATTACTATTTAGACTTATTATTGTAAAGAAGTTTTTAATAGATTTAGTTCATCCTCCATTGGGTAAGATCCTCAGAATATTTCCCTGTGTTCCGTTGTAACACATTATTATATTACAATTTGAATTGTATACTTGCAGTCACCACTACATTAATTTCTTATATTTTTGGTGTAGTATTTTCCAGTTAAATGTTCGAACGTTTGGCGGTAATCACAGGTCTATGAAAGAAAACCTATAGATCTTGGCGAATAGTTCTTGTTGCGGACTACTATTAGTAACTTGTCTAACGAACTCAGATTCTTGTTTCAAACCCAAGTATGTAGATTCATGCTTTATGAAACATACTGGCAGATTCATAAGGAAGACTTCATTACGAATTAGTAAAGAGAATCTACTCATCTAAACCAAGTAGACAATTATGGCGGACCGTCATATCCTGCCTCTGTCTCGTAATAATAAATAACCCATTCATAGTGGTCCACTCTTAGAAATAGATAACATGTTGGCAGATTCCTAAGAGTGAATCCCCTATTTGTGAAATCATACATGTGAGATAGATCTGAAGAACGGTCATATCTTTCATTTACAGACTCATATAGCATGTACCTATGGATTCACACATTATAATAGTTTACCAATACCAGAACTCTTTCTTGGCAGACTTATAAAGCAGGTCCTATATTTGAGGAGACATAGATGCGAACACATATATACAGACTCACGTACGCGATTTTATCTCACGAACCTCCATTAGATTATGCCATCTGAGCAAGTCTGGCTAATTCATAAACGCAAACTGTTTTAAGGACCTCCCTGGTTACTCTATGGCCTTAGACTTATATTCATTCATATGATTTAAAGCCTTCGACTCCTTAGTGACTCACACATCCCACAAAGGGCTCTCATATACTAGTACGTACCTTTCTCTATACAATCCACCTGAACCTCCACAATCCTCCTTGTTAATTCAAACACATAAGTGTTCCCCAATAAGGTTGGGGTTATTCGCAAATTTTGATTTGCATTTACATGCCTTATAGGAGTCAAATCACATATCATATTGCCTTCTCCATCTTCCATCTCAATCACACTTCAAAAACCCTCCACAACTCCGTATAATTCATACACATGCATTTAACCAATGCTACTATACATGCATAATATGCATTATGCCAAACATTTCATCAATTCAAAGTGGTTAAACTTACGAAAAATTATACATTTTCATATATACACAACATGCATCACGATATAACATTATTCAGCCATAGAACAATTCATCATTTGTATGACATTCTGTAATAACTCAATTCGATGGTGTTGGAAACAGTGGTTTCGGGACCACAACTTTGACGAGTGATTTATTATTTTATTATTAATTTAATGTCTATGGGATTATATTAAGGTTCTATTAAAGTTTTGTTAAGAAAATTTAATGTTTAAATGGTTAATTAGGTAAAAGAACTAAATCGTAAAGGTTGCAAAAGTCGGTATCAATTAGTTTAAAGGGCTAAATGGCTATGGAAAGGAAATATAAAGGATCTAGGTAGTAATTATACCATTCTTAAAGTTAGTGGACAATTATGGGTAGGATTTTGTTAATTTGTATGTTAATAACTAAGGGTAAAGTGATATTATGGGTAGTAATTTATATGTTAATTTCAAGTTATGAGCTTAAGAACTAAATTATGAAAAGTTAAAGTATTAAAGGTAATTTCATAATTTTACATAAATATGAGTTATGGATTGAATTGAATACTTGCGTACTTAATTGAATTAAATTATCTATTTAGATCAAGATAAACGATAATCAGACTTAAATTGAGGGAAGGCAAAAGCTTTAGGTCAGTTTCAAATTCTACTCCTATGACCATAGTTATTGATGTAAGTTCGTATGAATTATAATCATAATAATGTTAGTTAAATTGACTATCTATTATATTGCGTAGTTATAAATGGATTTAAATATATATGTAACAATGCTATGAATAACTGACGAATAACGAATCCCGTTTGAACTTTAAGAATTCTTAGGATACGAATGACATGTCATTAAGGATTTTTTGTTTCAGGTTCTGGTCTTGAATGTCCCACTGATGGCTGAGGTCCTGCATTTGTTGCGGATTCTCCATAACTCATTTGAGCAGTATCGTGTAGCTAACATTCCGACCCACAACTCATGTGAGCAAGTGCTTTTCACAGCTTGTGTGAGCACTATTAAAAAGGAAAGGCTACTATTATACCGAAAGGCACACTATGTGTGAGCATTCTCGAGTATCAGGTGCAATTATAGATGGTTTAACGGGTAAGTAAAGGAAATGGCATTGTAAGTATACAATTGAAATGGTTCATGATATTATGGAAAGGTTGATGAGTTAAATGATATGTATATGAAATATACTTATTATATGATTGAACTCATATGTATCATGGATGAACCTACTAACTTGTGAGTTTGATGGTGCTTGTATAGGCTTTTACTAAGCTTATGGTCTTGGTAATGACATTATGCATATTTTATAGTTTTTGCTAAGGAAATGGTAAGTTATGTTTTAGTTTATACTAGCTTTCTAAGCACTCATTGCTTATGTAGTTACTTTCCTTTGTTTTATAGATTATCGAAAGCTCGATTGGTTGGATGCTTGTCAGGGATCAATCATGTTATCCAGCAACAATTTCAGTAGTTTTTGTGTATCTTGGCTAAGGTTATAAATGGTATGTATAGGACCCTTTTATTATGGTAGTTCTTAAATGTGTAATGCTTGATTTGGTATGTATATGCGTTTGAAATTTATGTTTGGTTTAATGAGCTTTAGAACCTTGTAAGTCATTTTGGCCATTCTTAAATGCTTGTTTATAAGACTTTTTTTAATATGTTGTGATGGCATGTAAATGGTCATTATTGGTATCATTTAGTAGATAAATGAACTAAGTTTTGTGCTTGAAGTATGGTCATATTGATTTCTTGATTAATGATGTTTTGATATATATATGTGGTGCTTTTGAGTGGCATATTGGTTAGATGAAATAGGATGTTTAAAATGGTATGTTTATGAGGATTTGAATGATGTTTAGATCAATTGAATGTGTTTACAAATGGGATGGATGGTTGGGTGTGTTTTGGCCTTGAAATGGCATGTTTTTAGGGTCAAAATATAGATTGCAAGGCCTAAGACACGGGCTGTCACACTATCGTGTGACACACACAGCTTAGCTACACGACCATCTGTCATTTGTGAATTCTTAGTGTATTAAGTGAGTTACACGGTCTAGCACATGGCTTGCGACACAGTCGTGTGTTGCACGTCAGAGAGTTACACGATCTCGCACACGGCCTACGACATGGCCATGTAACCCAACTTAGTGAGTTACACGGGTGGAGACACGTGTTATGACACAGTCATGTGTCCCTTTGTTCGATGGTTACACGGCCTGGGGTATGTCACATGGGCATGTGTCTTTTGTTTTCAAATTTTGGAAACTTTTTCTTGAATCTTCTGTTTTGTTTCAAATTAGTCCTGAATTACTTTTATGTTATTTTTGGAGCCTCGAAGGCTCGATTTGGGGAACAAGTGCATATGTTTGATTTGTTTTTAACAAGATTAATGTATTTATTATTGTAATGTTAAATGTATTCCAAATGTTTGGTAATGCTCCGTAACCCTAATCCAACGACAGAGATAGGTTAGGGGTGTTACATTTAATGGTATCAGAACTATGGTTTAGTCGGTTCTTGGACTGAATGTAGCATGTGTGGAGTCTAGAAATACATGCCATTATATAACTTGTAATAGTGTGGTATCTCTTAACTCAAATTGAATTATGTTTTCATATAGACAAAAGATTTCATCCAATCGAGCTGATTCCACTAAAGTTGATAGTAATGAACAAGCCTACGTTCATAGAGCAGCTAGCAGTGGGCCCATAGCTGAAGGGCGGAGAAGTTAGGCTAAAGAAGCCTTCTTCCTAATGATGTTTGAGTGGTTCTCTGAGTTTGTTAGAATGAACCCTATGACTCAACGACCTGTACCCCTCCCGTACCATAACCTGTCCCCACTATTCCTCAAGGTTTAAAATTGGTACGAATGAATAGACCTCCGGTTGATAAAATTTGTAAGTATGGGGATGAAGAGTTTTCCAGTACTACAGAAGATAATCCAGAAAAGGCTGAGTTCTGGTTATAGAATATTATCAGAGTTTTTGATGAATTGTCTTTCTCTCCTACTTATAGTTTGAAATGTGTGATAATGTTGTTAAAAGATTCGGCATATTAGTGGTGGAATACCTTGATTGTTGTGGTACCAAAAGATCGTATAAATTTGGATTTCTTTCAGACAGAATTCATGAAGAAATATATTAGCCAGCGGTATCTTGAAAAAAATCGGAAAGAGTTCCTTGAGTTAAAATAAGGCCATATGACTGTAGTCGAGTATGAAAGAGAGTTCGTACGACTTAGCAAGTATGCTCAGAAATGTATACCATCAGAAGCTATTACGTGCACCCAGTTTGAAGATGGTTTAATCAAAGATATCAAAATGTTAGTTTGGATTCTGGAATTTAAAGAATCCGTGGTTTTAGTGGATCAAGCACATAAAGCTGAAAACTTAGTATGGCTAAAAGAAAGGTAGATTTTGAGGCTCGTGACACTGATAAACGACCTATGGGAAAATCATTTTCATCTCCATCAAAGAATTCAAAAGAATTTCATAGTTGTACCTTAGCTTCAGTAGGATTTTCGGGAAAAGACAAAGGAAAGCAACATTCAAATTCGAGACTTTAGGCTACTTCTGTAGCGAATGTGGGGAGTGTTCAAAATAATAAACCTAAATGTCAATAGTGTAATAGATGACATTTCGAGGAGTGCAGGCTAAGAGATGGATCGTGCTTCAAATGTGGTTTCTATGATCATTTTCTTTGGGACTACCCTAAAAGACCTGATAGAGAGAAAACTCAAAATACTCGTTTCAGTAACATTGTCGCAAAAGGAAGGCAAGCTAGGGATTATGCAATTCAAGCTCGTGAGAAAGCTTCGATACTTGATGTGATTATTGATACATTTTCTATCTTTGATACTGATGTTAATGCTTTGATTGACCCGGGGTCAACGCACTCATATATATGCACAACTTTAGTGTCAGATAAGAAAATACCTTATGAGTTAACTGAATTTGTGATCGAAGTAAGGAATCCTTTAGGTTAGTATGTTTCAGTTGATAAAGTTTGTCGAAACTGTTCTTTGATGATTCAGATTGCAACTTTCCGGCTGATTTGATGCTATTACCATTTGATGAGTTTGATGTATGTCTTGGTATGGATTGGTTGACTCTGCATGATACTATTGTGAATTGTAGACGAAAATTTTTTTGTTGAAATGTCAGAATGGTGAAATAGTTTGAGTTGAAATAGATAGATTTGACTGTAAAACTAATATTGTTTTAGCTATGTCAGCTCAGAAATATGTCAGAAAGGGTTGTGAAGCGTATTTAGCTTATATATTTGATTCGAAGGTTTCAAAATTGAAATTAGAGTCAGTTCCAACTATTTGTGAGTTCTCGGATGTATTCTTAGAAGAGTTACCAAGGTTACCGCTGGTCAGAGAAGTTGAATTTGCTATTGAGTTAGTATCGGGAACTTATTCGATATCGATAGCTTCATATAGAATGACACCCACAAAATTGAAAGAGTTGAAAGCACAGTTGCAAGTATTATCAGACAGGATTTGTTCAACTTACTTTTTCTCCCTAGGGTGCTCCTGTATTGATTGTTAAGAAAAAGGACGAGTTAATGCGATTATGTATCGACTATCGACAACTTAACAAAGTCACGATAAAAAAATATACATTGCCACGCATCGATGATTTGTTTGATCAGCTGAAAAGTGTGATAGTGTTTTTAAAGATTGATATTTGTTATGGATATTATCAGTTACGGGTTAAAGATTCAGATGTGCAGAAGACTTCTTTCAGGACCAAGTATGAACATTATGTGTAACAACCCATTTTCAATGAAATCGAAATAGTGGTTTCAAGACAACAATTTTGACAAGTAAATTATTATTGTACTATTGTTTTAATGTCTATGGAATTATATTACGGTCTTATTAAAATTTTGTTAAGAAATTTTGATGTTTGCTTGGTTAGTTAAGTAAAAAGGACTAAACTGTAAAAAGGGTAAAAGTTGAGTTCTATTAGTTAAAAGGGTCATATGGCTGAAACCTTAAAATAAAGGACTAAAATGGTAAATAAACCACTTAATGAATTAGTGGATGTACATGGCATGGTTTGATTGAAATTTTATTAGTTTTTCAAAGTAAATAGGTAAATAAACTTAAAACTAATAGAAAATAACAAGGTATCATCTTTATTTTTCTTAACCTAAATCGATTTTAAGAAGGAAAAATCTCCATGGATGAATGCTTCATTCGGGCAAACTTTATTTAGTGCATGTAAGTGATTCCAATCCCTATTTTTAATGATTTTTATGTTTTTGAGGTCGGTTTAGCTTAATCTAGCTAGACCAGGGGTCAATATGTAAAATTATTAAAGGTTGAGGGTTATCCTATGAATTTTCAGGAATGATTTTTATGTTAAATGATAGATTATGAACCTTTATTGAAAAGTAAACAAGTTTTGTTAAGTGATTTTTATTAAATTTGGAATTAGGGATTAAATTGTTAAAGGGATTAATTATAGGATTTTATTGTGAAAAGATGATAAATATGAGTAGTTTCAAGGTCCCTTACATGTTTGGTTAACATGGAATTTGATAGAAATGGTTAGATTTTAAGTTATAAGCTTAAGGAATTGTAAAAAGTTAAAATGTTAAGGGTAAAATGGTAATTATGCATAAATGTGAATTATAGATTGGATTGATTGGTTGAGATTAATTGAAATACTTAATTTAATATAATTATTTATTTAGATTAAGATAAACCTCAATTGGATTTAAACCGAGGAAAGGCAAAAGCTACGGATTAGCTCGATCATATTTCTACGCCCTAGTCATTAAGGTACGTTCGTAGTATTTCAATATGTAAATGAATTTCCATTTGTGTGCTTATATTATGATGCTTTAATTATTATGTTTTTAAAAGATTATTGTGAATTGCACATACGTGCCCCTGTTTGTAGTTCGGTACCCTTGAATACACTTTCATGCTCTGTTTACACTCTGGTAACTTTGAATCAAATAGTATATGAACCGTATTTAATTATGTTTAGATTAAATGTTGTACTATGTCCTTATTAAGCTCTAAAAGCTTATCAATTCTTGTGGATTGTTTTGTAGATCTTTGTTGCTGGCATTTTAAACGGATTAATCAATCGACTCACACTATCCATCAATGTTGGTAGTTTTTGTATCTCCTAGGGTAGTGGCATGTATAAACTTATGTAGATGAATTTATGGTTGAAATGTATAGGATGTTTGAAAATGGTGTTTTGATGAATATGTAAATAGTAACTAAATGTGTTTGTGTTTTGGTGTCATGTATGCATAATAAGTTATAATGCTTGCTTTATAAAGTACTTTTGGTCACTTTTGATAATGGATGAGAATGGTTTATTAATATCATTTGATGGTTTGTGGCATTGAGTTACCTCATGTTATATGTTTTGAATGGCTCAAATGGCATGTTTTTGAAGGATAGTAATGGTTAAGTTGAAGTATGTTTAGTAAGTTTTTGGAGCTAGTAATTGATGAATGGTAAGTGGTAAAATATTCATGTTTAGGTAAGTCTTGAATATTGCATTTGATGTGCCTTGAATGGCATATTGGTTAATTGATTTTAGAACTCTTGAATTGGTCATTATATGTATGTTTTGATAGGGTTTTAATGCCCTAGTTATGTACACAAAATGCCTAAAGGTTTATGTATGAATTAGTGTTGGTAATGGCTTGTTTTAGGTGAAATTTTAAGTCCACACGGCCTGAGACATGGGGGTGTGACTCATTCATGTGTCTCCTATAGGTTAATTAGCTTGCAAGTCAGTGAGTTACACGGCCTAGCATACCGCCTAGCACACGGGCGTGTGAGACAATTTCGAGAGTTACACGACTTGGCACATGAGCATGTGACACAGCCTTGTGAACCTACTCAGAGAGTTACACGAGTGAGGATAGGGCCTGGGACATGGCCGTGTGTCCCTAGTTTGAAGGTTACATAGTCTGAGACCCGGGAGTGTGACTCAGCCGTATGAGGCACATGGTCGTGTGACCCATGTATTCAAAATTTTGTATCGTTTTCCTAGACTTTCCAAATGTTTCCAATTTGGTCCCGAATTGTTTTTAAGTTATTTCTAGGGCTTCAAGAGCTTGATTTAGAGACTATACATATGTGAACAATTGGTTTATGATATGATTATGTTAATGTATGCAATTTTTGTTTAAATGTTTTGTTTGTACGGTAATGCTCTGTAACCCTATTTTGACAACAAATATGAGTTAGGGGTGTTACATTATGAATCTTTAGTTATGCCATACAATTTAACCAATGCACCTGCTATGTTTATAGATTTAATGAACAAAATATTTTGGTCGTATCTACACAGATTTGTAGTTATATTCATTGATAATATTCTGATCTATTCTTGAGATGAAATTGAGCATGCACAACATTTAAGAATAATTTTGCATACTTTACGTGAGAAACAATTATTTGCTAAGTTTTGCAAGTGTGAGTTCTGGCTCCGAGAAGTTAGATTTTTGGGACAAGTTGTATCGACAGACAGTATTAGAGTTTATCTGAGTAAAATATCTGCTATAGTAGACTAGAAACCTCTGAGAAATGTTTTAGAGATCAGAAGTTTTTTTGGTCTAGTTGAATATTATCAGAGATTTGTAAAAGGGTTTTCAATAATTTCCACAACGTTGACGAAGCTACTCCAGAAAAATATCAAGTTTGAATGGTCTGAAGAGTGTCAACAAAGTTTCAATCAGTTGAAAGTATTGTTGATCGAAGCCCCCGTGTTGATTCAGCTAGAGTTCAGTAAATAATTTGTGATTTATAGTAATGCTTCACTAAATGGTTTAAGTTATGTGTTGATGCAAGAGCTCAAAGTGGAAAGTATTGTTGAAATCGCACGAGAAAAATAACCCAACTCATGATTTAGAGCTTACAACTATTGTACTTGCTTTAAAGATCTAGCAACGCTATTTGCACGGAGAAAAATGTCATATCTTCACAGATCATAAAAGCTTGAAGTATTTGATGTCACAAAAAGAATTAAATTTGAGACAGCGTAGATGGTTGGAGCTGCTAAAATATTACGATTTGATTATCGATTATCATCCAGGAAAAACTAGTGTTGTTGTTGATGCTTTAAGTAGAAAGTCCTTATTTGATTTGTGAGCTTTGAACACTCGGTTAACGTTGGTTGAGGATGGTTCCATTGTAGAGAAACTAAAACCTTGATCGACATTTTTGTAATAGATTTGTGAACTCAGAAAAGTGATTCTGAGTTGATTGCTAAACGGGAACAAATTGAAAAGACACCTGATTCAAAATTTCATGTTAATTCTGAAGGTAGTTTGTATCTCCAGGACAGAATGTTTTCCAAGGAATTCTGATATTATTTAAAAGATTTTATAAGAAGCTCATACCAGTAATTTTTTTGATACACCCCGGTAGTAATAAAATGTACAGTGATTTGAAACAGATGTATTATTGGTCGGGTATGAAACAAGAGATTTCAGAGTTTGTATCAAAATGTTTAATCTTCCAGCAATTAAAGTCGAGCATAGCCTATTATGATTCCAGAGTAGAAATGGGAACAAGTTACGATGTATTTTGTATCAGAGTTACCTCTATCTTCAAGGAAGAAAGATGCTATTTGGGTTATTGTTGATCAGTTGACTAAATCCGGACATTTCATTCTAGAACATACGGATTATTCACTTGAAAAATTGGTAGAATTATACGTTCCTGAGATTGTTAGACTTCATAATGTGCTAATGTCTATTATCTCCAATAGAGATCCATGGTTTACTTCTCAAATTTGGAGTAAATTGCATGAAGCTATGGGTACTCGACTACATTTCAGTACAACATTCCATCCGCAGACCGATGGTCAGTTTGAGCGACTGATTCAGGTACTCGAGGATATGCTTCGTTGTTGTATTTTGGAGTTTGAGCGTAGTTGCCAGAAATTTCTTCCGTTGGTTGATTTTGCATACAATAATAGTTGTCAGACGAGTATTAAAATTGCAACGTACGAAGCTTTGTATGGATGGAAATGTAGAACTTTATTACACTGGTCTAAACTGAGTGAGAAAAAGCTATTCGATTTTGATTTGATTCGAGAAACCGAAGAAAAAGTAAATGCAATAAGTGATTGTTTGAAAGCTACTTCTGATCACCAAAAATCATATGCCAATTTGAAAAGAAAAGACATTTAATTTCAAGTTGGCTACAGAGTGTTTTTAAAAGTATCACCTTGGAGAAAAGTTCTCCGTTTTGGTTGAAAAGGAAAGCTTAGTCCACGATTCATCGGGTCGTATGAGATCATCGAGAGAATTGGGCTAGTAGCATATTGTTTAGCTTTATCATCTGAATCAGAGAAAATGCATAATGTATTTCATGTGTCGATGTTACAGAAGTATCGATGAGACCCTTCACACGTGATTTCACCTGTTAATGTTGAAATTCAGCCAGATATGTCATACAGTGAAGAAACGATCAAAATTTTAGCTTGAGAAGTTAAAGAGTTAAGAAATAAACTTACAAATTTAGTTAAATTTCTCTGGCAACGTCATGAAGTCGAGGAAGCTACCTGGGAACCGGAGGAAGCTATGAAAGTGCAATACCCAAACCTATTTTTTGGTAAGATTTTCGGGGACAAAAATTCCTTTAGGGGGAAGAGTTGTAACAACCCAATTTCGGTGGTGCAAAAACAGTGGTTTCAGGACCACATACCAACGAGTGAGTTTTTATTTTATTATTAATTTAATGTCTACTGGATTATATTAAGGTCATATTAAAGTTTCGTAAAGAAATTTTAAAGTTTAAATGGTTAATTAGGTAAAAAGGACTAAATCGTAAAGGTTGCAAAAGTCAGTATCTATTAGTTTAAAGGGATAAATGGCTATGGAAAGGAAATCTAAAGGATCTAGATAGTAATTATACCATTCTTAAAGTTAGTGGACAATTATGGGTAGGATTTGTTAATTTATAAGTTAATAATTAAGGGTAAAGTGGTAATTGGATAAATAATCTTAAACTAAAATAAAACAAAATTTAGGGCAATTTACCAATAAAAGCCCTTTTTTAAAAAAAATTACCGAAATGGGCCCATTATTTTATTATTTACTGGAATGGTCCTTTTTTCGCGAAATCACGTCCACGTCAACGCGATGTCAGGGTACACGCTAGGAAATCGCGTCCACGTTAGCGCAAGTTGCTGAAGTGGATGCGATTTCCTAGCGCGTACCCTAACATCGCGCTGATGTGGACTCAATTTCGCGGTTTTTCCCACGTTAGGTTTTTTTGGCTTTTAGGGTTTAGGGTTCAGGCTTTTAAGCATTTTTAGGTCCTGGAAGAAATAATTTCGAGTTGATGTTTCTGATAAAATAGTATAAAATCGCTTCTAGCAGGATGCTATTTGAGAAGAATTTGTGAAATTACGCCCTCGTGGATGCGCTTTTGCTATAGTAGGTCACGGAAGAAATAATTATTTTTTCGACGTTTCTGAGCAAATAGTATAAAATCGCTTCTAGCAGGATGCTATTTGAGAAGAATTTGTGAAATCGCGGCCTTGTCAGTGCGCTTTTGCTATAGTAGGTCATGTTAGAAATAATTTTTTTTGACGTTTCTGAGCAAACAATATAAAATCGCTTCTAGCAGGATGCTATTTGAGAAGAATTTGTGAAATCGCGCCCTCGTGGACGCACTTTTGCTACAGTAGCATGTTTGGGCGGAGGCTATAATTTAGGCAGAAAATGTTCTCAAAATGCATAAGTCACAGCAGAAACAATTTAGAGAGGCTAAGAAGGTTAGAGTTTCAAATATGAGTGAACGCATTATTGTTGTTATTTACTACGATGGTGAGGTTTGCCACATCGAGAATGGTGTTGTTTTTTTGTCGGAGAATACGGTGCGGCTGGTTTTTAACCGAACATAGATTTGACAGAACTTCGTAAAAGGATTAGGCGTAAAATTTTTGGAACGACGCCAATGAAAGTTCTGTTTATCACGTATCGATTTTGTTCTTCTGTTGATCTGGTGACATATGACTCGTTCGACATAAAAGATGCTCGTAGCTTGGAGGCAATGCTGCAGACTCATCTTGCTAGTGGAGCACCTTATATTGAGTTATATGTACAATTTACATCGCCAACTGATGTACCAGCGATCGGTGTATACACCACCCCTGGCTGACACTCGGTCAGTGGATTACAAAATACAGAACAACCCATGTTCGGTAGCGGTGTTGAATGCACATCCCCTGCAAGACACTCTGTCGGTGGATGGGACATGTACGTCAGTGGCTCGATGTTTGATGTTGGAAATACGTACTAGGGAGTGGCATCAAGTTCTAGCGGGTGGCAATCTACATCCAATTGGGATGTTATCAAATGCCCAGAAGAAGGGATGATGTACTTCCAACGACGTCAACCAGTAAGGGGACCTTGTACACTGCAGATGGTTGTGGGTTAGAAGATGACTCCGATGTGGATCCACCTCGAGAGCCCAGGCAGATGGTGCAGAAGTTGGCTTATTTTCTGAACCGGAGCCTATTCCAACAGAAGCTGAAGATGCTGATAGGAGTTCAGATGAGGAGGAAAATCCACGATTCAGAGCATGCTCACCTCCAGCCCACATGCATAATGTTGATCTGTCTGTAGATGATGCATTAGAGTTTCCAGATCTACCACATAGGTTACACGATAGTACAATTTCGGTGGTAGATTTCGGTGAACTTGAAGTTTGTAATCAGTTTACCAACAAGGATAGTTTTATTGATGCTTGGAAACAACATAGCATCAAAAACGGCGTTAACTACCACGTCGTTAAATCAAAATCTGATAAGTTTGAGGCGAAGTGTGCAGTGCAAGACGGCACATGTTCATGGAAAATCTACGCCTCGTTAAGGAAAAGGACAGGGTTGTGGGAGATAAAAAAGTACAAAGGTCCACATACATGTGCTGCAGGTACAGTATTGACTGTATCTGAATAATACTTTTATTATGCAATGTTGCATTATTTAATGTACTCCCTTTGTAGGTGTTTCACAAGATCATACCAAAATGGATTCACTATGTTAGCTAGCTTGATCGCCTTACGATAAGCGCGATCCTAGGACTTGATCTGCGGTGTTAATTGCCAATATCCGTAGCCAAATGGGGTACACGCCCTCTTACCGCAAGGCTTGGATAGCTAAGCAAAAGGCGTTGGAGAAGATGCATAGTGGGTGGGACGCCTCATATAATGAAATATGGCAGTGGTGTCAGGTGCTAGAGAGATACGTCCCCGGTGCCATCACAGACCTTGAAATGGAACATGCGTACTATAACGGCCGATTGCTACGTGGATGCCAAGTGATCAAATGCCTATTTAGGACCTTTAAGCAATGCCGAGACACATTTTCATACTGCAAGCCGTTGGTGCAACTTGACGGTACCTTCATGTTCGGTAGGTATACTCATCGGCTATTGCTTGCAGTGGCACAGGATGGCGGTGGGAGAATTCTTCCAATTGCATTTGCAATAACACTGGGGGAGTCGTCTGATGACTGGGATTTCTTTCTCTCTAGCTTAAGGAGGCATGTGTGTCCCCAACCTGATATTTGTGTTATTTCAGATTGGGGCACCGGTATACTAGCTGCATTTGATCGAGAGGGAAGCTTATGGCAGCGCACATACCATAGATATTGCCTAAGACACGTTGCTTCGAACTACTACAGGCAATATCCATCTAAAAGCGAACGACGACAAGTGACCAACATGGGTATTTAGTCTATATCTGTGTTATTTCGTTTGTCAATTTGAATTAGTTTTATTGGTAGAAGTGGTATAAATTATTCGCTATGATCTTATATTGGCAGGGTATGAAATAAATAAAGATCGTTTTTACGAGATGTTGGAAATTTTACGATCCCAAAACGGAGAAGGGGCGGACTACCTTTGTAACATACGTTTCGAACAGTGGGCACAAGCATACAACGGTGGCCTACGATATGGCCATATGACGTCGAACCTGGCAGAATGCATAAATTCTATTCTTAAAGGGACGCGCCATCTACCAATAACATCGGTTGTGCGAGAGGCATATTTTCGTTTGGCGGCGCTATTTCCAAAGCGAGCAGCAAGTTATGTAGGCCAGATGCAGGGAGGCCATGTATGGTGAAATAATGTTGTTCAAGAAATTAACAAGGCCAAGGCGAGGGCAAACACCATGCACACAGTGTGTCATGATCGAGACAATTTATGGTTTCGCGTGACAGAGTTTGACAGACCGCACCAAGGTGTTGTTGGCGTGCAATATCGTGTACACTTGCGAAATAGGACTTGTGACTGTGGGATGTTTGATGCACATCGTCATCCATGCGCTCATGTTATTGCAGCTTGTTAGAAACTCCGTCTGGATCCGATGAGTTATGTGGACGAAGTGTACAAATTAGAAAACTGTACAACGTATGGATACACGTTTTCCCACCGGTCTCAGATGAACGTAAGTGGCGGCCCGTATCTCTTGCTCATTTTAAGCTGTTACCGGATAGAGAATTACGTCGCAAACCAAAGGGTCGACCTTGCTCGACTAGAATATGTAACAATATGGATATCCGATAAACAGCCAATCAAACGAAGTTGTGCGGATGGTGTAGGAATCCAGGCCATACAAGTCGATCATGCCCTAATCGCAATAGTTGAATGTAATTGTAAAAAAATTAAGTTTGTGAAATTATTAATTGATAAATTGTATTAAGTCAAAAAATTGTATTAATGGATAGAAAATTTATCAAATTATATAAAATTATTAATTGTTAGTACTAGTCAAAACATTTTTCCAAATCTAACATTATGTGAATGTAAAATTATTAAGTCAAAAATTGTATTAATGGTTAGTAAAATTATCAAATTATGTAAAATTAGGTTAGGGTTTTTAAGTGAAGGGTTTAGGGTTTTAATTTAATTAGGTTAAGGTTAGGGTTTTAAAGTTAAGGGTTAGGGTTTTAATTAAATTAGGTTAGGGTTTTTAAGTTAAGGGTTTAAGGTTTTAATTAAATTAGGTTAGGGTTTTTAATTAAATTAGATTAAGGTTAGGGTTTTTAAGTTAAGGGTTAGGGTTTTAATTAAATTAAGTTAGGGTTAGGGTTTTAATTAAATTAGGTTGGGGTTTTAATTAAATGAGGTTAAGGTTAGGGTTTTAAGTTAAGGGTTAGGGTTTTAATTAAATTAGGTTAGGGTTAGGGTTTTTAATTAAATTAGGTTAGGGTTTTTAAGTTAAGAGTTTAAGGTTTTACATTAAATTAGGTTAGGGTTGTTAATTAAATTAGGTTAGGGTTTTTAATTAAATTAGGTTAGGGTTTTTATTACATCAAATAAACTTCTATTTTATTACATCAAATAATATCAAAATAAGTGTACAAATTTCTATTTTTTTACATAAAATAATATCAAAATATTCAAAATATTTGAACAAATAAATTTAAATACGGCAATCAATGTCTATGCCCGAGGGATTCAGTGCCACATGGCGGTCGGTTATGCGCTGGTTATGCGCTGGATTCCTCCTTTCTCTAGCTTCCGGCGACGGTTGTGGTTCCTCCGGTGGGGGTTCTGGTTCTTCCGGTTCGGCATCTGGTTGTCGGACTTGGGACGATGACCCACCTTCAAAGAATAGTGTATGTAGAGGTGTTTGCATCAAGAACGACAACGGTGTTTGAAATCCATACGTTGGCGGGGATTGGTAAAAAGGAGAGCTCCCCGATGGCCCCCCTTGCGATCCATCGTACGCCGCTGGCCTATCCATTGACAGTCCGCTCGGCATAACAGGAAACGGAGCTGAACTGGGCATTTGGCTCCAACCTGCCATATGACTCGAAAAATGATACATATAAGGGTTAGGGTACATATAAGGGCTAGGAAATGCACCTGGCATCATCTGAAAAGGCGGTTGCGTGGGTATCATCGGTTGAACTGCTGCGTCAGGTGACTGCGTCAGTGCTCTCGTTGGGCCTGGTGATCTTATGGCCGCTAATGATGAGCTGGGTGAATGTTTGGGCCTCGTTGAGGGGCTGCCTTTGTCTCGTCGTCTTGGATTTAGAGGCCCGCGCCTTACCCTTTTGACACGTATTTGCCTCTGCCTCTCCCCTGGCGTCAGTAAATACGGCTTGCCATGGATCCTAAGGCATGCCATGTATTATGGAACGCATGATAACTCTGGAACGATGATTGGTTCCCGAGTAGGTAGATATTCATACCGATCTTCCCACATTTCCATGTACTCAGACCAGTATCTCGGCCAATCCGTATTCAATTGCCGAAGGTCGACTTTGTGTTGATTCACAAACTCCTCAGGATCCACCAGAATCGGTTGTCTACATCCAAACTGTCGTAGCACTCTGTCTGTCTGGTGCGGCTCCACGGTTGCGTAGTTGACCAACAAGACTTTCACGTGCCAAGCTTGTGGATTTTGTAAAAACTCTTCCGGGATTACTGCCCGAATTGTCGGATCCTCGTATGGTCCATTGAAACTATATGAACATGATAGAAATATTAGTTATATACATAATACTAAATACTAAATACTAAATATCAATCGAATAGCGAATGTATGGAAATATCTATTTGCAATAATACTTACTTCTGCTTCCGACTGTTGATCCAATAGAAGCCGTATATCTTCAAGAGAGGACGGTAATCGAGCATAACTTGCCGGATGGTTCCACCTAATTAAATAAATTTTTAGCATACTTTTATTTTTTGAAATCTACATAATAATTGTAAAATGTAATATAATAAAATTTACCTCGTTATGAGTGGGAATGTATATGGGTGGTTCACTCGAGGACGTAGAAATGGGAAGCGAAACCATGCCCATGACTGCAGTAGTGACAGGCAACCTCTGATGTTTGCTCTCCTCGGTATCGTCGCCCTGCACATCTCCCGATATAATGTTGCCACGACGGCAGACCCCTAACTCAATTCACCGGCTACTCAAAAATCAACGAGTTTTAGCAACCATCTTAAATGTACTCGGCTCCGTGATGTGTCGGGCATCAGATAACCTCCAATTATTTGAAGAATGTATGCCCGAGCATATCGGATTCTTTCAATTTCGGTTGAATCTTCATCCGGGTCAGGGAATGTGTCACGTAACCAGCCTATCTTGACCTTACCTCCCTCCATTTTCTCCGGAATAGCGCCCAAAAGCTCGTAGCACACCGCCTCCCAATTGCTAGATTTTGCAGACCCGGTGACTGGGTGCCCGTCCACCGGCAATCCCAACTGCAGACTAACATCTTCTAGAGTGATAGTGCACTCTCCACATAGAAGATGGAATGTGTGTGTCTCGGGTCTCCACCTCTCGATCAACGCACTGACCAGTTTCAGGTCCAACTTGCATCCCCGGCCTACCGTCACCACATGCCCAAAACCCGCTTCCCGCAGGTAGTTCTCTACCAACGGTGATGGAGGAGCATGCATATTCCGGATATTGCATTCCAATACCCGATCTTCAGACTTTTATAACAAATAATAAATTAATAATTATCTAAAAATGCAAAAATAAAAAATTCTTAAATAATATTTAAAAATTAAATTTAACACTTACCATTGTCATTTGTTCCACCGATATGTGATGCCTGTCAAGACGAGTCAATGATCCGGCCATTGATGAAATTGTACAAATTTTTACGATTTATAAAAATATAAAAAAATTTAAAATTATTTTAAAAAAGGAAATTGAGAGGAAATTGAAATTAAATATGGATTTGAGAGAATTTTGGAAGGAAATTGAGAGGAATTGAGAGGAAATATGAGAGAGGATTTGTTTGTGGAAAAATAAAAAGGGGTGGGGGTATTTATAGTTTTATTTTTGACCGTTGGGGGGGCAACAGTCAAATTTTTGACCGTTGGGTACTGGTCATGCGCGTCAGCAACTCGCGATGACGTGGACGCGATTTCCTGGCGCATACCCTGACATCGCGCTGACGTGGACGCGATTTCGTGGAAAAGGACCATTCCGGTAAATAATAAAATAATGGGCCCATTTCGGTAATTTTTGAAAAAAAAGGGCTTTTATTGGTAATTTGCCCCAAAATTTATACCATCTTCTCTAGTTCTCTTCTCCACCGAAAATAGAAGAGAAAAGCACCATTTTTAGGCCTTTAAAGTTTGGCCAAGCTTTTACATTGTATGGTATATGATTTTGATTCTGTTTTTAATGATTTTTATGTTTTTGTAATTGTATTAACTTAATCTAGCTAGCTGAAGGTTGAGAGACTTGCCATGGTTGTTTTTGAATAGGTTTTCATGTTAGTTGATATATTATTAACTTTATTTGTTAAACAAACATGTTTTGTTAAGTGATTTTTAGTAAAATTGTACTTAGGGAGTTATTTGTGAAAATAGTAAAATTTCATGGTAATATTATGAAATGATGATTTAAGCGAGTTGATATGAGTCCCTAAGAAATTTAGCTAACTTGTATAGAGGATTAAAATGACTAAATTTTCAGTTATGAGCTTAAGGACTAAATTGTAAAAAGTTAAAGTATTAAGGGTAATTTCATAATTTTACATAAATATGAGTTATGGATTGAATTGAAAATTGAAGTACTTAATTGAATTAAATTATCTATTTAGATCAAGATAAGCCACAATCGTACTTAAATTGAGGGAAGGTGAAAGATTCGAATTAGTTTCAAATTCTACTCGTACGAACATAGTTATCGAGGTAAGTTCGTATTAATTATAATCGTAATAATGATAGTTAAATTTGACTATCTATTATTTTGTGTACTTATATATGGATTTAAATATACATGTATCAATGATATGAATAGTTGATGGATAACGAATCCCGTTTGAACCTTAAGAATTCTTAGGATACGAATGACATCTCATTAAGGATTTCATGTTTCGGGTGTTGGTCTTAAATGTCTATCAATGGTTGAGGTCCTGCATTTGTTGCGGATTCTCCATTGCTCATATGATCAGCATCGTGTAGCTAACATATCGATTCATAGCTTGTGTGAGCAGACCCATTTCACAGCTTGTGTGAGCAGACCCATTTCACAGCTTGTGTGAGCACTATTGAAAAGGAAAGGTTACGATTATATGGAAAGGCACACTATGTGTAAGCATTCCTGAGTATCCGATGCGATTATAGATGCTTCAATGGATAAGTAAAGGAAATGGCATGGTAACCATACAATTGAAATGGTTCATGATATGATGAAAAGGTTGATGAGTTAAATGATTTGTATATGAAATCTACTTATTATATTATTGAACTCATATGTATCATGGATGAACCTACTAACTTGTGAGTTTTATGGTGCTTGTATAGACTTTTACTAATGTTATGGTCTTGGTAATGACATTATGCATATTGTATAGTTTGTGCTAATGAAATGTTAAGTTATGTTTAAGTTTATACGAGATTACTAAGCACTTATTTCTTATGTAGTTACTTTCCTTTGTTTTATAGATTATTGGAGGCTCGACTGGTTGGATGCTTGTTAGGGATCAATCACACTATTTAGCAACCATTTCAGTAATTTTTGTGTATTTTGGCCAAGGTTATAAATGGCATTTATAGGACCCTTTTATTATGATAGTTCTTGAATGTGTAATGGTTGATTTGGTATGTATATGATTTTGAAGTTTATTTTTGTTTTATGAGTTTTGGAACCTTGACAAGTTAGGTCGTTTTGGCCATTTTTAAATGCTTGTTTATAAGATTCTTTTTTGTAAGTTGTGATGGCATGTAAATGGTCAATGATGACATCATTTAGTAGATAATTGAACTAGGTTTTGTGCTTGAAGTATGGTCATATTGATTTGTTTATTAATGATGTTTTGATATATATATATATATATATGTGTGTGTGTGTGGTGCTTTTGAGTGGCATATTGGTTAGATGAAATAGGATGTTTAAAATGGTATGTTTATGAGGATTTGAATGATGTTTAGATCAATTGAATGTGTTCACAAATGGGATGGATGGTTGGGTGTGTTTTGGCCTTGAAATGGCATGTTTTTAGGGTCAAAATATGGATCACACGGGCTGTCACATGGCTGTGTGACACACACAGCCCTGTGTCGTTTCCAAATTCTTAGTGTATTAAGTTAGTTAGTTACACAGCCTAGCACACTACCTGTTACAAGGTCGTGTGACCCAAATCAGTGAGTTACATGGGTGGAGACACGGGCTGGGACACGACCGTGTGTCCCTTTGTTCAATTATTAGACAGCCTGGGGTACGTCACACGGCCGTGTGACCCCTATTTTCAAATTTTGGCAAATTTTCCCAAATCTTTTATTTTGTTTCAAATTAGTCTCGAATTACTTTTAAGCTATTTTTAGGGCCTCAAAAGCCCGATTTAGGGGCCAAGTGCATATGTTTGATTGGTTTTAACAAGATTAATGTATTTAGTGTTGGAATGTTAAATGTTATTCCAAATGTTTGGTAATGCTCTATAACCCTAATTCGACATTGGAGACGGGTTAGGGGTGTTACACATTCAGTCAAAACTAAATATTTGGTAATGCTCTATAACCCTAATTCGACGTTGGAGACGGGTTAGGGGTGTTATACATTCAGTCAAAACTACTTACAACACGTTACTAAAGGTAAATGAACAACCATTTAAGTTCTAAGTTCTGGAACTCAATAGGAGGTTGAATCCAAATCCATCTACTTAGCTTTTCCCTTGCTACTCGAGCCTCCATCTTACAAAACATAAAAACCATTTCAACATTTCCAGCAAAGATAATTTATCATTATAAGAAGAATAACTTGTTTGCAATTGGAGGGCATTTAAAAGATTATTTGTAACCTTACCCATAACAATACAGAATCGATGGAAGCTAAAATCCTTAACTTTCTTTCCTTTTCTTAAATCCATTAATACAAAATGGTTAGGAAGCTTACCAGCTTGACAAGTCCTTAGTTACTTACTCATAAACTGTAGCTTCTTTCCTCCATGCAGACTACTCTTAGTCTTTCTTTCTTATAACCAAATCAATGAAAAAGATGAAAAGGAATAGAAAAATAAATGAATAACATTAGAGAATAATGTCTCTCCCTTGTATACTACTCCCGCATTTCCTTCACCGATCTCAATTTCAATAGCCAAGTGTAGATATCCCTCATCATCATGTCTCCTATTAAGAAATTTCTAGTTCAATTCTAACAGAACTAAAGGTTAAACTCAACCTTTCCACAACCAGCCTGCCAACTCCTCTTATTTCCACAAGAACTCGTTAAATTTGTAAAAATTTTAATTTAATACCCAAAATCACCACTCCAAATTAGAATTAACATTTCAGTGTGTGACAATTCTCCCACCCTTAAAGAAATTTTTGTCCTAAAAAATTCTTATTCATAAAAAAAAGATAAACCACACTAGATCAACATATAATAACGAATAATCTCACACAAGATCTTCGACTAATCTTCATACCCTTGTACCTGACGGATTAATGTGTACAAAACATAATGTGACTAGCGCTACGTAGTCTTTGGACGCAGTGCTTCATCGAATAAGGATGAGAGAACAGTTGCATTACGAATACATTCTGAAATTAGAGACTTTGGCGGAGTTGCATTACAAATAGATTCTGCAATTAGACATTTTGATGGATAATCTTATCCTAGAGACAATAGATATAGTCTTCCGGAGTGTCAAAACATACAGCCTTAATGAATGGTTGCATTGTAGTATTCATTTTGGCGGATACATAAAAGATGAACCTAATTAGGTGTATGGTTGCATTGTACTAGCAGATATTCTCGCATTTCTAAATACCAAGGGTTTATGAAAAACCCTTATAAGATACTAACAACTATCGATCACAAATCAGAGGACTTGAACAATTTATTATAATTCATTTAAGCGTGAAACTTTCCGTGGACGATTGGCTTTATATTAAAATGTAAAGAAGTGGAATCATCACTTTCTTAAATTGTTTTTCCCCAAATTTCCTTGTTACTCAAGTTCTTTCAAAATCCCTAATTTTTTTTTCTTCTGTCTCAATTTCTTCCTTTGCTCTTCCTTTCTCAACACCAAAGTGTAAGTTCTCTATTCACTCAAAAATTGAACTCATTTCATAGGTAATTCATCGATCCCCATTTTGTTTGTTTTACATTTTCGTCTATCCTAATGGTTAGAGAGAGCCATAGTGGTAAAGGAAGAGGTCGCAGTGGTAGAAACCCAAGAGGCTGCAGAGGTAGGTCAAACGTTGAGGGTGGCGAGAGGCCACAAAACTAAGAGGTTAGTACTCCTACAGAATCGCCTTCTTACCAATGCCTAACTACTAAAGATGAAATGACAAGAAACATTAAAAGTAAAGACTTTAACAACTAAAACTAAAGAGAATTGAAAATACATTAAAAAATATAAAAATTTCATTGCAAGTAAAGAAATAGACTAAAAGTGTAAATAAACCCCAACTACA
Organism: Gossypium raimondii; assembly: GCF_025698545.1. Taxonomy (NCBI): domain Eukaryota; kingdom Viridiplantae; phylum Streptophyta; class Magnoliopsida; order Malvales; family Malvaceae; genus Gossypium; species Gossypium raimondii. The sequence goes on from NC_068565.1 coordinate 26,268,332, forward strand.
GTAATAAGTAACTTAACTAACAAGAACAACACGAACAAAGTGCAGAAAAAATAAACACTACACTAAGGATGAAGATGAAAAGAATAAACCCTAAAAAATGAATAAGAAAACCTTAAGAGAAAACTAAAGAAAATAAAATAAAAACAAAAACTAATATGGCTCTCTCTCTCCTCAACAATTTTTGGCTGATTTAGCAACAATTTCTGACCCAATTTGTTGAACAAAATTCCCTTGAACGGGTCTCCTCTGATTGGTGCTTCAATTGGAGAACATTGCCCTAGGTGTCATTTTTTGTCCCCTCACGATAGTGATATCGTGATACCTAAGGTTGGATATTGCGATATTGTCATCAATCTTAAAATCGAGTGTTCCTTGTAACTATAGGATACTGCGATACCACTATAGGATGCTTTAATCCCAAGACTGATAGGGTGTCATGATTCTCATGCTTTGTTGTCGTGATACTATTTTTTTGGTGATATTTTTGTACAATTTCGGGCCTTTGTCAAGTACGTAAAACACTCAATTGAATGTTAGGTCCTCTAATGGAACAATTGGCAAAGCTGGGTCTAAACAATGAGTAAAACGAGGCATTTACACTTATTCAATTGAAAACCTAAAAACTACGGGAAAGATACAAAATTATCCGAAAACAAGATCCTTAAGTATAAAGAGAGGCCTAATTTGACATATCAAATTACAGTAGATCAGTAGGCCAAATGGTCCTCCGATTCCCTTAGACGACCAAATGAGATCTTGGGAAATTTGAAAGAGGATAAGATGTTTTGAGCCAATACCTCTTCAACAACTGGCTCGTTAGCATAACTCTGTGTAGCGTCATCAAGCTTGACCCCTCTAAGATTCCTCTAACAGTTCCTACTTTAGTGCTTGCATCTGCTCTTCAAAGCTGTTATTTTGATAGAGGTCCCAACCCTAGGAATCAACCAATTGATTACTGTCGATAGGAGGATTTTTTTGCTATATTTGATCTCGTTCTCCATAATGGGTAGAATAGGAAGTATCACTCTTTTGGGGTTGTCAGTTCTCTCTGGTTAGGCTTTTACCTGTTCTAATCTCTTTTATCAACTACACACTTTGGGCATTTTCTTGATCTAAAAAGTGTTGGCATTTTTCCTACTTTTGAGAACAACGTTGTTTCTCAAAAAGTTGTGGCTCTAGAATTCACATCATCTCTTACATTTTAGTAACTTAATATTGAGAGCCAAAAAATTGGTGCTATAAGGTTTGAGAAAATGGTTACAAGGTTTCCCTAGGGAGGGGATGTAAACCACCAAGGTAGGAGAGCATATCGATAGTATTACGAAGGGATGTCTCTTGTGAGGAAGGATAAGGCACCGAATGAAGGCTGAGTTTGGTAAGCAATGGTCTGATCAGGGTTGAGGGTATGTTGATTGGTGTTCAGCATTAGAGGTTGATTTTACGTAGCTAGTTTCAGGGAGCTTAGGGTTAGAATTAACATGGTATGTTGGATTGGTAGGTTGGTTAGGTTTGTTAGGTTCAGTGAGTTCAGTTTACTTGTTGGGTTTGTTAGGTTCTCAGTTCAGGGAGTAGACACAACATGTTCATTCTCACTTCCCCAATTATTGAGACAAGGTATCAACAAAGGGAGGAGATAAATGGGAGATTGTCGCGGCGACAAGGAGGTTGGCTCACCTAAGTTAGGTGGAGAGTTGGAATATTAAAAAAGGAGGAAGGAGGTCAAAAACATTAGACGAGGTTTTCTATGGCTTAGTATGTTGCTAGGGTTACTGAAAAGGATGGAATTGACTGATTTCTCATTATGCCTTGGGATATTTATAGGTGGGGCTTTTCCTTGCCCGATTACACCACGTCGCCAATAATTTTGAGCTAAGATGGTCGTGCCAACATATGTCATTAGTTGTCATGTAGTATTCTAACATCCATTTACAAAAGGAGTATAAGGTTACTAGGTTTCAATTTGTTGGAAAAAAATCCAGTTTGAAAATAGTTTTCTTGCACAGCAGAAAATTAAAATTTTGAAAACCTACCCAAATTTCAAAGAAGTGAATCCTTGAGTTTTTTTGGTCAACCAAACAATCTTCTCATCTATTCTTGTACCACGAACTGTTTTTAGTGTAGTCTCGAACCAATTGAATCAAAAGACAAAACTAAAAAAAATATATTCTTTTTCAGGTGAAAATGAAAATTCTCTCTTCTTTTATTAAAACTAGAAGAATTGTTACTCTCGAAAAATATATTTTATAGTTGAGAATAAATTCTCTCTATTTTTTGGCAGAGTAACAATATTTCAAGGTTGTGTTAATAGTTTTACCAGTACCATCTATTTATAGTAGTAGAAGGTAGAATCCTTTTTGAGTTGTAGTGGTTTATTTCAAATAGACAAAACAACATCCTACTTAGAATAGAACTAGGGTGGATGGCACACCCTAGTATTCCTACTAGGGTTGTCGCCCCCATCATGTCTAAGAGGGTTTTTTAGAACTCTCTCACATCGAGTCCAATTACGAGTACTTTCTATGCCTTTTTGACCCAGTACTCTATAATGTGATCCAACCCGATTCAATTTTTCTATTTCCCAAAATAAACTTTAATATTTCTATATAAAACAATTTTCTCATCCCTATTTTACCCCCAAAAATATTTTGATGATTTTACCTTTGGTAAAAGTTTAACGATTTTACCATTGGCAAAATTTTGATGATTTTACCCCTAGTAAAATTTTGACGATTTTTCCCTAGTAAAATTTTGAGAAAACATGTTTTAATATTTCACAACTCAACATGTTCACTATGAACAAGTGGTTTATTTTCATTTTTGGACTTCAAAACAGTCTAAAAATATAAAACACATTCTTCTGGTCACTTTTTAAGTAATCTATAGATGATTGCAAATGGGTCATTTCCATTTCCATTTTCAGAAACCTACATTCACTTTCAAATGATTCCATTTCTTTATTTTGGAGAAAACCATAATCGTTCTTGAAGGTTTCTCATTTCTCTTTTCCTATTCATTCTATTCATTTCTATTCAAACATGCAATTCATTTTTGGTTTCAACGAGCTAGCGAAGGGATAGATTGGACATATGTAGTTGAGGCTCAAATTAATTATAATTAAGTTCTAGATTTTAACGTATTAATTTTAAACTCATTTAGTTATGAATTCATTCCCTATAGTATTGTGACTAAGCTCTCCCCAACGACATACCATTACGAAAACAACTACTCAATGCTCATCCAATGACCTTGTCTTAACTTTGTTACCCTCATAAGGTATCCTTGATCTCTTTGGGATAATATCCAATCTTCCAATATGATTTTATTTTATCTCATAGCAACCATTATATCTTCCTTTATTAAAATTTAATCACTATCAAATAGTGATCAATTCATCCATCACAAAGACAGACGACTCGTGGCCACATTTACCTTTCATCAACCATGTAATGCCAGTGAGAGGATGTCATCTACCCATATTTTGGGCTATGAACTCCACTAGTGTGAATGACACTACATACTATAGAAGTCGTACACCCAACACACCAACTTCCGGTTCATTATCTATTTGAACTCATGCTTTCAATTGCATCAAAGTGTATGAGTCATGCATATATAGTCTGCAATCTACTCAGGATTTAGGTATGTCACATTATGAACATCACAAGTGAATAAATCCATAAATGGATTCGGGATGTATTCTGATTGGGTCTTATCCGATGTACTGCCAGTCGTGTCAGTCACATCTATGTATCTATCTTTAAGGAGTCATCTGCTCTAATACCCAAGACAATGCATCTCTCTGATTGGACTTGATAGACAACATATTAGTCTTTTAATCAGTTTTCTCATTTTTGATTAGACTAAAGACATGTTTAGGTTTATCTACTAATACAAGTTGTCTTTCTGTACTACGATCTGACCACGTAATACCACATAGTATTTCTTAAACATTTAGTCAACTAGTGAGCAACACTTGCTTCCATTTTACTTTGTGTGTAAAAACCATTTGAGGAAAATAATAGAAAGTATTAATTTAATTCATGAATAATTTTATTAACAAATTTTTTAGAAAAAAAAACACAAGTGTAGTTAGACGAAAATAATACATTTAGGGCTCTAGATCCAACAGTCTCCCACTTGCCCTAGTGAAGTAGATGAGTCATGTTTCACATTCTTTTTCCCCTCCATGTTTCCTAAAGAGCTCTCTATCTGCTAGAGTCTTAGCAAAAAAACATCCCCAGGTTTTGTCCTCATATGCAATCTTTGACTTCATCCATTATTCCTTCATACACTATTGTCTCCCTTTATGTATTTTGTCCTTATGTGGTTTTTTTAAGTTGAGTTATATTTGCTCTGTTATAGTGCCACAGCTTTTCCATATATCATATTATACCATCCATAGTGCCACAGCTTTTCCATACAAGTCTACTTTACACTTCTCCATACAATAGACCAGCCGCCTAAGGTAAAAACACAGCCAGATGTCAATTTTCATGAATCCCGACACATTTGGAAGTCTGAATCAATATATCTGAATGGAATATGACCTCCTTTGGAATACACAAGCATATAATCCCTCATTCTCAGTATATACTTGAGTATACGCATGTCGATGCCTTGGTCTTGGATTCCCCTGATATCGACTTATCAACCCCACTTCAAAAAAGAATATCTAGGCGTGTGCATAGCATAGCATACATGAAACTTCCTACTGCCAAAGCATAATGAACCTTTCTCATGTTCTCTCTTTCTTCCAATGTCTTAGGAAAATTCTCTAAAGAGAGATGAAATCCCGATAGGGAAGGTTGATTACCCCCTTCTTCAAATTAGTCATTGCATAATGCTCTAATATCTTGTCTATGTATGAAACCTGAGATAGTGTCATTAGTTTGTTCTTTCAATACTTTAGGATTTGAATACCTAGAATAAAGTTAGCTTCTTCCAAGTCCTCCATGCTAAACTATTGGGTTAACCACAATTTAACCAATGACAATGTCCGTACATCATTCACAATGAGTAGAATATCATCGATAGATAGAATGAGAGACACTACCTTTCAATCCCCTAAACATTTATAAAAAAGGTCCATCTACGTTTTGCTTAAATCCAAAAGTCTTGATTGCTTGATCCAATTTTTAATTCCATGAGTGAGACGCTTGCTTAAGTCCATATATGGATCTAACCAGTTTGCAAACTTTATGCTCGTTTCCTTTAGCTATATATCTGGTGGGTTACATCATGTAGATGATCTATTCATGATAGCCGTTAAAAAATGATGTCTTGACATCCATTTGTTAGATCTCGTAATCGAAGTTGCTGCAATGGATAGTAGTATACAGATTGACTTGAGCATGGAAACCAAAGAGAAAGTTTATTCGTAATTGATACGTTATTTTTTAGTATAACATTTTGCTACAAGTCTGTCCTTATAAGTTTTTACTTTTCCATCCGCATTTCTTTTCCTCTTGTAGATCCACTTACACCCTATGGGTTTATCCCTTCTGGTAAGTATATAAGTTTCCATACTGAGTTGGAATAAATAGAGTCCATCTTAGCTTTTATAGTTATGTCCCAGAGACTAGAATTAGCACTCTGCATTATTTCATCATATGTGAGTGCGTTCTCATTTCTTCGTAATCGATACGTTCTTTCTGAGTATAACAATTTGCTACAAGTCTGTCCTTATAAGTTTGTACTTTTCCATCCGCATCTCTTTTCCTCTTGTAGATCTACTTACACCCTATGGGTTTTATCCATTCTGGTAAGTATACAAGTCCCCACAATGAGTTGGAATGCATAGAGTGCATCTCAGCTTTCATAGTTGTTTCCCAAATCTTAGAATCAACACTCTACATCGTTTTGTCATATGTCAGTAGGTCATCATCTTTCTGTTTGATAGACTTAGTGTTAAAATACACTTCTGCCAGATTGGAAGAACTCAGGCCTAGGAGAGGCCCTCTCACTGGGATGAGGCTCCTTATGCTGCTGATCATTTTTAGGTCTACAATTAAGAGTTGGTTTTGGAACCATTTCTGTAAGGTTCTGTATATTTCCTGAAAGCTCCTTCAGTACCTCTTCACTCTGAAGTTTAAAGCCATTCATGTATCTTCTTTGAAGGAAAGTATCATGAGTTGAGACTATAATAGTATGCTTTTTCGGGTTATAAAACAAGCAACCCTTTTTTCCCTTTGGATATCCTACAAACATGTTTTGTCCATGAGTCCAACTTCCTCACATATTTATCCAATACGTGGTCCGAGCATCCCCAAATCCTAAAATGATTAAGATTCGGCTTCCTGCCATGCCACAATTCATATGGGGTTTTTGACGCTACCTTAGTTGCCACATCATTCAGAATATAACAAAACATTTGTATAGCGTATCCCCAAAAAAAAGATTGACAGCTTCAAATAACTTAATATCGAATGTACCATGTCTAACAACATTCAATTTCTTCTCTCTTCCATGCCATTCTATTATGGAGTGCCCAGCACGGTTAATTGGGACATAATTCATTCTCTATTAGGTACCCTAAGAATTCATCAGATAAATATTCTCCAGGTCGATCAAACCAAACTGCCTTCATGGGTAAACCTAGTTGTTTCTCTACTTCTGCAATGATAAGCTCTTATCTCTAAAATATTTTGTCCCCTCGAACCCCTGCAGAGAAACACAAACATGATTAGTGACTCATGAATCAATGACTCAGTGGTCTATTGAATCTTCCACTAAACAACCTTCTATCGTCAAGAGTTTCAAACCTTTGCCTTTGGCAGCCAGATATTCTTTCCACTCTTTACAGTTTACCTTTAAGCATCCTTTCTTGTTTCAAAAAAAGCTTTTAGATTTAGATAAGTCTTTAGGCTTTTTCGTTCTCTTCTTTTCTACTTGTGGTGGCCTAGAGACCATAGCCTTGCCTTTCTTAGTGTGTTTTCTCTTCCCTTTTGTGGAAGAAGTGACGACTATATTCACTTCTACTTTTTGGACCGACTGACCTCCATTCAACATCAAATCATAGGATTGTAACTCCTTCATAAGTGGTGTAACTTTTTGTTGCCAAGGTTATATGGAACTCAAAAACCAACAAAATCCTTGGACAAGCTTTTGAATATCATCTCTATTTGGGTGTTTAAGTCTAAATTGGCTTCATTATCTGTGGCTTCAGCAAAGTATCCTATAAAAGTGATCATATGTTCTTGAACCTGAGTGTCGGGCTTTTTCTAGACTTTCATTAAGCTAGTTATATCATATTGTTGAGCCAAGGTAGCTTGACTTCCAAACATGTCTTCTAGCATATCTAGAATAGCTTTAGTAGTTTTACAACTCTCTAGTTGCCTATACAGAGTGCTAGTCACGCTTGCTAACATATAGCAACGAGCTATCTAATCAGACTCTTCCTAGCATTATCTAGCCTTAGCTTGAGTGGCCAGAGGGCACTTAGTATCAAGAACTATTTTAAGTCTTTCACAACTTAGGACAATTATCAGGTTCCTTTTCCATTCCTTATAGTTGTTTCCGTTCAGTTTGTTTTCAGTGAGTATGCTCAATTAGGGAGTTGATGTCATTTTGAATTTGAAAATAAAAACATTAATATATTAGTATTTGAGTATTAATAAATTTTTTTAAAATGTTTTGCAACATTACGATATGCATTAAGATGATGCATGCATCTTACATTAATCCTTGAAAACATTTGTAAGCCGTTGCAACAATAATTCCCACACCCATTGAATCAATCCACCGTGGGGTGATTATGATAAACTAGTAAAAACAAGGATTTCCATCCAATTAGTACATGAACCTAACTCCTTAAGCATTCACATGTACTAATAACCGTGTAATGTTTGGCCATCATTCTAACTTAAGTAGAGCTCCGTAGGGAGTTACTTAACTTGAAAATATTGAGTATATAACCATCAACTCAACAACTATCACATCATCCACCACATATGAGTCATCATGGGGCAATCTCACCGAGTAGCTTATTTTGATTAGTTGTGTAACACCCTTAACCCGTCTCCATCGTCGAATTAGGGTTACGGAGTATTACTATATTATCAGAAACATTTAAACATCATAACATTCAATAATTTAAATATATCTTAAACCATTAATTCTTATACATTTCGTCCCTAAATTGAGCCCTCAAGGCCCTAAGAATAGCTTGGGAGCAATTTGAGACTAATTTGAAACAAATCAAGAAGTTTAGGAAAAAGAAGAAAAATTTGAAAACGGGGGTCATGTAACGCTTAGGTCTGTGCAAGTGTACACAGTCGTTATCAAGTAATAAGTAAGTATCGAGTTATCGTTACACAGGGATTGTATTTGTGCTAAGTCACTTAATTAGTAAAATTATATTAACAATTTGGTAAATAAAAACACAATATAGTTGAGAAGTGGTGATTAAAATATATTAAACCAAATGCAATGATCCCTAATCCCAATTATCCTAAGTATGCAAACTATATGATTGAAATAGATTTTAGTAAAATTAAAAACAATTTGCAACAATTATAACATAAATAAACTAGGACAATTACTTTAATTAAACTCAATTTATTATCAAAATGCTTAATAACATTCGAAAAAACATTCATGGCAACTCAATCTTTCATGAGTTTGGAAACCGCATTAGGTCCTTTCAGAATCCTTTACTTATACACATTTTACTGATCCTTATTTACTAAGGGTTTTTTAGCATTTGTGTGAGGTAACAGAGACATGTTAGGTTTGAAACAATTTAATCACACAAATCTAAAAACTATGAAGATAACAGAGCTTGGTTAGAGTTGTTATGCAACCTACAATTTAATCGTGTTAGGATCTAAATTGAGCATGCACATTTCAATTATGCGTCCATTAGCCATCGTCTGGTTAGGATCGCTTAGCTAATTCAGGTGCATTTCAATCACGTATGAATGAAATAAAGACTTGATTTTAATTGAAAACATGATTGATTGAAGACAAACATTATAAGCATGAATCAAATAAATATTATTTAATCAAAGCAATCATCTAGCTTAAATAAAATTAAGTTAACATTGTTGTAAGCAAGAACAAAGAACACATAGCAAACATCTTTATATTAAGTTAAAGAAAAGAAAGATTAAACCTAATTCAGAGTGGCTGTAACCCAAGACTCTGACTAACGAGACTCCTCCGTTCTTTTGTTTTGCTCCTTTGCTGATGGTTCTCTAAGGTGGCCAACCAAGGGTTCTTTAAGAGACTTAATTGCTAAAATCTCTATGAAAAGATGATGCTAGGCGTGAGAATGGAAAAGGCTAAGAGAAAAAGAGAGAATGATGCTTGATGGATGCTTGAGGGATGATGAATGAAGGAATGAGAGGGTCTTATTTATAGGTGAGGAGAGAGAGATAGTTTGCTAAAAATAAGAGTTTCCATCTTTTTAAGCATCTTCCATGGGTGGCCAGCCATAATTTCAGTAAGTTGAGGTAATTTTTCCTTGATTTTTGGTCAATTTGAGTGCCACAAAAACTCAGAACTGAAACTCGATCAAGTGCAAATCTTCAGGTAAATCTCTAATTTCTCCAAATCTTCAAGGACCTTGTGCAATTAAACCAAAAAGTGGTTTATGGATAGCCATGTGCAGCCGAATTTTGGGTTGACTTGGTCTCCAATTTGGATGGTTTTGTAATCCAGCAAAGCTATCAGACCTTTCCAAAATAAATCAACAAGTTAGAGGACCAAAGAATTAAATTTATTCAATTTAATTAATTAATTAAAACCCAAATTATTAATGAAATATTTTAAAATGAATTATTAAATATATTTTTATATTTTATTATTTCATTTAATCATGAATGGCCCACTTTATGTCTTAAAAATAATATATTCAAATTAATATAAAATAAGCCATTTATTGCATGAAAACTATATAATAATGCATAAAATCACATTTTAATAATTTCTATGTCCTAATTTCATATTTTCACATATTTCATTAATTTATTAAACAATTACTTAGTTTTAACAACAGATTTAAGTAAAAAGGTTATAAATTACATAGGAAAAATCCTATATATTTTTCCATTTACACACCCCCAAACATAAATCATTGCTCGTCCCGAGTATTGTTTATGCACAGCAAAAGGTCTTGCTAAGGCAAAATTGCTAATTGTGTAAGCAGCATCAATCTTTGTACCATAATAATGCATTAATAACTCCATGCTTATCGATCTTCTTTATTCACAAGTACTTCATATGCAAACATTCCTTAAGATTATACTAAGCTTCAAAATATGCCAAAATGAATCATAGTTTGCATGTATGTCACAGTCATAGTTAACATTCTTCATTCAACATAATTTCCTATCAATCAAGCAAACAATCATAAGGCCTATTTATGATCTTCATATGTTGAACTTAGGACTTCCTCTGCACTAATGTGGGTGACATAATCATCAAATCAATAGGTCTTTTATAAAGCTGTAATGGGGCTCAAATAAAGGTAGGTGTTGAAACCATTTTTATTTTGAAAAAGGGGTCGACTTTTAAAACGAAAATGGAGTCGCCACCAATATTTTTTCGAGGTGTAACCAGGTCACCTTGAGATTAATCATTTTAATAAAACATTTTGATTTATTAAAATAATGATTTTGGTCTACAAAATTCGAGAAAACGGGCTCTAGAGTCGGTTACGCACGAGGAAGGATTAGCACCCTCGTAACGCCCAAAAATTGGAACCTAATTGGTTAATTAATGTCTTAATGACGAAAATTTGAAAAGATTTTAAAATACGATCCTCTTTAAAAACCTGAATAAACCGAATTTGTTGTTAAGACCTCCTTGTCCCGAAGTAATAAGATGTCACATCTAGTAAGTTAGGATACGGCATTTTAACCCTCGAAACTAAGCTTGTCTCATGCATTAAAGCTTAAAAAGGATATTCGGTTATTTGGATCAAAAAAATCGAAACCCAGTAAGTTAGGGCACGATTTTCTCAAAGCTCCAAAGTACCGAATATTGCCTTATTTTTAAAAGTTTTATTTTTTAAAATTGGCGAAATTTGACGCAATATTAAAACGATGCGTAAAACTTTGATAAAAAAGGGCAATATGAAAATACAAATAAACAATTTATAAAACACATAATGGCAATTATTTAAATACTAGCATCAATAAACAAAGACCAAAGAATTTAAAACAAAGAGTATAAAATAAAAAGTATAAGGCAAAATAAAATGTAAAAAATTTAAAATAATGAATTTGAAAATGAATAATAAGGAAAAAGAAATTTGAAATCAATACTATACAAATCAATAAATAAATTATATATAAAAAAGTAGGTAATATATGTATAAGTTTGGAATAAATAATATATAAAAATGAAAATAGGTAATATATAAAGTAGTAATATGTAAATGAGTTTAAAAATAAATATTGTGTAATAAGGAATTTAGAACAAGTTATACACAAAACATCTTAAAAATAAAAGGTATATAAAATAGATAGTATAAAAAAATTGAAATTGATAATATATGGAAAAAATTTAAAGCAAATAATCAAACAATTTAAAATGGATGATTTATAACACGAGTTTTAAAAATAAACAACATGTGTGACATAATATTAAAACAAATAAGGTATATAATTAATGGAAGAAAATAAAAGAATGATAAGAATGGTTAAATGAATGAACAATATGTAAATAAGAAAGTTGATGGATAAATAAACGAATAAAAGTAAAAGAATAATTAATGATTAAACAATTAAATGGATAAATAAAAAAGGTTAAAAAAAGGCTTAAGTCAGCCTAACTCTCACAATATAAAGATTCAATGAAATTCCTCCACCAAAATCTAACTCAAATGAAAGCAACTTAAAAAGAAACGAAGATGAACCAATAACAAAATAAGAACAAGCCACAAAAAATAAGAATGCAAGAGGGAGAAATTTGAGTGAATGCTCTTAAGAATTATTATTGCTCCAAACTCGAGTGTTTTTACAATGAAGGGAGAGGCCTCTATTTATAGTTGAGCCTCCCCAAATCCAACGGTATAGATCAATACATCAACGGCTAAGATTAAAGGGTGTTTACAAATTAAATCTCTACGATTACAAAATCATATCTTCTAAGATTGCATATCATATCTAAGATTGCATATCCTTGAAGATTATGTTTCCATATGCGTCAAGCTTGTAGATAGACCTTCAACCTTTTCAAGTAATGGGCCATTCCGATCGGGCCAAATGATATAATTTTTGACTGGACTTGGACTTTGTTTTATTATTTTGGGTTTATTATTTTTTTGTGAGCCCGGGCTAAATTGGCCTATTACAATAGGGATTTTAAGAGATGGGACATTTTGGTTTTAAAAATCTGAACCTTTAACTTTGTCTTGGTTTTCTCGTAATACAACATTTTTCTTTAAGTGAACCTTTGGAACACCTCCAAACTTATTTTGAACTCAAGCTCATACATTTTTTTCCTTTTTGGAGACTGAGCGAACTTTGCTTCGCTTTTTTTTTAAGCATGAGCACATACATCTTTATGAAAATTTCCTCAAATATTGATTCCCAAGACAACTTTAGTTAAGATAGGTGCACAAATTTAGGATAGTTTTTAAAAAAATGATAATTGGCTTATAATTTAGGCTCATTGCAAAAAAAAAAAAAATAGGCCTTTAATTTCAAAATTACGATTTCAAGGGTCTAATATCATAGGGTTGGTTTGAAAAGGCTCAAATAATCCAAAGAAATAATGCCTATATCATTTAAGATTTTTATGTCCCCTAGGATTTCGCCTCAAGAAAGCTACTAAATCAATTTTAAAGATATAAACCTTCATGCATGTTTAATCTCAAAAGAACTAAGTTTTCATGGAAAACATTACTAAGGCTAAGATCATACAAGCATTCCATTCTTCATGATAACATACTTTCACTTAGATAAAATCATCATTCGTACTTGCATACAAACTATCTCAGTAACAAGAATATCTCTAAACATTCAATTATTAAAACATACTTATGAAAGAAATGATTAAAACATACTTGAAAATTTTAAAAGTTTGAGCAATTTATTTGCCTTACCCCCTTTAAAAAGAAGCAATGTCCTCATTGCAAGAACAAAGTAATGAATGAAAACTGAACACCAGGTAGGGTTGTAAAGAAAGAGATCATTAAGACTGCTTAAGTACCAAGTCTTCCCTAATAACCCAATCCTAGACATGTTCATTCTCATTACCACATCACTTAGTATTATTCTTTCTAAAGAAGTACTAAGTTTGTTCATGCTTGTTATGTTTTATTCTGCAGAAATTAAATCCTAATTACGAAAGAAATAAATTCCTAAATACTTCAAAATAATTAAATAAATAACAGGACAAGAATCCCCCCATTTATTTTTCTGACTTATTCCCCTTGTCTTCTTTAGCTCCATCTCCGCTTCCATCGTCAATATCTTCCGTCCATATCTCAAAGATATCATCTGAGAACTCAGGAACAAAAGTATTAGAGATATTCTTAAAAGTATTTCGAATTGAGTCATCTCTAATTTTTGCATATTTCCAGTAAGTTTGTTGTTGATTGTGCATGAACTTGTACACATCCATCAAAATTTACAACTCTGATTTCCTTGAAGTACTTGCAGAAGTTGGCATGACAGTTGTATATTCAAGTTCAACACTTAGCTTGACTGGTTCTTCTTCTGGCTCAACCCTTGGTTCAAGAATGTTCGATTCCTTATCAGATTCTTCCTCTTCAGTGTCTGTGACTGAATTAACTTCAGTAGTTTCAGTTCCATCTGTTGACTCCTAAGTATCCGGCTCAGTTGGCTCTTCTTGCTCGCCTTGATTCAGTTCATGCACCCTCTCTACTAATCTGTCAAGATCATAATTTGTAATACATCCTTGAACATATCGCCCCTTCGCATTTGCTTGTGTTTTAACACGAGCCTTTAAGCAAAGTGAAGTGATTAATGAAGGGAAATAAGCACTTCCTGCCTTCTTTTTAGCACAATTGTGAATTTCCTTGAGGATAATTTTCCCAACATTAATGGACTTTTCTGTCAAAATTGCATACAACAAAAGCATTCGTTCCATCGAGATGGTGTAACTATGTGAGATTGCCATAAAACTATAGCAAACGAAATAAAACCATACATTTGCTATTGGTTTTAAGTATTCTCTTCGACAAGAATGGCTCCCATACTTTCTTATAATCCATTGGGATCCCAGATTTGTCACAACATCAAGCACTTGTTGAAGAAAATCCCAATTCATATTGTTTATCATAGGATAGTACTCATCTTTTTCAACATCAGGTAAATTAAACAAATCATTGATGGACTTAGAAGTAGGAGGTACCTTTTTCTTTCGAACAATGACTTCATTAGCACCCTGCGTAGTCAAGCTAGCATAGAATTCTCGAACTAGTTCATCATTGAAAAATGAACAAGCATCACAAAATCATTCCCACTTGAAAGCATTGATTTTCTTTCTAATTGGTATAGGAACAGCCATCAAATCATTACTCTTCAAGTCAAAACCTTTTTCCGGCATCATAGGTTGATGCTTGAAGATTGAATCAAATCTCTCTTTCACTTATTCATCGATCAAAATTGGGTTTTTAGGAGTAGTCTTTGAAGATCTGGTTCTTTTATGAGACATGGTATCTTTTCTCGAAAATTTGACAAAGTTTCTACACAAAAGAGAAAAGAGAAATTGGCAAAGTGGGTAGAAATTGCTATGGAAAAAATCATGCGATGACGATAGGGAATTTTGGCAAAAAGGTAAGAGAACTAGGGTTTCTTTCGAGATTTGAGGTTGACAGCAATAAAGGGAGATTTAGGGATTTTTAGGGTGTAAGCAAATTGCTTTGAGGGATATGAAAATTAGTAGAATGGAGAGGGGTTTATATAGGGAAAAATTAGGGCAACATGTAGCAAAAATTTAGCTACATTAGGGTTACTTGGGCGGTAAGGCATGGATTTTTCCCTCCTTTCTATTGTCTTGGGCCTCAAACTCAGACTGTATCTTACTAAAAAAAACTGATTAGTACTTGGGTAAAATTTGACCCTCTTTATTACATAAAAATTTAAATAGAACAAATGAAATTAAAAAATTAAGTCTTAATTAGAAAATTTCTTCTTAACAAATTACATTAAATTAATTCCCAAGAAAGGTTGGAGGGGTCACAACGGTCTTGCTTAAGTTCCAATCTCCTTGACAGAATTAATTAAATGTAATAAGTTAACAAAATAAGTTCTAATTATTTATTTATTTACAAAATGAGTTCATGAAAAATTAAGGGTCTGCTAATTTGAGCGAGGATTCAGGTCGCTCAACTTCACTATCCCAGTAGTGTTTGAGACGTTGACCATTAACTTTAAACATACCTCCATAATTGTCGTATAATTTAATGGCTCCATAAGGATAAACTCGGTAGATGGTATAAGGTCCTTTCCATCGGGATTTAAGCTTCCCAAGAAATAACTTCAACCTTGAATTAAACAACAAAACCTTCTGACCTTTTTTAAACTCGTGAGGTTGTATATGACTATCATGCCATCTCTTTGATCTTTCTTTACACATTTTGGCATTCTCATAGGAAAACAACCTCAGCTCTTCCAACTCATCAAGTTGTAACATTCTTCTCTCACTGGCTTGCTTAAAACCAACGTTCAACTGCTTCAAAACCCAGTGAGCTTTATTCTCCAACTCTAAAGGCAACTGACAAGCCTTTCCAAAGTCTAACCAATAAGGAGTCATTCCTAACGGAGTCTTAAATGCTACTCGATAAGCCCATAATGCATCATCAAGCCTTCGAGACCAATCTTTTCTGCTAAGGCGTACTACCTTTTCAATGATACCTTTGATTTTGTGATTCACTCTTTCAACTTGCCCATTAGACTGGGGGTGATAGGAAGTAGCAATCTTGTGCTTCACATCATATTTATCAAGCAACCACTTAAGCCATTTGTTCAGAAAGTGAGAACCTTCATCACTAATAATAGCTCTTGGTGTCCCAAATCGTGTAAACACATGCTTATGTAGAAATCGCATGGCTACATTAGCATCATTTGTAGGGTATGCTTCAGCTTCAACCCACTTGGATACATAGTCCATAGCAACTAAGATGTATTTGTTCCCATACGAATAAGGAAACGGGCCTAAGAAATCAATGCCCCATATGTCGAACAATTCAATCTCCAAAATGTTTGTCAAGGGCATCTCATTCCTCATTGATATATGTCTAGTCCTTTGGCATTTATCATAGTTCTTCACATGAGCATAAGTATCTTTAAATAGTGTAGGCCAAAAGAAACCTGCTTGCAAAATCTTTGCTGTAGTACGTGAACCACCAAAGTGTCCCTCACTTGGAGATGAATGGCAATGATACAAGATCTCAGCAATCTCGCTTTCAGCTACACACTTTTGGATTATGTTATCTGCACAATGTTTAAACAGAAACGAATCCTCCTAAAAATAATACCGACTATCATGAAGGAATCTTTTCCTTTGTTGGTATGTCATTTCTCGAGGAATTATTCCACATGCAAGATAATTGGAAATATCAGCAAACTAGGGTATTTCATGAACTTGATTTACCTCAAATAAGTGTTCTTCTGGGAAATTCTCATTGATAGGCACACATGACTGAGTTACCTCATCTTGCTCCAACCTCGACAGATGATCAGCTATTTGATTTTCGACACATTTTCTATCTTGGATCTCAATGT